>NC_140579.1:458256155-458856155 GCF_964204655.1 Triturus cristatus | reverse complement strand
ATGATGGGCAAGAAGTAGCATGCAGGGGCATGCACAAAGGACCATGGAGGATAGAAGGGAGGGTCAGGACGTGGGCACAGACAAGAGAGTTCAGGGAAAGGGGCCTCACAACAGACCACGTGGGGCAGGAAGGAGGAGCAGTTACAGCACAACAGACCAGGGAGGGCAGAAGGGTGTGGCAGTAAAATGGACCATGGAGGACAGGAGGAAGGGGATAGGGGCATGGAATGTGGACAGGCAGGGTGGAGGTGGCAGGGACAGGTTACAGTCATCTGACAATGCTAGGCAGGTGGGAGGGGAGTGGCAGCTCAACAGAACATTCAGAGTAGATAGGAGTGGCAGGCCCATGGAACATGGTGGGCAAAAAGGATAAAGCAGGGGCATGTACAAATACATCGGAGGGCAGGGGGGAAGGAGAATAGGGGCAGCAAGCTAAGCACAGACGCTAAGCAGGAGGTCAATGATGGGGCATAGAATTGGGCAATGGAGGGCTGGAGGGCAGGAGGAGTGGACTGGTACATCATGCTAAATGGAGGGCAGTGGCAGCACATCAGACCATGCATGGCAGGAGGGAGGAGGCTAGTCCATGGATTCAGACAACAGAGGATAGGGAGGAGGTGGATGGGGCAGCAAGCTAACTGTTCAAAGAAGGCAGGTATTAGGAACTTTATTGTTTTTAAAATGTGTGTCTGTGCGAACTACTTAAAATATGAAGAAGTATGCAGCATAATCTCACTTTTATTCAGGAAGAAGAGGACGTTTGTGACTGTGACTCCGGGCTCACTTGGCAGAAACACCCCCTGACCCTCCAACCCCCATCGCAAAATGAAATGCCCGTGAAAAGTGTAGGTGAACGCAGTGTTATATAGAAGATAGTCCTGAGAGCACGATTGAAAATGAAAACTAGATATAGTGTATGGTATAAACTATGCACCAAAAAGTGTGATATAAGATGAACCGGGGTGTGAAATATAATATGCAATACATTGTGCGCAATGAGGGATTCATTGGAGAGCGTGAGATGGCACAGGAACTAGCGCGTGCTATGCGATATGCACCTTGGAGTCTAATATGCACAGGGCAGTGTTGTGTAACCTAACTAGCCTCTAAAGTTGTAATATAAAATATGTGCTGGGAAGTGTAACGTTGCATATGCACTGTGACAAAGATAATAATCCCAGATTGGAATATGTATGGCATAGCGCTGTGCGTTATAACATAGGCATCGAGGAAGGCACGTTAGATGGGGCAATATAACCCATGCGAAGGCAAATGTGGCATGACATATTCACGGGGTGGTGTTACAGTGCACATGGGCCAGAGAGTGTCATAGCATACGCGCTAGCTGGTGGAATACAACACAGAGGCGTGTGGCACTCAGCGGGCACTGGTGTGTGTAACACAGCATTGGCCTCAGCCAGGAGAGCGCTGTGACTCTCAAGTGAGGTTCGTCTCCTTTCCAGAGAGTAAAATAAAAAGTATTACACATCCGGCGGTGGATGTGTGTTTTATTAACCGTGAGGGGGGTTTCTTGCATAGTTTTGGGCGAATTTTGGTCGAATCCCCTTTGAATGGCTTGGTGTGCATGTGTATTAAATGTGCCCTTCAATAGCTACCCATGTTTGTATAAATAAACGACAAGGGTGTCTACTTGGAGAGTACCCACTGGCGGGGGCACCGGGATTAGGCATGGTAGGGCGTCAAGACACGTCAGAGCTTCACTAGCGGTGTAAATACATTCCACGTGGATTCATTGTATGCATATTCGCCTTTTAATGAATATCACGCAAATCATCACGGTGATAGGTACGTACGGTTTGTCCAGCATGTACTAGGTGTTTCTATAAATATATTTAAAAAAAATTATAAAAAACAAAGGCCGGCCCCGGGGGATGGGGTCCCTGGGGCCATAAGTGGCCTGAGGAGGGGGGCAATGCAGCCCCCCTCCTAAAGAATAAAAAAA
The DNA here is from genome assembly GCF_964204655.1 of Triturus cristatus. Lineage (NCBI taxonomy): Eukaryota > Metazoa > Chordata > Amphibia > Caudata > Salamandridae > Triturus > Triturus cristatus. Next base: position 458,854,192 of record NC_140579.1, on the reverse strand, counting down.
ATAAAAAGGCCTTGCCCCGGGGGTTGGGGTCCCCGGGGCCGGTTAAGGCCTCGGGAGGCGGGCCACGTGGCCCCCTTACAAATTTTTTTTTCTAAAAAAAAATTAGGGGTCAGGCCCTGGGGGATGGGGTCCCCAGGGCCAATAAATTAGAAAAATAAGGACGGGCCGCACAGCCCCCCATCTTAAAAAAAATAAATACAAGACCGGCATTGCGCAGGAGGCCACGCCCCCTCCTTGCAGCACTCTGCAAATGCACCCCCTGGCGAGTTGTAAATTGGGGAATTAATTCCCCTTCAATACTGAGTGTCCCTGAGGGCCAACTAGCCCAACAGGTATCTCCAGTATGCGCCAGAAAGCTGCGTTGCAGACAGGTGTTCTGAGGCCACGCCCCTTTTTACACCTCTCTGCAACGCAGCTCTGTGGCGCTTACTGGAGGTACCTAGTGGGCTAGTTTGACCCTAGGGGCCCTTAGGATTCAAGGGGACTTAATCTCTCAACTTAGAACGGCCACAGGGCGCGTTTACACAGTGGTGAAGGGAAGGACGGGGCCTGAGGTGATGTGTGCAAACACGCCCTGTGACGTGTTTTAAGTTGAGGAAATAATTCACCTTCAATACTGAGGGACCCTGGGGGCCAACTAGCCCACCAGTAACTTCCAGTAAGCGCCACTGCGCTGCTTTGCAGAGAGGTGGTCTAGACCGTGCCCTTTTTACATCTCTCTGCAATGCAGCTCTGTTGCGCTTAGTGGAGGTACCTAGTGGGCTAGTTGGACCCTAGGGACCCTCAGGATTCAAGGGGACTTAATCTCCCAACTTAAAACTAGGGGCTTACAGAGGAGGTCATGCTAATTACAAGGGGACCCCAATGCATCATGTTCCCTAGTGTATGTAGGTGTTTTCACTGTATTCCAAGTGTCTTTTAACATAGCACTGGCTCTAGGACTGGTTAGTCAGACTCAGTTACCACCAGTATCCGTCTGAAAAAGTTGAGGGTACAGGATGATTTTGCAACAAGGCTTCTTTCTGCTCTTCTGTTTGTTCTTTCTGCACGTTATCCTTCTTCCTGCACTTTTCTTCGTCTTTGAGGACTTCTGTTGCTTCTTTCTGCATTTCTTATTTTTTCTTTCTGTGCATTTTTTCTTCTTTCTTCACATGTCCTATCTCTGTAGGCATAGTTAGAAATTAGCATTTAAAAAACCTTTGAAATTCACTGAAAAAACCATAGGTTTCAGGCACGTTATAGTTAGGAATTAGCATTAAAAAACCTTAGAAATTAACTGAAAAAACCATAGGTTTCAGGGGCGTTATAGTTAGCTGGACTTTTCACTTGTACAAAAACAATGAAATTCCCCCGTTATAGTTAGTTCAGCTAACTATAACTCGCGAGCCCTCAATGCACTGCTGATGACGTCACATATTACATCACTCATGACATGGTCAGTGACATCACTCATGACATCTCAAATGACATCACTGATGGCATCACTGATGACATCATCCTTGTGATAGAGTGGCAGACCTCCTCTCACCCTAATATAATATTTGATACACACATTCAAAAAAAGAAACTAAAATGTTCAAAACAATGGACATACCAATACCAGTTACAACAACCTATTCAGTAATTCTAAGATCCACATACACATCCACTCATTCACCAACAGTCCTATACAATCACTCACACATGTACTCACTCATAATATGTACTCATTCACCTATACATCCTGTTACACAACGCCACTCATCCAGTTACTCACACACATAGTCACTCATGCTAATAAAGAATCAAACATCCATTTAATTGCATATACAGTTATACACACACCACCACACTTACTTCTTCAGAAACTTACACATACTTAGTCTTTTCAACAATCACTTATAGAAACACATACTTATTCATACAGGAACTCTTTCAATCTCTCACTCTCACATATACTCACTTATATACACCAATAGTCACATATACTAGTTTAAAACATATGTAGTTACTCATAAAGACACTATTGAGACAGTCATTCACTCACTAACACACCCATGCACACACTCATCCACCCATACAGTCCTGCACACATGCTGTCTTCAACACATACAAACATTGAGTCACTCATTCATGCACCTATGCACTACGTAATACCCTCCACGGAACCATACAGACACTCAGACACTCATACTGATACTCAAAAAACCAACTAATAACCTATATAGACGCTCATGTAGCTACTCACCAACCCATGCAGCCACTTATAGACAAAGTGAGAGACTGATACAGATATTTACATATTTAAACAGTACTCACTAATCCATGTATTCACTAAGTTACTAAATCAGTCAGTTATACAGTCAATTTTTCAAAAGAATATCATCCATTTAGACATTTATATACCCATTTATTCTTCCATCGACCTTGAGATATATATATATATATATAAAACATATTTAATTTTCAGAAAAACACACATTCACTGGATGATGTCATCAGTGATGTCATTGAAGATGTCATCAGTGATGTCATGAGTGATGTCACTGACCATGTCATGAGTGATGTAACATATGACGTCATCAGCAGTTCATTGCGGGCGTGCAAGTTATAGTTAGCTGAACTAACTATAATGGGGGAATTTCAATGGTTTTTTACGAGTGAAAAGTCCAGCTAACTATAACGCCCAAGAAACCTATGGTTTTTTCAGTGAATTTCTAAGGTTTTTTAAATGCTAATTCCTAACTATAACGTGCCTGAAACCTATGGTTTTTTCAGTGAATATATATATATTTAAATGTTGGTTAGTATTTTTATTTTAAATAATAAACCTTTTATGTTTTAAATGTGTACTTTGGCTTTTGATTTATTTGAATAATTTTTAACTTCTGTATTTTATTCTATTTGATGGCTGTCGTGTTTATTGAGGGCCTGAGTAGTGTGTTATTGCACAATCATTTTATGTAATGTGAACTAACTAAGACAATGGAGAAAATATGTGTTACAGATCATGGGTATATGACACACTGTGCCCATACCTTAATGTGCCCTGTGTCAAACTATCAATCCACAAACAATAGACATTATGAAAGGAAAGTTGCTGACCTAGAGGTATGTGTTCCCTTTCTAAATCACTTGACTTGTTAGACACATGATTTGGATGAAGTAAACCCACTAGCTATCTCTGAAGAGAAACAGAGAATCATAAGTATTTGCCATAATACACAAGCTAGGGGCACATGTTTGCTAATCTCCCTACTGCCACGCAAGGTATCCCATTGTTAATGGCGGATGACATCATACCAAGGTTATAAATATCAACCTACCCAAATATCACATCCAAAATATCAACTAGCTGGTAGAGCACCAAGGTAAGTTTTCATTGTCTATTTACTAATATAGATTTACTATTTTTAAATCCACAACTACTTACCTTGATGATATAGCAGTAGACAATATTGTGGAATTGATATCCTTGTATGTCAATATTGGTGGCCACCCCACCATTGATAGCTACAATAACCAATGTTCTAAAACAAATCCAAGAACAAAATGTGGAATAAACTGCTTGAAGTTGGTGGGGAATTTTGAGACATTTATATGTAACAAGTGGCAATTAAATGGATAACCACTGCCCAAGTGACAGCTGAAAGGGAAGAGTAGTAGTCCTCAATAATCTCACAAGTGTTTTCTTTGATTGTAAGTGATACCCCAGACACTTGAATCCCAATATGAAGTAACATATCATGGGGGCTACAAACGAAGGGATCGTAAGACAACTAAATTACGAGACCGGAATAGTTATTCTGATGAATGTTATTCTTGCTATCCTTAGGATCAAGGGCATAGCATATGCTCAAACATATATTGTGAAGATAGGAGGAGACATCAAACTACTTCTCACATGAGTGAGCATCCTTACCATGATGTCACCCTGTAATGGACAAGCTTGGTAAATGTATTTAGATCCTACCTCTCAAAAGAAAGAAAGGAGTTCAGATAAAATAAATAAAGTATAAAATATGTAAAAAAAGAACTTAAATTTAGCTGGATTGACCACAAAGAAGAAACAATCGTCAGAAAAAGGGATTTCTCCTGAAAGAATAACCTTGGGTTATGGTACTAATTCACCTCCTGGGAAAAATCATAATAGTCCACTGGGGCTTCCAAGCAGTTTTTAAAACAAGTCAGCCACTGAATATATTCATCTAATATGACCAACCTTATGTACACCATACAAATACTAATGGAAGAAAATGTAAAAAGATCTATTCAAATGATTGAAGGATGAGCCCTGAAAATTTATCATTGGTATATTGTATGTTGAATATATTGGATTTGAAGCATTTTTTCCAGTGGTTCCTAGTGCACTTCAAGACTCACATGCAAGTAAGTAGACAAGGAAGCACTACCAAGTTCTCTATACAATTCTAAAAGTGTGGACTAAAGAAGCTCCTCTGAATAGTATTCCCATCAGAATTGAACCACAGGCACATTATCGATGTAAACCGTAAGCTAAGCCTGATTTAAAAGATATACTTGTGAGCTCCAATACTAGGTAGTGATTCTTGTTTCTCACACTATGAACACTCTAAATTGTCAGGTACCCTCAGAGTAGTCCTGTGTTATAGAAATCTCAATAGCCAAACTTTATGTCATGCTCTTCATAATGCTCATAGCCCTTGTCTCATGACCAATCTTGTGTGAAATAATGATAAAACAGCTCTTGACATCGCTAATGGTTTTTCAGTCAAACTATTGCATAAGAGAGAAGGCTTCATGAATAATACAATACGTGTTTTTATATGTTGATACTGTATAGATCACAGGCGATGAGCTAACACAATTGGTAGACAAAATAGTTATCATTCTCACCAAGAAAGATTACAAAATAGATTTTAGAAAATCTAAAATTTCATTTCCAAGTGTCATTTTCTTGGCACATGAACTGTTTATCAACGGAAATGAGCTTGTGCAGGATTTCTGGGAGCACAAGCTTCCACACTACAACCTCCAAATTCACTGTGTTAGCTTCAAGACCTAATGGAATTCTTGAAATTCAAATGTACACAATTTAAACATTATAAACAAGAGGTTAATCCAACAAAACAGTCAGAAAATTTGCAACCACAATAATTTAATTCTGCACTTACAGGTAGGGAATTATATGGACAATGTGAAGAAAGGTTTAACACTGTGCACGGTAGGAATAAATATTTTCTTTAAAATGTATAAGGGATATGCACAAGGCAGTATGGTATGTTTGTGACTACCAACAGCAGTACTTTTCAAGAAAAGCCTTTTCAAGACAGTACATTCCATCACTCAACTCTGTGTACTAGAACATCTTTCTTTTTTTCTCAAATTACAATATAATCATCACAATAAGTGAATCGTTACCAGAATTAATAATTTACATAAACAATAACTTCATAATTTAAGCAAATATACTCATCCAGATATTTAAGTCTTGAAAATCCCCCCTCATCTTTGTCATTTATGGATTCCTCTGTCTCTTCCCTTTCACCTAGCTCACACATAGTCACAATACTGATGTTCCCGACTCTACCATCTTTGTCTTTACCACATTTCAGATGACCTGTACCATCATGAGTATTTAATACTACTAATAACCCAGCTTATACCTGTGTCTCCACTACCTTTCTCAAGTCAAACTACACTTTGTTTTGTCTTTGTCTACACAGTTCTTTTCTCCTCTAAACACCTTCAATCTGTCTTTCACACCACCCTGTTTCCAATTCATCTACCCTAAGAGAGAATGCCGATTTATAGAGGCAACTCCTTTTAGGGTGGGGGGGGTGATGCGTTGGAAGGCTTGGCACAACAGGAGGCATGCACACACAAGCCCTTGGAGAACTTTGCAAAAGCAGGATACAATAAAACAAAGTCCAGTTCTTTCACTGCCCACAGACAGAAGCAGCAACTGTAGTCCAAGCAAGCAAAGCAACACACAGCAAAGGGGCAGTATCCTCCTGGCAGTTCTTCAGCTCTTCGTCTTGGCAGGGTCCTCAATGCAGAAGTGTTCTAAAGATGTTGATTTATAGGTCTAATACTTATACCCCTTTTTGCCTTTGACACAGGCATACTTCAAGGGAAGTCATTGTTGTCCACAAGATCCTGCCTTGCCCTGCTTTGGCTCCAGACACAATACAGGGGGGTGGAGACAGTGAAAGGCCAGGCACAGCCCTATTCAGTTGTTTGTGACAACTTCTCACACCACACTAGCTCAGGAAGGCCCATCAGCCTGGTAATGAGCAATCAGGATATGCAGGGCATATCTCGGCTCCCTTTGTGTGACTGTCTAGAGTGAATGCACAAACAACCCACAGGCTAGCAGAGACACAGAATGGTAAAGCAAAACAATTCCATCTTTCTAAAATTTGGATTAAAAAAAGGGGTGCATCTCTTAAAGACAGTGAGGCTCAGCCACCTATAATTTGCACAAACAAACAATGCCAAAACCGGCTGATCGTTTTCAAACTCAGTTAATTCGTGACCACTATACTCAATAAAAGCGATCGGCATTTTTATTTTACTTCATATAAATACTTTTGTTTTTTGTCACACACACAAGACCAATGCAAAACAAATCAAGAATGTTCTTCCCTCTCACCTACATGAATTAATACATGACAGTAGATACAAACAAACAATTACACAAACAATTATTTACAACAATACACAAAAGAAAATGGTAAAATACAGTAATAAATCAGTTCCGATTTTTCAATGTCCAGAACAAGAGCTGATAATAAGAATGATATACACAACACTTCAATGAATTCATAAGCTCTTTTTCCGTGGACAGTGCACCACAACACTACTGTAGCCAGGTGAAGTTTTTTTCATCACTTTACTATTGCTCATTCCCTGGTTCTCAGTGTCACCCTTTTTTTGCTCATTGGGTGCACAGATGCTTGTCAACGGATTTCAAACCCACTAAAAATCTTTTTGGGGTTTCTTCTCAGGACACAGAACTGCTATCCACTCTACAACACAAAATCAACAAAAAAATGCATATTACTATCTACATAGTGCTATAATGAGTCTAAAATACCTAAGCATCGACACCATAATTACCTCATGTAGCTTGAAGCATTAGCACCAACACAATGATCAAATTCTTTTTTCTGAAAAACCTGTATATGTATCACAGTCATATTCCCTATTTACTCCAATGTAACCATCAAAAAATGCCAAATGAGACAATTAAAAAAAAACAATGCTCACTACAATGGGACTGACACCCCTCCTTCATATCACGGTTCCCGATTGTATCCGGAGTCCATATTTTGTAAAGGAGGAATAATCTATAACAAGGAATATTGCTGTCACTACAAACATGAGAGCACACCTGATATGTTGTTTTCAATCAACCTGCATGAAGTGTTTCAATGCTCGATTGAGCGGAAATAAAAATGATCTATTTTGATACACCCAACCATCCCGAATACTCAAGAATACTCCTTGGCTCAATAACCAAATACATGCACACCCGAAGGGTCACTACAATTAAAGCTAATTCACATTAATATATGCTGACTCATGTTGTCAATGGCCATTTTCATTATGGAGGACCATTTTCCCATGTCAGACTTTGATCAACAAACACATTGGAATAAACTGTGCAAACTAGCAAGGGATTAAAATCACTTGTCTCTACAGAAAGGAAAGCAACAAATCCTACTTTTGCATCGTTCATCAGAGCAGTGGTAAAGTGCCCAGAGTACACAAACCAGCAAAAACAATGTCAAGAATACAGTCAAAAATACAGGAGGTATAGGCAAAAAGACTGGGGAAACCACACCAAGGATGCCAGGTCTAACTAATTGCAATTCTAAAAATTCCACTTCTTAAAAATTTGCATTTTCATGCCTTAACCATTTGCTACCTGCAGCCTGTCTCTGGTCACATTGTGGGTGTAGCTGAGAGTTGGGCTTTGTGTATTCCTCCAAGACAGCCTAACACAATGGGGAGCTTGGATGTGACTTGATGGGCTATCACTGGCAGAATGGGTGGGAACTCTTTGCACAAACTTTGTGAAAGTAAACCTTCAGCTGGAGTAATCTGGGACTGTATCCGGTCCACGCACTGTAGCTTTTGGCCAGAAGTTTTGAATTTTAGAGTTTATTCTTTAAAAATTCATAACTCTGGTTATACTAATTGGATTTTTGTTGTTTTGGTCTTGTTTGTTTAATTAAATGTAGCTCTATTTGCCTACCATGGTGTGAGATCTTTTTGCATTGCATTGTCTCTGTTTTACTGTTTGAAGTGTTCCACAAATACTTTAAGCATTCCTTCTAAGTTGAGCCTGAAGCCTCTGTGCCAAGCTACCAGAGGGTGAGCACAGGTTAGTTTGGGATTGGATTGTGCCTTGCCCTGACTAGGATTGTAGTTGCTGCAAGACCAAGGCTCACAACCTAGTCAGCCAATGACCCAATTTCTAACACAAACGGTTTGCATGTTCCTTAGTTCTGACCCCATATAGATATCTGTACACCTATTTTGAAATGATTTGTGTCTTCAAATTAACCTACTTTTTATGTTTTTGTACTATATTAACAACAGAAAGAGTTATGTCTTAGTGTGCAGTAGGATTAGGCAATGCAGAAAAGCTTTAATTCCAGTATTAATGTTAGAGTGTTAATGTGAATGTCTTGCTGTTAGTTATTTTTGTAGCTCTGGGTATCTACGTGATGAGATGGAATTCTCCGTACTTATAGTATTCACCAATTCTGGACAGAGATAGTTGTCCATTGATAGGAATTTTCTGTTTCCAACCTTTTACATGGTAGAGTGGAGTCACTTATGACTAAAACTAGGACTCTAAAGTTGCTATAAGTAATTTTTTGATCATATTTAACGCATAGACCCTTAGGAAAACATACCTCACTTGATCTAAATCAAAACACTTGACAACGATTACTCCCACAAGCAAACCAATTAAACACAGACCCTGGGCTCTGCTTCTTGACCTCGTATTGCCCTTGCAGACAATAGACTCCAGCCCAAGCCTACAGGATGCAGCCCACCCCATTTAAGAAGAAGAGGTTCTTGATTTAGGAAGAGACAGCCCTTGTAGTGCACATTAGTGTAGATCACAACAGAGAACTATATGGTCTGCCTCAATATACCATTAGTAGAGCAGGAGGTCGGCCATGCAGCAGGAGCTCACACTCTCAAAGCTTTTGGAGTAAAGGTATGCACCATGTGGTAGCCCGGATAAGGACAAGACAGGGTGAGAGGAGATGGAAGAAGGTTAATTTTCCAGGATACAGGTGACAAAGGCTCTTCCTAGTGCTGGACCGGTATCCCACCTCCACTGACTCCCTCAATGTACCTATATTCTCCACTATGAACCCTGACCTGCTATATGGCCTGCCTGTTTCAGGCAATCGCAATGTCAGACTAGGTTCTGCTAGATCAAAAAAAGTCCATACTCATGCACCCTTCTCCTCAGCTTGGTTTTTCTAACTGTAATACCAATAACTGTGGTGTATAGTATAACCTGCTAATGTAATCTATATTACATTGGGTAAACAATTCGAGCTATCACAAAACTAAACTTACAACACTAGTACAGAATCAGATGTCACACACAAGGTGCACTAATTAGTGCAGCTCTTCGATGAACTAAAACAAAACGAGGATGGCATTAAATGGTCTGTTCTGTTTGTTGTGGAGGGGGAATGTAGAACTTTCTTTAGCTCTTTGTGAAGACAAATTTATTACAAAATTCCAAGCAGCTATAAATGACCTTAATGACCATTACAAAACATGGTCCTTAACAAGAAAATAACTGCCCGCTATATATGTGGGATGCTGCATCTCATGTGCTATCCATGACATGATTCCAGTAAAGATCAGTGGCAGATTTATCCTCCTCGTGTTATGCACTGCTGCTGTGAGCAGCGATTGATACGCATTGACCTATGGGTCTGTCTATGTATGTTTATGTAACTACACATTTGGGTTTGTTGTTTAGGCCAGTGGGTAGCACATGGTACAGATACCTTCATTTATTACTTAGATTTACTGTGTTATAGAGTATTAAATGTTTGCATGTGCAGTGCTTCTATCATTGTAAATAGGACGCCATGAACTCAACAAGAGATCAAATGATACTCTGATATTGTGGTTGCAGTCCACCTTTTATGGTGATTAGAAATGACTGATATTTTGAGACCATAATTTGATGTACAGCAGTTTGGCCACACCAAATCTTTTTATCATTACATCATGACATGACCAACTAGATTTATTCATTAAATTGAAAGTATAATATCGGCAGTTACCTTTGTCTCCCCTCACCATTCATTTGTCGTGTCCTTGTAATAGTCCTCTTTAAGATGGTGCTTCTGTGAGATCTATGAGACTTTCCTTTTTTCAGGGGTATAGTCTTGCCCATACATCCCGGCAGTACACACCCACTTCACAGTGTGCTCAGTGGCCAAACATGCCACTTACGCCACATGCGGGTGCTCGCTATAAGGCAGCTCGATACTTGGTACACAAATGTATCCCATTGGTGCACTCTGCATATAGCATATACACAGGGTGGTGCCTCTCTTAAATTATCAGTTTTTCAATTTGAAGCTTACACACTCACAGAACTTTCCGTACTCCCTTAACCGTACAGTACGGTGGACTTATGAGCCACATAAACCATTATGAATGTAGAAGATATACCATGATACTTCAAACCTGACAGCACTTTGAAGCTCGAGCCGACTTACTCCTATTACAAGCACCTTTCACTTCCAATTACCTGTAGAGTCAATAATCTCCACTTCGTTTTATGCTAGTATATGGGTGGCCCTGCTCTAACTCAGACCGTTCTGACTGTAATTCCCCAAAATACAGTCTTCTACTGTGTAATGTTTCCTATGTAACACCTCAATGGGATTTTACTATTTGTGGTGAGTCAAAAGACCACTATCAACAACAAAACATTATAAGAAAGTGTAATGGTTTAGGAACCTGTGTGTTCTAGTAGGTAGACATATGGTTCAATGATTGTATGAAAATATCAAGCTATGGATACGGCAAAGTTATCATGGAAATTATACCCAATCTTTGAATCATTACTAGCTCATCAAGGGGGTTTTATTTTATTTGAATGTGGCGAGCTAATTTAGCCTTTGGTGGATGCCTTTCTTGAGAAGAGGTATTTAAATGGAAGACATTGTGTCTTCACTGAATGTGAGGAGGTGAGATGTTGAATTACAACTTGTACATGGAGGAAAGAGACTGATTGACTATGTTATACACACAACTTATGCTTATCTTTTCTGCTTAACTTTAAGGTGAGAACTGATGGTAGGAAATTTGCTGTGTTCTTTCTCATTAGAGCTTGACTCAAGTGCTTTTTTGTGGCTTCATTGTAATTGTAAAGGACAATGGAATATGGGAGCCAGTGAGATGGATAAGAATATTTAAATCGGTTGCAGATTATTGACACAGACAAAGAAATTAAAACGGATACACCATGGTTGTCTGGTAGAGGATGTTCAATGCTATTGTTAGAGAAAATTCCACAGATGATAATTTTGCATATTAATTAACACTAAAGGTTCGGAAATGCAATGTTTTTCACTATATGCTTTAGGCCTTCTCCTGTTTTCACTCACACATTTTAAATGCATGTGGTTTTCTGTGCTTGACTCCAGTTTGTACCCCCTCCTAATCTGTTCTCCACAGAGCTCAGATGTGACCTTCACTGTTTGTTTATTAGTAAGAAATTCAGTTAGCTCAATGGTCTTTGTAACATTTCTAACAAGTTATGTTTTGTGTTTCTGATGTTCCTGGGCAGGAGGACTCCTACAACTGTGTACAATTTGAAGGCCTTCCTACTTCCTCCAGATAAACAGAGCTGCTGTGTACATTTCTTAGTGGTATTGTTTTCTGTCTAAGGCATAGCACAGTGTATTTTTGGGATTTAGGGTAAAACTAAATATTGCCATGTGAAGTGTGTTCTATTTCTTGTTGGTTAGTTCAATGTTACTTTCTCAGTCACACAATGGCGACTGCACAGTTTGCTTTAAAAAAGTTATAATACCTACCATTTGTGAGGCAAGCCATAACTCCTTTCTGATTCATTTCGAGACAGACTCCATGCTAATCTGTTTATCACTCTGAGCTTAGAATTTTTCCATGACCTTCTCTCCTACCAAATCGAGCAGTCTTTATGACAAAAGTTCCACTTTCTGACTTGCCATGTTCAAGGCTGTATGCAGTACTGGCAATTTCCTTAGATTAGGACTTAATATCTGCTGCCAATTATATTTTTTATTTATTTGCATTCTGAAGAACATGATCTGACTAACCCATGCCTTTTGCCTTCTGTATTTTAATTTTCAATTTTTAATGCATAGTTATGATTTGCTCTTTGAATTCATGTCTCATGTTGATATCTGAGTGGATATTCTTTGTCTTCCAGTAAATGTTATGTTAATTTTAGGGTTCTCATCTGAAATAGCCTTACAAGTAGCCCTATCCATCAATCAGTCCCTTTAAATGCTGAAAGGCGCAGACACTACGGGCTCCATTACGATGGCGGACGGACTTTGTCCGCCCGCCACCGTAACGGTAAACGGGACCAACCGCCAGAGGTGCAGCGGTCCCGCTAGGCCAATTAGGATGCAACCGCCACCCTGGAGGTCGTATCCCGCATCCTCAACATTGTGGCAGGCGGTGCTGTAAGCAGCACCCGCCGCAATGTTGAATCTGCATGCTGTGCATTGACAGGCACAATGTGACAGGCCTGTTCTTGCCTTTGTTCCCCTGGACAGTTTGTAGCCAGGACTAGCATACGGGGAAGAACTGACCAGAACCAGTTTTGGAGGTAGGTCAGGGAATTTTCCCTCACAAAGACTGGTGCCAGCTAAGAGACCTTCATAACCCTTCATCAGAACACTCTTAGACCTATGAAAGATTCAGAAGAAGGACTGCCACACTGCCAGAAGGACTGTACCGCAGCCTGAAGGACTGCCAAGCTGCCTGAAGAAGGACATTTTAACTTGCTTGCCTTGTTTCTAGGCTACCCAGAGTGATGCTAAGGGTAGTTGGCTAACCTCTGGTGTGAGCTACAGAGACACAACAAGCTTACAGCAGCCTCTCTGCAACTGCCCAGCTGAACAGCACCAACTGAACCAGCCTCCGCTCTGTTACTGGCCTCTGCTGGAGTGGGTCCTGATCCCCATCCATCTAACCACCAGTTGATTCTTTTGCCCATCCATATATTCACACGCTCACCTTTCCATTTACTCTGCCATCCATTCATCCTTTCAGCCACCCATCCAGTTGCACATCTTACTCTGCCATCCTTTCAGCCACCCATCCAGTTGCACATCGTTTAACCTTCCGTCCATCCATTCATCCTTCTGTCTTATCACTATCCCTACCTTTCTTTCACCCTTTCTTCAAACCTTCTGTCACGTTCCTATTCACCCATCTTTCTTTCTTCCCCACTCCCACATTCTCACCTATTTTATCATCTGCTCCTGTTGTCCTCTCCATTTTCCTAAATGTATTTTTCTTGTCCCCTTCACTGACTCTGGTGTTTCTTTAAAGCGTTAATAATAAGCTTTTCCCTGCACTGTTAGTGGCCCATAAATAATCCCAACACCCCTGTAGCTGCTAAAGTGCGGGTTTACGACGCTCCAGATTGGCATTGCCCAAGCTCCTTCTCTGTTGTTTCAAAGCATAACACATCCCAGTACAATCGAGAAGCAACACTGGTCCTCAAACGGGCATCCGAGCACTGTCCAATGAAGAGTAAAGGCGGAGAATTCAGACAGGATGAACATTTCAACTAGTTTCTGCATGGACAAGAAGTTAATATTCTGTTATAAACTTTCTGCAAAACAATTACACCAGTCTCTCTGAGAGGGTACGCAGGATCTCAGAGCTGTACACACACCTATCTGAAGCAGAGAGCCTATTGGAGGCCCTTGGCCGTGACTGCAAGGTCTGAAACGAGTGCACCTGATAGTGTTCCTTCAACAGGATGGTTCTAATCTGCAAATTTGCTTCTAAATCAAGGTCAGTACTTTCAAAACCAAGCAAATAGGTCTGGCGTTGGTTGCCGGTCTTTTAGCCCCTTTAGTGCTTGTTTTGTTTGTCATGATTTTTGCAGAAAATTATTGTTGTGGAAATTGCCAGGCCCTCTTCAATCCGAAAAAAACATTGGCTATCAGCAAAAATATTTTTGGGTCTAAAAAGGAACACATTGCCATCTTAGTCCCTGGCACTGAGGGGACTATGTGTGTGGATGTGCTCCCTGTGAAAGGGCAAAATGCTTGTTGTCTCACACAATGAAGTTAGCCAATGGCTCAAGTACCTTGACAATTTGCCTCATGCTGTATGCGAAGTGGACGGATGAAAAATGTGAATGAGGCAACAACAGACCAATGGATGAAAATACCAGGCTGAAAACGCCTGTAAATAAGTATATTAGGCAAAGGATTTAGTATAATCCAAAGCCAAGCTGTCCCAAGTCTAGTAGCACGTACTCAACATGGTAATGCCAGCATCAAAAATTAACTGCAAACAATTTCTTTCATTTTTAGATCTCACTCAGAGACAATATTAACTGTCTACGTAGCCTTTTGTAATAAAAAAAATTAACATAAAATACTTACATTTGTTTGTTTATAGATAGGCTGTGGCCAGCCATCTTCGTCACTGATCTGTCCGACTGTCATACACAGTTTGCTTCAACCCACCACAGCATACAACATAGGGCAAGCCATCAGCCCACTTAAGTAATTGGCTCCATTGCCTAGAATTTATGTATTTTTGGACATTCTCACCAAAAGAAGTGTACTTCAGGGCAAGGACTAGTGGGATAACTCTTTCTAATGTTTTTTCTTTCCATTCTTTAACATTTTTAGGTATGATAAGCCCTGTGAAGGCAATGGCTAACTTGAATTTGAGTAGTAGCAATCTGCCTTTTCACAAGCAGTACATCCACCCACAAAGAAAAATAATAATTTTGGTTTTAGCAAATTTATTTTTAGATTGATGAGGTCCCATCACCTCCTCCAATTCTACGACCAGGCTGCTTACATCTTGCCAATTGCATGAATTCATTAGGGCCATATGTATCAAAAAAGAGTTTTGCGATTCTCAAATTGCGATTTTTATCGAATCGCAAGTAGAGAATCGCAAAATGCAATGTATGTAGGATTTGCTAAAAAATTTGCGAATCCTACATATTCCTTATTTGCGAATCACAAACTGAGATTCGCAAATAAGGATACCTTCCCATTCATTCCTATGGGCTAGGAGGCCCATAGGAATGAATGGGAAGACATTCTCAATTTGCGATTACCAATTAGAGAATCGCAAATTGAGAATGCAATTTCAAGGTTGCAAGGGTGCCAAAAGACCACCCTTTTGCACCCCTGAAATATGCATGTGTGCACATTTTGCGCACATACATGCCCTAATGGCATGTATGTGTGACATATTGTATGTTATAAAAATCAAAAAAGTGTTTTTTTAAAGAAAAACGCAAATTACCACCAACTTTAAGTTGGTGGTAATTTGCAATTCCTTAAGGCCAAATAGCATATTTCTGGTGCTTCCAGAATTGCATTTAAGGAATCGCAATTTGCAATTCCTTAATTACATTCACAAAATAGAGAATCGCCAATTTTGCAATTCTCTATTTTGCGATGACCTTTTGGGTTGATACATCCCAAAGGGCTTTTACCAATTTGCAAACGGGCCGAATCTGAGAATCTGCCCATTTGCAAACGGGAAAAGGGCTTGATACATATGGCCCTAGGTTTAAAAATAAACACATAAAAAATAAATCAACCCATGCCTGTGCTTGCATGCCCATCTTTTAATCTTTTTTTAATTTAATAAAAAACATTTAAAGATGGCTGCTTATGCACGCGCATGTACAGGTGGCCATCTTTCAATGTCTTTTATTTTCATGAAAACAATTAAAATATGACCACCCAGGGTTAAACATGAGTTTAACCCTGGGCAAGCATAGCAGGCATTTTTATTTTGTTTTTTGTAATGACGCTCAAATAAAAACCATGACAAAACTAATGAAACATTGGCAAATCCAATATGTCAACAGCCGACATCTGACCTATTAGCTATAACAGTTTGTTTCATGTTTAGTCACCCATGTGTGTTTAAACTATGTCTTCACTTTACAGTAATTCAAAGCACACCATGGGCCTTATTACAGAGAGTGCCCTCGGGGCACTTTGGTATTACAGATGGGGCCGCAGTCGCTTGTTCCGCCCCTGCTGTAATACCGATATCGCTGGAGGGAATCCCTTTGCCTCCGCGCAGTATTACAGATGAGGGCGCAGAGGCAAAGAAGCTGTCAGAAGGAGCACTGACAGTGCGTCACCTGAGAGCAGCCCTCTGCAAGGGGTCAAATGAGTTCCAATGGATTCCCCAGAAACCCCTTGCATGCGGGTGCACTGCACCCACCTTCAAGGGGATCTCTAATCCCCCTTCAAAGTGCAGGCAGAGTGAAACATGGAGGGACTGCTTCAAAGAAGCTCAGTATTTCACTTGAATGCGCTGTCCCCAGGGCAGCACGCGTTCCCGGCTTCACTGGGGGCAGCACATTCTATGTAATAGGGTGCAGTTTCTCTGCTTGCGCCGGGCGCACCTGTTTTAAGGTGCGCCAGGTGCAAACAGGGAAAGTGCACCCTAATACATAATATGGCCTCATATCTTTTTTTTGTGGAATCATATTTTCCTGTGATGCGCATTAAAGCTAAAAATGATTTCCCTAACTTTTTAAAGTACATCTGTATGCTAGAGAACACAGGTACTGTTAAAAATATATGTGATGGTTACTTTTTTTTATTTAGAATTTTTTATTGGAAGGATATTGTCACCATGTTTAGGCAATGTTTTGTTCATTTTCTTTTTTGTTTCCGTGTCATACGCGTTTGATATAAAAATAAAACAACCATCACACCAGCCAAAAGTCAGACTCATTGACTTTATCAATTCTTTTTTTTTTTGCCATCTTACACAAAGAACTAAGAGGTGTATTATCAAAACCAATATTTAATTTAGCAGTCATGTCTAGTCTCTTAGGCATCACAAGAAAACTTTACTTTATTTTAATGTCAAAACTTTCTTCCATTATTTCTGTGTTTTGAATTCCTGCTCCAATGTCCAGTAGGATAACAACGAGGGCCTTCAGTTTCTCACACAGAGCGGAATACAAAAAGGTGAAACTGTTCTTGGCAACTGCATGTGGTCCATGTTTTTGGAGCTGAAATTTCCTGTCTGGAATCGCTGGACTCATTTTTACAGGGTGTGCATCCGAAAACTGAAAAAAGCAGGGCTGGAAAGGGAAAAGGGGACATATATGGCACACTTTCCTTGTTTGTGCCATGGTGCAAACAGGAAGAGTGCACCATATTACCATGAATGTGCTGCCCCCAGGGCAGGCATGAACTTGCGCTGTCCCTAGGGCAGCGCATTCAAGTGAAATACGGAGCAACTGCTTCAAAGTCGCTTTGTGTTTCACTGTGCAGGTGGAAACCGGCCTGCACTATCAAGAGGGGAGAGAGATTCCCTCTGAATGTCCATGCCATGGGACTCACTTTCTCCCCTCCAGAGGGCTTGCTTTAGAAGTGCCACATTTTTGTGACACACTTTCAGTGCGCCTTTCCACCACGTCCATAATATGGTACTGGTGCAGAGACAAATGGATTCCCTCATTTGCATGGAACCACTCCCACATGCAAATGAGGGAATGCCCTAATTTGATAGCGCTGGTGAAAGATGTGCGCCAGTGCTATCTGTATTACAGAAGGGGCTGCACAACCATCTGCAGCCCCTTCTGTAATGCCAAAGTGTCCTGGGGCGAAGAAAGCAGGTGCACCTACCAGTTGCACCCTCGGGCACTCTTCCTAATATATGGTATGCCACTGATGCCTCCAAGCCTCCAACCCTACCACTGCTCTCTCTTTCCAACCTGCAAACCCTGGCTCATAGCAGTTGGTATACGTCAGTTGCAAACTCTCCAGAATCAGGGTAACCTCTATAAAAAAGACCAATTAATTCTCCCCCCTACAGGTCGTTCTCATTCTGCTTCATTCTTTAGAATTTAGCACATGATCCCTGTTGCCTCTAATAGTTCAATCGAGCCTTGGTATCTCCTTGTGCAGTTAACATGGAACTTATATGAAACTCTAAATGGTGTCACAACAGAATTTACATCACTTTTGAAAACCTAGGAATATCTGGCACAAACGTAGCTACAGATGATATATTATAAATGTTTTCTGTCTTGATTACAACCAGCAAAGTTATAGTGGTAGCCAAGAGAAATTACTGTAGACTATCTAGCTAAAGAGCTATGAATATCGCAGGCAGTTAAAAATATGATTATAACGTTTGACATGACCTACTATTTATATGAATATATATATATATATAACAGACTTATCCAAGAACTGCTAGCACCAGAGGCACTTTTTAAACGAATGGCATTTGAGAAAGGTGTGATACCGAAACGCGTCATGCCTGCTTAAATAAATGGTCTTTGCAAGCCCCGCTGTGTCGCCTCATCGACTTCGACGGAAGAAGGTGGTTCTTTGATATATATATATATATATATATATATATATATATATATATATATATATATATATAGCATTTTTCTTCACTTCATTGTTCCATCTTACCCCTTCTGTGGAGATTCTGACAATCTTGGAAGGGACATGAATGATGAATGAATCATATTTATAAAGCGTAGTTCTCGGCCAACAAGAGCTGTCCTGGTGCTGTGGAGGAACATCACAGCTGTTGGAATAACCACATTTTAAGGAACTTTCTAAAAGGCAAATAGTCAGAATCGAATCTTAAGGTCAGGAGCAGAGAGTTGTATAACTTGTCAGTGTGAAAAAAAAAAAAAATGTCCTCCCCGTTATGAAAGCATATGTATTTAGCAACATGCAGCAGGGGCGTAACAAACACCCCCGCAGCCCCCGCGGTGCGGTGGGGCCCCCACTCTTCAGTAAATGAAGGGGGCCCCATGAGCTCTTCGGTAGAGAGCCGTGAGAGAGAGGCTTGCTCTAAATCAAGCCTCTCACTCTAACTAAAGCAGCCTGCACGGAGCTCCTGCGCTGACCCAGGACTGAAGAGAAACAATGTAACAAGTTACATTGTTTCTCTTCAGTCAGAGCCACGAGTCAGGCCCGGAACAAGGATGGGGGTGGGGGCCCCAGAAAGAGCAGGAGACAGCACAGCATTCCCCACAGGGCACTGCCTCTGAGAAGGAAGAGGACAAGGATGGGGGTGGGGGCCCCAGAGACAGCAAGCAGGAGGCAGCACAGAGGAGAGCTGACAGGGGAATGGATGGGGGTGGGGGCCCCAGAGACAGCATTCACCACAGGGCACTGCTCCTCTGAGGCAGCACAGAGCTGACTTCAGCCAGCAAGTTTGCAGCTCCAGAAACAGGATCTGCTGGGACACATCAGAAGGTGAGAGTTAGAGCTATTGATGTTGTAATGGACAATGTATTTTACCTATGCGTTTTCTGTTTGGAGTGGAGGGAATGTGTGTGGTGTCAATTGGACATATATGGTTTGGATTGGAATTGTTGGTTGTGGAATTGTGTTGCGTGGATTGGATCTGTGTAGTGAAATAATGTGGCATGGTGTGCAGTGCAATTATATGGTATTGAGTGGAGTGGGATTGTGTGTCTTGGAGTGGGATTATCTGGAATGGTATTTTGTGTTGTGGAGTGGTATGTAGTGGAGTTTCCTTATGTGGTGTGCTGTTAAATATTATAGCATGATGTGAAATTTGTGGTGTAGATTGGATGTATGTGGTGTGTTGTGCATTTGTGGTGTTAGTCTGAATTATGTAGTTTGTTGTGAATTATGTGGTGTGGAATGGAAATGTGTAGAGTTGAATTGTGTGACGTGGAAGTTGCGGTGTTGAGTGAAATTATGTTGAGTGGTATTATGAGGCATGGTGTGAAGTGTAGCTATGTGGAGTGTTGCTACGTGGCATAGACTGGATTTATGTGGAGTGTATGTATGCAGTATGGAGTAGAGCATAATTATGTGGAGGTTAATTATGTGGAGCTGAGTGGTACTATGTGGAGTGTTATTATGCTGTGTGATAAATTGTGTGGGGATGAATTGTGGAATTGTGTGACGTGTGGAATTATGTGGCATGGTGTGGTGTATAATTATGCGCAGTGGAATTATGCAACATGTTGCAGAGTTGTATTTTGTGGAGGGTAATTATGTGTTTTAGAGTTGAGTGTAAATATGTTGTGTGGAGTGTAATTATGTGGTTGGGAGTGGTATTAAGTTGTGTGGAATGTGATTCTGTGATGTGGAATTATGTGGTATGGAGTGAAGTGGAAATATGTGTATTTTTTGGATTGTAATGATGTGGTATGGAATGTTGTAGGGTTACATTATTTATAGTTGAATTGTGCAGTGTGGATTTATAAGCAGGGGCGTAACACAGGCCCCCACCGCTCACATGTTGCGGGGGGGCCCAAGCGCTCCAGAGGCCCCCTCAGCGGTGCCAGCAAGCACCACAAATCCGTGACTGTCTGGGATAGGTAATTCATTAATATAGGTAGGTTATGTAACTTACGCTTGCTCTAGACTTTTCTTTATAAATTAAATGGTAATAGTGCACACTGCGCAGCGTGCAGATGTCTCCGTCGCCGCGTCTGCGCGGTCTTACTCTTCACCCTTAGGGTGGGGCGGGTGACCAATTGCATGCGCATTGCTGACTGGTGAAGCGAGGAGGCATCCCAGAGGCCAGAGTGGAGACAATTGAGAGGTAACGTGCGGCGGTGACTACCTGCCATAATTTAATTATTTCTCTGGCTAGCCTTGTTTGCCCTGTCTTCTGCGGCTCGCGCAGGTGAGTCTGTCTGTTCGCCCAGTCTATGCCACCCCCCCGCAGACAAGTGCACCCCACCCAAAATTAATTGCGACGACCACTTGTGTGCGTAAGGTCTCCAGTTTAGTGTGAAGGCATTCAGTAAAAGAAAGGCGCCTTTGGTACATGAAGGTTGTTTGGAAAATATGGGGGGGGGGTTATGTTACACATTAAAGATTAAAAGTGCGTGTCATCAGTTTCACCTGCGATTTTATTTATATTGATTTGCGGATTTTACAGAAAACACAAAAATCGTCATTGAAGTTTGTGGGCGCAAGAAAATATACCCTTCACCTATGAATTTACACCTTAGTCTGTGACTTTGGGAGAAGTTTCCCGGTTTCGCCCGACTTTGTCAAGGCAAAGTGATACCCACTTCCCCCCAAAACTGACCCGTTTTCTTGTCGCTGATTTCTAGTTGTCAAGTGATGTCGGTTCTGAAGGGGCAGGTCCAGCTGAACTGGACATCAGGGTGTGAGTGGGGCAGAGAGGGGGAGGATTGGGGCTGTGGTGGCAGTGGTGCTACATAAATTGCAGCTTGCAGATAAAATGGTTTCTAGCTGAAACAGTTAAAAGTTACTAAAATACAGCAACATGCATTGCTGCACAGTCGAATGCCCTTCGCTAAAATTGACAGGCCATCTTTCAGTTACTCTTTGTTGTTTGGTTGTTAAACTGAGACTGAGGTGAAACATTTGCCAGAACAGTCTTAAAAGGTGCAAAAATTACAAAAAATTAAGTTTAAGAATCACAAAATGTGCGGCATTAGACCACATAATTTGCCTTTTCCTGCTGCATAATTGAGTCCCTGCAGCATAATTCTCACGGCACTGCATACTATAAACATCCCCTCTGTTTACTGCTGTCACAAAGAGCCACCAATCCTACCCCATTGATATGAAAGGAAAAAAAATAACATTTATAGCCTTTCTACGTTACGAAGCATGTTCTACCAGAGGTTGCACGTGACTTTCGTGGAAGCACCAGCGTGTGTAACTTTCTTCTCTTTCTGGACATTTTTTTTTAACACCAGCACAACCTACCTCACTTGCGACCTTTGAACTGTGGGGCGCTCCATGCACTTTCCCGCCCTGAAGCCGTCGTACTCCACTCAGTAGCAGTAAAAGGATCAATGTTTCTGGTCCATAAATGGCTCCAAATCCCTGACTCTGTGGGTGTGACAAGTTCACCCATCATCCTGCCCCAAACACCTGCCAGCCCCACAGACCTCTCCAGGCAGAGAAACCTTCCGGCCACAGAAACCTGCCAGCCCCACAGACCTCTCCGGGCACAGAAACCTGCCAGCCCCACAGACCTCTCCGGGCACAGAAACCTGCCAGACTCAGAGACCTCCCCAAGCAGAGCAACCAGCCAGCCCCACAGACCTCCCCAGGCACAAAGACCTGCCAGTCCCACAGACCTCTCCGGGCACAGAAACCTGCCAGCCCCACTGACCTCTCCAGGCACAGAATCTGTCATCCCCGCAGACCACTCCAGGCAGAGAAACCTGCCAGCCCCACAGACCTCCCCAAACACAGAAACCTGCCAGCTTCACAGACCTCCCCAAGCACAGAAACCTGCCAGTCCCACAGAACTCAAGCAGAGAAACATGCCAGTCCCACAGACCTCCCCAGGCAGAGAATCCTGGCAGTCCCACATACCTCTACAGGCATAGAATCCTGCCAGACCCACAAACCTCCCCGGGCAGAGAAAACTGCCAGCCCCACTGACCTCTCCAGGCACAGAATCTGCCATCCCCACAGACTACTCCAGGCAGAGAAACCTGCCAGCACCACGGACCTCCCCGGAGACAGAATCCAGCCAGTCCCACAGATCTCCCCAGCCACAGAAACTTGCTAGCCCCACAGACCTCCCCGGGCACAGAAACCTGCCAGTCTCACAGACCTCCCCGGGCATGGATACCTGCCAGCCCCACAGACCTCCCCAAGCACAGAAACCAGCCAGTCCCACAGACCTAAACAGGCACAGAAACCTGCCATCCCCACAGACCTCCCCAGATAGAGAAACCTGCCAGCCCCACAGACCTCTCCAGGCAGAGAATCCTGCCTGTCCCACAGACCTCCTCAGGCAGAGAAACCTGCCAGTCCCACAGACCTCTCTGGGCACAGAAACGTGTTAGCCCCACAGACCTCCCAGGGCACCGAAACCTGCCAGTCCCACTGACCTCCCCAGGCACAGAAACCTGTTAGCCCCACAGACCTCCCAGGGCACAGAAACCTGCCAGTCCCACAGACCTCCCCGGGCACAGAAACCTACCAGCCCCACAGACCTCACCAAGCAGAAAAACCTGCCAGCCCCACAGACATCCCCAAGCACAGACACCTGCCAGTCCCACAGACCTCCACAGGCACAGAATCTGCCAACCCCACAGACCTCCCCCAGCACAGAAACCTGGCAGTCCCACAGACCTCCACAGGCACAGAATCTGCCAGCCCCACAGACCTCACCAAGCATAGAAACCTGCCAGCCCCACAGACCTCCCCAGGCACAGAAACCTGCAGCCCCACAGACCTAACCTAGCACAGAATCCTGCCAGCCCCACAGACCTCCCCAAGCACAGAATCCTGCCAGCCCCACAGACCTCCCCAGGCAGAGAAACCTGCCAGTCCCACAGACCTCCCCAGGCAGAGAAACCTGCCAGTGCCATAGACCTCCCCATGCACAAAAACCAGCCAGTCCCACAGACCTCCCCAGTCACAGAAACCTGTTAGCCCCACAGACCTCCCAGGGTACAGAAACCTGCCAGTCCCACAGACCTCCCCGGGCACAGAAACCTGCCAGCCCCAGAGACCTCCCCGAGCACAGAAACCTGCCAGTCCCACAGACCTCCATAGGCACAGAATCTGCCATCTCCACAGACCACTCCAGGCAGAGAAACCTGCCAGCCCCACAGACCTCCCCAAGCACAGAATCCTGCCAGTCCCACTGACCTCTCCAGGCAGAGAAACCTGTTAGCCCCACAGACCTCCCAGGGCACAGAAACCTGCCAGTCCCACTGACCTCCCCAGGCACAGAAACCTGTTAGACCCACAGACCTCCCAGGGCACAGAAACCTGCCAGTCCCACAGACCTCCACAGGCACAGAATCTGCCAGCCCCACAGACTCCCCCCAGCACAGAAACCTGGCAGTCCCACAGATCTCCACAGGCACAGAATCTGCCAGCCCCACAGACCTCACCAAGCATAGAAACCTGCCAGCCCCACAGACCTCCCCAGGCACAGAAACCTGCAGCCCCACAGACCTCACCTAGCACGGAAACCTGCCAGCCCCACAGACCTCACCTAGCACGGAAACCTGCCAGCCCCACAGACCTCCCCAAGCACAGAATCCTGCCAGTCCCACAGACCTCCACAGGCAGAGAAACCTGCCAGCCACACAGACCTCCCCAGGCACAGAATCCTGCCAGTCCCACAGACCTCCCCAAGCACAGAAACCTGCCAGTTCCATTGACCTCCCCGGGCACAGAAACCTGCCAGCCCCACAGACCTCCCCAAGCACAGAAACCTGCCAGTCCCACAGACCTCCCCAGGCAGAGAAACCTGCCAGCCCCACAGACCTCCCCAGGCAGAGAAACCTGCCATTCCCACAGACCTCTCCGGGCACAGAAACCTGCCAGTCCCACAGACCTCTCTGGGCACAGATACCTGCCAGTCCCACAAACCTCCCTGGGCACAGAAGCATGCCAGTCTCACAGACCTCTCTGGGCACAGAAACCTGCCAGTCCCAAAGACCTCCCCAGGCAGAGAAACCTGCCAGTCCCCACAGACCTCCCCGGGAACAGAAACCAGCCAGTCCCACTGACCTCCCCAAGCACAGAATCCTGCCAGTCCCACTGACCTCTCCAGGCAGAGAAACCTGTTAGCCCCACAGACCTCCCAGGGCACAGAAACCTGCCAGTCCCACAGACCTCCCCGGGCACAGAAACCAACCAGCCCCACAGACAACACCAAGCAGAAAAACCTGCCAGCCCCAAAGACATCCCCAAGCACAGACACCTGCCAGTCCCACAGACCTCCACAGGCACAGAATCTGCCAGCCCCACAGACTCCTCCCAGCACAGAAACCTGGCAGTCCCACAGACCTCCACAGGCACAGAATTTGCCAGCCCCACAGACCTCACCAAGCATAGAAACCTGCCAGCCCCATAGACCTCTCCAGGCACAGAAACCTGCAGCCCCACAGACCTCACCTAGCACAGAAACCTGCCAGCCCCACAGACCTCTCCAGGCAGAGAAACCTGCCATCCCCACAGACCTCCCCAAGCACAGAATCCTGCCAGTCCCACAGACCTCCCCAGGCAGAGAAACCTGCCAGTGCCATAGACATTCCCCAGGCACAAAAACCAGCCAGTCCCACAGACCTCCCCAGGCACAGAGACCTGTTAGCCCCACAGACCTCCCTGAGCACAGAAACCTGCCAGCCCCAGAGACCTCCCCGAGCACAGAAACCTGCCAGTCCCACAGACCTCCACAGGCACAGAATCTGCCATCTCCACAGACCACTCCAGGCAGAGAAACCTGCCAGCCCCACAGACCTCCCCAAGCACAGAATCTTGCCAGCCCCACAGACCTCCCCAGGCAGAGAAACCTGCCAGTCCCACAGACCTCCACAGGCAGAGAAACCTGCCAGTCACACAGACCTCCCCAGGCACAGAATCCTGCTAGTCCCACAGACCTCCCCAAGCACAGAAACCTGCCAGCCCCACAGACCGTCCGGGCACAGAAACCTGCCAGCCCCACAGACCTCCCCAAGCACAGAAACCTGCCAGTCCCACAGACCTCCCCAGGCAGAGAAACCTGCCAGCCCCACAGACCTCCCCAGGCAGAGAAACCTGCTAGACCCACAGACCTCCCCAGGCAGAGAAACCTGCCAGTCCCACAGACCTCTCCGGGCACAGAAACCTGCAAGTCTCACAGACCTCTCTGGGCAGAGATACCTGCTAGTCCCACAAACCTCCCCGGGCACAGAAACATGCCAGTCTCACAGACCTCTCTGGGCACAGAAACCTGCCTGTCCCAAAGACCTCCCCAGGCAGAGAAACCTGCCAGTCCCCACAGACCTCCCCGGGCACAGAAACCTGCTAGTCCCACAGACCTCACTGCCGGGGCATATGAGAACGTTTTTCTATTTTTGGGCTGTGGCCAAAATAGAATAATCTTACTATGGGCTAATTATTGTTGCTATGTCAGTGCAAAATGAATTAGTTCTGTTTTTTACCTGGTGTTAAAGTGGATGTCTTATGGCCCGAAGTTGTAGGTCTGTTGTTTTTCTAATGAGATGGGTCCATAACTGAAATAAGAGGCATGTCTGGCATCTTCACAGTGGCGTAAGATAAGCCCCCATAGCCGCCTCGGTGCAGGGTGGGCCCTCAAGGTCCAGGGGACCTCCTCTGCAAAAGTGGTAGGTGGTGGCCCGGGGAGGGGGCCCCCTCCGTGTACTTTGCAGGGGGGCCCCCTCAACTTTCGTTACGCCACTGACAAGCAGGAGTCTAGCTCTGCTGCGCGGAGACTGTGTACTGGAGAGTACACACAGATCTTCTTTGAAAGATATACGGGCCAATGCCATGAAGGCCATGCCGAGAGCCTTAAATGTGCATCTCTGAGTTGGTAACCAATGAAAAGCAGGGAGTTGGAATTTAAATGAAAAGAAGTCCTGCAGGAGAGATTCAAGATTACATGGGTGGCAGCATTTTGGACAATTTGAAGTCTGCCAAGAAGAAATTAATGCAATCCCAAGAGCAGGTGTTAGTAATGGGGGTCTCTAATTGGTAGAGGTATGCACCTGTGTCCAAGTAGGGACCCTTTCTTCTAATGAGCGTGTTAGACCTGGCATCATTGGCATGAGTCTCTCCTCCATTTGTTTCTGTTTGCCTCCTCTGTTTACGATGTTTTTGCTGGATTATTGCTTTGGGCACTGTGCCACTGCTGATCAGTGCCACAGTGCAAGTGCTCCCTATGTTAAATTGTTACATTGATTGGTGTTACCATGATTGGCTTTGTTGACTTACTGTTCAGACCCTAGTCTAGTGCACTGCGTGTGCCAAGGGCATGTAAGTTAACTGCTGCTGGTGGGCTTGCAGCACTGGTTGTGCCACCCACAGAAGCAGCTTGTAAAATGTGTCTCAGGCCTGCCACTGCAGCGCCTGCGTGCAGTCCCTGACTGCCATGTCGACTTGGCAAGGAAACCTACTTGCCAGTCTCTAAACCTTCACTTTGCCACATTTCAGACACCTCTATGGTAGGCCCTAGGGCAGGCTGCATTGTTGGTAAAAGGTAAGTCATGCCCGGATGTGTGTGGCATGACCTAATAGTGAATTACAGCCATTTTCGTTTTTCACTATTGAAGGGCTACCTGCCTCCAATAGGCCAGACTGGGCAGACTGATTATTAACTCCATTATAATCTATCTGACTCAGGGAGCATGGTAGCAGGTCGAGTTTAGTATCCCTGAACTCAGAATTTAATAACACACCCTTTAGGATGGATGGTTTTTAAATTCTATGTTTGAAAATAGCCCTTTTAGAAAGTGGCTATTTTCTTGTCCAACTATCCACCGGTCTCTGCTGGTTTGGTGTGTGTGTCAGGGGCTGGGTGGCTCCAGAGGTCTGAATGAGTCAGTGTGGGGTGAATGAGGCATTTACACATAGAGTGAGGGAAGAGTAGCCTGCCCTGCCTGACACAATGCTGGCTCCACCTCCTGCTAGGCGACTGATAGCCCTGCTCCTGCCAGTGACAATACTGGCTCCGCCTCCTGCTGGGCGGCTGAGGACTCTGCCCTGCTCAGTGAATAGGCCAGGTGCCTCTGCCTGGCAACACCCACAACGAACCTGAGATGGGGGGAATTTCCCTGCTTGGACAAAGGGAACAAAGGAGAAAAGGGGTATAAGAGAAGGACCCCTGAACCAAGAACTCAGATCACTTCTGACAAGGAAACCTGTACCAAGGACAAGAAGCCTGCTGATCTAAGGACTTGCCTCCCCTTTCTGCCAGAGTGCTGTTTTGCTGTGGAGGAACCTGAAAGCTGCTTCTTTATTTTTGCCAAGGAACAAGGAGAGAGGAACTTGGTGTGTACTCTCTGAACACTTGCTAGGAAATCTCCAAGGGCTGGAAGAGTGCCAGTCTCCTGTTGAAGTCACAGGGCCAAAGGACTTCACCATCTGCTGAATTGCTGAATTGCTGGAAAGTGTTGTTTCCAGTACACAAGGGAAAATCTGCAGTCTCGACGCCGCCGAATCCAGCTCGACATCGTGAGTAACGGCTCCAGTGTCCCGAGCCTTCGACGCCAGACGCCGGGCCCGATCGACGCAGCAGCAACGCCAGTGAGCAGTGGGTATCGGCCCCGGCTCCAAGTGACCCCGTCTCGACGCCGGTATCGACGCCAGTGAGGAGTGAGTATCGGCTCCACCTCCAAGCGACCCCGTCCCGACTCCGCTGCTGATCGCATCGACTCGACGCCCTTCTCGACGCCATGAGCGCTGCTCCGGCCCGACATCCCTCGACGCCGCTGCAGATCGACCCGACTCCGAGGCACGATCAACGCCGACCTCGGCGCCGACATCTTGACGCCGTGGATCATCGTTTTCTTCATTTCTCAAGGTACTGTACTTGTGGGGTCTGTTGCAACTCCAGGCTCGACATAGCGCTCCTCGCGGTCGACGCCGAACCTTGGGAATCCTGTAGACTCGATGTCGTGTGACTCCTGTGGGGGTCACGTTGTTGCCAAAGAACTGTGTTTCAGAAGAATACTTAATTCTGTTGCTAAAGAACTATTTGCCAAGAAGAAACCTTACTTGAACTATTATTTTTCCTTCCAAAGAGTATTTATTAAGACTGTGGTATATTTTTGTCATTATTTGGTCTTGTGCTAAGCCTTATATAAAAATCCTATTTTTATAATAACTTCTGTGTCGTGTCCATCTGTAGTGTATTCACTTTATTACTGTATGTGGTCATAAATGCTTAACACACTGCCTCTGAGATAAGCCTGTCTGCTCTGCCAAGCTACCAAGGGGGTAGCAGGGGTTATCTGAGTGTGTAATCCCCTTGCCCTGACTAGAGTTGGTAGGTCCCTATTTGTCAGAAGTGTAGACCTCTGCCAACTAGAGACCGCCGGTTCTAACATTGGTGGTCAGCGGTGAGGATTGAACTTTGCATTTATGACTCATGTGCAGTGATTAGTGTACGCTACATAGTGAAAGCAGACCATAACACAGCCACAATCTGTTTTTGGTAGGATATTCTATTTTTGTTCTCCGCTTTCCTGGAGCTTATTATTTAAACACTGCCAGTTTTGACCATGGAAAATGCCGGAGCTGCTACCCCTTCTCTTATTGTTGTGGAGGAATTTGATAAGGAGAAGATAGATTCCTACAAGCTAAAGGATCTAAGAGGATTTTGCAAACAGTTTAAAGTTCCTACCAAAGGTCTCAAAGTGAGAGGCGACTTCATCAAAGCGCTGAAGGCCTGGTTAGAGGCCAGAGATCCCTCTGATCCGGGGGTGGTACCGGAAGAGGAAGAGGAAGAGGAAGAGAACCTGAATTGAATGGGCACGTGTCATCTCCCGGCAGCAGTGTTTCCTCTAAGAGCCTTTCTCCTGAAGAGTTGGAAGACAGGGAGAAGGAGAGGGAATACAAGTTAGAGATGGCAAAACTTAAATTAGGAGGGCAGTTGGAATTAGAGAATGCAAGAAGCAAAAGGGAAGCTGAAATGGAGAGCAAAAGATTAGATTTTGAGAGAGAGAAGTTAGCATTTGAACGTGAGAAGATGTTGAGGGAGATGGAACTTAAAGAAAAAAGTTTAGAGTTGAATCCCTCTGGTGGCAGCGCTCCATCTGTGCCTGCAGAAAGTAGGTTTTATTTTCCTAAAGATGTGATCAAAGATTACAGTAAGAATGAAGATATTAGCCAATGGTTTAAAGCGTATGAGTTAGCATTTTTGGCCCACCGGGTCCCTGAGAATGATTGGGGAACTGGGTTGTGGAGCCGCTTTACAAAAGAAGGGAGAGATACCTTGTTGAGCATGCCTGAAGAGGAAAGGGCGTCTTATACTCATATGAAAAATGCTTTAATGCTGAGATATGGCTTAACTCCAGAAAAGTACCGACAAACCTTTAGAGAATGTAAGAAGTTGCCTGGTACTACGTGGGTTGAATATGTGTCTTTTTTTTGCAGAGCCATGGATGGTTGGATAAAGGGTAGCAAGGTTGATAGTTATGATGCTCTTTATGATTTGTTTGCTTGGGAGCACTTGTCTAATAACTGTTTTCCAGAGCTACGCCAGCACCTTGTTGATAGCAAGATATCTAACCCTAGAAAACTTGCTGAGGAGGCGGACCGCTGGGTCAGTACCAGGGTCCACAAGGGTCCAGTGGGAGACTCAGCCAAAGGTGGGCAGGGTCCCCAGCAGAAGAGTGGGGGGGACAGGGGTAAACAGAGGGAGTTTCAGAAAGGGCCCCAAAGTAATCCCTAAGGGAACCAAGGGAAGGGTTCCCAGCCTCCCCCTGTAAAGAAGCCAGAGGCCCCGACAGGTAAACCTGTTCCAAGGGGCCCCATGACCTGCTACGCTTGTAAGCAGGTGGGACACCGTTATTATGATCCCTAGTGTCCCATGAAGGATTCCAATGCACCACCACGTGCACCCCCTCGTCAGGTGACGAATGTAGCCCTGGGAGGGAATGAGATGGGTGCCCCCGGTGGGTGGGGTCCCGCAGAAATGTCCCTGGTCTCTTTAGGAGACGTGGAAATGGTCCCTCCAACCCCTCTGCCTAGTAACACTAAGAAATATAGGCAGTGGGTGACCATTAATGGCCATAGGGTGGAAGCTCTCAGAGACACCGGAGCGAGTGTGACAGCTGTCAAGTGTCACTTGGTGTCCAGAGAGCAAGTGGTCCCTCATGCATTCTACCCCGTTGTAGCTGCTGACAACTCACAGAGTCAGTGTGAGGTAGCTCAAGTTCCTTTTGAGTGGGGGGGGGTCTCAGGTACTCTTCAGGTTGCTGTGAGGCCCGCCATGCCTGTTGATTGTCTCCTGGGCAATGATTTGGAGGACTCCCCTTGGGCTAAGGTGGAGAGAAAATCGCATCTGGAAATGTTGGGTCTGCCTGAGTGGGTGTGTGCGACCACCCGGTCCATGTCAGTTAGTAAGGATGTTGATGGGGCCCTGGAGCCTGAAAGTATGGCCCAGGTCCCAACCGTGAAGAGAAGAGGCAGGGGGCGCGGGAAACCATCCCCCATCGTTCCCGCGGTCCAGGAGGGAGCAGACCCTGAGGGGGATGCCCTTGAACCGACAGGAGAGCAAGTGGCCAAACTGGGAGACCTGCCCGAGCTGACCCATTGGCAGCAGGATGGTGGTCCCTCCAGGGAGGAATTTTGTGCTGAGCAGAAAGTGTGCCCTTCTCTTGTTGGAATGAGGCAGCAGGCCTCAGCCCAAACGACAGGTGATCAGTCAGGATCACATTGGATCTACTGGGAGAACGACCTCCTGTATAGCGAGCCTAAGGCTGCTGAGCCTGCGTCAGCCCGTGTGCTGGTGGTACCCCAGCGCTTCAGAGCCTTCCTACTGGGGTTGGCTCATGACATTCCGTTAGCTGGACATCTGGGGCAGGACAAGACCTATGACAGGCTTGTCACCCATTTTTACTGGCCCCAGATGAGAAGGGATTCAGATATCCATTGTAGGACCTGTCAAACTTGCCAGGCAAGTGGGAAAATTGGGCGGAAGCAGAAGGCTCCCCTCCAACCTTTTCCCGTCGTCTGTACCCCCTTTGAGCGAGTGGGAATTGACATTGTGGGGCCACTGGACCCCAAGACAGCCATGGGCAACAGGTTTATCCTGGTCTTGGTGGACCATGCCACCCGGTACCCGGAAGCCATCCCTCTCCGCACAGTGACGGCCCCCGTGGTGGGAAGGGCACTGATGGGTGTTTTCTCCCGCATGGGGTTCCCCAGAGAGGTGCTGTCAGACCGGGGCACCAACTTCATTTCAAATTATATGAAGTCTCTGTGGAAGGAGTGTGGGGTAACCTACAAGTTTACCACTCCTTACCACCCTCAAGGTAATGGGCTGGTTGAGAGATTCAACCGGACCCTCAAAGGCATGATCATGGGTCTTGAAGAAACGATGAGGCGTAAATGGGACATCCTCTTGCCATGCCTGCTGTTTGCTTACCGTGAGGTGCCACAGAAGTCTCTAGGGTTCAGCCCATTTGAGCTTTTGTATGGTCACCCGGTAAGAGGACCTTTGAGTCTGGTTAAAGAAGGCTGGGAGCAATCTCCCAGGAAACCTCCCCAGGATGTATATAGCTACATGCTGGCCTTTAGGAACCAGACTCGGCGCTTCAGAGATCTTGCTCAGGCAAATCTGGAGGCCAGCCAGGAAGAGATGAAGTGGTGGTACGATCAGAATGCCACTCTGGTTGAGCTTCAACCTGGTCAGAAAGTTTGGGTCATGGCCCCTGTGGAACCTTGTGCGCTTAAGGACAGGTGGACTGGACCATTTGAGGTTGTGGAGAAAAAGAGCGATGTCACCTACTTGGTGGACTTGAAGTCTCCCAGGAACCCCTTAAGGGTCCTGCATGTCAACCGGTTAAAGCCCCACTTAGAAAGGTCCGAAGTGGGCATGCTCCTTGCCACAGATGCTGGGATGGAGGAGGAGAGTGAGCCTCTTCCTGACCTCCTGTGTGCAAAAGAAAAAGATGGGTCAGTGGATGGTGTTGTCCTCTCTGACGCACTGACCCCTGAGCAGCAGGAAGATTGTCGCCATCTGTTGGTACGATTCCCTGATCTGTTCTCCTTAATCCCTGGTGTCACTCAGTGGTGTGTCCATGATGTGGACACTGGGGACAGCACTCCTGTGAGGCACACGGCCTACAGGGTGACTGAAAAGGTCAGAGCATATATCAAGGAGGAGGTCTCCAAGATGTTTGCCTTAGGGGTGGTTGAGTCCTCTAGCAGTCCTTGGGCCAGCCCAGTGGTCTTGGTCCCAAAGGCTGCAGCGCCTGGTGCTTCACCAGAACTTCGGTTCTGTGTGAATTACCGAGGACTCAATTCGGTCACCAAGACTGACGCGCACCCCATCCCCAGAGCTGATGAGCTCATCGATCGGTTGGGGGCTGCCTGGTACCTTAGTACGTTTGATCTAACGTCTGGGTACTAGCAGATCGCCTTGACTGATGGGGCAAAAGAGAGGTCTGCATTCTCCACACCAGATGGGCACTACCAGTTCCATGTGATGCCCTTTGGGATGAAGAATGCCCCTGTCACATTCCAGAGGTTGGTTAACCAGGTATTGGCCGGGCTGGAAGATTTCAGCGCCACCTACCTGGACGATATAGCAGTGTTCAGCGCCAGCTGGGAGGAACACTTGCACCACCTCCAGGAAGTGTTGTTGGCCCTGCGCAGAGCAGGCCTCACAATCAAGGCCAGTAAGTGCCAGATTGGGCAGGGTTCAGTGGTGTACTTGGGGCACCAAGTAGGGAGCGGCAAGGTGGCCCCCCTGCAACCCAAGATAGATACCATCCTGGCTTGGGAACCGCCCAAAACCCAGACTCAGGTGAGAGCCTTCTTGGGTCTCACGGGTTACTACAGGAGGTTTGTCAAGGGGTATGGCAACATTGTGCACCTCTTGACCTCGCTGACTTCCAGGAAGCAGCCGAGACTTGTGATCTGGACTGACGCCTGTCAGAACGCCTTTGACACCCTGAAAACTGCAATGTGTACAGCACCGGTCCTCCAGGCACCCGACTTTTCAAAAGAATTCATTGTCCAGACAGACGCTTCAGAGCATGGTGTGGGGGCTGTTCTAGCACAGATGAATGAGGAGGGCCGAAACTTACCTGTAGCCTTCATCAGCCGGAGGTTACTTCCCAGGGAACAAAGGTGGAGTGCGATAGAGCGTGAGGCATTTGCTGTGGTCTGGGCGCTGAAGAAGCTAAGACCCTACCTTTTTGGGACTCACTTCCGGGTTCAGACAGACCACAGGCCCCTCAGATGGTTAATGCAGATGAGGGGTGAGAACCCAAAGCTGTTGAGGTGGTCCATTTCCCTACAGGGGATGGACTTTACGGTGGAACACCGCCCTGGTACAGATCACGCCAATGCTGATGGTCTGTCCAGATTTTTCCGCCTTAGTGATGAGGACTCCCTGGGTGAAGGGTAGTTCTCCCCACATTTCAGCTGGAGGGGACACGTGTTAGACCTGGCATCATTGGCATGAGTCTCTCCTCCATTTGTTTCTGTTTGCCTCCTCTGTTTACGATGTTTTTGCTGGATTATTGCTTTGGGCACTGTGCCACTGCTGATCAGTGCCACAGTGCAAGTGCTCCCTATGTTAAATTGTTACATTGATTGGTGTTACCATGATTGGCTTGGTTGACTTACTGTTCAGACCCTAGTCTAGTGCACTGCTTGTGCCAAGGGCATGTAAGTTAACTGCTGCTGGTGGGCTTGCAGCACTGGTTGTGCCACCCACAGAAGCAGCTTGTAAAATGTGTCTCAGGCCTGCCACTGCAGCGCCTGCGTGCAGTCCCTGACTGCCATGTCGACTTGGCAAGGAAACCTACTTGCCAGTCTCTAAACCTTCACTTTGCCACATTTCAGACACCTCTATGGTAGGCCCTAGGGAAGGGTGCATTGTTGGTAAAAGGTAGGTCATGCCCTGATGTGTGTGGCATGACCTAATAGTGAATTACAGCCATTTTCGTTTTTCACTATTGAAGGGCTACCTGCCTCCAATAGGCCAGACTGGGCAGACTGATTATTAACTCCATTATAATCTATCTGACTCAGGGAGCATGGTAGCAGGTCGAGTTTAGTATCCCTGAACTCAGAATTTAATAACACACCCTTTAGGATGGATGGTTTTTAAATTCTATGTTTGAAAATAGCCCTTTTAGAAAGTGGCTATTTTCTTGTCCAACTATCTACCGGTCTCTGCTGGTTTGGTGTGTGTGTCAGGGGCTGGGTGGCTCCAGAGGTCTGAATGAGTCAGTGTGGGGTGAATGAGGCATTTACACATAGAGTGAGGGAAGAGTAGCCTGCCCTGCCTGACACAATGCTGGCTCCACCTCCTGCTGGGCGACTGATAGCCCTGCTCCTGCCAGTGACAATACTGGCTCCGCCTCCTGCTGGGCGGCTGAGGACTCTGCCCTGCTCAGTGAATAGGCCAGGTGCCTCTGCCTGGCAACACCCACAACGAACCTGAGATGGGGGGAATTTCCCTGCTTGGACAAAGGGAACAAAGGAGAAAAGGGGTATAAGAGAAGGACCCCTGAACCAAGAACTCAGATCACTTCTGACAAGGAAACCTGTACCAAGGACAAGAAGCCTGCTGATCTAAGGACTTGCCTCCCCTTTCTGCCAGAGTGCTGTTTTGCTGTGGAGGAACCTGAAAGCTGCTTCTTTATTTTTGCCAAGGAACAAGGAGAGAGGAACTTGGTGTGTACTCTCTGAACACTTGCTAGGAAATCTCCAAGGGCTGGAAGAGTGCCAGTCTCCTGTTGAAGTCACAGGGCCAAAGGACTTCACCATCTGCTGAATTGCTGAATTGCTGGAAAGTGTTGTTTCCAGTACACAAGGGAAAATCTGCAGTCTCGACGCCGCCGACGTCGCCGAATCCAGCTCGACATCGTGAGTAACGGCTCCAGTGTCCCGAGCCTTCGACGCCAGCCGCCGGGCCCGATCGACGCCAGCAGCAACGCCAGTGAGCAGTGGGTATTGGCCCCGGCTCCAAGTGACCCCGTCTCGACGCCGGTATCGATGCCAGTGAGGAGTGAGTATCGGCTCCACCTCCAAGCGACCCCGTCCCGACTCCGCTGCTGATCGCATCGACTCGACGCCCTTCTCGACGCCGTGAGCGCTGCTCCGGCCCGACATCCCTCGACGCCGCTGCAGATCGACCTCACTCCGAGGCACGATCGACGCCGACCTCAGCGCCGACATCTCGACGCCGTGGATCATCGTTTTCTTCATTTCTCAAGGTACTGTACTTGTGGGGTCTGTTGCAACTCCAGGCTCGACGTAGCGCTCCTCGCGGTCGACGCCGAACCTTGGGAATCCTGTAGACTCGACGTCGTGTGACTCCTGTGGGGGTCACGTTGTTGCCAAAGAACTGTGTTTCAGAAGAATACTTAATTCTGTTGCTAAAGAACTATTTGCCAAGAAGAAACCTTACTTGAACTATTATTTTTCCTTCCAAAGAGTATTTATTAAGACTGTGGTATATTTTTGTCGTTATTTGGTCTTGTGCTAAGCCTTATATAAAAATCCTATTTTTATAATAACTTCTGTGTCGTGTCCATCTGTAGTGTATTCCCTTTATTACTGTATGTGGTCATAAATGCTTAACACACTGCCTCTGAGATAAGCCTGTCTGCTCTGCCAAGCTACCAAGGGGGTAGCAGGGGTTATCTGAGTGTGTAATCCCCTTGCCCTGACTAGAGTTGGTAGGTCCCTATTTGTCAGAAGTGTAGACCTCTGCCAACTAGAGACCGCCGGTTCTAACAGAGGGTAAGGCGATTACACACTTCAGAATGTCCCTGCTCACCCCTTGATAGCTTGGCATGAACAGACAGGCTTATCCCAAGGCAAAGTGTAAAGTATTTGTACCCAAACACACAGTAAGACAGTGAAAACAGCACAAATGGACACCACACCAGTTTAGGAAAATAAAGTATCTGTATCTAAACCAAACAAGGCCAAAACGAAAAAAATCCAACATACATGTATCAATATATCACTTTAAAAATTGTTACTTCAAAATTAGAATTGTAGAAACAACATAGCTACACCTTGGGCTATTATGAAGTTGTGACAGGCACAAATCCAAAGTACGGCACCAACAGCAAGGTGCACGGGCTGGGCACGGACTCACCTGGACCCCCAAACACCAGTACCTTGGAAAGGGAAGTCAGCAGGGAATTCACAGCGTCGTGGAGATGAGGTGTCGGTGCCAAGGTGAAGCCAGTTCCCTTCTGCCACAGAGGAGGTGCGGCATCAAGTCCGTGAGGAAGAGAGGCGTCGAGTCCAGGATAGGGAAGTTCGGCTGTGGGGCGTCGATTTCGGTGAGGCAATGCAATGTTGAAGAGCTCGTGAAGTCACCCTTGTTAGTTATCAGTTCCGTAATAAGGTCAGACGAGTGCTGGAATTAGGAAGGTCGATAACTTCAGGTGTTGAGGGGCATCGAAGCTGTGGTACAGGCAGGGCGGTGCGTCATCCAATTCACAAACTGTGCCCCCGGCCTCGGTGCAGTTTGTGGCATCACTGGCGGCATCGCTGACAGCATCAGAGTTGTTCTTCTTGCTTTGAGGCACCAACCACATAATTCTGATGGCCCAGGAACTGAAATTGGCGCCCTTTTGAATACAGGACTCCAGGTGCTGGTCAGTGGGTGCAGGTGAAGTCTTTGTGGCCCTGAGACTTCAGAACCGGAAGCAAGCACACAAAAGCCTTTGGAGAGTCTTCTTCAAGCAGGTTTACAGGAAAGTTCCAGTCTTTGTCCTCTGCTTGGCAGAAGCAGCGATTGCAGGCCAAACACAGCAAAGCACACACTGCAAAGAGGAAGTACTCCCCCCTAACAGCTCTGCAGCTCTTCTCCTTGGCAGAGGTTCTTCTTGAGTGCAGAAGTCATCTAATTCTCTGGGTTTTTAGGTCTAATGCTTATACCTTATTTTCTCTTTGTTCTCTTTGTGACAAGAGCCTCTGAGCCCAGTCCAAACAAGTTCTGTCCTCTCTA
Organism: Triturus cristatus; assembly: GCF_964204655.1. Lineage (NCBI taxonomy): Eukaryota > Metazoa > Chordata > Amphibia > Caudata > Salamandridae > Triturus > Triturus cristatus. Next base: position 458,816,530 of record NC_140579.1, on the reverse strand, counting down.
ATTCAGCATAAACACAGGAGGTGGAGACAGCATTGTGCAAAGGAGACACAACCTATTTAGGTGCAAGTGAATCTCCTCCCACCACTCTAAATTCAGCCAAGGTCTATTAAGCCCAGCTATGAGTCACCCAGGAAAGGCAGGACGCACATCAACCCCCTTGTCACTGTCTACAGTGAATGCACATCCCCAACTCCTGTCACTCCAAAACCAGAAAGTCAATACACCAGCAGCAGACACACACAGAATGGTTAAACAAGAAAATGCCTACTTTCTAAACGTGGCATTTTCAAACACACAATTTAAAACCCATTTCCCTAAAAAGATGTGCTATTAAATTCTAAGTTCACAGAGCCTAAACTTTCTTTCTATCTTCTTCCAATGGAAAGTTAAACTTGTAAGATGTTACAAAGCAACCCCCATGTTAACCTATGGAACATATAGCCTTTCGATAGTGAAAAACGAAATTGGCAGTATTTCACTATCAGGACATGTGAGACACAGCAGTACATGTACTACCTTTCACACACACTGCACCCTGCCCATTGGACGTACCTGAGGGGCGCTTTACATGTAAGAAAAGGGAAGGTTGGGGCCTGGTAAGTGAAGTGGTTGCACTTGGCAGGTCGACATGGCACTTTAAATCTGTAACCACAGACATTGCAGTGGCAGGTCTGAGAGACATTTACAGGGCTACTCATGTCTTGGCAAACAACGTAATTTAAATATGATAATGTTACGTTTTCTGTCCACTGCTGGTATTCCTCTGCACCCACCGCTCACATGTCTCCATCCAGTGCTGGGAGTGATAGGCACCCACCCCCATGTCTCTGTCCACTGCTGGGAGTCCTCTGCACCCACCCCTCACATGTCTCTGTCCACTGCTGGTATTCCTCTGCACCCACCCCTCACATGTCTCTGTCCACTGCTGGCAGTCCTCTGCACCCACCCCTCACACGTCTCTGTCCACTGCTGGTAGTGATAGGCACTCACCCCTCACATGTCTCTGTCCACTGCTGGGAGTCCTCTGCACCCATCCCTCACATGTCTCTGTCCACTGCTGGTATTCCTCTGCACACACCCCTCACATGTCTCCATCCAGTGCTGGGAGTGATAGGCACCCACCCCCTTGTCTCTGTCCACTGCTGGGAGTCCTCTGCACCCACCCCTCACATGTCTCTGTCCACTGCTGGTATTCCTCTGCACCCACCCCTCACATGTATCTGTCCACTGCTGGGAGTCCTCTGCACCCACCCCTCACATGTCTCTGTCCACTGCTGGTAGTGATAGGCACTCACCCCTCACATGTCTCGGTCCACTGCTGGGAGTGATAGGCACCCACCCCCATGTCTCTGTCCACTGCTGGGAGACCTCTGCACCCACCCCTCACATGTCTCTGTCCACTGCTGGTATTCCTCTGCACCCACCCCTCACATGTCTCTGTTCACTGCTGGGAGTCCTCTGCACCCACCCCTCACATGTCTCTGTCCACCGCTGGTATTCCTCTGCACCCACCCCTCACATGTCTCTGTCCACTGCTGGGAGTGATAGGCACCCACCCCCATGTCTCTGTCCACTGCTGGGAGTCCTCTGCACCCACCCCTCACATGTCTCTGTCCACTGCTGGGAGTCCTCTGCACCCACCCCTCACATGTCTCTGTCCACTGCCGGGAGTCCTCTGCACCCACCCCTCACAGGTCTCTGTCCACTGCTGGGAGTCCTCTGCACCCACCCCTCACATGTCTCTGTCCACTGCTGGGAGTCCTCTGCACACACCCCTCACATGTCTCTGTCCACTGCTGGGAGTCCTCTGCACTCACCCCCATATCTCTGTCCACTGCTGGTAGTGATAGGCACCCACCCCTCACATGTCTTTTTCCACTGCTGGTATTCCTCTGCACCCACCCCTCACATGTCTCTGTCCACTGCTGGTATTCCTCTGCACCCACCCCACATATGTCTCTGTCCACTGCTGGGAGTCCTCTGCACCCACCCCTCACATGTCTCTGTCCACTGATGGTATTCCTCTGCACCCACCCCTCACATGTCTCTGTCCACTGCTGGTAGTGATAGGCACTCACCCCTCACATGTCTCGGTCCACTGCTGGGAGTGATAGGCACACACCCCCATGTCTCTGTCCACTGCCGGGAGAACTCTGCACCCACCCCTCACATGTCTCTGGCCACTGCTGGGAGTGATAGGCACCCACCCCTCATATGTCTGTCCACTGCTGGGAGTCCTCTGCACCCACCCCTCACATGTCTCTGTCCATTGCTGGTATTCCTCTGCACCCACCCCTCACAGGTCTCTGTCCACTGCTGGGAGTCCTCTGCACCCACTCCTCACATGTCTCTGTCCACTGCTGGTATTCCTCTGCACCCACCCCACACATGTCTCTGTCCACTGCTGGGAGTGATAGGCACCCACCCCCATGTCTCTGTCCACTGCTGGGAGTCCTCGGCACCCACCCCTCACATGTCTCTGGCCACTGCTGGGAGTGATAGGCACCCACCCCTCATATGTCTGTCCACTGCTGGGAGTCCTCTGCACCCACCCCTCACATGTCTCTGTCCATTGCTGGTATTCCTCTGCACCCACCCCTCACAGGTCTCTGTCCACTGCTGGGAGTCCTCTGCACCCACCCCTCACATGTCTCTGTCCACTGCTGGTATTCCTCTGCACCCACCAAACACATGTCTCTGTCCACTGCTGGGAGTGATAGTCACCCACCCCCAAGTCTCTGTCCACTGCTGGGAGTCCTCTGCACCCACCCCTCACATGTCTCTGTCCACTTCTGGGAGTCCTCTGCACCCACCACTCACATGTCTCTGTCCACTGCTGGGAGTCCTCTGCACCCATCCCTCACATGTCTCTGTCCACTGCTGGTATTCCTATGCACCCACCCCTCACATGTCTCCATCCAGTGCTGGGAGTGATAGGCACCCACCCCCTTGTCTCTGTCCACTGCTGGGAGTCCTCTGCACCCACCCCTCACATGTCTCTGTCCACTGCTGGTATTCCTCTGCACCCACCCCTCACATGTCTCTGTCCACTGCTGGGAGTCCTCTGCACCCACCCCTCACATGTCTCTGTCCACTGCTGGTAGTGATAGGCACTCAACCCTCACATGTCTCGGTCCACTGCTGGGAGTGATAGGCACCCACCCCCATGTCTCTGTCCACTGCTGGGAGACCTCTGCACCCACCCCTCACATGTCTCTGTCCACTGCTGGTATTCCTCTGCACCCACCCCTCACATGTCTCTGTCCACTGCTGGGAGTCCTCTGCACCCACCCCTCACATGTCTCTGTCCACCGCTGGTATTCCTCTGCACCCACCCCTCACATGTCTCTGTCCACTGCTGGGAGTGATAGGCACCCACCCCCATGTCTCTGTCCACTGCTGGGAGTCCTCTGCACCCACCCCTCACATGTCTCTGTCCACTGCTGGGAGTCCTCTGCACCCACCCCTCACGTGTATCTGGCCACTGCTGAGAGTGATAGGCACCCACCCTCATATGTCTGTCCACTGCTGGGAGTCCTCTGCACCCACCGCTCACATGTCTCTGTCCACTGCTGGGAGTCCTCTGCACCCACCCCTCACATGTCTCTGTCCACTGCTGGTATTCCTCTGCACCCACCCCTCACAGGTCTCTGTCCTCTGCTGGGAGTCCTCTGCACCCACCCCTCACATGTCTCTGTCCACTGCTGGGAGTCCTCTGCACCCACCCCTCACATGTCTCTGTCCACTGCTGGGAGTCCTCTGCACTCACCCCCATATCTCTGTCCACTGCTGGTAGTGATAGGCACCCACCCCTCACATGTCTTTTTCCACTGCTGGTATTCCTCTGCACCCACCCCTCACATGTATCTGGCCACTGCTTAGAGTGATAGGCACCCACCCCTCATATGGCTGTCCACTGCTGGGAGTCCTCTGCACCCACCCCTCACATGTCTCTGTCCACTGCCGGGAGTCCTCTGCACCCACCCCTCACAGGTCTCTGTCCACTGCTGGGAGTCCTCTGCACCCACCCCTCACATGTCTCTGTCCACTGCTGGGAGTCCTCTGCACCCACCCCTCACATGTCTCTGTCCACTGCTGGGAGTCCTCTGCACCCACCCCTCACATGTATCTGGCCACTGCTTAGAGTGATAGGCACCCACCCCTCATATGGCTGTCCACTGCTGGGAGTCCTCTGCACCCACCCCTCACATGTCTCTTTCCACTGCCGGGAGTCCTCTGCACCCACCCCTCACAGGTCTCTGTCCACTGCTGGGAGTCCTCTGCACCCACCCCTCACATGTCTCTGTCCACTGCTGGGAGTCCTCTGCACACACCCCTCACATGTCTCTGTCCACTGCTGGGAGTCCTCTGCACTCACCCCCATATCTCTGTCCACTGCTGGTAGTGATAGGCACCCACCCCTCACATGTCTTTTTCCACTGCTGGTATTCCTCTGCACCCACCCCTCACATGTCTCTGTCCACTGCTGGTATTCCTCTGCACCCACCCCACATATGTCTCTGTCCACTGCTGGGAGTCCTCTGCACCCACCCCTCACATGTCTCTGTCCACTGATGGTATTCCTCTGCACCCACCCCTCACATATCTCTGTCCACTGCTGATAGTGATAGGCACTCACCCCTCACATGTCTCGGTCCACTGCTGGGAGTGATAGGCACCCACCCCCATGTCTCTGTCCACTGCCGGGAGAACTCTGCACCCACCCCTCACATGTCTCTGGCCACTGCTGGGAGTGATAGGCACCCACCCCTCATATGTCTGTCCACTGCTGGGAGTCCTCTGCACCCACCCCTCACATGTCTCTGTCCATTGCTGGTATTCCTCTGCACCCACCCCTCACAGGTCTCTGTCCACTGCTGGGAGTCCTCTGCACCCACTCCTCACATGTCTCTGTCCACTGCTGGTATTCCTCTGCACCCACCCCACACATGTCTCTGTCCACTGCTGGGAGTGATAGGCACCCACCCCCATGTCTCTGTCCACTGCTGGGAGTCCTCGGCACCCACCCCTCACATGTCTCTGGCCACTGCTGGGAGTGATAGGCACCCACCCCTCATATGTCTGTCCACTGCTGGGAGTGATAGGCACCCACCCCCATGTCTCTGTCCACTGCTGGGAGTCCTCTGCACCCACCCCTCACATGTCTCTGTCCACTGCTGGGAGTCCTCTGCACCCACCCCTCACATGTATCTGGCCACTGCTGAGAGTGATAGGCACCCACCCTCATATGTCTGTCCACTGCTGGGAGTCCTCTGCACCCACCGCTCACATGTCTCTGTCCACTGCTGGGAGTCCTCTGCACCCACCCCTCACATGTCTCTGTCCACTGCTGGTATTCCTCTGCACCCACCCCTCACAGGTCTCTGTCCTCTGCTGGGAGTCCTCTGCACCCACCCCTCACATGTCTCTGTCCACTGCTGGGAGTCCTCTGCACCCACCCCTCACATGTCTCTGTCCACTGCTGGGAGTCCTCTGCACTCACCCCCATATCTCTGTCCACTGCTGGTAGTGATAGGCACCCACCCCTCACATGTCTTTTTCCACTGCTGGTATTCCTCTGCACCCACCCCTCACATGTATCTGGCCACTGCTGGTATTCCTCTGCACCCACACCACATATGTCTCTGTCCACTGCTGGGAGTCCTCTCCACCCACCCCTCACATGTCTCTGTCCACTGCTGGGAGTGATAGGCACCCACCCCTCATATGTCTGTCCACTGCTGGGAGTCCTCTGCACCCACCCCTCACATGTCTCTGTCCATTGCTGGTATTCCTCTGCACCCACCCCTCACAGGTCTCTGTCCACTGCTGGGAGTCCTCTGCACCCACCCCTCACATGTCTCTGTCCACTGCTGGTATTCCTCTGCACCCACCCCACACATGTCTCTGTCCACTGCTGGGAGTGATAGTTACCCACCCCCATGTCTCTGTCCACTGCTGGGAGTCCTCTGCACCCACCCCTCACATGTCTCTGTCCACTTCTGGGAGTCCTCTGCACCCACCACTCACATGTCTCTGTCCACTGCTGGGAGTCCTCTGCACCCATCCCTCACATGTCTCTGTCCACTGCTGGTATTCCTCTGCACCCACCCCTCACATGTCTCCATCCAGTGCTGGGAGTGATAGGCACCCACCCCCTTGTCTCTGTCCACTGCTGGGAGTCCTCTGCACCCACCCCTCACATGTCTCTGTCCACTGCTGGTATTCCTCTGCACCCACCCCTCACATGTATCTGTCCACTGCTGGGAGTCCTCTGCACCCACCCCTCACATGTCTCTGTCCACTGCTGGTAGTGATAGGCACTCACCCCTCACATGTCTCGGTCCACTGCTGGGAGTGATAGGCACCCACCCCCATGTCTCTGTCCACTGCTGGGAGACCTCTGCACCCACCCCTCACATGTCTCTGTCCACTGCTGGTATTCCTCTGCACCCACCCCTCACATGTCTCTGTTCACTGCTGGGAGTCCTCTGCACCCACCCCTCACATGTCTCTGTCCACCGCTGGTATTCCTCTGCACCCACCCCTCACATGTCTCTGTCCACTGCTGGGAGTGATAGGCACCCACCCCCATGTCTCTGTCTACTGCTGGGAGTCCTCTGCACCCACCCCTCACATGTCTCTGTCCACTGCTGGGAGTCCTCTGCACCCACCCCTCACATGTATCTGGCCACTGCTTAGAGTGATAGGCACCCACCCCTCATATGTCTGTCCACTGCTGGGAGTCCTCTGCACCCACCCCTCACATGTCTCTGTCCACTGCTGGGAGTCCTCTGCACCCACCCCTCACAGGTCTCTGTCCACTGCTGGGAGTCCTCTGCACCCACCCCTCACATGTCTCTGTCCACTGTTGGGAGTCCTCTGCACACACCCCTCACATGTCTCTGTCCACTGCTGGGAGTCCTCTGCACTCACCCCCATATCTCTGTCCACTGCTGGTAGTGATAGGCACCCACCCCTCACATGTCTTTTTCCACTGCTGGTATTCCTCTGCACCCACCCCTCACATGTCTCTGTCCACTGCTGGTATTCCTCTGCACCCACCCCACATATGTCTCTGTCCACTGCTGGGAGTCCTCTGCACCCACCCCTCACATGTCTCTGTCCACTGATGGTATTCCTCTGCACCCACCCCTCACATGTCTCTGTCCACTGCTGGTAGTGATAGGCACTCACCCCTCACATGTCTCGGTCCACTGCTGGGAGTGATAGGCACCCACCCCCATGTCTCTGTCCACTGCCGGGAGAACTCTGCACCCACCCCTCACATGTCTCTGTCCACTGCTGGTATTCCTCTGCACCCACCCCTCACATGTCTCTGTCCACTGCTGGGAGTCCTCTGCACCCACCCCTCACATGTCTCTGTCCACTGCTGGTATTTCTCTGCACCCACCCCTCACATGTCTCTGTCCACTGCTGGGAGTGATAGGCACCCACCCCCATGTCTCTGTCCACTGCTGGGAGTCCTCTGCACCAACCGCTCACATGACTCTGTCCACTGCTGGGAGTCCTCTGCACCCACCCCTCACATGTCTCTGTCCACTGCTGAGAGTCCTCTGCACCCACCCCTCACATGTATCTGGCCACTGCTGGGAGTGATAGGCACCCACCCCTCATATGTCTGTCCACTGCTGGGAGTCCTCTGCACCCACCCCTCACATGTCTCTGTCCACTGCTGGTATTCCTCTGCACCCACCCCTCACAGGTCTCTGTCCACTGCTGGGAGTCCTCTGCACCCACCATTCACATGTCTCTGTCCACTGCTGGGAGTCCTCTGCACCCACCCCTCACATGTCTCTGTCCACTGCTGGGAGTCCTCTGCACCCATCCCTCACATGTCTCTGTCCACTGCTGGTATTCCTCTGCACCCACCGCTCACATGTCTCCATCCAGTGCTGGGAGTGATAGGCACCCACCCCCATGTCTCTGTCCACTGCTGGGAGTCCTCTGCACCCACCCCTCACATGTCTCTGTCCACTGCTGGTATTCCTCTGCACCCACCCCTCACATGTCTCTGTCCACTGCTGGCAGTCCTCTGCACCCACCCCTCACACGTCTCTGTCCACTGCTGGTAGTGATAGGCACTCACCCCTCACATGTCTCGGTCCACTGCTGGGAGTGATAGGCACCCACCCCCATGTCTCTGTCCACTGCTGGTATTCCTCTGCACCCACCCCTCACATGTCTCTGTCCACTGCTGGTATTCCTGTGCACCCACCCCTCACATGTCTCTGTCCACTGCTGGGAGTCCTCTGCACCCACCCCTCACATGTCTCTGTCCACTGCTGGGAGTCCTCTGCACCCACCCCTCACATGTCTCTGTCCACTGCTGAGATTCCTCTGCACCCACCCCTCACATGTATCTGGCCACTGCTGGGAGTGATAGGCACCCACCCCTCATATGTCTGTCCACTGCTGGGAGTCCTCTGCACCCACCCCTCACATGTCTCTGTCCACTGCTGGTATTCCTCTGCACCCACCCCTCACAGGTCTCTGTCCACTGCTGGGAGTCCTCTGCACCCACCATTCACATGTCTCTGTCCACTGCTGGGAGTCCTCTGCACCCACCCCTCACATGTCTCTGTCCACTGCTGGGAGTCCTCTGCACCCATCCCTCACATGTCTCTGTCCACTGCTGGTATTCCTCTGCACCCACCGCTCACATGTCTCCATCCAGTGCTGGGAGTGATAGGCACCCACTCCCATGTCTCTGTCCACTGCTGGGAGTCCTCTGCACCCACCCCTCACATGTCTCTGTCCACTGCTGGTATTCCTCTGCACCCACCCCTCACATGTCTCTGTCCACTGCTGGCAGTCCTCTGCACCCACCCCTCACACGTCTCTGTCCACTGCTGGTAGTGATAGGCACTCACCCCTCACATGTCTCGGTCCACTGCTGGGAGTGATAGGCACCCACCCCCATGTCTCTGTCCACTGCTGGTATTCCTCTGCACCCACCCCTCACATGTCTCTGTCCACCGCTGGTATTCCTGTGCACCCACCCCTCACATGTCTCTGTCCACTGCTGGGAGTCCTCTGCACCCACCCCTCACATGTCTCTGTCCACTGCTGGGAGTCCTCTGCACCCATCCCTCACATGTCTCTGTCCACTGCTGGTATTCCTCTGCACCCACCGCTCACATGTCTCCATCCAGTGCTGGGAGTGATAGGCACCCACCCCCATGTCTCTGTCCACTGCTGGGAGTCCTCTGCACCCACCCCTCACATGTCTCTGTCCACTGCTGGTATTCCTCTGCACCCACCCCTCACATGTCTCTGTCCACTGCTGGCAGTCCTCTGCACCCACCCCTCACACGTCTCTGTCCACTGCTGGTAGTGATAGGCACTCACCCCTCACATGTCTCGGTCCACTGCTGGGAGTGATAGGCACCCACCCCCATGTCTCTGTCCACTGCTGGTATTCCTCTGCACCCACCCCTCACATGTCTCTGTCCACCGCTGGTATTCCTGTGCACCCACCCCTCACATGTCTCTGTCCACTGCTGGGAGTCCTCTGCACCCACCCCTCACATGTCTCTGTCCACTGCTGGGAGTCCTCTGCACCCACCCCTCACATGTCTCTGTCCACTGCTGAGATTCCTCTGCACCCACCCCTCACATGTATCTGTCCATTGCTGGTATTCCTCTGCACCCACCCCTCACAGGTCTCTGTCCACTGCTGTGAGTCCTCTGCACCCACCCCTCACATGTCTCGGTCCACTGCTGGGAGTGATAGGCACCCACCCCCATGTCTCTGTCCACTGCCGGGAGAACTCTGCACCCACCCCTCACATGTCTCTGGCCACTGCTGGGAGTGATAGGCACCCACCCCTCATATGTCTGTCCACTGCTGGGAGTCCTCTGCACCCACCCCTCACATGTCTCTGTCCATTGCTGGTATTCCTCTGCACCCACCCCTCACAGGTCTCTGTCCACTGCTGGGAGTCCTCTGCACCCACTCCTCACATGTCTCTGTCCACTGCTGGTATTCCTCTGCACCCACCCCACACATGTCTCTGTCCACTGCTGGGAGTGATAGGCACCCACCCCCATGTCTCTGTCCACTGCTGGGAGTCCTCGGCACCCACCCCTCACATGTCTCTGGCCACTGCTGGGAGTGATAGGCACCCACCCCTCATATGTCTGTCCACTGCTGGGAGTCCTCTGCACCCACCCCTCACATGTCTCTGTCCATTGCTGGTATTCCTCTGCACCCACCCCTCACAGGTCTCTGTCCACTGCTGGGAGTCCTCTGCACCCACCCCTCACATGTCTCTGTCCACTGCTGGTATTCCTCTGCACCCACCCCACACATGTCTCTGTCCACTGCTGGGAGTGATAGTCACCCACCCCCATGTCTCTGTCCACTGCTGGGAGTCCTCTGCACCCACCCCTCACATGTCTCTGTCCACTTCTGGGAGTCCTCTGCACCCACCACTCACATGTCTCTGTCCACTGCTGGGAGTCCTCTGCACCCATCCCTCACATGTCTCTGTCCACTGCTGGTATTCCTCTGCACCCACCCCTCACATGTCTCCATCCAGTGCTGGGAGTGATAGGCACCCACCCCCTTGTCTCTGTCCACTGCTGGGAGTCCTCTGCACCCACCCCTCACATGTCTCTGTCCACTGCTGGTATTCCTCTGCACCCACCCCTCACATGTCTCTGTCCACTGCTGGGAGTCCTCTGCACCCACCCCTCACATGTCTCTGTCCACTGCTGGTAGTGATAGGCACTCAACCCTCACATGTCTCGGTCCACTGCTGGGAGTGATAGGCACCCACCCCCATGTCTCTGTCCACTGCTGGGAGACCTCTGCACCCACCCCTCACATGTCTCTGTCCACTGCTGGTATTCCTCTGCACCCACCCCTCACATGTCTCTGTCAACTGCTGGGAGTCCTCTGCACCCACCCCTCACATGTCTCTGTCCACCGCTGGTATTCCTCTGCACCCACCCCTCACATGTCTCTGTCCACTGCTGGGAGTGATAGGCACCCACCCCCATGTCTCTGTCCACTGCTGGGAGTCCTCTGCACCCACCCCTCACATGTCTCTGTCCACTGCTGGGAGTCCTCTGCACCCACCCCTCACATGTATCTGGCCACTGCTGAGAGTGATAGGCACCCACCCCTCATATGTCTGTCCACTGCTGGGAGTCCTCTGCACCCACCGCTCACATGTCTCTGTCCACTGCTGGGAGTCTTCTGCACCCACCCCTCACATGTCTCTGTCCACTGCTGGTATTCCTCTGCACCCACCCCTCACAGGTCTCTGTCCTCTGCTGGGAGTCCTCTGCACCCACCCCTCACATGTCTCTGTCCACTGCTGGGAGTCCTCTGCACCCACCCCTCATATGTCTCTGTCCACTGCTGGGAGTCCTCTGCACTCACCCCCATATCTCTGTCCACTGCTGGTAGTGATAGGCACCCACCCCTCACATGTCTTTTTCCACTGCTGGTATTCCTCTGCACCCACCCCTCACATGTCTCTGTCCACTGCTGGTATTCCTCTGCACCCACACCACATATGTCTCTGTCCACTGCTGGGAGTCCTCTCCACCCACCCCTCACATGTCTCTGTCCACTGCTGGGAGTGATAGGCACCCACCCCTCATATGTCTGTCCACTGCTGGGAGTCCTCTGCACCCACCCCTCACATGTCTCTGTCCATTGCTGGTATTCCTCTGCACCCACCCCTCACAGATCTCTGTCCACTGCTGGGAGTCCTCTGCACCCACCCCTCACATGTCTCTGTCCACTGCTGGTATTCCTCTGCACCCACCCCACACATGTCTCTGTCCACTGCTGGGAGTGATAGTCACCCACCCCCATGTCTCTGTCCACTGCTGGGAGTCCTCTGCACCCACCCCTCACATGTCTCTGTCCACTTCTGGGAGTCCTCTGCACCCACCACTCACATGTCTCTGTCCACTGCTGGGAGTCCTCTGCACCCATCCCTCACATGTCTCTGTCCACTGCTGGTATTCCTCTGCACCCACCCCTCACATGTCTCCATCTAGTGCTGGTAGTGATAGGCACTCACCCCTCACATGTCTCGGTCCACTGCTGGGAGTGATAGGCACCCACCCCCATGTCTCTGTCCACTGCTGGGAGACCTCTGCACCCACCCCTCACATGTCTCTGTCCACTGCTGGTATTCCTCTGCACCCACCCCTCACATGTCTCTGTTCACTGCTGGGAGTCCTCTGCACCCACCCCTCACATATCTCTGTCCACCGCTGGTATTCCTCTGCACCCACCCCTCACATGTCTCTGTCCACTGCTGGGAGTGATAGGCACCCACCCCCATGTCTCTGTCCACTGCTGGGAGTCCTCTGCACCCACCCCTCACATGTCTCTGTCCACTGCTGGGAGTCCTCTGCACCCACCCCTCACATGTATCTGGCCACTGCTTAGAGTGATAGGCACCCACCCCTCATATGTCTGTCCACTGCTGGGAGTCCTCTGCACCCACCCCTCACATGTCTCTGTCCACTGCTGGGAGTCCTCTGCACCCACCCCTCACAGGTCTCTGTCCACTGCTGGGAGTCCTCTGCACCCACCCCTCACATGTCTCTGTCCACTGCTGGGAGTCCTCTGCACACACCCCTCACATGTCTCTGTCCACTGCTGGGAGTCCTCTGCACTCACCCCCATATCTCTGTCCACTGCTGGTAGTGATAGGCACCCACCCCTCACATGTCTTTTTCCACTGCTGGTATTCCTCTGCACCCTCCCCTCACATGTCTCTGTCCACTGCTGGCATTCCTCTGCACCCACCCCACATATGTCTCTGTCCACTGCTGGGAGTCCTCTGCACCCACCCCTCACATGTCTCTGTCCACTGATGGTATTCCTCTGCACCCACCCCTCACATGTCTCTGTCCACTGCTGGTAGTGATAGGCACTCACCCCTCACATGTCTCGGTCCACTGCTGGGAGTGATAGGCACCCACCCCCATGTCTCTGTCCACTGCCGGCAGAACTCTGCACCCACCCCTCACATGTCTCTGTCCACTGCTGGTATTCCTCTGCACCCACCCCTCACATGTCTCTGTCCACTGCTGGGAGTCCTCTGCACCCACCCCTCACATGTCTCTGTCCACTGCTGGTATTTCTCTGCACCCACCCCTCACATGTCTCTGTCCACTGCTGGGAGTGATAGGCACCCACCCCCATGTCTCTGTCCACTGCTGGGAGTCCTCTGCACCAACCGCTCACATGACTCTTTCCACTGCTGGGAGTCCTCTGCACCCACCCCTCACATGTCTCTGTCCACTGCTGAGAGTCCTCTGCACCCACCCCTCACATGTATCTGGCCACTGCTGGGAGTGATAGGCACCCACCCCTCACATGTCTGTCCACTGCTGGGAGTCCTCTGCACCCACCCCTCACATGTCTCTGTCCACTGCTGGTATTCCTCTGCACCCACCCCTCACAGGTCTCTGTCCACTGCTGGGAGTCCTCTGCACCCACCTTCACATGTCTCTGTCCACTGCTGGGAGTCCTCTGCACCCACCCCTCACATGTCTCTGTCCACTGCTGGGAGTCCTCTGCACCCATCCCTCACATGTCTCTGTCCACTGCTGGTATTCCTCTGCACCCACCGCTCACATGTCTCCATCCAGTGCTGGGAGTGATAGGCACCCACCCCCATGTCTCTGTCCACTGCTGGGAGTCCTCTGCACCCACCCCTCACATGTCTCTGTCCACTGCTGGTATTCCTCTGCACCCACCCCTCACATGTCTTTGTCCACTGCTGGCAGTCCTCTGCACCCACCCCTCACACGTCTCTGTCCACTGCTGGTAGTGATAGGCACTCACCCCTCACATGTCTCGGTCCACTGCTGGGAGTGATAGGCACCCACCCCCATGTCTCTGTCCACTGCTGGTATTCCTCTGCACCCACCCCTCACATGTCTCTGTCCACCGCTGGTATTCCTGTGCACCCACCCCTCACATGTCTCTGTCCACTGCTGGGAGTGATAGGCACCCACCCCCATGTCTCTGTCCACTGCTGGGAGTCCTCTGCACCCACCCCTCACATGTCTCTGTCCACTGCTGGGAGTCCTCTGCACCCACCCCTCACATGTCTCTGTCCACTGCTGAGATTCCTCTGCACCCACCCCTCACATGTCTCTGGCCACTGCTGGGAGTGATAGGCACCCACCCCTCATATGTCTGTCCACTGCTGTGAGTCCTCTGCACCCACCCCTCACATGTCTCTGTCCACTGCTGGTATTCCTCTGCACCCACCCCTCACAGGTCTCTGTCCACTGCTGGGAGTCCTCTGCACCCACTCCTCACATGTCTCTGTCCACTGCTGGGAGTCCTCTGCACCCACCACTCACATGTCTCTGTCCACTGCTGGGAGTCCTCTGCACTCACCCCCATATGTCTGTCCACTGCTGGTAGTGATAGGCACCCACCCCTCACATGTCTCTGTCCACTGCTGGTATTCCTCTGCACCCATCCCTCACATGTCTCTGTCCACTGCTGGTATTCCTCTGCACCCACCCCACATATGTCTCTGTCCACTGCTGGGAGTCCTCTGCACCCACCCCTCACATGTCTCTGTCCACTTATGGTATTCCTCTGCACCCACCCCTCACATGTCTCTGTCCACTGCTGGTAGTGATAGGCACTCACCCCTCACATGTCTCGGTCCACTGCTGGGAGTGATAGGCACCCACCCCCATGTCTCTGTCCACTGCTGGGAGACCTCTGCACAAACCCCTCACATGTCTCTGTCCACTGCTGGTATTCCTCTGCACCCACCCCTCACATGTCTCTGTCCACTGCTGGGAGTCCTCTGCACCCACCCCTCATATGTCTCTGTCCACTGCTGGTATTGCTCTGCACCCACCCCTCACATGTCTCTGTCCATCGCTGGGAGTGATAGGCACCCACCCCCATGTCTCTGTCCACTACTGGGAGTCCTCTGAACCCACCTCTCACATGTCTCTGTCCACTGCTGGGAGTCCTCTGCACCCACCCCTCACATGTCTCTGTCCAGTGCTGAGAGTCCTCTGCACCCACCCCTCACATGTATCTGGCCACTGCTGGGAGTGATAGGCACCCACCACTCATATGTCTGTCCACTGCTGGGAGTCCTCTGCAGCCACCCCTCGTATGTCTCTGTCCACTGCTGGGAGTCCTCTGCACCCACCCCTCACATGTCTCTGTCCACTGCCGGGAGTCCTCTGCACTCACCCCCAGATCTCTGTCCACTGCTGGTAGTGATAGGCACCCACCCCTCACATGTCTCTGTCCACTGCTGGTATTCCTCTGCACCCACCCCTCACATGTCTCTGTCCAATGCTGGGAGTCCTCTGCACACACCCCACATATGTCTCTGTCCACTACTGGGAGTCCTCTGCACCCACCCCTCACATGTCTCTGTCCACTGATGGTATTCCTCTGCACCCACCCCTCACATGTCTCTGTACACTGCTGGGAGTCCTCTGCACCCCCCTCACATGTCTCTGTTCACTGCTGGGAGTCCTCTGCAGCCACCCCTATATCTCTGTCCACTGCTGGTAGTGATAGGCACCCACCCCTCACATGTCTCGGTCCACTGCTGGGAGTGAAAGGCACCCACCCCCATGTCTCTGTCCACTGCTGGTATTCCTCTGCACCCACCCCTCACATATCTCTGTCCACTGCTGGGAGTCCTCTGCACCCACCCCTCACATGTCTCTGTCCACTGCTGTGAGTCCTCTGCACCCACCCCTCACGTGTCTCTGGCCACTGCTGGGAGTGATAGGCACACACCCCTTATATATGTCTGTCCACTGCTGGGAGTCCTCTGCACCCATCCCACACATGTCTCTGTCCACTGCTGGTATTCCTCTGCACCCAACCCTCACATGTCTCTGTCCACTGCTGGGAGTCCTCTGCACCCACCCCTGACATGTCTCTGTCCACTGCTGGGAGTCCTCTGCACCCACCCCTCACATGTCTCTGTCCGCTTCTGGTATTCCTCTGCACCCACCCCTCACATGTCTCTGTCCACTGCTGGGAGTGATAGGCACCCACCCCCATGTCTCTGTCCACTGCTGGGAGTCCTCTGCACCCACTCCTCACATGTCTCTGTCCACTGCTGGTATTCCTCTGCACCCACCCCTCACATGTCTCTGTCCACTGCTTTGAGTCCTCTGTACCAACCCCTCACATGTCTCTGTCCACTGATTGGAGTCCTCTGCACCCACCCCTCACATGTCTCTCTAGACTGCTGGTATTCCTCTGCACCCACCCCTCACATGTCTCTGTCCACTGCTGGGAGTGATAGCCACCCACCCCCATGTCTATGTCCACTGCTGGGAGTCCTATGCACCCACCCCTCACATGTCTCTGTCCACTGCTGGGAGTCTTCTGCACCCACCCCTCACATGTCTCTGTCCACTGCTGGGAGTCCTCTGCACCCACCCCTCACATGTCTCTGTCCACTGCTGGTATTCCTCTGCACCCACCCCTCACATGTCTCTGTCCACTGCTGGTATTCCTCTGCACCCACCCCACACATGTCTCTGTCCACTGCTGGGAGTCCTCTGCACCCACCCCTCACATGTCTCTGTCCACTGCTGGGAGTCCTCTGCACCCATCCCTCACATGTCTCTGTCCACTGCTGGTATTCCTCTGCACACACCCCTCACATGTCTCCGTCCAGTGCTGGGAGTGATAGGCACACACCCCCATGTCTCTGTCCACTGCTGGGAGTCCTCTGCACCCACCCCTCACATGTCTCTGTCCACTGCTGGGAGTCCTCTGCACCCACCCCTCACATGTCTCTGTCCACTGCTGGTAGTGATAGGCACTCACCCCTCACATGTCTCGGTCCACTGCTGGGAGTGATATGCACCCACCCCCATGTCTCTGTCCACTGCTGGGAGACCTCTGCACCCACCCCTCACATGTCTCTGTCCACTGCTGGTATTCCTCTGCACCCACCCCTCACATGTCTCTGTCCACTGCTGGGAGTCCTCTGCACCCACCCCTCACATATTTCTGTCCACTGCTGGTATTTCTCTGCACCCACCCCTCACATGTCTCTGTCCACTGCTGGGAGTGATAGGCACCCACCCCCATGTCTCTGTCCACTGCTGGGAGTCCTCTGCACCCACCCCTCACATGTCTCTGTCAACTCCTGGGAGTCCTCTCCACCCACCCCTCACATGTCTCTGTCCACTGCTGAGAGTCCTCTGCACCCACCCCTCACATGTCTCTGGCCACTGCTGGGAGTGATAGGCACCCACCCCTCATATGTCTGTCCACTGCTGGGAGTCCTCTGCACCCACCCCTCACATGTCTCTGTCCATTGCTGGTATTCCTCTGCACCCACCCCTCACAGGTCTCTGTCCACTGCTGGGAGTCCTCTGCACCCACTCCTCACATGTCTCTGTCCACTGCTGGTATTCCTCTGCACCCACCCCACACATGTCTCTGACCACTGCTGGGAGTGATAGGCACCCACCCCCATGTCTCTGTCCACTGCTGGGAGTCCTCTGCACCCACCCCTCACATGTCTCTGTCCACGTCTGGGAGTCCTCTGCACCCACCACTCACATGTCTCTGTCCACTGCTGGGAGTCCTCTGCACCCATCCCTCACATGTCTCTGTCCACTGCTGGTATTCCTCTGCACCCACCCCTCACATGTCTCCATCCAGTGCTGGGAGTGATAGGCACCCACCCCCATGTCTCTGTCCACTGCTGGGCGTCCTCTGCGCCCACCCCTCACATCTCTCTGTCCACTGCTGTTATTCCTCTGCACCCACCCCTCACATGTCTCTGTCCACTGCTGGGAGTCCTCTGCACCCACCCCTCACATGTCTCTGTTCACTGCTGGTAGTGATAGGCACTCACCCCTCACATGTCTCGGTCCACTGCTGGGAGTGATAGGCACCCACCCCCATGTCTCTGTCCACTGCTGGGAGACCTCTGCACCCACCCCTCACATGTCTCTGTCCACTGCTGGTATTCCTCTGCACCCACCCCTCACATGTCTCTGTCCACTGCTGGGAGTCCTCTGCACCCACCCCTCACATGTCTCTGTCCACTGCTGGTAGTGATAGGCACTCACCCCTCACATGTCTCGGTCCACTGCTAGGAGTGATAGGCACCCACCCCTCATATGTCTGTCCACTGCTGGGAGTCCTCTGCACCCACCCCTCACATGTCTCTGTCCATTGCTGGTATTCCTCTGCACCCACCCCTCACAGGTCTCTGTCCACTGCTGGGAGTCCTCTGCACCCACTCCTCACATGTCTCTGTCCACTGCTGCTATTCCTCTGCACCCACCCCACACATGTCTCTGTCCACTGCTGGGAGTGATAGGCACCCACCCCCATGTCTCTGTCCACTGCTGGGAGTCCTCTGCACCCACCCCTCACATGTCTCTGTCCACGTCTGGGAGTCCTCTGCACCCACCACTCACATGTCTCTGTCCACTGCTGGGAGTCCTCTGCACCCATCCCTCACATGTCTCTGTCCACTGCTGGTATTCCTCTGCACCCACCCCTCACATGTCTCCATCCAGTGCTGGGAGTGATAGGCACCCACCCCCATGTCTCTGTCCACTGCTGGGCGTCCTCTGCGCCCACCCCTCACATGTCTCTGTCCACTGCTGGTATTCCTCTGCACCCACCCCTCACATGTCTCTGTCCACTGCTGGGAGTCCTCTGCACCCACCCCTCACATGTCTCTGTCCACTGCTGGTAGTGATAGGCACTCACCCCTCACATGTCTCGGTCCACTGCTGGGAGTGATAGGCACCCACCCCCATGTCTCTGTCCACTGCTGGGAGACCTCTGCACCCACCTGTTAGAGTCGGGGATCTCTGGTTGGCGCAAGGTTGCCCTTGTGTCAAGCAGGAACCCTCTCCTCCACGTCAGGGCGCAGGATAACCCCTCGCGAATGACCCTTGCTCACCCTCTAGGTGCGTGGCGTGAGCAGCCAAGGCGATTCCTCAGGCGTTATTGGTTAAGCACTTACAATCATACACACGGTAAATACATCAATCCCCCCAGAAACGGACACCAGACTTGGATATATATAAAAATACGCTTCTTTATGTAAAAATAGGTATATATATCTCAGCAGACTTATCACAAGACCAATAACGTTTTCGCTATGCCACCAGGTTGTAAAGCAGGCAAATGTTCTTTGTTCGTAGCTTCAAATAGATTCTTTGCAGTCTCTTGCAAATGTTACTTGTGGTTCCAGTACTCACAGAGATCGGCTCCTGCGAACGGGGAAATAAGGCGTTGCGGGCCCCGAGCCCGATACTGGAACTTCTTTCGTGATGTGGAGAATCGGCACAGTTCGGTGCGACTCTCAGCTTGGGAGGTGTTCTTGGGTCCTCAATCAGCAGGTGTGGGCACGTAGGCAGGCGCGGCCAGCGACCCTTTAGCACGGCGGTGCAGGAGGTTCTCCACAGCGGGGGCGGCGCGGCCTGAGATGTCCGGGGATAGCGAAGCGGGGTCGCAGGGCACAGTCAGTGCAGCTGGATGACCCGGCGTAGATCACAGTCGTCGGACGGCTTCCGGCGGGAGGGGTGATAGCGCGGTCAGCGCGCTCCAGTAGCAGGCGGTGACAGGGATGCAGGTGGCCCGGCCCGGGGACAGAGAGCGGCTCTGGACGGAGCGGGTCTCTCACGGGTTTGAGGCAAGCAAGCTTCTGAGTGTCACGGCCCTAGGAGGGGCGATGAGGGGCGCAGTCTCTTTCCAGCGGGATGCACACACGGCTCGAATTGGAGGACGAGCAAAAGCACAGAGAACCCACTGGTCCTGGGGTTCAGTTCAGGGGGCAAGCTCAGATCAAGCCCTTGGAGAATGTTCAAGCACAAAGTAGCAAAGTCTTTTCAGTAAGTCTCTTCCTCTCCTTTCTCAGCAAGGCAAGCAGCAGGCCAGCTCCTCCAGCGTCTTCTTCTCCTTCTAGTCGGGCAGAGGTTCTTTGTGGTAAACAGGATTCTGATTTCTTAGGAGCCAGGCTCCTACTTTTATACCATGATTCTTTTGTTCTTTAGCGCCAGGGGGCCTATGCCTGGCTCAGTCCAGTTCTGGAGCACTTTGTTATGGTGACTCTGCTCTTTCCTTTCAGCAGCAGGGCAGAGACATCAGCCGCTCCACAGGGGGCGGCGCCGGCTTTGTGGTGGCAGAGCACAGGTCTATTCAAGAGTCAAGGTGTACTCCTCCCACCCATCCGGGGGTCACCTCTCTACCCACCACCTGGCAGCCAACCTGTCTCTGGGGATTCCCCAACCCTGCTCCTTACTGTTGCTAGGCAGAACACACACACACAGCAGAGGCGGACTGAGATGGTCAGATCAGTAAATACTAACTTTCTAAAAGTAGTATTTACAAACCCAGGATATTAAAATAAACTTGACTACAAGAAGTATTTTATTATTCTGAGTTCAGGCATACTAAACTTGACATTCTACCATGCTCTCTGAGTCCACTGGGGTCACAGCGTTGGCGTGATCCCGGCAGCCCATTCTGGCCTATGGAGAGCAGGTAGCCTTCAATAGTGAAAAACGGAAAGGGCTGTAATTCACTACTAAGACATGCCACACACATCAGGGCATGTCCTACCTTAGGCCTACAACGCACCCTGCCCTTGGGCCTACCAGAGGGGTGGCTAATATGTAGGTAAGGGAAGGTTTAGGGACTGGCAAGTGGGGGCACTTGCGCAGTCAGCGCGACAGTCCCAGACTGCACGCAGGGTCTGCGGTGGCAGACCCTAGACACATTTTACAAAGCCGCTTTCTGTGGGTGGCGCAACCAGCGCTGCAAGCCCACCAGCAGCATTGGCATTCACAAGCCCTGGCACCCCTGGTGCACTCTACTGGGGACTGACAGTGAATCCAATAAACCAATCATGGACATCAATTACAGGTACACTTTACCTAGGGAGCACTTGCACTGCGGCACGGATTAGCCGTGGCGCAGTGCCCTGAGTGGACAACACCAGCAACACAATCGAGGCACACCATCAAAAAGTGGAAGGGAAACTCACGCCAAGGTGCCAGGTCTAACACGTGTCCCCTCCAGCTGAAATGTGGGGAGAACTACCCTTGCCCAGGGGGTTCCTCGTCACTAAGGCGGAAATACCTGGACAGACCGTCAGCGTTGGCGTGATCTGTACCAGGACGGTGTTCCACCGTAAAGTCCATACCCTGTAGGGAGATGGACCACCTCAACAGCTTCGGGTTCTCACCCCTCATTTGCATCAACCATCTGAGGGGCCTGTGGTCCGTCTGAACCCGGAAGTGAGACCCAAACAAGTAGGGTCTTAGCTTCTTCAGCGCCCAGACCACAGCAAATGCTTCTCGCTCAATTGCACTCCACCTACTTTCCCGTGGAAGTAACCTCCTACTGATGAAGGCTACGGGTTGGTCCCAGCCCTCCTCAGTCATCTGTGAGAGAACAGCCCCTACACCATGCTCTGAAGCGTCTGTCTGTACTAGGAATTCCTTGGAGAAGTCAGGGGCCAAGAGCACGGGCGCCGTGCACATGGCAGTCTTCAGGGTGTCGAAAGCTTTCTGACAGGTGTCAGTCCAAATCACGTTCCTGGGCTGCTTCTTGGAAGTCAGCTCTGTCAAGGGGGCAACAATCGTTCCATAGCCCTTGACAAACCTCCTGTAGTACCCAGTGAGCCCCAGGAAGGCCCTCACTGCGGTCTGCGTCTTGGGGGGTTCCCAAGCCAGGATGGTCTCAATTTTGGGTTGCAAGGGTGCCACCTTGCCACTCCCCACTTGGTGTCCCAAGTACACCACGGAACCCTGCCCGATCTGGCACTTGCTTGCCTTGATCGTGAGGCCTGCTCGGCGCAGAGCCATCAACACTTCCCAGAGGTGGCGCAGGTGTTCGGGCCAGGTGGCGCTGAACACCGTGATGTCATCCAGGTAGGCGGCACTGAAAGCATCCAGCCCAACCAGTACCTGGTTGACCAACCTCTGAAAGGTGGCAGGTGCATTCTTCATCCCAAATGGCATGACTCGGAACTGGAAGTGCCCATCTGGGGTAGAGAATGCTGACCTCTCTTTGGCCCCATTGGTCAAGGCGATCTGCCAGTACCCAGACGTTAAATCAAACGTGCTGAGGAACCGGGCAGCCCCCAGCCGATCAATGAGCTCATCAGCTCTGGGGATGTGGTGCGCGTCAGTCTTCGTTACTGAATTGAGTCCTCTGTAGTCCACACAGAACCGGAGTTCAGGTGTGGCTCCCGGCGCAGCAGCTTTGGGCACCAAGACCACGGGGCTGGACCAAGGACTGCTGGAGGACTCAACCACCCCTAGCGCAAGCATCTTGGAGACCTCCTCCTTGATGCAAGCTCTGACCCTGTCAGTTACCCTGTAAGCCTTATGCTTCACAGGTAAGCTGTCTCCTGTGTCCACATCATGGACGCACCAATCTGTGACACCAGGAACCAGGGAGAACCTATCTGGAAACTGCCCCAACAAGTGGCGGCAATCTTCCTGTTGTTCGGGCGTCAGGGTGGGTGAGAGGTTAACTCCATCCACTGACCCATCTTTCTCAGAGGCTACTAAGAGGTCAGGAAGAGGCTCGGTCTCCTCTTCCATTCCATCATCAGTGGCCAGCAGCATGCCCACTTCGGTCCTCTCTAAGTGGGGCTTAAGGCGGTGTGAGAAGTTGGCCTGGTATATGATGCTCACTAGTTAAAGTGATCACCTTGTACCATGCCAAGCAACCCTTATGGTGTGGTTGTAAGTCAACCTTTTCGGACTAGCTGCCCTAGTGGTAGCGTAGGCTAAGCAGTCTTTGAGGCTAAACTCGTGAAGCGTGTTAAGCAAGCTGTTTTACCAATAGTAACCCCCTTTTATACCAATGAAAGGACACCACACAGATATATATTCAAAATATATATGTATTTATTTCTCAAAGTAACCCCTAGTCTCTTTATGAGCACAGGAGCACAAATCGTCAAACAAGATTATCACAGAATACACAGAAGTTGCACGTTATATGGATAGGCCCTGGTGGCCACTCAAACCATATACTAAAATAGTGGTATAAGTACCACGAACAGAAAAGGGAAAAGGCCTAGGGCCTCTAGAATCGCTGGGCCTACAAGGAGCTAACGTCAGTTAGTGACCAGGAGGTCCACGGGTGGCGTGTGCAGAGCAAATAGTCACACGCGTGCTCCCATAGGTTTCAATGGGTGCGTAAAAAGTACAAAGTTACTGCAAAAGGAATCTTCCGGATGACCTAGGAACTTAAGATTTGGAACACAGGCACTAGAGATGTATTACTACACATGGGCACCGGAGTACCAGCTTTACCTCACCCACAGGAAGCGGGTGCATAGGCCTCAAAGTGCGTCGGGTTTCTTCTATCTGTTCCGTTGAGCCTGGGACAAAGATGCTGCAGGCGGTCGGTCGGGAAGAGATGCAGTGGATCCAAGAGTGGATCGGAGATGTTGAAGACCTGTAAGCAGAGGGGACAGTGTTCACAGTCACTAGCCAGTGACCAGCGTGGCACCAGATGGGTACCAGGCGATGTCGGGTGCAAACAGGTGATGAGGGTTAGCTTGTCTCCGCAGCCACGTGGTCCCTGAAGGTCGACGACGTCCAGGAGTCGGCTCACGAGCTGTCCCACGCAGGCTCTCGCTGTCGGCGGTGTCGGCGACTTGATCGAAGCAAACAAGCCTTGGCAAAAGCAATTGTAGGAGGATTCGGAAATCAGCTGTTGGTTCTGACCAGCAAGGTCAGAGGGATTGCTCCTTTGGAGGGGAGCAAGGGCCAGTCTGGAGCAACCAGACCAGCGGTGTTTGTCGTAGATTTCGTCGCCAAGATGGCCACTAGCCAGCGGGCCAGCAACCGGTTAGGCGCGTCGAGTGGCAAAATGCAGAAGGGCCCCACGCAGATCGTGGAGATGCTGGAGGGCTCACCTTTGGTGCAGATGCTGCTCGAGGGTTGGGCTTCTCAGGACCCAAAGCACAACTTGGAGGGAGCCTCGGTTGTTGCACTTGTCAGCTTGTCGTAGTCGTTCCAAGATGGCTGGCTCCACGTGTCTCGGTGCCTCCACGGGTCTCCTCTTTGCAGGGACTGTGGATCGGGCGGTGAGAGGTCTGGAGGTCCAGGTCTTGTCAGTCTCTGGGCTCGGGCTCCGGCGGGAGGCGGCGGCAAAGCAGACGGTGATTCGCTGGATGGTGCTTGCGTTAGCAAGGTGGTCACTCCCTGACCACAGGGGAGATTTTCTTCAGTCTTCTGTGCAGCAGAATGTCGAAGTTCCCGTCTTCTTCTTAGTTTCAAGTTGATTCCAGGATGTCTGAAGTCTTAGGACACAGCTCCTACCTTTATTCGGATTCTAGGGGCCGGACTACCTGCTAGGTCCCTCCCTATGGGTGGGACCAGGAAGGGGGGTGGTTACACCCCCAATCCTTTGTCCAGCTCGCCCCAGGCCCGGGACTGGTGTGCCCCAGGACCGGTTTGAACTGGCATATGCACCGAGGCTCCTTGTGAGCCACAGGCATGTCTGGTTTCTTTCAAGCCCTACCTGACCAATACACAAAATCCTGTCTGGGGTGGTGCATGCACCTCCCCTGGCAGGAAACCCTTTGTCCACACCTCCCAAGCTGGAAGGACTCCCAGCAGCAGGAGGGCAGACTTGTGTCTGTGGTGGCAGCATCCATTTTGTGGAGCTGAGGCTATGTCTGATTTTACCCGGGTTTCAGGTACTGTACATGTCGTGTCCCTCTAGAAGGGTGGAATGCTAACCCCGTCGCCAGAATTGGCGAGGGGTTAGTATTCCAATTCGTATGACACCTTACTCGACATGTTTTGATAAAGCCAAACCAAAGATAGCATTTAACCGCGAGGTTCATAATGCACTTAAGAGTATATGGTATGACGATATCTGGAAACAGTAGAAGGAAGTTGTTCCGACCACTGCAGACAGGCTCAGCTCATGCCAGAGCACCATCTCACATGGAACCAAGCACTCTGCCTTCAGGATTGTTAAGGCCTGCCATAGGAGTGACTTATAGGTTACCAGGTGTCCCATTTAAGTTTAGGTATAGGTATACTACACCTAAGTAAGAGGTGATTACACCAACTTACCCCAGCTGAGTGATCAGCCAGTTGTGTCAGATTGTTAGGCCAAGCCTGGGGTGGCATAATACATGCTTCAGCCCCTGGCAGGCCTTGGATACACCAATGCCCTGGGTACCTAGTGTACACTGGTACAGGGGCTGACAGGGTGATCCAACCAATTGGGTATGTACCTAGGGTACATGGAGTCCATTTTACAGAGAGAGCAGATAGCCTGAGAGCCTGAATGGCAGGATCTCAGGCCAACTAAGTCGAAAAACCAGCTAGACACTAGGCAAAAATTTGGGGGTAACCATAGTCAGATATCCACCTTCCTACACAACCCCCCCCCAAACGAAGGGAGATAAGGCTGACCTTGACCAGGTAAGCCTATATTGCCCAAGTGGCCATACAAGGAGGAACCAGCACTGGCATGGTTACCCCCTGTCTCATGGTCCACTAAGCAATCCCTCACCCTAAGGGTATCAGAGGGTCTCCACCATAGGGAATCTCTACCTGTGGTGTGTCTTGGCAAAGTAAAAGGCTGGTGTTGAGATGGAGTACTGAAGTGAGTGTCCTCAAAGTGAGGCCTCAGCTTCCTCCAATCATCCTCCACCATGGATGCCTTTCTTTCTTTAACTGAGTTGCACTGTGCTCTCAGGGTCAGCCTCTGGCTACCTAAAGCTGGAGGCTGGGTCCCTTTTGTGGGCTTACTGGAGGGACAGGTCAGGTTTGGGGCCCTAAGGTCCCATGTTTGCCTGTGCCCAACAGAATCCCCCTGGGGGAGGTCCCTAACTACCTGTAAAGGAGATCCCTCAGGAATGTTTTTACCCATCACCTGACTAGGGCTACTAGCCAGGCAATCCTCATTCTTTTGATGGGGGGGTTCTTGTGGACAGGGGCCCTCTGGGGGTCCACTGGCCTCCCTGACCTCTGCAGCCCTGGGCTGACTGAGGCAGGGTAGAGAGAGGCAGGCTACCTGCACCAGACTGGATCCCACCTTGGAAGGGGCCACTGACATCAGAGGCTCTGCCAGGCCAGGCCTGGCTACCTCTGGGGCAGTTCCTTCACAAGGGGTGAGGTCAGATCCCTGAGGAGGCTGACCTTTTCCTAATGTCTGGGGAGAGGGAGACTTTTCTTCCTCCCCACTACTCTCAGTTTGTGTGGAGTGATCCATTGTTTCAGGCTTCACTACACCTATGTCAGTCTGAGTATAGGCTGAGACCATTACAGCCTTGCCAACCTTTTCAGGGGGGCACTCAGTTTGTGTTTGAGCTGTGACTGTCACAGCTCTGCCAGTCCCTACAGGGAAGTCTGTCTGTGCCTGGGCTGTGGCTACCACTGCCCTTCCAACCTTTTCAGGGAGGAAATCTATTTGGACAGGGGTTGTGAATGGCACAACCCCCCTACCCTTTTGTGAAAGGCCTACCATTTTAGAATGGGTGTCTTGTTCAACTCCAGCCCAAGCTGAGAGTTCTAAGTCATTCCCCAGTAAGCAGTCTACAGGCAAGGTTGGGGACACTGCTACCCTTTTAGGGCCAGTGACCCCTCCCCAGCTGAGACATACCTCTGCCATGGGATGACTGTTCTGTTTGCCATCAATGTTAGTCACCTGGTAGGAGAAACCGGGCAAAAGCTGCTCAGAGGGAACTAGCCAATGGGCCACCATTGTGATGCTAGCCCCAGTGTCTCTGTAGGCCTCAGCTTTTGTACCATTGATGTAGGGCTCCTGTCTGTACCTACCCAAAGTGTTGGGACAGGCAGTGAAGTTGGCAAACCCCATGCCACCATCACAGACAAGAGTGGTTGCTGTAGGGGAATTGGCTAAGCCAGGGTCCCCCTGTGTTCCCCAAGTAAACCCACCCAGATTTCTGGGGGCACTCCCACCACCTGGGGGATTACTGCTGACAGTAATAGGTGGTGTGACAGGAGTAATTGGAGGAACAGTTTTGTTTTTAGCCCTTGGGCAACCGCTGTCAGTTTTCCAATGCCCAGGAGTTTTACACTCATGGCAGTAGGGCTTTTTAGCTGTGGTAGAGGAGGGAGCTTGGGACCCACCACCCTGTGTGGAGTTTTGGGGCCCTGAGGAAGGTTTCTCTTTTTCTTTATCCCCACCCTTCTCTTGAGGCTTGGTGGTATCTTTCTTTTGGTCACCACCCTGGTTTTTAGGCCTGATCCTGGTCCTGACCCATTTATCTGCCCTCTTTCCCAATTCTTGGGGAGAGGTCAAATCTGAGTCTACCAGGTGTTGATGGAGAAGCTGGTTTTGACAATTACTTAAAATCTGCTCTCTCATCATCAAATTGTACAATCCTGTATAATCAGACACCTTACTTCCCAGCAACCAACCCTCCAAAGCCTTAGTGGCACATTCCACATATTCAGACCAGTCCTGAGTCTGTGTCTTCTGGGTGTCTCTGAACATTAACCTGTACTGTTCAGTGGTTAAGCCTAACCCATCAACTAGGACACTCTTCAGGACTCTGTAATTTCTGACATCCTCTTCTCTAACAGTGAGGAGTCTATCTCTGCCTCTCCCCTCAAAGGAGAGCCATAAGATTGCTGCCCACTGGTCTTCAGGAACCTGCTGCACTTTGCAGGCTCTCTCAAGAGCAGTCATCCATTTGTGGATGTCATCCCCACTTTTGTAGGGGGGCACAATCTTGGACAGGTTCCTATTGTCAAAGACCCTATCTTTGTCCCTAGGGACATTGCTGCCACCAGTGGGTATAGACCCACTCTCTCTAGGCTGCCTAGCCTTGTTCAGTTTTTCTTCCATCAGGGCTACTTCTAGCTCCTGCTTCCTGATCCTCAGCTGGGCTTCCTGCATTCTGGCCTCATGTTCCCTCCTCTGAGGGGTGGTCAGTCTCCTTCTGGAGTGACCTTGAGAGCCTCTAGAGCCATGGGAAGCATTGGAGTCACCTGAGCGATTCCTTTGCCTTCCAAGCCCTGTGTTAAGTCCACTGGGGAGATCCAATGGGGTGAACCCACTGTCAGTCCCCAACAGCCTTAGTTTAGCTGGGCCAAGTATAACACTTGGCACTGGGCTAGTTCTCCCTTCATCCCCACTCACATCTGTATCCCCATCACTTTCTTCCTCTGTGGTAGGCATCCCATCTAAGGGGTGACTATTGGAAGGGGGTACCTCTGTGGCATCTTCAGAAGGGGGGCCTCCTGTTCCTGACCCTAAGGGGGCTAACTGGGAAGCTTTCCTGAGTTCTCTCTGATTCTCATCATTCTGTAAGAGTTCTCTGAGCTCAGCAGAGTTTGGGTTCTTGGGCTGTTTAAGGCCTCTAAGAGTTGCCAAATGCCTGAGCTCATTCTGATTAAGGGTAGCAAAGCTGGATGGTGCCCTCTGGGGGTCACTCTCAACAGAGATGGGTACAGTGGACCCCTCTGCCCCGGCCATTGCTCTTAAGTGTGGGTGGATGTGTTGCAATCTACCTACACTTGTGTTTACCTACTAAACCTATCTAGTAGTTGTAGTCAGGGTGTGCTACTCCCTTTGCTCTACAACAACTAAGTTCAGTAGAACTTATGTATATCTAATCTTGTTTTATATGTACCTACAGGTACCTATGTGATCTTTCAATTGGTAACCAAGAGATTACAATGGTAAAACACAGCAAGCTCAAATCCAACCGCTGCTCACCAATGTGAGAAGTTGGCCTGGTATATGATGCTCACTAGTTAAAGTGATCACCTTGTACCATGCCAAGCAACCCTTATGGTGTGGTTGTAAGTCAACCTTTTCGGACTAGCTGCCCTAGTGGTAGCGTAGGCTAAGCAGTCTTTGAGGCTAAACTCGTGAAGCGTGTTAAGCAAGCTGTTTTACCAATAGTAACCCCCTTTTATACCAATGAAAGGACACCACACAGATATATATTCAAAATATATATGTATTTATTTCTCAAAGTAACCCCTAGTCTCTTTATGAGCACAGGAGCACAAATCGTCAAACAAGATTATCACAGAATACACAGAAGTTGCACGTTATATGGATAGGCCCTGGTGGCCACTCAAACCATATACTAAAATAGTGGTATAAGTACCACGAACAGAAAAGGGAAAAGGCCTAGGGCCTCTAGAATCGCTGGGCCTACAAGGAGCTAACGTCAGTTAGTGACCAGGAGGTCCACGGGTGGCGTGTGCAGAGCAAATAGTCACACGCGTGCTCCCATAGGTTTCAATGGGTGCGTAAAAAGTACAAAGTTACTGCAAAAGGAATCTTCCGGATGACCTAGGAACTTAAGATTTGGAACACAGGCACTAGAGATGTATTACTACACATGGGCACCGGAGTACCAGCTTTACCTCACCCACAGGAAGCGGGTGCATAGGCCTCAAAGTGCGTCGGGTTTCTTCTATCTGTTCCGTTGAGCCTGGGACAAAGATGCTGCAGGCGGTCGGTCGGGAAGAGATGCAGTGGATCCAAGAGTGGATCGGAGATGTTGAAGACCTGTAAGCAGAGGGGACAGTGTTCACAGTCACTAGCCAGTGACCAGCGTGGCACCAGATGGGTACCAGGCGATGTCGGGTGCAAACAGGTGATGAGGGGTAGCTTGTCTCCGCAGCCACGTGGTCCCTGAAGGTCGACGACGTCCAGGAGTCGGCTCACGAGCTGTCCCACGCAGGCTCTCGCTGTCGGCGGTGTCGGCGACTTGATCGAAGCAAACAAGCCTTGGCAAAAGCAATTGTAGGAGGATTCGGAAATCAGCTGTTGGTTCTGACCAGCAAGGTCAGAGGGATTGCTCCTTTGGAGGGGAGCAAGGGCCAGTCTGGAGCAACCAGACCAGCGGTGTTTGTCGTAGATTTCGTCGCCAAGATGGCCACTAGCCAGCGGGCCAGCAACCGGTTAGGCGCGTCGAGTGGCAAAATGCAGAAGGGCCCCACGCAGATCGTGGAGATGCTGGAGGGCTCACCTTTGGTGCAGATGCTGCTCGAGGGTTGGGCTTCTCAGGACCCAAAGCACAACTTGGAGGGAGCCTCGGTTGTTGCACTTGTCAGCTTGTCGTAGTCGTTCCAAGATGGCTGGCTCCACGTGTCTCGGTGCCTCCACGGGTCTCCTCTTTGCAGGGACTGTGGATCGGGCGGTGAGAGGTCTGGAGGTCCAGGTCTTGTCAGTCTCTGGGCTCGGGCTCCGGCGGGAGGCGGCGGCAAAGCAGACGGTGATTCGCTGGATGGTGCTTGCGTTAGCAAGGTGGTCACTCCCTGACCACAGGGGAGATTTTCTTCAGTCTTCTGTGCAGCAGAATGTCGAAGTTCCCGTCTTCTTCTTAGTTTCAAGTTGATTCCAGGATGTCTGAAGTCTTAGGACACAGCTCCTACCTTTATTCGGATTCTAGGGGCCGGACTACCTGCTAGGTCCCTCCCTATGGGTGGGACCAGGAAGGGGGGTGGTTACACCCCCAATCCTTTGTCCAGCTCGCCCCAGGCCCGGGACTGGTGTGCCCCAGGACCGGTTTGAACTGGCATATGCACCGAGGCTCCTTGTGAGCCACAGGCATGTCTGGTTTCTTTCAAGCCCTACCTGACCAATACACAAAATCCTGTCTGGGGTGGTGCATGCACCTCCCCTGGCAGGAAACCCTTTGTCCACACCTCCCAAGCTGGAAGGACTCCCAGCAGCAGGAGGGCAGACTTGTGTCTGTGGTGGCAGCATCCATTTTGTGGAGCTGAGGCTATGTCTGATTTTACCCGGGTTTCAGGTACTGTACATGTCGTGTCCCTCTAGAAGGGTGGAATGCTAACCCCGTCGCCAGAATTGGCGAGGGGTTAGTATTCCAATTCGTATGACACCTTACTCGACATGTTTTGATAAAGCCAAACCAAAGATAGCATTTAACCGCGAGGTTCATAATGCACTTAAGAGTATATGGTATGACGATATCTGGAAACAGTAGAAGGAAGTTGTTCCGACCACTGCAGACAGGCTCAGCTCATGCCAGAGCACCATCTCACATGGAACCAAGCACTCTGCCTTCAGGATTGTTAAGGCCTGCCATAGGAGTGACTTATAGGTTACCAGGTGTCCCATTTAAGTTTAGGTATAGGTATACTACACCTAAGTAAGAGGTGATTACACCAACTTACCCCAGCTGAGTGATCAGCCAGTTGTGTCAGATTGTTAGGCCAAGCCTGGGGTGGCATAATACATGCTTCAGCCCCTGGCAGGCCTTGGATACACCAATGCCCTGGGTACCTAGTGTACACTGGTACAGGGGCTGACAGGGTGATCCAACCAATTGGGTATGTACCTAGGGTACATGGAGTCCATTTTACAGAGAGAGCAGATAGCCTGAGAGCCTGAATGGCAGGATCTCAGGCCAACTAAGTCGAAAAACCAGCTAGACACTAGGCAAAAATTTGGGGGTAACCATAGTCAGATATCCACCTTCCTACAGGCGGTTAACATGTAGGACCCTCAAAGGGTTCCTGGGAGACCGCATGTCCACCAAGTAGGTGATAGGACTTTTGCGCTCCACAACCTCAAATGGACCTGTCCACTTATCCTGAAGTGGACAAGGCTCCACTGGGGCCAAGACCCACACCTTTTGTCCAGGTTGAAGCTCTACCAGAGTGGCATTCCGGTCGTACCACCGCTTCATCTCCTCCTGGCTGGCTTCCAGATTTGCCTCAGCAAGTTGCCTGAAACGCTGAGTCTGGTTTCGGAAGGCCAGCATGTAACTATATACATTCTGGGGAGGTTTCCTGGGAGATTGCTCCCAGCCTTCCTTTACCAAACTCAGAGGTCCTCTTACCGGGTGACCATACAGAAGCTCAAAGGGGCTGAATCCTAGAGACTTCTGTGGCACCTCTCGGTAAGCGAAGAGCAGGCATGGCAAGAGGATGTCCCACTTACGCCTCATTGGACCGTCTAGGCCCATGATCATGCCTTTGAGGGTTCGGTTGAATCTCTCAACCAACCCATTTCCTTGGGGGTGGTAAGGAGTGGTGAACTTGTAAGTTACCCCACACTCCTTCCACAGGGATTTCATATACGTGGATATGAAATTGGTCCCCCTGTCGCTCACCACCTCTAGAGGGAATCCCACTCGGGAGAAAATTCCCATCAGTGCCCGTCCCACCACGGGGGCCGTCACTGTCCTCAGAGGGATGGCTTCAGGGTACCGGGTGGCATGGTCCACCAAGACCAGGATGAACCTGTTGCCCAGGGCTGTCTTGGGGTCCAGAGGCCCCACAATATCAATACCCACTCGTTGGAATGGCGTACCGACCACAGGGAAAGGTTGCAGAGGAGCCTTATGCTTCCCTCCGCTCTTACCACTTGCCTGGCAAGTCTGACAGGTTCTGCAGTAGGAATCTGAATTCTTATGCATTTGGGGCCAGTAAAAGTGGGTGACAAGCCTGTCATAGGTCTTGTCCATCCCCAAATGTCCGGCTAAAGGCACATCGTGAGCCAGCCCCAGTAGGAAGGTTCTGAACTTCTGGGGTACCACCAGCACACGGGCTGACCCAGGTTCAGCAGCCTTAGGCTCGGAATACAGGAGGTCACTCTCCCAGTACACGTAATGTGTTTTGGCCTGAACACCATTGGCCTGGTCTGCAGCCTGCTGCCGCATACCCACGAGAGAAGGGCATTCTTTCTGCTCCCTGCAGAATTCCTCCCTGGAGGGACCTCCTTCTTGCTGCCAATGGGTCAGCTCAGGCAGGTCTCCCAGCTCGGCAATCTGTTCCCCGGTAGGCTCCAGAGCATCCCCCTCAGGGTCTACTTCCTCCTGGGCCGTGGGAATTTTGGGGGCCGGTTTCCCGCGCCTCCTGCGCCTTCTCCCTAAGGCCGGTTCCTGGACCTCTCCCTCAGGTTCCAGGACCCTCTCAACACCCCTACTGGCTGCCATGGACCGGGTGGTCACGCACGCCCAGTCGGGTAGACCCACCATCCTCAGATGCGTGGTCTTCTCCACCTTTTCCCAAGGGGAGCTCTCCAGGTCGTTCCCTAGCAGACAGTCTACAGGCATGTCAGTTCTCACAGCGACTTGTAGAGTACCAGAGACCTCCCCCCACTCAAAGGGAACTTGAGCCATTGGACAACGACTCTCTATGTTGTCAGCATTGACAACCCTACAGTAGGCATTGGGTACAATCTGCTCTTGAGACACCAGGTGTTGCCTCACCGAGGTCACGCTGGCTCCTGTATCTCTAAGAGCCTCAACCTTCCTTCCATTGATGGTCACTACCTGCCCATATTTCTTAGTGTTAGAGGGCAGGTAGGTTACAGGGACCATCTCACTGTCTCCTAGCGAGACTAGGGTCATCTGCCCGGGACCCCCACCCTCCTGGACTGCTACCTCCTCCCCAAAGTTAACACTAGCTACTTGCCGTGGTGGAGCACCAGTGGGTGCGGTCTTACCAAACAGGCGACACTTAGGATCAGAGGCAATGTGACCCGGGTCACCACACCTATAACAATTGAAGGGCCCCTTTGGAACAGGTCTACCTGTCGGGGCCCCGTTCTGCTGCGGGGGTGGGGGAGGCTGAGAACCCTTCTGCTGGTTCCCTTGGGAATTACTTTGGGGGCCTTTTTGGAACCCCTTCTGTTTACCCCTGTCCCCCCCACTCTTCTGCTGGGGACCCTGCCCACCTTTGGCGGAG
Organism: Triturus cristatus; assembly: GCF_964204655.1. Classification (NCBI taxonomy): domain Eukaryota; kingdom Metazoa; phylum Chordata; class Amphibia; order Caudata; family Salamandridae; genus Triturus; species Triturus cristatus. The sequence continues at coordinate 458,782,843 of NC_140579.1, read as the reverse complement.
TCTCCCACTTGACCCTTGTGGACCCTGGTGCTGAGCCAGCGGTCCGCCTCCTCAGCAAGCTTCCTCGGGTTGGACAGCTTGCTATCAATCAGGTGCTGGCGTAGCTCAGGAAAACATTGACTGGACAAGTGCTCCCATGCAATTAAATCAAGCAGCCCTTGATAATCATTCACTTTGCTACCCTTCACCCAACCATCCAGCGCTCTGCAGAAAAAGGTCACATACTCCACATACGTACTCTCAGGGATCTTCTTAGTCTCCCTGAACCTCTGTCTATATAGCTCAGGAGTTAACCCATACCTTGCCATTAAAGCTTCCTTCATATGGGGGTATGAGGCTTGGAGATCTAAGGGCAAGTCTAACAGGGTGTCACGCCCTTCAGCAAGGAACCTTCCCCACAACCCCGCTCCCCAGTCTTTCTCAGGGACCCGGTGTGAAGACATGGCCACCTCATAGGCTCTAAACCACTGCCCTATGTCATCCTTTCTAAAATACTCCTTTACTACATCTTTGGGGATGTACACCTTGGACTCTACCTGCACCGGTGGAGTGCTGCCACCAGAAGGAGCGGTATCCAAACTTTTCGCCTTCAGCTCCAACTCCTTCAATCTTATATCATGCTCCATTTGGCGTTGTTGTGCCTCCAGGGCCAACTTCTGTTTTTCCATTTCCATTTGTCCTGCCAACTTTGCCATCTCCATTGCATGCGCCCTGTCTGCTGCCCTGTCTGCCAGCTCCTCTGGCGACCGGACTCTGCTGGGCTCCTCAAGGTTGTCGGGTGGAACGATGTCCCCCGCATTCCGTGGGTCTCTTGACTCCTTCCAGGCTCTCAACGCCTTGGTGTACTGGGTCTTCCTCTTGAACCCAGCATGGGGGACTCTGAATTTTACACTGTAGCCTTTCAATTGCTCCATCGTGTAGCCTTCCAGTCTCTCCCAATCCACCTCATCTATTCCAGAAATCACAGAGAGTGCTCTCCCAGCGGAGAGTGAGCTAGGCATGGTTGCAGTAATGGCAGATGTCTCAACAAAGTTCAAAAAATTAAAAACCTGTGGCTGCGTTATTTGGTCTGCTCTCACTATCTGGTGATTAATAATTCACTGTATGCAAACTACAAGTGCAAATCCGAAATCCCAGCCGCTGCCAACAATGTTAGAGTCGGGGATCTCTGGTTGGCGCAAGGTTGCCCTTGTGTCAAGCAGGAACCCTCTCCTCCACGTCAGGGCGCAGGATAACCCCTCGCGAATGACCCTTGCTCACCCTCTAGGTGCGTGGCGTGAGCAGCCAAGGCGATTCCTCAGGCGTTGTTGGTTAAGCACTTACAATCATACACACGGTAAATACATCAATCCCCCCAGAAACGGACACCAGACTTGGATATATATAAAAATACGCTTCTTTATGTAAAAATAGGTATATATATCACAAGACCAATAACGTTTTCGCTATGCCACCAGGTTGTAAAGCAGGCAAATGTTCTTTGTTCGTAGCTTCAAATAGATTCTTTGCAGTCTCTTGCAAATGTTACTTGTGGTTCCAGTACTCACAGAGATCGGCTCCTGCGAACGGGGAAATAAGGCGTTGCGGGCCCCGAGCCCGATACTGGAACTTCTTTCGCACAGTTCGGTGCGACTCTCAGCTTGGGAGGTGTTCTTGGGTCCTCAATCAGCAGGTGTGGGCACATAGGCAGGCGCGGCCAGCGACCCTTTAGCACGGCGGTGCAGGAGGGTCTCCACAGCGGGGGCGGCGCGGCCTGAGATGTCCGGGGATAGCGAAGCGGGGTCGCAGGGCACAGTCAGTGCAGCTGGATGACCCGGCGTAGATCACAGTCGTCGGACGGCTTCCGGCGGGAGGGGTGATAGCGCGGTCAGCGCGCTCCAGTAGCAGGCGGTGACAGGGATGCAGGTGGCCCGGCCCGGGGACAGAGAGCGGCTCTGGACGGAGCGGGGCTCTCACGGGTTTGAGGCAAGCAAGCTTCTGAGTGTCACGGCCCTAGGAGGGGCGATGAGGGGCGCAGTCTCTTTCCAGCGGGATGCACACACGGCTCGAATTGGAGGACGAGCAAAAGCACAGAGAACCCACTGGTCCTGGGGTTCAGTTCAGGGGGCAAGCTCAGATCAAGCCCTTGGAGAATGTTCAAGCACAAAGTAGCAAAGTCTTTTCAGTAAGTCTCTTCCTCTCCTTTCTCAGCAAGGCAAGCAGCAGGCCAGCTCCTCCAGCGTCTTCTTCTCCTTCTAGTCGGGCAGAGGTTCTTTGTGGTAAACAGGATTCTGATTTCTTAGGAGTCAGGCTCCTACTTTTATACCATGATTCTTTTGTTCTTTAGCGCCAGGGGGCCTATGCCTGGCTCAGTCCAGTTCTGGAGCACTTTGTTATGGTGACTCTGCTCTTTCCTTTCAGCAGCAGGGCAGAGACATCAGCCGCTCCACAGGGGGCGGCGCCGGCTTTGTGGTTGCAGAGCACAGGTCTATTCAAGAGTCAAGGTGTACTCCTCCCACCCATCCTGGGGTCACCTCTCTACCCACCACCTGGCAGCCAACCTGTCTCTGGGGATTCCCCAACCCTGCTCCTTACTGTTGCTAGGCAGAACACACACACACAGCAGAGGCGGACTGAGATGGTCAGATCAGTAAATACTAACTTTCTAAAAGTAGTATTTACAAACCCAGGATATTAAAATAAACTTGACTACAAGAAGTATTTTATTATTCTGAGTTCAGGCATACTAAACTTGACATTCTACCATGCTCTCTGAGTCCACTGGGGTCACAGCGTTGGCGTGATCCCGGCAGCCCATTCTGGCCTATGGAGAGCAGGTAGCCTTCAATAGTGAAAAACGGAAAGGGCTGTAATTCACTACTAAGACATGCCACACACATCAGGGCATGTCCTACCTTAGGCCTACAACGCACCCTGCCCTTGGGCCTACCAGAGGGGTGGCTAATATGTAGGTAAGGGAAGGTTTAGGGACTGGCAAGTGGGGGCACTTGCGCAGTCAGCGCGACAGTCCCAGACTGCACGCAGGGTCTGCGGTGGCAGACCCTAGACACATTTTACAAAGCCGCTTTCTGTGGGTGGCGCAACCAGCGCTGCAAGCCCACCAGCAGCATTGGCATTCACAAGCCCTGGCACCCCTGGTGCACTCTACTGGGGACTGACAGTGAATCCAATAAACCAATCATGGACATCAATTACAGGTACACTTTACCTAGGGAGCACTTGCACTGCGGCACGGATTAGCCGTGGCGCAGTGCCCTGAGTGGACAACACCAGCAACACAATCGAGGCACACCATCAAAAAGTGGAAGGGAAACTCACGCCAAGGTGCCAGGTCTAACACCACCCCTCACATGTGTCTGTCCACTGCTGGTATTCCTCTGCACCCACCCCTCACATGTCTCTGTCCACTGCTGGGAGTCCTCTGCACCCACCCCTCACATGTCTCTGTCCACTGCTGGTAGTGATAGGCACTCACCCCTCACATGTCTCGGTCCACTGCTGGGAGTGATAGGCACCCACCCCCATGTCTCTGTCCACTGCTGGGAGACCTCTGCACCCACCCCTCACATGTCTCTGTCCACTGCTGGGAGTCCTCTGCACCCACCCCTCACATGTCTCTGTCCACCGCTGGTATTCCTCTGCACCCACCCCTCACATGTCTCTGTCCACTGCTGGGAGTGATAGGCACCAACCCCCATGTCTCTGTCCACTGCTGGGAGTCCTCTGCACCCACCCCTCACATGTCTCTGTCCACTGCTGGGAGTCCTCTGCACCCACCCCTCACATGTCTCTGTCCACTGCTGAGATTCCTCTGCACCCACCCCTCACATGTCTCTGGCCACTGCTGGGAGTGATAGGCACCCACCCCTCTTATGTCTGTCCACTGCTGGGAGTCCTCTGCACCCACCCCTCACATGTCTCTGTCCACTGCTGGTATTCCTCTGCACCCACCCCTCACAGGTCTCTGTCCACTGCTGGGAGTCCTCTGCACCCACCCCTCACATGTCTCTGTCCACTGCTGGGAGTCCTCTGCACCCACCCCTCACATGTCTCTGTCCACTGCTGGGAGTCCTCTGCACTCACCCCCATATCTCTGTCCACTGCTGGTAGTGATAGGCATCCACCCCTCACATGTCTTTGTCCACTGCTGGTATTCCTCTGCACCCACCCCTCACATGTCTCTGTCCACTGCTGGTATTCCTCTGCACCCACCCCACATATGTCTCTGTCCACTGCTGGGAGTCCTCTGCACCCACCCCTCACATGTCTCTGTCCACTGATGGTATTCCTCTGCACCCACCCCTCACATGTCTCTGTCCACTGCTGGTAGTGATAGGCACTCACCCCTCACATGTCTCAGTCCACTGCTGGGAGTGATAGGCACCCACCCCCATGTCTCTGTCCACTGCCGGGAGACCTCTGCACCCACCCCTCACATGTCTCTGTCCACTGCTGGTATTCCTCTGCACCCACCCCTCACATGTCTCTGTCCACTGCTGGGAGTCCTCTGCACCCACCCCTCACATGTCTCTGTCCACTGCTGGTATTGCTCTGCACCCACCCCTCACATGTCTCTGTCCACTGCTGGGAGTGATAGGCACCCACCCCCATGTCTCTGTCCACTGCTGGGAGTCCTCTGCACCCACCCCTCACATGTCTCTGTCCACTGCTGGGAGTCCTCTGCACCCACCCCTCACATGTCTCTGTCCACTGCTGAGAGTCCTCTGCACCCACCCCTCACATGTATCTGGCCACTGCTGGGAGTGATAGGCACCCACCCCTCATATGTCTGTCCACTGCTGGGAGTCCTCTGCACCCACCCCTCACATGTCTCTGTCCACTGCTGGGAGTCCTCTGCACCCACCCCTCACATGTCTCTGTCCACTGCTGGTATTCCTCTGCACCCACCCCTCACAGGTCTCTGTCCACTGCTGGGAGTCCTCTGCACCCACCCCTCACATGTCTCTGTCCACTGCTGGGAGTCCTCTGCACCCACCCCTCACATGTCTCTGTCCACTGCTGGGAGTCCTCTGCACTCACCCCCATATCTCTGTCCACTGCTGGTAGTGATATGCACCCACCCCTCACATTTCTCTGTCCACTGCTGGGAGTGATAGGCACCCACCCCCATGTCTCTGTCCACTGCTGGTATTCCTCTGCACCCACCCCTCACATGTCTCTGTCCACTGCTGGGAGTCCTCTGCACCCACCCCTCACATGTCTCTGTCCACTGCTGGTATTCCTCTGCACCCACCCCTCACATGTCTCTGTCCACTGCTGGGAGTGATAGGCACCCACCCCCATGTCTCTGTCCACTGCTGGGAGTCCTCTGCACCCACCCCTCACATGTCTCTGTCAACTCTTGGGAGTCCTCTGCACCCACCCCTCACATGTCTCTGTCTACTGCTGAGAGTCCTCTGCACCCACCCCTCACATGTCTCTGGCCACTGCTGGGAGTGATAGACACCCACCCCTCATATGTCTGTCCACTGCTGGGAGTCCTCTGCACCCACCCCTCACATGTCTCTGTCCACTGCTGGTATTCCTCTGCACCCACCCCTCACAGGTCTCTGTCCACTGCTGGGAGTCCTCTGCACCCACCCCTCACATGTCTCTGTCCACTGCTGGTATTCCTCTGCACCCACCCCTCACATGTCTCTGTCCACTGCTGGTATTCCTCTGCACCCACCCAACACATGTCTCTGTCCACTGCTGGGAGTGATAGGCACCCACCCCAATGTCTCTGTCCACTGCTGGGAGTCCTCTGCACCCACCCCTCACATGTCTCTGTCCACTTCTGGGAGTCCTCTGCACCCACCACTCACATGTCTCTGTCCACTGCTGGGAGTCCTCTGCACCCACCCCTCACATGTCTCTGTCCACTGCTGGGAGTCCTCTGCACCCATCCCTCACATGTCTCTGTCCACTGCTGGTATTCCTCTGCACCCACCCCTCACATGTCTCTGTCCACTGCTGGGAGTCCTCTGCACCCACCCCTCACAGGTCTCAGTCCACTGCTGGGAGTCCTCTGCACCCACCCCTCACATGTCTCTGTCCACTTCTGGTATTCCTCTGCACCCACCCCTCACATGTCTCTGTCCACTGCTGGGAGTGATAGGCACCCACCCCCATGTCTCTGTCCACTGCTGGGAGTCCTCTGCACCCACCCCTCACATGTCTCTGTCCACTGCTGGTATTCCTCTGCACCCACCCCTCACATGTCTCTGTCCACTGGTGGGAGTCCTCTGCACCCACCCCTCACATGTCTCTGTCCACTGCTTGGAGTCCTCTGCACCCACCCCTCACATGTCTCTGTCGACTGCTGGTAGTGATAGGCACTCACCCCTCACATGTCTCGGTCCACTGCTGGGAGTCATATGCACCCACCCCCATGTCTCTGTCCACTGCTGGGAGACCTCTGCACCCACCCCTCACATGTCTCTGTCAACTGCTGGTATTCCTCTGCACCCACCCCTCACATGTCTCTGTCCACTGCTGGGAGTCCTCTGCACCCACCCCTCACATGTCTCTGTCCACTGCTGGGAGTCCTCTGCACCCACCCCTCACATGTCTCTGTCCACTGCTGGGAGTCCTCTGCACTCACCCCCATATCTCTGTCCACTGCTGGTAGTGATATGCACCCACCCCTCACATTTCTCTGTCCACTGCTGGGAGTGATAGGCACCCACCCCCATGTCTCTGTCCACTGCTGGTATTCCTCTGCACCCACCCCTCACATGTCTCTGTCCACTGCTGGGAGTCCTCTGCACCCACCCCTCACATGTCTCTGTCCACTGCTGGTATTCCTCTGCACCCACCCCTCACATGTCTCTGTCCACTGCTGGGAGTGATAGGCACCCACCCCCATGTCTCTGTCCACTGCTGGGAGTCCTCTGCACCCACCCCTCACATGTCTCTGTCAACTCTTGGGAGTCCTCTGCACCCACCCCTCACATGTCTCTGTCCACTGCTGAGAGTCCTCTGCACCCACCCCTCATATGTCTCTGGCCACTGCTGGGAGTGATAGGCACCCACCCCTCATATGTCTGTCCACTGCTGGGAGTCCTCTGCACCCACCCCTCACATGTCTCTGTCCACTGCTGGTATTCCTCTGCACCCACCCCTCACAGGTCTCTGTCCACTGCTGGGAGTCCTCTGCACCCACTCCTCACATGTCTCTGTCCACTGCTGGTATTCCTCTGCACCCACCCCTCACATGTCTCTGTCCGCTGCTGGTATTCCTCTGCACCCACCCAACACATGTCTCTGTCCACTGCTGGGAGTGATAGGCACCCACCCCCATGTCTCTGTCCACTGCTGGGAGTCCTCTGCACCCACCCCTCACATGTCTCTGTCCACTTCTGAGAGTCCTCTGCACCCACCACTCACATGTCTCTGTCCACTGCTGGTATTCCTCTGCACCCACCCCTCACATGTCTCTGTCCACTGCTGGGAGTGATAGGCACCCACCCCCATGTCTCTGTCCACTGCTGGTATTCCTCTGCACCCACCCCTCACATGTCTCTGTCCACTGCTGGGAGTCCTCTGCACCCACCCCTCACATGTCTCTGTCCACTGCTGGTATTCCTCTGCACCCACCCCTCACATGTCTCTGTCCACTGCTGGGAGTGATAGGCACCCACCCCCATGTCTCTGTCCACTGCTGGGAGTCCTCTGCACCCACCCCTCACATGTCTCTGTCAACTCTTGGGAGTCCTCTGCACCCACCCCTCACATGTCTCTGTCCACTGCTGAGAGTCCTCTGCACCCACCCCTCATATGTCTCTGGCCACTGCTGGGAGTGATAGGCACCCACCCCTCATATGTCTGTCCACTGCTGGGAGTCCTCTGCACCCACCCCTCACATGTCTCTGTCCACTGCTGGTATTCCTCTGCACCCACCCCTCACAGGTCTCTGTCCACTGCTGGCAGTCCTCTGCACCCACCCCTCACATGTCTCTGTCCACTTCTGGGAGTCCTCTGCACCCACCACTCACATGTCTCTGTCCACTGCTGGGAGTCCTCTGCACCCACCCCTCACATGTCTCTGTCCACTGCTGGGAGTCCTCTGCACCCATCCCTCACATGTCTCTGTCCACTGCTGGTATTCCTCTGCACCCACCCCTCACATGTCTCTGTCCACTGCTGGGAGTCCTCTGCACCCACCCCTCACATGTCTCTGTCCACTGCTGGGAGTGATAGGCACCCAACCCCATGTCTCTGTCCACTGCTGGTATTCCTCTGCACCCACCCCTCACAGGTCTCTGTACACTGCTGGGAGTCCTCTGCACCCACCCCTCACATGTCTCTGGCCACTGCTGGGAGTGATAGGCACACACCCCTCATATATGTCTGTCCACTGCTGGGAGTCCTCTGCACCCATCCCACACATGTCTCTGTCCACTGCTGGTATTCCTCTGCACCCACCCCTCACATGTCTCTGTCCACTGCTGGGAGTCCTCTGCACCCACCCCTCACATGTCTCTGTCCACTTCTGGTATTCCTCTGCACCCACCCCTCACATGTCTCTGTCCACTGCTGGGAGTGATAGGCACCCACCCCCATGTCTCTGTCCACTGCTGGGAGTCCTCTGCACCCACCCCTCACATGTCACTGTCCACTGCTGGTATTCCTCTGCACCCACCCCTCACATGTCTCTGTCCACTGGTGGGAGTCCTCTGCACCCACCCCTCACATGTCTCTGTCCACTGCTTGGAGTCCTCTGCATCCACCCCTCACATGTCTCTGTCCACTGCTGGTATTCCTCTGCACCCACCCCTCACATGTCTCTTTCCACTGCTGGGAGTGATAGCCACCCACCCCCATGTCTCTGTCCACTGCTGGGAGTCCTATGCACCCACCCCTCACATGTCTCTGTCCACTGCTGGGAGTCTTCGGCACCCACCCCTCACATGTCTCTGTCCACTGCTGGTACTCCTCTGCCCCCACCCCACACATGTTTCTGTCCACTGCTGGGAGTGATAGGCACCCACCCCCATGTCTCTGTCCACTTCTGGGAGTCCTCTGCACCCACCACTCACATGTCTCTGTCCACTGCTGGGAGTCCTCTGCACCCACCCCTCACATGTCTCTGTCCACTGCTGGGAGTCCTCTGCACCCATCCCTCACATGTCTCTGTCCACTGCTGGTATTCCTCTGCACCCACCCCTCACTTGTCTCCGTCCAGTGCTGGGAGTGATAGGCACCCACCCCCATGTCTCTGTCCACTGCTGGGAGTCCTCTGCACCCACCCCACACATGTCTCTGTCCACTGCTGGTATTCCTCAGCACCCACCCCTCACATGTCTCTTTCCACTGCTGGGAGTCCTCTGCACCCACCCCTCACATGTCTCTGTCCACTGCTGGTATTCCTCTGCACCCACCCCTCACATGTCTCTGTCCACTGCTGGGAGTGATAGGCACCCACCCCCATGTCTCTGTCCACTGCTGGGAGTCCTCTGCACCCACCCCTCACATGTCTCTGTCCACTGCTGGTATTCCTCTGCACCCACCCCTCACATGTCTCTGTCCACTGCTGGGAGTCCTCTGCACCCACCCCTCACGTGTCTCTGTCCACTGCTGGTAGTGATAGGCACTCACCCCTCACATGTCTCGGTCCACTGCTGGGAGTGATATGCACCCACCCCCATGTCTCTGTCCACTGCTGGGAGACCCCTGCACCCACCCCTCACATGTCTCTGTCCACTGCTGGTATTCCTCTGCACCCACCCCTCACATGTCTCTGTCCACTGCTGGGAGTCCTCTGCACCCACCCCTCACATGTCTCTGTCCACTGCTGGTATTCCTCTGCACCCACCCCTCACATGTCTCTGTCCACTGCTGGGAGTCCTCTGCACCCATCCCTCACATGTCTCTGTCCACTGCTGGTATTCCTCTGCACCCACCCCTCACATGTCTCTGTCCACTGCTGGGAGTCCTCTGCACCCACCCCTCACAGGTCTCAGTCCACTGCTGGGAGTCCTCTGCACCCACCCCTCACATGTCTCTGTCCACTTCTGGTATTCCTCTGCACCCACCCCTCACATGTCTCTGTCCACTGCTGGGAGTGATAGGCACCCACCCCCATGTCTCTGTCCACTGCTGGGAGTCCTCTGCACCCACCCCTCACATGTCTCTGTCCACTGCTGGTATTCCTCTGCACCCACCCCTCACATGTCTCTGTCCACTGGTGGGAGTCCTCTGCACCCACCCCTCACATGTCTCTGTCCACTGCTTGGAGTCCTCTGCACCCACCCCTCACATGTCTCTGTCGACTGCTGGTAGTGATAGGCACTCACCCCTCACATGTCTCGGTCCACTGCTGGGAGTCATATGCACCCACCCCCATGTCTCTGTCCACTGCTGGGAGACCTCTGCACCCACCCCTCACATGTCTCTGTCAACTGCCGGTATTCCTCTGCACCCACCCCTCACATGTCTCTGTCCACTGCTGGGAGTCCTCTGCACCCACCCCTCACATGTCTCTGTCCACTGCTGGGAGTCCTCTGCACCCACCCCTCACATGTCTCTGTCCATTGCTGGGAGTCCTCTGCACTCACCCCCATATCTCTGTCCACTGCTGGTAGTGATATGCACCCACCCCTCACATTTCTCTGTCCACTGCTGGGAGTGATAGGCACCCACCCCTATGTCTCTGTCCACTGCTGGTATTCCTCTGCACCCACCCCTCACATGTCTCTGTCCACTGCTGGGAGTCCTCTGCACCCACCCCTCACATGTCTCTGTCCACTGCTGGTATTCCTCTGCACCCACCCCTCACATGTCTCTGTCCACTGCTGGGAGTGATAGGCACCCACCCCCATGTCTCTGTCCACTGCTGGGAGTCCTCTGCACCCACCCCTCACATGTCTCTGTCAACTCTTGGGAGTCCTCTGCACCCACCCCTCACATGTCTCTGTCCACTGCTGAGAGTCCTCTGCACCCACCCCTCATATGTCTCTGGCCACTGCTGGGAGTGATAGGCACCCACCCCTCATATGTCTGTCCACTGCTGGGAGTCCTCTGCACCCACCCCTCACATGTCTCTGTCCACTGCTGGTATTCCTCTGCACCCACCCCTCACAGGTCTCTGTCCACTGCTGGGAGTCCTCTGCACCCACTCCTCACATGTCTCTGTCCACTGCTGGTATTCCTCTGCACCCACCCCTCACATGTCTCTGTCCACTGCTGGTATTCCTCTGCACCCACCCAACACATGTCTCTGTCCACTGCTGGGAGTGATAGGCACCCACCCCCATGTCTCTGTCCACTGCTGGGAGTCCTCTGCACCCACCCCTCACATGTCTCTGTCCACTTCTGGGAGTCCTCTGCACCCACCACTCACATGTCTCTGTCCACTGCTGGGAGTCCTCTGCACCCACCCCTCACATGTCTCTGTCCACTGCTGGTATTCCTCTGCACCCACCCCTCACATGTCTCTGTCCACTGCTGGGAGTGATAGGCACCCACCACCATGTCTCTGTCCACTGCTGGTATTCCTCTGCACCCACCCCTCACATGTCTCTGTCCACTGCTGGGAGTCCTCTGCACCCACCCCTCACATGTCTCTGTCCACTGCTGGTATTCCTCTGCACCCACCCCTCACATGTCTCTGTCTACTGCTGGGAGTGATAGGCACCCACCCCCATGTCTCTGTCCACTGCTGGGAGTCCTCTGCACCCACCCCTCACATGTCTCTGTCAACTCTTGGGAGTCCTCTGCACCCACCCCTCACATGTCTCTGTCCACTGCTGAGAGTCCTCTGCACCCACCCCTCATATGTCTCTGGCCACTGCTGGGAGAGATAGGCACCCACCCCTCATATGTCTGTCCACTGCTGGGAGTCCTCTGCACCCACCCCTCACATGTCTCTGTCCACTGCTGGGATTCCTCTGCACCCACCCTTCACATGTCTCTGTCCACTGCTGGGAGTCCTCTGCACCCACCCCTCACATGTCTCTGTCCACTGCTGGGAGTGATAGGCACCCACCACCATGTCTCTGTCCACTGCAGGGAGTCCTCTGCGCCCACCCCTCATTTGTCTCTGTCCACTGCTGGGAGTCCTCTGCACCCACCCCTCACTTGTCTCTGTCCACTGCTCGGAGTCCTCTGCACCCACCCCTATATCTCTGTCCACTGCTGGTAGTGATAGGCACCCACCCCTCACATGTCTCGGTCCACTGCTGGGAGTGATAGGCACCCACCCCCATGTCTCTGTCCACTGCTGGTATTCCTCTGCACCCACCCCTCACATGTCTCTGTCCACTGCTGGTAGTGATAGGCACTCACCCCTCACATGTCTCAGTCCACTGCTGGGAGTGATAGACACCCACCCCCATGTCTCTGTCCACTGCCGGGAGACCTCTGCACCCACCCCTCACATGTCTCTGTCCACTGCTGGTATTCCTCTGCACCCACCCCTCACATGTCTCTGTCCACTGCTGGGAGTCCTCTGCACCCACCCCTCACATGTCTCTGTCCACTGCTGGTATTGCTCTGCACCCACCCCTCACATGTCTCTGTCCACTGCTGGGAGTGATAGGCACCCACCCCCATGTCTCTGTCCACTGCTGGGAGTCCTCTGCACCCACCCCTCACATGTCTCTGTCCACTGCTGGGAGTCCTCTGCACCCACCCCTCACATGTCTCTGTCCACTGCTGAGAGTCCTCTGCACCCACCCCTCACATGTATCTGGCCACTGCTGGGAGTGATAGGCACCCACCACCATGTCTCTGTCCACTGCTGGTATTCCTCTGCACCCACCCCTCACATGTCTCTGTCCACTGCTGGGAGTCCTCTGCACCCACCCCTCACATGTCTCTGTCCACTGCTGGTATTCCTCTGCACCCACCCCTCACATGTCTCTGTCTACTGCTGGGAGTGATAGGCACCCACCCCCATGTCTCTGTCCACTGCTGGGAGTCCTCTGCACCCACCCCTCACATGTCTCTGGCCACTGCTGGGAGTCCTCTGCACCCACCCCTCACATGTCTCTGTCCACTGCTGGGAGTCCTCTGCACCCACCCCTCACATGTCTCTGTCCACTGCTGGTATTCCTCTGCACCCACCCCTCACAGGTCTCTGTCCACTGCTGGGAGTCCTCTGCACCCACCCCTCACATGTCTCTGTCCACTGCTGGTATTCCTCTGCACCCACCCCTCACATGTCTCTGTCCACTGCTGGGAGTGATAGGCACCCACCCCCATGTCTCTGTCCACTGCTGGGAGTCCTCTGCACCCACCCCTCACATGTCTCTGTCAACTCTTGGGAGTCCTCTGCACCCACCCCTCACATGTCTCTGTCTACTGCTGAGAGTCCTCTGCACCCACCCCTCACATGTCTCTGTCCACTGCTGGGAGTCCTCTGCACCCACCCCTCACATGTCTCTGTCCACTGCTGGGAGTCCTCTGCACCCACCCCTCACATGTCTCTGTCCACTGCTGGTATTCCTCTGCACCCACCCCTCACAGGTCTCTGTCCACTGCTGGGAGTCCTCTGCACCCACCCCTCACATGTCTCTGTCCACTGCTGGGAGTCCTCTGCACCCACCCCTCACATGTCTCTGTCCACTGCTGGGAGTCCTCTGCACTCACCCCCATATCTCTGTCCACTGCTGGTAGTGATATGCACCCACCCCTCACATTTCTCTGTCCACTGCTGGGAGTGATAGGCACCCACCCCCATGTCTCTGTCCACTGCTGGTATTCCTCTGCACCCACCCCTCACATGTCTCTGTCCACTGCTGGGAGTCCTCTGCACCCACCCCTCACATGTCTCTGTCCACTGCTGGTATTCCTCTGCACCCACCCCTCACATGTCTCTGTCCACTGCTGGGAGTGATAGGCACCCACCCCCATGTCTCTGTCCACTGCTGGGAGTCCTCTGCACCCACCCCTCACATGTCTCTGTCAACTCTTGGGAGTCCTCTGCACCCACCCCTCACATGTCTCTGTCTACTGCTGAGAGTCCTCTGCACCCACCCCTCACATGTCTCTGGCCACTGCTGGGAGTGATAGACACCCACCCCTCATATGTCTGTCCACTGCTGGGAGTCCTCTGCACCCACCCCTCACATGTCTCTGTCCACTGCTGGTATTCCTCTGCACCCACCCCTCACAGGTCTCTGTCCACTGCTGGGAGTCCTCTGCACCCACCCCTCACATGTCTCTGTCCACTGCTGGTATTCCTCTGCACCCACCCCTCACATGTCTCTGTCCACTGCTGGTATTCCTCTGCACCCACCCAACACATGTCTCTGTCCACTGCTGGGAGTGATAGGCACCCACCCCAATGTCTCTGTCCACTGCTGGGAGTCCTCTGCACCCACCCCTCACATGTCTCTGTCCACTTCTGGGAGTCCTCTGCACCCACCACTCACATGTCTCTGTCCACTGCTGGGAGTCCTCTGCACCCACCCCTCACATGTCTCTGTCCACTGCTGGGAGTCCTCTGCACCCATCCCTCACATGTCTCTGTCCACTGCTGGTATTCCTCTGCACCCACCCCTCACATTTCTCTGTCCACTGCTGGGAGTCCTCTGCACCCACCCCTCACAGGTCTCAGTCCACTGCTGGGAGTCCTCTGCACCCACCCCTCACATGTCTCTGTCCACTTCTGGTATTCCTCTGCACCCACCCCTCACATGTCTCTGTCCACTGCTGGGAGTGATAGGCACCCACCCCCATGTCTCTGTCCACTGCTGGGAGTCCTCTGCACCCACCCCTCACATGTCTCTGTCCACTGCTGGTATTCCTCTGCACCCACCCCTCACATGTCTCTGTCCACTGGTGGGAGTCCTCTGCACCCACCCCTCACATGTCTCTGTCCACTGCTTGGAGTCCTCTGCACCCACCCCTCACATGTCTCTGTCGACTGCTGGTAGTGATAGGCACTCACCCCTCACATGTCTCGGTCCACTGCTGGGAGTCATATGCACCCACCCCCATGTCTCTGTCCACTGCTGGGAGACCTCTGCACCCACCCCTCACATGTCTCTGTCAACTGCTGGTATTCCTCTGCACCCACCCCTCACATGTCTCTGTCCACTGCTGGGAGTCCTCTGCACCCACCCCTCACATGTCTCTGTCCACTGCTGGGAGTCCTCTGCACCCACCCCTCACATGTCTCTGTCCACTGCTGGGAGTCCTCTGCACTCACCCCCATATCTCTGTCCACTGCTGGTAGTGATATGCACCCACCCCTCACATTTCTCTGTCCACTGCTGGGAGTGATAGGCACCCACCCCCATGTCTCTGTCCACTGCTGGTATTCCTCTGCACCCACCCCTCACATGTCTCTGTCCACTGCTGGGAATCCTCTGCACCCACCCCTCACATGTCTCTGTCCACTGCTGGTATTCCTCTGCACCCACCCCTCACATGTCTCTGTCCACTGCTGGGAGTGATAGGCACCCACCCCCATGTCTCTGTCCACTGCTGGGAGTCCTCTGCACCCACCCCTCACATGTCTCTGTCAACTCTTGGGAGTCCTCTGCACCCACCCCTCACATGTCTCTGTCCACTGCTGAGAGTCCTCTGCACCCACCCCTCATATGTCTCTGGCCACTGCTGGGAGTGATAGGCACCCACCCCTCATATGTCTGTCCACTGCTGGGAGTCCTCTGCACCCACCCCTCACATGTCTCTGTCCACTGCTGGTATTCCTCTGCACCCACCCCTCACAGGTCTCTGTCCACTGCTGGGAGTCCTCTGCACCCACTCCTCACATGTCTCTGTCCACTGCTGGTATTCCTCTGCACCCACCCCTCACATGTCTCTGTCCACTGCTGGTATTCCTCTGCACCCACCCAACACATGTCTCTGTCCACTGCTGGGAGTGATAGGCACCCACCCCCATGTCTCTGTCCACTGCTGGGAGTCCTCTGCACCCACCCCTCACATGTCTCTGTCCACTTCTGAGAGTCCTCTGCACCCACCACTCACATGTCTCTGTCCACTGCTGGGAGTCCTCTGCACCCACCCCTCACATGTCTCTGTCCACTGCTGGTATTCCTCTGCACCCACCCCTCACATGTCTCTGTCCACTGCTGGGAGTGATAGGCACCCACCCCCATGTCTCTGTCCACTGCTGGTATTCCTCTGCACCCACCCCTCACATGTCTCTGTCCACTGCTGGGAGTCCTCTGCACCCACCCCTCACAAGTCTCTGTCCACTGCTGGTATTCCTCTGCACCCACCCCTCACATGTCTCTGTCCACTGCTGGGAGTGATAGGCACCCACCCCCATGTCTCTGTCCACTGCTGGGAGTCCTCTGCACCCACCCCTCACATGTCTCTGTCAACTCTTGGGAGTCCTCTGCACCCACCCCTCACATGTCTCTGTCCACTGCTGAGAGTCCTCTGCACCCACCCCTCATATGTCTCTGGCCACTGCTGGGAGTGATAGGCACCCACCCCTCATATGTCTGTCCACTGCTGGGAGTCCTCTGCACCCACCCCTCACATGTCTCTGTCCACTGCTGGTATTCCTCTGCACCCACCCCTCACAGGTCTCTGTCCACTGCTGGCAGTCCTCTGCACCCACCCCTCACATGTCTCTGTCCACTTCTGGGAGTCCTCTGCACCCACCACTCACATGTCTCTGTCCACTGCTGGGAGTCCTCTGCACCCACCCCTCACATGTCTCTGTCCACTGCTGGGAGTCCTCTGCACCCATCCCTCACATGTCTCTGTCCACTGCTGGTATTCCTCTGCACCCACCCCTCACATGTCTCTGTCCACTGCTGGGAGTCCTCTGCACCCACCCCTCACATGTCTCTGTCCACTGCTGGGAGTGATAGGCACCCAACCCCATGTCTCTGTCCACTGCTGGTATTCCTCTGCACCCACCCCTCACAGGTCTCTGTACACTGCTGGGAGTCCTCTGCACCCACCCCTCACATGTCTCTGGCCACTGCTGGGAGTGATAGGCACACACCCCTCATATATGTCTGTCCACTGCTGGGAGTCCTCTGCACCCATCCCACACATGTCTCTGTCCACTGCTGGTATTCCTCTGCACCCACCCCTCACATGTCTCTGTCCACTGCTGAGAGTCCTCTGCACCCACCCCTCACATGTCTCTGTCCACTGCTGGGAGTCCTCTGCACCCACCCCTCACATGTCTCTGTCCACTTCTGGTATTCCTCTGCACCCACCCCTCACATGTCTCTGTCCACTACATGTCTCTGTCCACTGCTGGGAGTGATAGGCACCCACCCCCATGTCTCTGTCCACTGCTGGGAGTCCTCTGCACCCACCCCTCACATGTCTCTGTCCACTGCTGGTATTCCTCTGCACCCACCCCTCACATGTCTCTGTCCACTGGTGGGAGTCCTCTGCACCCACCCCTCACATGTCTCTATCCACTGCTTGGAGTCCTCTGCACCCACCCCTCACATGTCTCTGTCCACTGCTGGTATTCCTCTGCACCCACCCCTCACATGTCTCTGTCCACTGCTGGGAGTGATAGCCACCCACCCCCATGTCTCTGTCCACTGCTGGGAGTCCTATGCACCCACCCCTCACATGTCTCTGTCCACTGCTGGGAGTCTTCTGCACCCACCCCTCACATGTCTCTGTCCACCGCTGGGAGTCCTCTGCACCCATCCCTCACATGTCTCTGTCCACTGCTGGTATTCCTCTGCACCCACCCCTCACATGTCTCCGTCCAGTGCTGGGAGTGATAGGCACCCACCCCCATGTATCTGTCCACTGCTGGGAGTCCTCTGCACCCACCCCACACATGTCTCTGTCCACTGCTGGTATTCCTCTGCACCCACCCCTCACATGTCTCTTTCCACTGCTGGGAGTCCTCTGCACCCACCCCTCACATGTCTCTGCCCACTGCTGGTAGTGATAGGCACTCACCCCTCACATGTCTCGGTCCACTGCTGGGAGTGATATGCACCCACCCCCATGTCTCTGTCCACTGCTGGGAGACCTCTGCATCCACCCCTCACATGTCTCTGTCCACTGCTGGTATTCCTCTGCACCCACCCCTCACATGTCTCTGTCCACTGCTGGGAGTCCTCTGCACCCACCCCTCACATGTCTCTGGCCACTGCTGGGAGTGATAGGCACCCACCCCTCATATGTCTGTCCACTGCTGGGAGTCCTCTGCACCTACCCCTCACATGTCTCTGTCCACTGCTGGTATTCCTCTGCACCCACCCCTCACAGGTCTCTGTCCACTGCTGGGAGTCCTCTGCACCCACCCCTCACATATCTCTGTTCACTGCTGGTATTCCTCTGCACCCACCCCTCACATGTCTCTGTCCACTGCTGGTATTCCTCTGCACCCACCCAACACATGTCTCTGTCCACTGCTGGGAGTGATAGGCACCCACCCCCATGTCTCTGTCCACTGCTGGGAGTCCTCTGCACCCACCACTCACATGTCTCTGTCCACTTCTGGGAGTGCTCTGCACCCACCACTCACATGTCTCTGTCCACTGCTGGGAGTCCTCTGTACCCACCCCTCACATGTCTCTGTCCACTGCTGGGAGTCCTCTGCACCCATCCCTCACATGTCTCTGTCCACTGCTGGTATTCCTCTGCACCCACCCCTCACATGTCTCTGTCCACTGCTGGGAGTCCTCTGCACCCACCCCTCACATGTCTCTGTCCACTGCTGGGAGTCCTCTGCACTCACCCCCATATCTCTGTCCACTGCTGGTAGTGATATGCACCCACCCCTCACATGTCTCTGTCCACTGCTGGGAGTGATAGGCACCCACCCCCATGTCTCTGTCCACTGCTGGTATTCCTCTGCACCCACCCCTCACATGTCTCTGTACACTGCTGGGAGTCCTCTGCACCCCCCCCCTCACATGTCTCTGTCCACTGCTGGGAGTCCTCTGCACCCACCCCCATATCTCTGTCCACTGCTGGTAGTGATAGGCACCCACCCCTCACATGTCTTGGTCCACTGCTGGGAGTGATAGGCACCCACCCCCTTGTCTCTGTCCACTGCTGGTATTCCTCTGCACCCACCCTTCACATGTCTCTGGCCACTGCTGGGAGTGATAGGCACCCACCCCTCATATGTCTGTCCACTGCTGGGAGTCCTCTGCACCCACCTCTCACATATCTCTGTCCACTGCTGGTATTCCTCTGCACCCACCCCTCACATGTCTCTGTCCACTGCTGTGAGTCCTCTGCACCCACCCCTCACATGTCTCTGTCCACTGCTGGGAGTCCTCTGCACCCACCCCTTACATGTCTCTGGCCGCTGCTGGGAGTGATAGGCACCCACCCCTCACATGTCTCTGTCCACTGCTGGTATTCCTCTGCACCCACCCCTCACATGTCTCTGTCCACTGCTGGGAGTCCTCTGCACCCACCCCTCACATGTCTCTGTCCACTGCTGGGAGTCCTCTGCACCCACCCTTCACATGTCTCTGTCCACTGCTGGAAGTGATAGGCACCCACCCCTCACATGTCTCTGTCCACTGCTGGGAGTCCTCTGCACCCACCCCTCACATGTCTCTGTCCACTGCTGGGAGTCCTCTGCACCCACCCTTCACATGTCTCTGTCCACTGCTGGAAGTGATAGGCACCCACCCCCATGTCTCTGTCCACTGCTGGGAGTCCTCTACACCCACTCCTCATATGTCTCTGTCCACTGCTGGGAGTCCTCTGCACCCACCCCTCACATGTCTCTGTCCACTGCTGGGAGTCCTCTGCACCCACCCCTATATCTCTGTCCACTGCTGGTAGTGATAGGCACCCACCCCTCACATGTCTCGGTCCACTGCTGGGAGTGATAGGCACCCACCCCCATATCTCTGTCCACTGCTGGTATTCCTCTGCACCCACCCCTCACATGTCACTGTCCACTGCTGGAGTCCTCTGCACCCACCCCTCACATGTCTCTGTCCACTGCTGGGAGTCCTCTGCACCCACCCCTCACATGTCTCTGACCACTGCTGCGAGTGATAGGCACACACCCCTCATATATGTCTGTCCACTGCTGGGAGTCCTCTGCACCCACCCCTCACATGTCTCTGTCCACTGCTGGGAGTCCTCTGCACCAACACCTCACATGTCTCTGTCCACTTCTGGTATTCCTCTAGACTCACCCCTCACATGTCTCTGTCCACTGCTGGGAGTGATAGGCACCCACCCCCATGCCTCTGTCCACTGCTGGGAGTCCTCTGCACCCACCCCTCACATGTCTCTGTCCACTGCTGGGAGTCCTCAGCACCCCCCTCACATGTCTCTGTCCACTGCTGGGAGTCCTCTGCACCCACCCCCATATCTCTGTCCACTGCTGGTAGTGATAGGCACCCACCCCTCACATGTCTCGGTCCACTGCTGGGAGTGATAGGCACCCACCCCCATGTCTCTGTCCACAGCTGGTATTCCTCTGCACCCACCCCTCACATGTCTCTGTCCACTGCTGGGAGTCCTCTGCACCCACCCCTCACATGTCTCTGTCCACTTCTGGGAGTCCTCTGCACCCACCACTCACATGTCTCTGTCCACTGCTGGGAGTCCTCTGCACCCATCCCTCACATGTCTCTGTCCACTGCTGGTATTCCTCTGCACCCACCCCTCACATATCTCTGTCCACTGCTGGGAGTCCTCTGCACCCACCCCTCACATGTCTCTGTCCACTGCTGGGAGTCCTCTGCACTCACCCCCATATCTCTGTCCACTGCTGGTAGTGATATGCACCCACCCCTCACATGTCTCTGTCCACTGCTGGGAGTGATAGGCACCCACCCCCATGTCTCTGTCCACTGCTGGTATTCCTCTGCACCCACCCCTCACATGTCTCTGTACACTGCTGGGAGTCCTCTGCACCCCCCCTCACATGTATCTGTCCACTGCTGGGAGTCCTCTGCACCCACCCCCATATCTCTGTCCACTGCTGGTAGTGATAGGCACCCACCCCTCACATGTCTTGGTCCACTGCTGGGAGTGATAGGCACCCACCGCCATGTCTCTGTCCACTGCTGGTATTCCTCTGCACCCACCCCTCACATGTCTCTGGCCACTGCTGGGAGTGATAGGCACCCACCCCTCATATGTCTGTCCACTGCTGGGAGTCCTCTGCACCCACCCCTCACATATCTCTGTCCACTGCTGGTATTCCTCTGCACCCACCCCTCACATGTCTCTGTCCACTGCTGTGAGTCCTCTGCACCCACCCCTCACATGTCTCTGTCCACTGCTGGGAGTCCTCTGCACCCACCCCTCACATGTCTCTGGCCGCTGCTGGGAGTGATAGGCACCCACCCCTCATATGTCTGTCCACTGCTGGGAGTCCTCTGCACCCACCCCTCACATGTCTCTGTCCACTGCTGGTATTCCTCTGCACCCACCCCTCACATGTCTCTGTCCACTGCTGGGAGTCCTCTGCACCCACCCCTCACATGTCTTTGTCCACTGCTGGGAGTCCTCTGCACCCACCCTTCACATGTCTCTGTCCACTGCTGGAAGTGATAGGCACCCACCCCCATGTCTCTGTCCACTGCTGGGAGTCCTCTGCACCTACCCTTCATATGTCTCTGTCCACTGCTGGGAGTCCTCTGCACCCACCCCTCACATGTCTCTGTCCACTGCTGGGAGTCCTCTGCACCCACCCCTATATCTCTGTCCACTGCTGGTAGTGATAGGCACCCACCCCTCACATGTCTCGGTCCACTGCTGGGAGTGATAGGCACCCACCCCTATGTCTCTGTCCACTGCTGGTATTCCTCTGCACCCACCCCTCACATGTCACTGTCCACTGCTGGGAGTCCTCTGCACCCACCCCTCACATGTCTCTGACCACTGCTGGGAGTGATAGGCACACACCCCTCATATATGTCTGTCCACTGCTGGGAGTCCTCTGCACCCACCCCTCACATGTCTCTGTCCACTGCTGGGAGTCCTCTGCACCCACACCTCACATGTCTCTATCCACTTCTGGTATTCCTCTAGACCCACCCCTCACATGTCTCTGTCCACTGCTGGGAGTGATAGGCACCCACCCCCATGCCTCTGTCCACTGCTGGGAGTCCTCTGCACCCACCCCTCACATGTCTCTGTCCACTGCTGGGAGTCCTCAGCACCCCCCTCACATGTCTCTGTCCACTGCTGGGAGTCCTCTGCACCCACCCCCATATCTCTGTCCACTGCTGGTAGTGATAGGCACCCACCCCTCACATGTCTCGGTCCACTGCTGGGAGTGATAGGCACCCACCCCCATGTCTCTGTCCACAGCTGGTATTCCTCTGCACCCACCCCTCACATGTCTCTGTCCACTGCTGGGAGTCCTCTGCACCCACCCCTCACATGTCTCTGTCCACTGCTGGGAGTCCTCTGCACCCACCACTCACATGTCTCTGGCCACTGCTGGGAGTGATAGGCACCCACCCCTCATATGTCTGTTCACTGCTGGGAGTCCTCTGCACCCACCCCTCACATGTCTCTGTCCACTTCTGGTATTCCTCTGCACCCACCCCTCACATGTCTCTGTCCACTGCTGTGAGTCCTCTGCACCCACCCCTCACATGCCTCTGTCCACTGCTGGGAGTCCTCTGCACCCACCCCTCACATGTCTCTGGCCGCTGCTGGGAGTGATAGGCACCCACCCCTCATATGTCTGTCCACTGCTGGGAGTCCTCTGCACCCACCCCTCACATGTCTCTGTCCACTGCTGGTATTCCTCTGCACCCACCCCTCACATGTCTCTGTACACTTATGGGAGTCCTCTGCACCCACCCCTCACATGTCTCTGTCCACTGCTGGGATTCCTCTGCACCCACCCTTCACATGTCTCTGTCCACTGCTGGGAGTCCTCTGCACCCACCCCTCACATGTCTCTGTCCACTGCTGGGAGTGATAGGCACCCACCACCATGTCTCTGTCCACTGCAGGGAGTCCTCTGCGCCCACCCCTCATTTGTCTCTGTCCACTGCTGGGAGTCCTCTGCACCCACCCCTCACTTGTCTCTGTCCACTGCTCGGAGTCCTCTGCACCCACCCCTATATCTCTGTCCACTGCTGGTAGTGATAGGCACCCACCCCTCACATGTCTCGGTCCACTGCTGGGAGTGATAGGCACCCACCCCCATGTCTCTGTCCACTGCTGGTATTCCTCTGCACCCACCCCTCAAATGTCTCTGTCCACTGCTGGGAGTCCTCTGCACCCACCCCTCACATGTCTCTGTCCACTGCTGGGAGTCCTCTGCACCCACCCCTCACATGTCTCTGGCCACTGCTGGGAGTGATAGGAACACACCCCTCATATATGTCTGTCCACTGCTGGGAGTCCTCTGCATCCATCCCACACTTGTCTCTGTCCACTGCTGGTATTCCTCTGCACCCACCCCTCACATGTCTCTGTCCACTGCTGGGAGTCCTCTGCACCCACCCCTCACATGTCTCTGTCCACTGCTGGGAGTCCTCTGCACCCACCCCTCACATGTCTCTGTCCACTTCTGGTATTCCTCTGCACCCACCCCTCACATGTCTCTGTCCACTGCTGGGAGTGATAGGCACCCACCCCCATGTCTCTGTCCACTGCTGGGAGTCCTCTGCACCCACCCCTCACATGTCACTGTCCACTGCTGGTATTCCTCTGCACCCACCCCTCACATGTCTCTGTCCACTGGTGGGAGTCCTCTGCACCCACCCCTCACATGTCTCTGTCCACTGCTTGGAGTCCTCTGCATCCACCCCTCACATGTCTCTGTCCACTGCTGGTATTCCTCTGCACCCACCCCTCACATGTCTCTTTCCACTGATGGGAGTGATAGCCACCCACCCCCATGTCTCTGTCCACTGCTGGGAGTCCTATGCACCCACCCCTCACATGTCTCTGTCCACTGCTGGGAGTCTTCGGCACCCACCCCTCACATGTCTCTGTCCACTGCTGGTACTCCTCTGCCCCCACCCCACACATGTTTCTGTCCACTGCTGGGAGTGATAGGCACCCACCCCCATGTCTCTGTCCACTTCTGGGAGTCCTCTGCACCCACCACTCACATGTCTCTGTCCACTGCTGGGAGTCCTCTGCACCCACCCCTCACATGTCTCTTTCCACTGCTGGGAGTCCTCTGCACCCACCCCTCACATGTCTCTGTCCACTGCTGGTATTCCTCTGCACCCACCCCTCACATGTCTCTGTCCACTGCTGGGAGTGATAGGCACCCACCCCCATGTCTCTGTCCACTGCTGGGAGTCCTCTGCACCCACCCCTCACATGTCTCTGTCCACTGCTGGTATTCCTCTGCACCCACCCCTCACATGTCTCTGTCCACTGCTGGGAGTCCTCTGCACCCACCCCTCACGTGTCTCTGTCCACTGCTGGTAGTGATAGGCACTCACCCCTCACATGTCTCGGTCCACTGCTGGGAGTGATATGCACCCACCCCCATGTCTCTGTCCACTGCTGGGAGACCCCTGCACCCACCCCTCACATGTCTCTGTCCACTGCTGGTATTCCTCTGCACCCACCCCTCACATGTCTCTGTCCACTGCTGGGAGTCCTCTGCACCCACCCCTCACATGTCTCTGTCCACTGCTGGTATTCCTCTGCACCCACCCCTCACATGTCTCTGTCCACTGCTGGGAGTCCTCTGCACCCATCCCTCACATGTCTCTGTCCACTGCTGGTATTCCTCTGCACCCACCCCTCACATGTCTCTGTCCACTGCTGGGAGTCCTCTGCACCCACCCCTCACAGGTCTCAGTCCACTGCTGGGAGTCCTCTGCACCCACCCCTCACATGTCTCTGTCCACTTCTGGTATTCCTCTGCACCCACCCCTCACATGTCTCTGTCCACTGCTGGGAGTGATAGGCACCCACCCCCATGTCTCTGTCCACTGCTGGGAGTCCTCTGCACCCACCCCTCACATGTCTCTGTCCACTGCTGGTATTCCTCTGCACCCACCCCTCACATGTCTCTGTCCACTGGTGGGAGTCCTCTGCACCCACCCCTCACATGTCTCTGTCCACTGCTTGGAGTCCTCTGCACCCACCCCTCACATGTCTCTGTCGACTGCTGGTAGTGATAGGCACTCACCCCTCACATGTCTCGGTCCACTGCTGGGAGTCATATGCACCCACCCCCATGTCTCTGTCCACTGCTGGGAGACCTCTGCACCCACCCCTCACATGTCTCTGTCAACTGCCGGTATTCCTCTGCACCCACCCCTCACATGTCTCTGTCCACTGCTGGGAGTCCTCTGCACCCACCCCTCACATGTCTCTGTCCACTGCTGGGAGTCCTCTGCACCCACCCCTCACATGTCTCTGTCCACTGCTGGGAGTCCTCTGCACTCACCCCCATATCTCTGTCCACTGCTGGTAGTGATATGCACCCACCCCTTACATTTCTCTGTCCACTGCTGGGAGTGATAGGCACCCACCCCTATGTCTCTGTCCACTGCTGGTATTCCTCTGCACCCACCCCTCACATGTCTCTGTCCACTGCTGGGAGTCCTCTGCACCCACCCCTCACATGTCTCTGTCCACTGCTGGTATTCCTCTGCACCCACCCCTCACATGTCTCTGTCCACTGCTGGGAGTGATAGGCACCCACCCCCATGTCTCTGTCCACTGCTGGGAGTCCTCTGCACCCACCCCTCACATGTCTCTGTCAACTCTTGGGAGTCCTCTGCACCCACCCCTCACATGTCTCTGTCCACTGCTGAGAGTCCTCTGCACCCACCCCTCATATGTCTCTGGCCACTGCTGGGAGTGATAGGCACCCACCCCTCATATGTCTGTCCACTGCTGGGAGTCCTCTGCACCCACCCCTCACATGTCTCTGTCCACTGCTGGTATTCCTCTGCACCCACCCCTCACAGGTCTCTGTCCACTGCTGGGAGTCCTCTGCACCCACTCCTCACATGTCTCTGTCCACTGCTGGTATTCCTCTGCACCCACCCCTCACATGTCTCTGTCCACTGCTGGTATTCCTCTGCACCCACCCAACACATGTCTCTGTCCACTGCTGGGAGTGATAGGCACCCACCCCCATGTCTCTGTCCACTGCTGGGAGTCCTCTGCACCCACCCCTCACATGTCTCTGTCCACTTCTGGGAGTCCTCTGCACCCACCACTCACATGTCTCTGTCCACTGCTGGGAGTCCTCTGCACCCACCCCTCACATGTCTCTGTCCACTGCTGGTATTCCTCTGCACCCACCCCTCACATGTCTCTGTCCACTGCTGGGAGTGATAGGCACCCACCACCATGTCTCTGTCCACTGCTGGTATTCCTCTGCACCCACCCCTCACATGTCTCTGTCCACTGCTGGGAGTCCTCTGCACCCACCCCTCACATGTCTCTGTCCACTGCTGGTATTCCTCTGCACCCACCCCTCACATGTCTCTGTCTACTGCTGGGAGTGATAGGCACCCACCCCCATGTCTCTGTCCACTGCTGGGAGTCCTCTGCACCCACCCCTCACATGTCTCTGTCAACTCTTGGGAGTCCTCTGCACCCACCCCTCACATGTCTCTGTCCACTGCTGAGAGTCCTCTGCACCCACCCCTCATATGTCTCTGGCCACTGCTGGGAGTGATAGGCACCCACCCCTCATATGTCTGTCCACTGCTGGGAGTCCTCTGCACCCACCCCTCACATGTCTCTGTCCACTGCTGGTATTCCTCTGCACCCACCCCTCACAGGTCTCTGTCCACTGCTGGCAGTCCTCTGCACCCACCCCTCACATGTCTCTGTCCACTTCCGGGAGTCCTCTGCACCCACCACTCACATGTCTCTGTCCACTGCTGGGAGTCCTCTGCACCCACCCCTCACATGTCTCTGTCCACTGCTGGGAGTCCTCTGCACCCATCCCTCACATGTCTCTGTCCACTGCTGGTATTCCTCTGCACCCACCCCTCACATGTCTCTGTCCACTGCTGGGAGTCCTCTGCACCCACCCCTCACATGTCTCTGTCCACTGCTGGGAGTGATAGGCACCCAACCCCATGTCTCTGTCCACTGCTGGTATTCCTCTGCACCCACCCCTCACAGGTCTCTGTACACTGCTGGGAGTCCTCTGCACCCACCCCTCACATGTCTCTGGCCACTGCTGGGAGTGATAGGCACACACCCCTCATATATGTCTGTCCACTGCTGGGAGTCCTCTGCACCCATCCCACACATGTCTCTGTCCACTGCTGGTATTCCTCTGCACCCACCCCTCACATGTCTCTGTCCACTGCTGAGAGTCCTCTGCACCCACCCCTCACATGTCTCTGTCCACTGCTGGGAGTCCTCTGCACCCACCCCTCACATGTCTCTGTCCACTTCTGGTATTCCTCTGCACCCACCCCTCACATGTCTCTGTCCACTACATGTCTCTGTTCACTTCTGGGAGTGATAGGCACCAACCCCCATGTCTCTGTCTACTGCTGGGAGTCCTCTGCACCCACCCCTCACATGTCTCTGTCCACTGCTGGTATTCCTCTGCACCCACCCCTCACATGTCTCTGTCCACTGGTGGGAGTCCTCTGCACCCACCCCTCACATGTCTCTATCCACTGCTTGGAGTCCTCTGCACCCACCCCTCACATGTCTCTGTCCACTGCTGGTATTCCTCTGCACCCACCCCTCACATGTCTCTGTCCACTGCTGGGAGTGATAGCCACCCACCCCCATGTCTCTGTCCACTGCTGGGAGTCCTATGCACCCACCCCTCACATGTCTCTGTCCACTGCTGGGAGTCTTCTGCACCCACCCCTCACATGTCTCTGTCCACCGCTGGGAGTCCTCTGCACCCATCCCTCACATGTCTCTGTCCACTGCTGGTATTCCTCTGCACCCACCCCTCACATGTCTCCGTCCAGTGCTGGGAGTGATAGGCACCCACCCCCATGTATCTGTCCACTGCTGGGAGTCCTCTGCACCCACCCCACACATGTCTCTGTCCACTGCTGGTATTCCTCTGCACCCACCCCTCACATGTCTCTTTCCACTGCTGGGAGTCCTCTGCACCCACCCCTCACATGTCTCTGCCCACTGCTGGTAGTAATAGGCACTCACCCCTCACATGTCTCGGTCCACTGCTGGGAGTGATATGCACCCACCCCCATGTCTCTGTCCACTGCTGGGAGACCTCTGCATCCACCCCTCACATGTCTCTGTCCACTGCTGGTATTCCTCTGCACCCACCCCTCACATGTCTCTGTCCACTGCTGGGAGTCCTCTGCACCCACCCCTCACATGTCTCTGTCCACTGCTGGTATTCCTCTGCACCCACCCCTCACATGTCTCTGTCCACTGCTGGGAGTGATAGGCACCCACCCCCATGTCTCTGTCCACTGCTGGGAGTCCTCTGCACCCACCCCTCACATGTCTCTGTCCACTGCTGAGAGTCCTCTGCACCCACCCCTCACATGTCTCTGGCCACTGCTGGGAGTGATAGGCACCCACCCCTCATATGTCTGTCCACTGCTGGGAGTCCTCTGCACCTACCCCTCACATGTCTCTGTCCACTGCTGGTATTCCTCTGCACCCACCCCTCACAGGTCTCTGTCCACTGCTGGGAGTCCTCTGCACCCACCCCTCACATATCTCTGTCCACTGCTGGTATTCCTCTGCACCCACCCCTCACATGTCTCTGTCCACTGCTGGTATTCCTCTGCACCCACCCAACACATGTCTCTGTCCACTGCTGGGAGTGATAGGCACCCACCCCCATGTCTCTGTCCACTGCTGGGAGTCCTCTGCACCCACCACTCACATGTCTCTGTCCACTTCTGGGAGTGCTCTGCACCCACCACTCACATGTCTCTGTCCACTGCTGGGAGTCCTCTGTACCCACCCCTCACATGTCTCTGTCCACTGCTGGGAGTCCTCTGCACCCATCCCTCACATGTCTCTGTCCACTGCTGGTATTCCTCTGCACCCACCCCTCACATGTCTCTGTCCACTGCTGGGAGTCCTCTGCACCCACCCCTCACATGTCTCTGTCCACTGCTGGGAGTCCTCTGCACTCACCCCCATATCTCTGTCCACTGCTGGTAGTGATATGCACCCACCCCTCACATGTCTCTGTCCACTGCTGGGAGTGATAGGCACCCACCCCCATGTCTCTGTCCACTGCTGGTATTCCTCTGCACCCACCCCTCACATGTCTCTGTACACTGCTGGGAGTCCTCTGCACCCCCCCTCACATGTCTCTGTCCACTGCTGGGAGTCCTCTGCACCCACCCCCATATCTCTGTCCACTGCTGGTAGTGATAGGCACCCACCCCTCACATGTCTTGGTCCACTGCTGGGAGTGATAGGCACCCACCCCCTTGTCTCTGTCCACTGCTGGTATTCCTCTGCACCCACCCTTCACATGTCTCTGGCCACTGCTGGGAGTGATAGGCACCCACCCCTCATATGTCTGTCCACTGCTGGGAGTCCTCTGCACCCACCTCTCACATATCTCTGTCCACTGCTGGTATTCCTCTGCACCCACCCCTCACATGTCTCTGTCCACTGCTGTGAGTCCTCTGCACTCACCCCTCACATGTCTCTGTCCACTGCTGGGAGTCCTCTGCACCCACCCCTTACATGTCTCTGGCCGCTGCTGGGAGTGATAGGCACCCACCCCTCATATGTCTGTCCACTGCTGGGAGTCCTCTGCACCCACCCCTCACATGTCTCTGTCCACTGCTGGTATTCCTCTGCACCCACCCCTCACATGTCTCTGTCCACTGCTGGGAGTCCTCTGCACCCACCCCTCACATGTCTTTGTCCACTGCTGGGAGTCCTCTGCACCCACCCTTCACATGTCTCTGTCCACTGCTGGAAGTGATAGGCACCCACCCCCATGTCTCTGTCCACTGCTGGGAGTCCTCTGCACCCACTCCTCATATGTCTCTGTCCACTGCTGGGAGTCCTCTGCACCCACCCCTCACATGTCTCTGTCCACTGCTGGGAGTCCTCTGCACCCACCCCTATATCTCTGTCCACTGCTGGTAGTGATAGGCACCCACCCCTCACATGTCTCGGTCCACTGCTGGGAGTGATAGGCACCCACCCCCATATCTCTGTCCACTGCTGGTATTCCTCTGCACCCACCCCTCACATGTCACTGTCCACTGCTGGAGTCCTCTGCACCCACCCCTCACATGTCTCTGTCCACTGCTGGGAGTCCTCTGCACCCACCCCTCACATGTCTCTGACCACTGCTGCGAGTGATAGGCACACACCCCTCATATATGTCTGTCCACTGCTGGGAGTCCTCTGCACCCACCCCTCACATGTCTCTGTCCACTGCTGGGAGTCCTCTGCACCAACACCTCACATGTCTCTGTCCACTTCTGGTATTCCTCTAAACTCACCCCTCACATGTCTCTGTCCACTGCTGGGAGTGATAGGCACCCACCCCCATGCCTCTGTCCACTGCTGGGAGTCCTCTGCACCCACCCCTCACATGTCTCTGTCCACTGCTGGGAGTCCTCAGCACCCCCCTCACATGTCTCTGTCCACTGCTGGGAGTCCTCTGCACCCACCCCCATATCTCTGTCCACTGCTGGTAGTGATAGGCACCCACCCCTCACATGTCTCGGTCCACTGCTGGGAGTGATAGGCACCCACCCCCATGTCTCTGTCCACAGCTGGTATTCCTCTGCACCCACCCCTCACATGTCTCTGTCCACTGCTGGGAGTCCTCTGCACCCACCCCTCACATGTCTCTGTCCACTTCTGGGAGTCCTCTGCACCCACCACTCACATGTCTCTGTCCACTGCTGGGAGTCCTCTGCACCCATCCCTCACATGTCTCTGTCCACTGCTGGTATTCCTCTGCACCCACCCCTCACATATCTCTGTCCACTGCTGGGAGTCCTCTGCACCCACCCCTCACATGTCTCTGTCCACTGCTGGGAGTCCTCTGCACTCACCCCCATATCTCTGTCCACTGCTGGTAGTGATATGCACCCACCCCTCACATGTCTCTGTCCACTGCTGGGAGTGATAGGCACCCACCCCCATGTCTCTGTCCACTGCTGGTATTCCTCTGCACCCACCCCTCACATGTCTCTGTACACTGCTGGGAGTCCTCTGCACCCCCCCTCACATGTATCTGTCCACTGCTGGGAGTCCTCTGCACCCACCCCCATATCTCTGTCCACTGCTGGTAGTGATAGGCACCCACCCCTCACATGTCTTGGTCCACTGCTGGGAGTGATAGGCACCCACCGCCATGTCTCTGTCCACTGCTGGTATTCCTCTGCACCCACCCCTCACATGTCTCTGGCCACTGCTGGGAGTGATAGGCACCCACCCCTCATATGTCTGTCCACTGCTGGGAGTCCTCTGCACCCACCCCTCACATATCTCTGTCCACTGCTGGTATTCCTCTGCACCCACCCCTCACATGTCTCTGTCCACTGCTGTGAGTCCTCTGCACCCACCCCTCACATGTCTCTGTCCACTGCTGGGAGTCCTCTGCACCCACCCCTCACATGTCTCTGGCCGCTGCTGGGAGTGATAGGCACCCACCCCTCATATGTCTGTCCACTGCTGGGAGTCCTCTGCACCCACCCCTCACATGTCTCTGTCCACTGCTGGTATTCCTCTGCACCCACCCCTCACATGTCTCTGTCCACTGCTGGGAGTCCTCTGCACCCACCCCTCACATGTCTTTGTCCACTGCTGGGAGTCCTCTGCACCCACCCTTCACATGTCTCTGTCCACTGCTGGAAGTGATAGGCACCCACCCCCATGTCTCTGTCCACTGCTGGGAGTCCTCTGCACCCACCCTTCATATGTCTCTGTCCACTGCTGGGAGTCCTCTGCACCCACCCCTCACATGTCTCTGTCCACTGCTGGGAGTCCTCTGCACCCACCCCTATATCTCTGTCCACTGCTGGTAGTGATAGGCACCCACCCCTCACATGTCTCGGTCCACTGCTGGGAGTGATAGGCACCCACCCCCATGTCTCTGTCCACTGCTGGTATTCCTCTGCACCCACCCCTCACATGTCACTGTCCACTGCTGGAGTCCTCTGCACCCACCCCTCACATGTCTCTGTCCACTGCTGGGAGTCCTCTGCACCCACCCCTCACATGTCTCTGACCACTGCTGGGAGTGATAGGCACACACCCCTCATATATGTCTGTCCACTGCTGGGAGTCCTCTGCACCCACCCCTCACATGTCTCTGTCCACTGCTGGGAGTCCTCTGCACCCACACCTCACATGTCTCTATCCACTTCTGGTATTCCTCTAGACCCACCCCTCACATGTCTCTGTCCACTGCTGGGAGTGATAGGCACCCACCCCCATGCCTCTGTCCACTGCTGGGAGTCCTCTGCACCCACCCCTCACATGTCTCTGTCCACTGCTGGGAGTCCTCAGCACCCCCCTCACATGTCTCTGTCCACTGCTGGGAGTCCTCTGCACCCACCCCCATATCTCTGTCCACTGCTGGTAGTGATAGACACCCACCCCTCACATGTCTCGGTCCACTGCTGGGAGTGATAGGCACCCACCCCCATGTCTCTGTCCACAGCTGGTATTCCTCTGCACCCACCCCTCACATGTCTCTGTCCACTGCTGGGAGTCCTCTGCACCCACCCCTCACATGTCTCTGTCCACTGCTGGGAGTCCTCTGCACCCACCACTCACATGTCTCTGGCCACTGCTGGGAGTGATAGGCACCCACCCCTCATATGTCTGTTCACTGCTGGGAGTCCTCTGCACCCACCCCTCACATGTCTCTGTCCACTTCTGGTATTCCTCTGCACCCACCCCTCACATGTCTCTGTCCACTGCTGTGAGTCCTCTGCACCCACCCCTCACATGTCTCTGTCCACTGCTGGGAGTCCTCTGCACCCACCCCTCACATGTCTCTGGCCGCTGCTGGGAGTGATAGGCACCCACCCCTCATATGTCTGTCCACTGCTGGGAGTCCTCTGCACCCACCCCTCACATGTCTCTGTCCACTGCTGGTATTCCTCTGCACCCACCCCTCACATGTCTCTGTACACTTATGGGAGTCCTCTGCACCCACCCCTCACATGTCTCTGTCCACTGCTGGGATTCCTCTGCACCCACCCTTCACATGTCTCTGTCCACTGCTGGGAGTCCTCAGCACCCCCCTCACATGTCTCTGTCCACTGCTGGGAGTCCTCTGCACCCACCCCCATATCTCTGTCCACTGCTGGTAGTGATAGGCACCCACCCCTCACATGTCTCGGTCCACTGCTGGGAGTGATAGGCACCCACCCCCATGTCTCTGTCCACAGCTGGTATTCCTCTGCACCCACCCCTCACATGTCTCTGTCCACTGCTGGAAGTCCTCTGCACCCACCCCTCACATGTCTCTGTCCACTGCTGGGAGTCCTCTGCACCCACCACTCACATGTCTCTGGCCACTGCTGGGAGTGATAGGCACCCACCCCTCATATGTCTGTTCACTGCTGGGAGTCCTCTGCACCCACCCCTCACATGTCTCTGTCCACTTCTGGTATTCCTCTGCACCCACCCCTCACATGTCTCTGTCCACTGCTGTGAGTCCTCTGCACCCACCCCTCACATGTCTCTGTCCACTGCTGGGAGTCCTCTGCACCCACCCCTCACATGTCTCTGGCCGCTGCTGGGAGTGATAGGCACCCACCCCTCATATGTCTGTCCACTGCTGGGAGTCCTCTGCACCCACCCCTCACATGTCTCTGTCCACTGCTGGTATTCCTCTGCACCCACCCCTCACATGTCTCTGTACACTTATGGGAGTCCTCTGCACCCACCCCTCACATGTCTCTGTCCACTGCTGGGAGTGATAGGCACCCACCACCATGTCTCTGTCCACTGCAGGGAGTCCTCTGCGCCCACCCCTCATTTGTCTCTGTCCACTGCTGGGAGTCCTCTGCACCCACCCCTCACATGTCTCTGTCCACTGCTCGGAGTCCTCTGCACCCACCCCTATATCTCTGTCCACTGCTGGTAGTGATAGGCACCCACCCCTCACATGTCTCGGTCCACTGCTGGGAGTGATAGGCACCCACCCCCATGTCTCTGTCCACTGCTGGTATTCCTCTGCACCCACCCCTCACATGTCTCTGTCCACTGCTGGGAGTCCTCTGCACCCACCCCTCACATGTCTCTGTCCACTGCTGGGAGTCCTCTGCACCCACCCCTCACATGTCTCTGGCCACTGCTGGGAGTGATAGGCACACACCCCTCATATATGTCTGTCCACTGCTGGGAGTCCTCTGCATCCATCCCACACTTGTCTCTGTCCACTGCTGGTATTCCTCTGCACCCACCCCTCACATGTCTCTGTCCACTGCTGGGAGTCCTCTGCACCCACCCCTCACATGTCTCTGTCCACTGCTGGGAGTCCTCTGCACCCACCCCTCACATGTCTCTGTCCACTTCTGGTATTCCTCTGCACCCACCCCTCACATGTCTCTGTCCACTGCTGGGAGTGATAGGCACCCACCCCCATGTCTCTGTCCACTGCTGGGAGTCCTCTGCACCCACCCCTCACATGTCACTGTCCACTGCTGGTATTCCTCGGCACCCACCCCTCACATGTCTCTGTCCACTGGTGGGAGTCCTCTGCACCCACCCCTCACATGTCTCTGTCCACTGCTTGGAGTCCTCTGCATCCACCCCTCACATGTCTCTGTCCACTGCTGGGAGTCCTATGCACCCACCCCTCACATGTCTCTGTCCACTGCTGGGAGTCTTCTGCACCCACCCCTCACATGTCTCTGTCCACTGCTGGTACTCCTCTGCCCCCACCCCACACATGTTTCTGTCCACTGCTGGGAGTGATAGGCACCCACCCCCATGTCTCTGTCCACTTCTGGGAGTCCTCTGCACCCACCACTCACATGTCTCTGTCCACTGCTGGGAGTCCTCTGCACCCACCCCTCACATGTCTCTGTCCACTGCTGGGAGTCCTCTGCACCCATCCCTCACATGTCTCTGTCCACTGCTGGTATTCCTCTGCACCCACCCCTCACTTGTCTCCGTCCAGTGCTGGGAGTGATAGGCACCCACCCCCATGTCTCTGTCCACTGCTGGGAGTCCTCTGCACCCACCCCACACATGTCTCTGTCCACTGCTGGTATTCCTCAGCACCCACCCCTCACATGTCTCTTTCCACTGCTGGGAGTCCTCTGCACCTACCCCTCACATGTCTCTGTCCACTGCTGGTATTCCTCTGCACCCACCCCTCACATGTCTCTGTCCACTGCTGGGAGTGATAGGCACCCACCCCCATGTCTCTGTCCACTGCTGGGAGTCCTCTGCACCCACCCCTCACATGTCTCTGTCCACTGCTGGTATTCCTCTGCACCCACCCCTCACATGTCTCTGTCCACTGCTGGGAGTCCTCTGCACCCACCCCTCACGTGTCTCTGTCCACTGCTGGTAGTGATAGGCACTCACCCCTCACATGTCTCGGTCCACTGCTGGGAGTGATATGCACCCACCCCCATGTCTCTGTCCACTGCTGGGAGACCTCTGCACCCACCCCTCACATGTCTCTGTCCACTGCTGGTATTCCTCTGCACCCACCCCTCACATGTCTCTGTCCACTGCTGGGAGTCCTCTGCACCCACCCCTCACATGTCTCTGTCCACTGCTGGTATTCCTCTGCACCCACCCCTCACATGTCTCTGTCCACTGCTGGGAGTGATAGGCACCCACCCCCATGTCTCTGTCCACTGCTGGGAGTCCTCTGCACCCACCCCTCACATGTCTCTGTCAACTCTTGGGAGTCCTCTGCACCCACCCCTCACATGTCTCTGTCCACTGCTGAGAGTCCTCTGCACCCACCCCTCACATGTCTCTGGCCACTGCTGGGAGTGATGGGCACCCACTCCTCATATGTCTGTCCACTGCTTGGAGTCCTCTGCACCCACCCCTCACATGTCTCTGTCCACTGCTGGTATTCCTCTGCACCCACCCCTCACAGGTCTCTGTCCACTGCTGGGAGTCCTCTGCACCCACCCCTCACATGTCTCTATCCACTGCTGGTATTCCTCTGCACCCACCCCTCACATGCATCTGTCCACTGCTGGTATTCCTCTGCACCCACCCAACACATGTCTCTGTCCACTGCTGGGAGTGATAGGCACCCACCCCCATGTCTCTGTCCACTGCTAAGAGTCCTCTGCACCCACCCCTCAAATGTCTCTGTCCACTTCTGGGAGTCCTCTGCACCCACCACTCACATGTCTCTGTCCACTGCTGGGAGTCCTCTGCACCCACCCCTCACATGTCTCTGTCCACTGCTGGGTGTCCTCTGCACCCATCCCTCACATGTCTCTGTCCACTGCTGGTATTCCTCTGCACCCACCCCTCACATGTCTCTGTATACTGCTGGGAGTCCTCTGCACCCACCCCTCACATGTCTCTGTCCACTGCTGGGAGTCCTCTGCACTCACCCCCATATCTCTGTCCACTGCTGGTAGTGATATGCACCCACCCCTCACATGTCTCTGTCCACTGCTGGGAGTTATAGGCACCCACCCCCATGTCTCTGTCCACTGCTGGTATTCCTCTGCACCCACCCCTCACATGTCTCTGTACACTGCTGGGAGTCCTCTGCACCCCCCCTCACATGTCTCTGTCCACTGCTGGAAGTCCTCTGCACCCACCCCCATATCTCTGTCCACTGCTGGTAGTGATAGGCACCCACCCCTCACATGTCTCGGTCCACTGCTGGGAGTGATAGGCACCCACACCCATGTCTCTGTCCACTGCTGGTATTCCTCTGCACCCACCCCTCACATGTCTCTGGCCACTGCTGGGAGTGATAGGCACCCACCCCTCATATGTCTGTCCACTGCTGGGAGTCCTCTGCACCCACCCCTCACATATCTCTGTCCACTGCTGGTATTCCTCTGCACCCACCCCTCACATGTCTCTGTCCACTGCTGTGAGTCCTCTGCACCCACCCCTCACATGTCTCTGGCCACTGCTGGGAGTGATAGGCACACACCCCTCATATATGTCTGTCCACTGCTGGGAGTCCTCTGCACCCATCCCACACATGTCTCTGTCCAATGCTGGTATTCCTCTGCACCCACCCCTCACATGTCTCTGTCCACTGCTGGGAGTCCTCTGCACCCACCCCTCACATGTCTATGTCCACTGCTGGGAGTCCTCTGCACCCACCCCTCACATGTCTCTGTCCACTTCTGGTATTCCTCTGCACCCACCCCTCACATGTCTCTGTCCACTGCTGGGAGTGATAGGCACCCACCCCCATGTCTCTGTCCACTGCTGGGAGTCCTCTGCACCCACCCCTCACATGTCTCTGTCCACTGCTGGTATTCCTCTGCACCCACCCCTCACATGTCTCTTTCCACTGCTGGGAGTCCTCTGCACCCACCCCTCACATGTCTCTGTCCACTGCTGGTAGTGATAGGCACTCACCCCTGACATGTCTCGGTCCACTGCTGGGAGTCATATGCACCCACCCCCATGTCTCTATCCACTGCTGGGAGACCTCTGCACCCACCCCTCACATGTCTCTGTCCACTGCTGGTATTCCTCTGCACCCACCCCTCATATGTCTCTGTCCACTGCTGGGAGTCCTCTGCACCCACCCCTCACATGTCTCTGTCCACTGCTGGTATTCCTCTGCACCCACCCCTCACATGTCTCTGTCCACTGCTGGTATTCCTCTGCACCCACCCCTCACATGTCTCTGTCCACTGGTGGGAGTCCTCTGCACCCACCCCTCACATGTCTCTGTCCACTGCTTGGAGTCCTCTGCACCCACCCCTCACATGTCTCTGTCCACTGCTGGTAGTGATAGGCACTCACCCCTCACATGTCTCGGTCCACTGCTGGGAGTCTTCTGCACCCACCCCTCACATGTCTCTGTCCACTGCTGGTACTCCTCTGCCCCCACCCCACACATGTTTCTGTCCACTGCTGGGAGTGATAGGCACCCACCCCCATGTCTCTGTCCACTTCTGGGAGTCCTCTGCACCCACCACTCACATGTCTCTGTCCACTGCTGGGAGTCCTCTGCACCCACCCCTCACATGTCTCTGTCCACTGCTGGGAGTCCTCTGCACCCATCCCTCACATGTCTCTGTCCACTGCTGGTATTCCTCTGCACCCACCCCTCACTTGTCTCCGTCCAGTGCTGGGAGTGATAGGCACCCACCCCCATGTCTCTGTCCACTGCTGGGAGTCCTCTGCACCCACCCCACACATGTCTCTGTCCACTGCTGGTATTCCTCAGCACCCACCCCTCACATGTCTCTTTCCACTGCTGGGAGTCCTCTGCACCTACCCCTCACATGTCTCTGTCCACTGCTGGTATTCCTCTGCACCCACCCCTCACATGTCTCTGTCCACTGCTGGGAGTGATAGGCACCCACCCCCATGTCTCTGTCCACTGCTGGGAGTCCTCTGCACCCACCCCTCACATGTCTCTGTCCACTGCTGGTATTCCTCTGCACCCACCCCTCACATGTCTCTGTCCACTGCTGGGAGTCCTCTGCACCCACCCCTCACGTGTCTCTGTCCACTGCTGGTAGTGATAGGCACTCACCCCTCACATGTCTCGGTCCACTGCTGGGAGTGATATGCACCCACCCCCATGTCTCTGTACACTGCTGGGAGACCTCTGCACCCACCCCTCACATGTCTCTGTCCACTGCTGGTATTCCTCTGCACCCACCCCTCACATGTCTCTGTCCACTGCTGGGAGTCCTCTGCACCCACCCCTCACATGTCTCTGTCCACTGCTGGTATTCCTCTGCACCCACCCCTCACATGTCTCTGTCCACTGCTGGGAGTGATAGGCACCCACCCCCATGTCTCTGTCCACTGCTGGGAGTCCTCTGCACCCACCCCTCACATGTCTCTGTCAACTCTTGGGAGTCCTCTGCACCCACCCCTCACATGTCTCTGTCCACTGCTGAGAGTCCTCTGCACCCACCCCTCACATGTCTCTGGCCACTGCTGGGAGTGATGGGCACCCACTCCTCATATGTCTGTCCACTGCTGGGAGTCCTCTGCACCCACCCCTAACATGTCTCTGTCCACTGCTGGTATTCCTCTGCAACCACCCCTCACAGGTCTCTGTCCACTGCTGGGAGTCCTCTGCACCCACCCCTCACATGTCTCTATCCACTGCTGGTATTCCTCTGCACCCACCCCTCACATGCATCTGTCCACTGCTGGTATTCCTCTGCACCCACCCAACACATGTCTCTGTCCACTGCTGGGAGTGATAGGCACCCACCCCCATGTCTCTGTCCACTGCTAAGAGTCCTCTGCACCCACCCCTCAAATGTCTCTGTCCACTTCTGGGAGTCCTCTGCACCCACCACTCACATGTCTCTGTCCACTGCTGGGAGTCCTCTGCACCCACCCCTCACATGTCTCTGTCCACTGCTGGGTGTCCTCTGCACCCATCCCTCACATGTCTCTGTCCACTGCTGGTATTCCTCTGCACCCACCCCTCACATGTCTCTGTATACTGCTGGGAGTCCTCTGCACCCACCCCTCACATGTCTCTGTCCACTGCTGGGAGTCCTCTGCACTCACCCCCATATCTCTGTCCACTGCTGGTAGTGATATGCACCCACCCCTCACATGTCTCTGTCCACTGCTGGGAGTTATAGGCACCCACCCCCATGTCTCTGTCCACTGCTGGTATTCCTCTGCACCCACCCCTCACATGTCTCTGTACACTGCTGGGAGTCCTCTGCACCCCCCCTCACATGTCTCTGTCCACTGCTGGAAGTCCTCTGCACCCACCCCCATATCTCTGTCCACTGCTGGTAGTGATAGGCACCCACCCCTCACATGTCTCGGTCCACTGCTGGGAGTGATAGGCACCCACACCCATGTCTCTGTCCACTGCTGGTATTCCTCTGCACCCACCCCTCACATGTCTCTGGCCACTGCTGGGAGTGATAGGCACCCACCCCTCATATGTCTGTCCACTGCTGGGAGTCCTCTGCACCCACCCCTCACATATCTCTGTCCACTGCTGGTATTCCTCTGCACCCACCCCTCACATGTCTCTGTCCACTGCTGTGAGTCCTCTGCACCCACCCCTCACATGTCTCTGGCCACTGCTGGGAGTGATAGGCACACACCCCTCATATATGTCTGTCCACTGCTGGGAGTCCTCTGCACCCATCCCACACATGTCTCTGTCCAATGCTGGTATTCCTCTGCACCCACCCCTCACATGTCTCTGTCCACTGCTGGGAGTCCTCTGCACCCACCCCTCACATGTCTATGTCCACTGCTGGGAGTCCTCTGCACCCACCCCTCACATGTCTCTGTCCACTTCTGGTATTCCTCTGCACCCACCCCTCACATGTCTATGTCCACTGCTGGGAGTGATAGGCACCCACCCCCATGTCTCTGTCCACTGCTGGGAGTCCTCTGCACCCACCCCTCACATGTCTCTGTCCACTGCTGGTATTCCTCTGCACCCACCCCTCACATGTCTCTTTCCACTGCTGGGAGTCCTCTGCACCCACCCCTCACATGTCTCTGTCCACTGCTGGTAGTGATAGGCACTCACCCCTGACATGTCTCGGTCCACTGCTGGGAGTCATATGCACCCACCCCCA
Organism: Triturus cristatus; assembly: GCF_964204655.1. Classification (NCBI taxonomy): domain Eukaryota; kingdom Metazoa; phylum Chordata; class Amphibia; order Caudata; family Salamandridae; genus Triturus; species Triturus cristatus. The sequence goes on along the minus strand of NC_140579.1, from coordinate 458,742,326 downwards.
TGTCTCTATCCACTGCTGGGAGACCTCTGCACCCACCCCTCACATGTCTCTGTCCACTGCTGGTATTCCTCTGCACCCACCCCTCATATGTCTCTGTCCACTGCTGGGAGTCCTCTGCACCCACCCCTCACATGTCTCTGTCCACTGCTGGTATTCCTCTGCACCCACCCCTCACATGTCTCTGTCCACTGCTGGTATTCCTCTGCACCCACCCCTCACATGTCTCTGTCCACTGGTGGGAGTCCTCTGCACCCACCCCTCACATGTCTCTGTCCACTGCTTGGAGTCCTCTGCACCCACCCCTCACATGTCTCTGTCCACTGCTGGTAGTGATAGGCACTCACCCCTCACATGTCTCGGTCCACTGCTGGGAGTCATATGCACCCACCCCCATGTCTCTGTCCACTGCTGGGAGACCTCTGCACCCACCCCTCACATGTCTCTGTCCACTGCTGGTATTCCTCTGCACCTACCCCTCACATGTCTCTGTCCACTGCTGGGAGTCCTCTGCACCCAGCCCTCACATGTCTCTGTCCACTGCTGGGAGTCCTCTGCACCCACCCCTCACATGTCTCTGTCCACTGCTGGGAGTCCTCTGCACTCGCCCCCATATCTCTGTCCACTGCTGGTAGTGATATGCACCCACCCCTCACATGTCTCTGTCCACTGCTGGGAGTGATAGGCACCCACCCCCATGTCTCTGTCCACTGCTGGCATTCCTCTGCACCCACCCCTCACATGTGTCTGTCCACTGCTGGGAGTCCTCTGCACCCACCCTTCACATGTCTCTGTCCACTGCTGGTATTCCTCTGCACCCACCCCTCACATTTCTCTGTCCACTGCTGGTATTCCTCTGCACCCACCCCTCACATGTCTCTGTCCACTGCTGGTATTCCTCTGCACCCACCCAACACATGTCTCTGTCCACTGCTGGGAGTCTTCTTCACCCACCCCTCACATGTCTCTGTCCACTGCTGGGAGTGATAGGCACCCATCCCCATGTCTCTGTCCACTGCTGGGAGTCCTCTGCACCCATCCCTCACATGTCTCTGTCCACTTCTGGGAGTCCTCTGCACCCACCACTCACATGTCTCTGTCCACTGCTGGGAGTCCTCTGCACCCACCCCTCACATGTCTCTGTCCACTGCTGGGAGTCCTCTGCACCCATCCCTCACATGTCTCTGTCCACTGCTGGTATTCCTCTGCACCCACCCCTCACATGTCTCTGTCCACTGCTGGGAGTCCTCTGCATCCACCCCTCACATGTCTCTGTCCACTGCTGGGAGTCCTCTGCCCTCACCCCCATATCTCTGTCCACTGCTGGTAGTGATATGCACCCACCCCTCACATGTCTCTGTCCACTGCTGGGAGTGATAGGCACCCACCCCCATGTCTCTGTCCACTGCTGGTATTCCTCTGCACCCACCCCTCACATGTCTCTGTACACTGCTGGGAGTCCTCTGCACCCCCCTCACATGTCTCTGTCCACTGCTGGGAGTCCTCTGCACCCACCCCCATATCTCTGTCCACTGCTGTTAGTGATAGGCACCCACCCCTCACATGTCTCGGTCCACTGCTGGGAGTGATAGGCACCCACCCCCATGTCTCTGTCCACTGCTGGTATTCCTCTGCACCCACCCCTCACATGTCTCTGGCCACTGCTGGGAGTGATAGGCACCCACCCCTCATATGTCTGTCCACTGCTGGGAGTCCCCGGCACCCACCCCTCACATATCTCTGTCCACTGCTGGTATTCCTCTGCACCCACCCCTCACATGTCTCTATCCACTGCTGTGAGTCCTCTGCACCCACCCCTCACATGTCTCTGGCCACTGCTGGGAGTGATAGGCACACACCCCTCATATATGTCTGTCCACTGCTGGGAGTCCTCTGCACCCATCCCACACATGTCTCTGTCCACTGCTGGTATTCCTTTGCACCCACCCCTCACATGTCTCTGTCCACTGCTGGGAGTCCTCTGCACCCACCCCTCACATGTCTCTGTCCACTTCTGGTATTCCTCTGCACCCACCCCTCACATGTCTCTGTCCACTGCTGGTATTCCTCTGCACCCACCCCTCACATGTCTCTGTCCACTGCTGGGAGTCCTCTGCACCCACCCCTCACATGTCTCTGTCCACTGCTGGTATTCCTCTGCACTCACCCCTCACATGTCTCTGTCCACTGCTGGGAGTGATAGGCACCCACCCCCATGTCTCTGTCCACTGCTGGGAGTCCTCTGCACCCACCCCTCACATGTCTCTGTCAACTCTTGGGAGTCCTCTGCACCCACCCCTCATCTTGTCTCTGTCCACTGCTGAGAGTCCTCTGCACCCACCCCTCACATGTCTCTGGCCACTGCTGGGAGTGATAGGCACCCACCCCTCATATGTCTGTCCACTGCTGGGAGTCCTCTGCACCCACCCCTCACATGTCTCTGTCCACTGCTGGTATTCCTCTGCACCCACCCCTCACAGGTCTCTGTCCACTGCTGGGAGTCCTCTGCACCCACCCCTCACATGTCTCTGTCCACTGCTGGTATTCCTCTGCACCCACCCCTCACATGTCTCTGTCCACTGCTGGTATTCCTCTGCACCCACCCAACACATGTCTCTGTCCACTGCTGGGAGTGATAGGCACCCACCCCCATGTCTCTGTCCACTGCTGGGAGTCCTCTGCACCCACCCCTCACATGTCTCTGTCCACTTCTGGGAGTCCTCTGCACCCACCACTCACATGTCTCTGTCCACTGCTGGGAGTCCACTGCACCCACCCCTCACATGTCTCTGTCCACTGCTGGGAGTCCTCTGCACCCATCCCTCACATGTCTCTGTCCACTGCTGGTATTCCTCTGCACCCACCCCTCACATGTCTCTGTCCACTGCTGGGAGTCCTCTGCACTCACCCCCATATCTCTGTCCACTGCTGGTAGTGATATGCACCCACCCCTCACATGTCTCAGTCCACTGCTGGGAGTGATAGGCACCCACCCCCATGTCTCTGTCCACTGCTGGTATTCCTCTGCACCCACCCCTCACATGTCTCTGTACACTGCTGGGAGTCCTCTGCACCCCCCCTCACATGTCTCTGTCCACTGCTGGGAGTCCTCTGCACCCACCCCCATATCTCTGTCCACTGCTGGTAGTGATAGGCACCCACCCCTCACATGTCTCGGTCCACTGCTGGGAGTGATAGGCACCCACCCCCATGTCTCTGTCCACTGCTGGTATTCCTCTGCACCCACCCCTCACATGTCTCTGGCCACTGCTGGGAGTGATAGGCACCCACCCCTCATATGTCTGTCCACTGCTGGGAGTCCTTTGCACCCACCCCTCACATATCTCTGTCCACTGCTGGTATTCCTCTGCACCCACCCCTCACATGTCTCTGTCCACTGCTGTAAGTCCTCTGCACCCACCCCTCACATGTCTCTGGCCACTGCTGGGAGTGATAGGCACACACCCCTCATATATGTCTGTCCACTGCTGGGAGTCCTCTGCACCCATCCCACACATGTCTCTGTCCACTGCTGGTATTCCTCTGCACCCACCCCTCACATGTCTCTGTCCACTGCTGGGAGTCCTCTGCACCCACCCCTCACATGTCCCTGTCCACTGCTGGGAGTCCTCTGCACCCACCCCTCACATGTCTCTGTCCACTTCTGGTATCCCTCTGCACGCACCCCTCACATGTCTCTGTCCACTGCTGGGAGTGATAGGCACCCACCCCCATGTCTCTATCCACTGCTGGGAGACCTCTGCACCCACCCCTCACATGTCTCGGTCCACTGCTGGTATTCCTCTGCACCCACCCCTCACATGTCTCTGTCCACTGCTGGGAGTCCTCTGCACCCACCCCTCACATGTCTCTGTCCACTGCTGGTATTCCTCTGCACCCACCCCTCACATGTCTCTGTCCACTGCTGGTATTCCTCTGCACCCACCCCTCACATGTCTCTGTCCACTGGTGGGAGTCCTCTGCACCCACCCCTCACATGTCTCTGTCCACTGCTTGGAGTCCTCTGCACCCACCCCTCACATGTCTCTGTCCACTGCTGGTAGTGATAGGCACTCACCCCTCACATGTCTCGGTCCACTGCTGGGAGTCATATGCACCCACCCCCATGTCTCTGTCCACTGCTGGGAGACCTCTGCACCCACCCCTCACATGTCTCTGTCAACTGCTGGTATTCCTCTGCACCCACCCCTCACATGTCTCTGTCCACTGCTGGGAGTCCTCTGCACCCACCCCTCACATGTCTCTGTCCACTGCTGGGAGTCCTCTGCACCCACCCCTCACATGTCTCTGTCCACTGCTGGGAGTCCTCTGCACTCATTCCCATATCTCTGTCCACTGCTGGTAGTGATATGCACCCACCCCTCACATGTCTCTGTCCACTGCTGGGAGTGATAGGCACCCACCCCCATGTCTCTGTCCACTGCTGGGAGTCCTCTGCACCCACCCCTCACATTTCTCTGTCCACTGCTGGTATTCCTCTGCACCCACCCCTCACATGTCTCTGTCCACTGCTGGGAGTGATAGGCACCCACCCCCATGTCTCTGTCCACTGCTGGGAGTCCTCTGCACCCACCCCTCACATGTCTCTGTCAACTCTTGGGAGTCCTCTGCACCCACCCCTCACATGTCTCTGTCCACTGCTGAGAGTCCTCTGCACCCACCCCTCACATGTCTCTGGCCACTGCTGGGAGTGATAGGCACCCACCCCTCATATGTCTGTCCACTGCTGGGAGTCCTCTGCACCCACCCCTCACATGTCTCTGTCCACTGCTGGTATTCCTCTGCACCCACCCCTCACAGGTCTCTGTCCACTGCTGGGAGTCCTCTGCACCCACCCCTCACATGTCTCTGTCCACTGCTGGTATTCCGCTGCACCCACCCCTCACATGTCTCTGTCCACTGCTGGTATTCCTCTGCACCCACCCAACACATGTCTCTGTCCACTGCTGGGAGTGATAGGCACCCACCCCCATGTCTCTGTCCACTGCTGGGAGTCCTCTGCACCCATCCCTCACATGTCTCTGTCCACTTCTGGGAGTCCTCTGCACCCACCACTCACATGTCTCTGTCCACTGCTGGGAGTCCTCTGCACCCACCCCTCACATGTCTCTGTCCACTGCTGGGAGTCCTCTGCACCCATCCCTCACATGTCTCTGTCCACTGCTGGTATTCCTCTGCACCCACCCCTCACATGTCTCTGTCCACTGCTGGGAGTCCTCTGCACCCACCCCTCACATGTCTCTGTCCACTGCTGGGAGTCCTCTGCCCTCACACCCATATCTCTGTCCACTGCTGGTAGTGATATGCACCCACCCCTCACATGTCTCTGTCCACTGCTGGGAGTGATAGGCACCCACCCCCATGTCTCTGTCCACTGCTGGTATTCCTCTGCACCCACCCCTCACATGTCTCTGTACATTGCTGGGTGTCCTCTGCACCCCCCCCCTCACATGTCTCTGTCCACTGCTGGGAGTCCTCTGCACCCACCCCCATATCTCTGTCCACTGCTGGTAGTGATAGGCACCCACCCCTCACATGTCTCGGTCCACTGCTGGGAGTGATAGGCACCTACCCCCATGTCTCTGTCCACTGCTGGTATTCCTCTGCACCCACCCCTCACATGTCTCTGGCCACTGCTGGGAGTGATAGGCACCCTCCCCTCATATGTCTGTCCACTGCTGGGAGTCCCCGGCACCCACCCCTCACATATCTCTGTCCACTGCTGGTATTCCTCTGCACCCACCCCTCACATGTCTCTATCCACTGCTGTGAGTCCTCTGCACCCAACCCTCACATGTCTCTGGCCACTGCTGGGAGTGATAGGCACACACCCCTCATATATTTCTGTCCACTGCTGGGAGTCCTCTGCACCCATCCCACACATGTCTCTGTCCACTGCTGGTATTCCTCTGCACCCACCCCTCACATGTCTCTGTCCACTGCTGGGAGTCCTCTGCACCCACCCCTCACATGTCTCTGTCCACTGCTGGGAGTCCTCTGCACCCACCCCTCACATGTCTCTGTCCACTTCTGGTATTCCTCTGCACCCACCCCTCACATGTCTCTGTCCACTGCTGGTATTCCTCTGCACCCACCCCTCACATGTCTCTGTCCACTGCTGGGAGTCCTCTGCACCCACCCCTCACATGTCTCTGTCCACTGCTGGTATTCCTCTGCACTCACCCCTCCAATGTCTCTGTCCACAGCTGGGAGTGATGGGCACCCACCCCGATGTCTCTGTCCACTGCTGGGAGTCCTCTGCACCCACCCCTCACATGTCTCTGTCAACTCTTGGGAGTCCTCTGCACCCACCCCTCACATGTCTCTGTCCACTGCTGAGAGTCTTCTGCACCCACCCCTCACATGTCTCTGGCCACTGCTGGGAGTGATAGGCACCCACCCCTCATATGTCTGTCCACTGCTGGGAGTCCTCTGCACCCACCCCTCACATGTCTCTGTCCACTGCTGGTATTCCTCTGCACCCACCATTCACAGGTCTCTGTCCACTGCTGGGAGTCCTCTGCACCCACCCCTCGCATGTCTCTGTCCACTGCTGGTATTCCTCTGCACCCACCCCTCACATGTCTCTGTCCACTGCTGGTATTCCTCTGCACCCACCCAACACATGTCTCTGTCCACTGCTGGGAGTGATAGGCACCCACCCCCATGTCTCTGTCCACTGCTGGGAGTCCTCTGCACCCACCCCTCACATGTCTCTGTCCGCTTCTGGGAGTCCTCTGCACCCACCACTCACATGTCTCTGTCCACTGCTGGGAGTCCTCTGCACCCACCCCTCACATGTCTCTGTCCACTGCTGGGAGTCCTCTGCACCCATCCCTCACATGTCTCTGTCCACTGCTGGTATTCCTCTGCACCCACCCCTCACATGTCTCAGTCCACTGCTGGGAGTCCTCTGCACCCACCCCTCACATGTCTCTGTCCACTGCTGGGAGTCCTCTGCACTCACCCCCATATCTCTGTCCACTGCTGGTAGTGATATGCACCCACCCCTCACATGTCTCTGTCCACTGCTGGGAGTGATAGGCACCCACCCCCATGTCTCTGTCCACTGCTGGTATTCCTCTGCACCCACCCCTCACATGTCTGTGTACACTGCTGGGAGTCCTCTGCACCCCCCCTCACATGTCTCTGTACACTGCTGGGAGTCCTCTGCACCCACCCCCATATCTCTGTCCACTGCTGGTAGTGATAGGCACCCACCCCTCACATGTCTCGGTCCACTGCTGGGAGTGATAGGCACCCACCCCCATGTCTCTGTCCACTGCTGGTATTCCTCTGCACCCACCCCTCACATGTCTCTGGCCACTGCTGGGAGTGATAGGCACCCACCCCTCATATGTCTGTCCACTGCTGGGAGTCCTTTGCACCCACCCCTCACATATCTCTGTCCACTGCTGGTATTCCTCTGCACCCACCCCTCACATGTCTCTGTCCACTGCTGTGAGTCCTCTGCACCCACCCCTCACATGTCTCTGGCCACTGCTGGGAGTGATAGGCACACACCCCTCATATATGTCTGTCCACTGCTGGGAGTCCTCTGCACCCATCCCACACATGTCTCTATCCACTGCTGGTACTCCTCTGCACCCACCCCTCACATGTCTCTGTCCACTGCTGGGAGTCCTCTGCACCCACCCCTCACATGTCTCTGTCCACTGCTGGGAGTCCTCTGCACCCACCCCTCACATGTCTCTGTCCACTTCTGGTATTCCTCTGCACCCACCCCTCACATGTCTCTGTCCACTGCTGGGAGTGATAGGCACCCACCCCCATGTCTCTGTCCACTGCTGGGAGTCCTCTGCACCCACCCCTCACATGTCTCTGTCCACTGCTTGGAGTCCTCTGCACCCACCCCTCACATGTCTCTGTCCACTGCTGGTAGTGATAGGCACTCACCCCTCACATGTCTCGGTCCACTGCTGGGAGACCTCTGCACCCACCCCTCACATGTCTCTGTCCACTGCTGGTATTCCTCTGCACCCACCCCTCACATGTCTCTGTCCACTGCTGGGAGTCCTCTGCACCCACCCCTCACATGTCTCTGTCCACTGCTGGTATTCCTCTGCACCCACCCCTCACATGTCTCTGTCCACTGCTGGGAGTGATAGGCACCCACCCCCATGTCTCCGTCCACTGCTGGGAGTCTTCTGCACCCACCCCTCACATGTCTCTGTCAACTCTTGGGAGTCCTCTGCACCCACCACTCACATGTCTCTGTCCACTGCTGAGAGTCCTCTGCACCCACCCCTCACATGTCTCTGGCCACTGCTGGGAGTGATAGGCACCCACCCCTCATATGTCTGTCCACTGCTGGGAGTCCTCTGCACCCACCCCTCACATGTCTCTGTCCACTGCTGGTATTCCTCTGCACCCACCCCTCACAGGTCTCTGTCCACTGCTGGGAGTCCTCTGCACCCACCCCTCACATGTCTCTGTCCACTGCTGGTATTCCTCTGCACCCACCCCTCACATGTATCTGTCCACTGCTGGTATTCCTCTGCACCCACCCCTCACATGTCTCTGTCCACTGCTGGTATTCCTCTGCACCCACCCAACACATGTCTCTGTCCACTGCTGGGAGTGATAGGCACCCACCCCCGTGTCTCTGTCCACTGCTGGGAGTCCTCTGCACCCACCCCTCACATGTATCTGTCCACTTCTGGGAGTCCTCTGCACCCACCACTCACATGTCTCTGTCCACTGCTGGGAGTCCTCTGCACCCACCCCTCACATGTCTCTGTCCACTGCTGGGAGTCCTCTGCACCCATCCCTCACATGTCTCTGTCCACTGCTGGTATTCCTCTGCACCCACCCCTCACATGTCTCTGTCCACTGCTGGGAGTCCTCTGCACCCACCCCTCACATGTCTCTGTCCACTGCTGGGAGTGATAGGCACCCACCCCCATGTCTCTATCCACTGCTGGTATTCCTCTGTACCCACCCCTCACATGTCTCTGTACACTGCTGGGAGTCCTCTGCACCCACCCCTCACATGTCTCTGGCCACTGCTGGGAGTGATAGGCACACACCCCTCATATATGTCTGTCCACTGCTGGGAGTCTTCTGCACCCATCCCACACATGTCTCTGTCCACTGCTGGTATTCCTCTGCACCCACCCCTCACATGACTCTGTCCACTGCTGGGAGTCCTCTGCACCCACCCCTCACATGTCTATGTCCACTGCTGGGAGTCCTCTGCACCCACCCCTCACATGTCTCTGTCCACTTCTGGTATTCCTATGCACCCACCCCTCACATGTCTCTGTCCACTGCTGGGAGTGATAGGCACCCACCCCCATGTCTCTGTCCACTGCTGGGAGTCCTCTGCACCCACCCCTCACATGTCTCTGTCCACTGCTGGTATTCCTCTGCACCCACCCCTCACATGTCTCTGTCCACTGGTGGGAGTCCTCTGCACCCACCCCTCACATGTCTCTGTCCACTGCTTGGAGTCCTCTGCACCCACCCCTCACATGTCTCTGTCCACTGCTGGTATTCCTCTGCACCCACCCCTCACATGTCTCTGTCCACTGCTGGGAGTGATAGCCACCCACCCCCATGTCTCTGTCCAATTCTGGGAGTCCTATGCATCCACCCCTCACATGTCTCTGTCCACTGCTGGGAGTCTTCTGCACCCACCCCTCACATGTCTCTGTCCACTGCTGGGAGTCCTCTGCACCCACCCCTCACATGTCTCTGCCCACTGCTGGTATTCCTCTGCACCCACCCCTCACATGTCTCTGTCCACTGCTGGTACTCCTCTGCACCCACCCCACACATGTTTCTGTCCACTGCTGGGAGTGATAGGCACCCACCCCCATGTCTCTGTCCACTGCTGGGAGTCCTCTGCACCCACCCCTCACATGTCTCTGTCCACTTCTGGGAGTCCTCTGCACCCACCACTCACTTGTCTCTGTCCACTGCTGGGAGTCCTCTGCACCCACCCCTCACATGTCTCTGTCCACTGCTGGGAGTCCTCTGCACCCATCCCTCACATGTCTCTGTCCACTGCTGGTATTCCTCTGCACCCACCCCTCACATGTCTCCGTCCAGTGCTGGGAGTGATAGGCACCCACCCCCATGTCTCTGTCCACTGCTGGGAGTCCTCTGCACCCACCCCACACATGTCTCTGTCCACTGCTGGTATTCCTCTGCACCCACCCCTCACATGTCTCTTTCCACTGCTGGGAGTCCTCTGCACCCACCCCTCACATGTCTCTGTCCACTGCTGGTAGTGATAGGCACTCACCCCTCACATGTCTCGGTCCACTGCTGGGAGTGATATGCACCCACCCCCATGTCTCTGTCCACTGCTGGGAGACCTCTGCACCCACCCCTCACATGTCTCTGTCCACTGCTGGTATTCCTCTGCACCCACCCCTCACATGTCTCTGTCCACTGTTGGGAGTCCTCTGCACCCACCCCTCACATGTCTCTGTCCTCTGCTGGTATTCCTCTGCACCCACCCCTCACATGTCTCTGTCCACTGCTGGGAGTGATAGGCACCCACTCCCATATCTCTGTCCACTGCCTGGAGTCCTCTGCACCCACCCCTCACATGTCTCTGTCAACTCTTGGGAGTCCTCTGCACCCACCACTCACATGTCTCTGTCCACTGCTGAGAGTCCTCTGCACCCACCCCTCACATGTCTCTGGCCACTGCTGGGAGTGATAGGCACCCACCCCTCATATGTCTGTCCACTGCTGGGAGTCCTCTGCACCCACCCCTCACATGTCTCTGTCCACTGCTGGTATTCCTCTGCAGCCACCCCTCACAGGTCTCTGTCCACTGCTGGGAGTCCTCTGCACCCACCCTTCACATGTCTCTGTCCACTGCTGGTATTCCTCTGCACCCACCCCTCACATGTCTCTATCCACTGCTGGTATTCCTCTGCACCCACCCAACACATGTCTCTGTCCACTGCTGGGAGTGATAGGCACCCACCCCCATGTCTCTGTCCACTGCTGGGAGTCCTCTGCACCCATCCCTCACATGTCTCTGTCCACTTCTGGGAGTGCTCTGCACCCACCACTCACATGTCTCTGTCCACTGCTGGGAGTCCTCTGCACCCACCCCTCACATGTCTCTGTCCACTGCTGGGAGTCCTCTGCACCCATCCCTCACATGTCTCTGTCCACTGATGGTATTCCTCTGCACCCACCCCTCACATGTCTCTGTCCACTGCTGGGAGTCCTCTGCACCCACCCCTCACATGTCTCTGTCCACTGCTGGGAGTCCTCTGCACTCACCCCCATATCTCTGTCCACTGCTGGTAGTGATATGCACCCACACCTCACATGTCTCTGTCCACTGCTGGGAGTGATAGGCACCCACCCCCATGTCTCTGTCCACTGCTGGAATTCCTCTGCACCCACCCCTCACATGTCTCTGTACACTGCTGGGAGTCCTCTGCACCCCCCTCACATGTCTCTGTCCACTGCTGGGAGTCCTCTGCAGCCACCCCTCACATGTCTCTGTCCACTGCTGGGAGTCCTCTGCACCCACCCCTCACATGTCTCTGTCCACTTCTGGTATTCCTCTGCACCCACCCCTCACATGTCTCTGTCCACTGCTGGGAGTGATAGGCACCCACCCCCATGTCTCTGTCCACTGCTGGTATTCCTCTGCACCCACCCCTCACATGTCTCTGTCCACTGCTGGTATTCCTCTGCACCCACCCAACACATGTCTCTGTCCACTGCTGGGAGTGATAGGCACCCACCCCCGTGTCTCTGTCCACTGCTGGGAGTCCTCTGCACCCACCCCTCACATGTATCTGTCCACTTCTGGGAGTCCTCTGCACCCACCACTCACATGTCTCTGTCCACTGCTGGGAGTCCTCTGCACCCACCCCTCACATGTCTCTGTCCACTGCTGGGAGTCCTCTGCACCCATCCCTCACATGTCTCTGTCCACTGCTGGTATTCCTCTGCACCCACCCCTCACATGTCTCTGTCCACTGCTGGGAGTCCTCTGCACCCACCCCTCACATGTCTCTGTCCACTGCTGGGAGTGATAGGCACCCACCCCCATGTCTCTATCCACTGCTGGTATTCCTCTGCACCCACCCCTCACATGTCTCTGTACACTGCTGGGAGTCCTCTGCACCCACCCCTCACATGTCTCTGGCCACTGCTGGGAGTGATAGGCACACACCCCTCATATATGTCTGTCCACTGCTGGGAGTCCTCTGCACCCATCCCACACATGTCTCTGTCCACTGCTGGTATTCCTCTGCACCCACCCCTCACATGACTCTGTCCACTGCTGGGAGTCCTCTGCACCCACCCCTCACATGTCTATGTCCACTGCTGGGAGTCCTCTGCACCCACCCCTCACATGTCTCTGTCCACTTCTGGTATTCCTATGCACCCACCCCTCACATGTCTCTGTCCACTGCTGGGAGTGATAGGCACCCACCCCCATGTCTCTGTCCACTGCTGGGAGTCCTCTGCACCCACCCCTCACATGTCTCTGTCCACTGCTGGTATTCCTCTGCACCCACCCCTCACATGTCTCTGTCCACTGGTGGGAGTCCTCTGCACCCACCCCTCACATGTCTCTGTCCACTGCTTGGAGTCCTCTGCACCCACCCCTCACATGTCTCTGTCCACTGCTGGTATTCCTCTGCACCCACCCCTCACATGTCTCTGTCCACTGCTGGGAGTGATAGCCACCCACCCCCATGTCTCTGTCCAATTCTGGGAGTCCTATGCATCCACCCCTCACATGTCTCTGTCCACTGCTGGGAGTCTTCTGCACCCACCCCTCACATGTCTCTGTCCACTGCTGGGAGTCCTCTGCACCCACCCCTCACATGTCTCTGCCCACTGCTGGTATTCCTCTGCACCCACCCCTCACATGTCTCTGTCCACTGCTGGTACTCCTCTGCACCCACCCCACACATGTTTCTGTCCACTGCTGGGAGTGATAGGCACCCACCCCCATGTCTCTGTCCACTGCTGGGAGTCCTCTGCACCCACCCCTCACATGTCTCTGTCCACTTCTGGGAGTCCTCTGCACCCACCACTCACTTGTCTCTGTCCACTGCTGGGAGTCCTCTGCACCCACCCCTCACATGTCTCTGTCCACTGCTGGGAGTCCTCTGCACCCATCCCTCACATGTCTCTGTCCACTGCTGGTATTCCTCTGCACCCACCCCTCACATGTCTCCGTCCAGTGCTGGGAGTGATAGGCACCCACCCCCATGTCTCTGTCCACTGCTGGGAGTCCTCTGCACCCACCCCACACATGTCTCTGTCCACTGCTGGTATTCCTCTGCACCCACCCCTCACATGTCTCTTTCCACTGCTGGGAGTCCTCTGCACCCACCCCTCACATGTCTCTGTCCACTGCTGGTAGTGATAGGCACTCACCCCTCACATGTCTCGGTCCACTGCTGGGAGTGATATGCACCCACCCCCATGTCTCTGTCCACTGCTGGGAGACCTCTGCACCCACCCCTCACATGTCTCTGTCCACTGCTGGTATTCCTCTGCACCCACCCCTCACATGTCTCTGTCCACTGTTGGGAGTCCTCTGCACCCACCCCTCACATGTCTCTGTCCTCTGCTGGTATTCCTCTGCACCCACCCCTCACATGTCTCTGTCCACTGCTGGGAGTGATAGGCACCCACTCCCATATCTCTGTCCACTGCCTGGAGTCCTCTGCACCCACCCCTCACATGTCTCTGTCAACTCTTGGGAGTCCTCTGCACCCACCCCTCACATGTCTCTGTCCACTGCTGAGAGTCCTCTGCACCCACCCCTCACATGTCTCTGGCCACTGCTGGGAGTGATAGGCACCCACCCCTCATATGTCTGTCCACTGCTGGGAGTCCTCTGCACCCACCCCTCACATGTCTCTGTCCACTGCTGGTATTCCTCTGCAGCCACCCCTCACAGGTCTCTGTCCACTGCTGGGAGTCCTCTGCACCCACCCTTCACATGTCTCTGTCCACTGCTGGTATTCCTCTGCACCCACCCCTCACATGTCTCTATCCACTGCTGGTATTCCTCTGCACCCACCCAACACATGTCTCTGTCCACTGCTGGGAGTGATAGGCACCCACCCCCATGTCTCTGTCCACTGCTGGGAGTCCTCTGCACCCATCCCTCACATGTCTCTGTCCACTTCTGGGAGTGCTCTGCACCCACCACTCACATGTCTCTGTCCACTGCTGGGAGTCCTCTGCACCCACCCCTCACATGTCTCTGTCCACTGCTGGGAGTCCTCTGCACCCATCCCTCACATGTCTCTGTCCACTAATGGTATTCCTCTGCACCCACCCCTCACATGTCTCTGTCCACTGCTGGGAGTCCTCTGCACCCACCCCTCACATGTCTCTGTCCACTGCTGGGAGTCCTCTGCACTCACCCCCATATCTCTGTCCACTGCTGGTAGTGATATGCACCCACACCTCACATGTCTCTGTCCACTGCTGGGAGTGATAGGCACCCACCCCCATGTCTCTGTCCACTGCTGGTATTCCTCTGCACCCACCCCTCACATGTCTCTGTACACTGCTGGGAGTCCTCTGCACCCCCCTCACATGTCTCTGTCCACTGCTGGGAGTCCTCTGCACCCACCCCTCACATGTCTCTGTCCACTGCTGGGAGTCCTCTGCACCCACCCCTCACATGTCTCTGTCCACTTCTGGTATTCCTCTGCACCCACCCCTCACATGTCTCTGTCCACTGCTGGGAGTGATAGGCACCCACCCCCATGTCTCTGTCCACTGCTGGGAGTCCTCTGCACCCACCCCTCACATGTCTCTGTCCACTGCTTGGAGTCCTCTGCACCCACCCCTCACATGTCTCTGTCCACTGCTGGTAGTGATAGGCACTCACCCCTCACATGTCTCGGTCCACTGCTGGGAGACCTCTGCACCCACCCCTCACATGTCTCTGTCCACTGCTGGTATTCCTCTGCACCCACCCCTCACATGTCTCTGTCCACTGCTGGGAGTCCTCTGCACCCACCCCTCACATGTCTCTGTCCACTGCTGGTATTCCTCTGCACCCACCCCTCACATGTCTCGGTCCACTGCTGGGAGTGATAGGCACCCACCCCCATGTCTCCGTCCACTGCTGGGAGTCTTCTGCACCCACCCCTCACATGTCTCTGTCAACTCTTGGGAGTCCTCTGCACCCACCACTCACATGTCTCTGTCCACTGCTGAGAGTCCTCTGCACCCACCCCTCATATGTCTCTGGCCACTGCTGGGAGTGATAGGCACCCACCCCTCATATGTCTGTCCACTGCTGGGAGTCCTCTGCACCCACCCCTCACATGTCTCTGTCCACTGCTGGTATTCCTCTGCACCCACCCCTCACAGGTCTCTGTCCACTGCTGGGAGTCCTCTGCACCCACCCCTCACATGTCTCTGTCCACTGCTGGTATTCCTCTGCACCCACCCCTCACATGTATCTGTCCACTGCTGGTATTCCTCTGCACCCACCCCTCACATGTCTCTGTCCACTGCTGGTATTCCTCTGCACCCACCCAACACATGTCTCTGTCCACTGCTGGGAGTGATAGGCACCCACCCCCGTGTCTCTGTCCACTGCTGGGAGTCCTCTGCACCCATCCCTCACATGTATCTGTCCACTTCTGGGAGTCCTCTGCACCCACCACTCACATGTCTCTGTCCACTGCTGGGAGTCCTCTGCACCCACCCCTCACATGTCTCTGTCCACTGCTGGGAGTCCTCTGCACCCATCCCTCACATGTCTCTGTCCACTGCTGGTATTCCTCTGCACCCACCCCTCACATGTCTCTGTCCACTGCTGGGAGTCCTCTGCACCCACCCCTCACATGTCTCTGTCCACTGCTGGGAGTGATAGGCACCCACCCCCATGTCTCTATCCACTGCTGGTATTCCTCTGCACCCACCCCTCACATGTCTCTGTACACTGCTGGGAGTCCTCTGCACCCACCCCTCACATGTCTCTGGCCACTGCTGGGAGTGATAGGCACACACCCCTCATATATGTCTGTCCACTGCTGGGAGTCCTCTGCACCCATCCCACACATGTCTCTGTCCACTGCTGGTATTCCTCTGCACCCACCCCTCACATGACTCTGTCCACTGCTGGGAGTCCTCTGCACCAACCCCTCACATGTCTATGTCCACTGCTGGGAGTCCTCTGCACCCACACCTCACATGTCTCTGTCCACTTCTGGTATTCCTATGCACCCACCCCTCACATGTCTCTGTCCACTGCTGGGAGTGATAGGCACCCACCCCCATGTCTCTGTCCACTGCTGGGAGTCCTCTGCACCCACCCCTCACATGTCTCTGTCCACTGCTGGTATTCCTCTGCACCCACCCCTCACATGTCTCTGTCCACTGGTGGGAGTCCTCTGCACCCACCCCTCACATGTCTCTGTCCACTGCTTGGAGTCCTCTGCACCCACCCCTCACATGTCTCTGTCCACTGCTGGTATTCCTCTGCACCCACCCCTCACATGTCTCTGTCCACTGCTGGGAGTGATAGCCACCCACCCCCATGTCTCTGTCCAATTCTGGGAGTCCTATGAATCCACCCCTCACATGTCTCTGTCCACTGCTGGGAGTCTTCTGCACCCACCCCTCACATGTCTCTGTCCACTGCTGGGAGTCCTCTGCACCCACCCCTCACATGTCTCTGCCCACTGCTGGTATTCCTCTGCACCCACCCCTCACATGTCTCTGTCCACTGCTGGTACTCCTCTGCACCCACCCCACACATGTTTCTGTCCACTGCTGGGAGTGATAGGCACCCACCCCCATGTCTCTGTCCACTGCTGGGAGTCCTCTGCACCCACCCCTCACATGTCTCTGTCCACTTCTGGGAGTCCTCTGCACCCACCACTCACTTGTCTCTGTCCACTGCTGGGAGTCCTCTGCACCCACCCCTCACATGTCTCAGTCCACTGCTGGGAGTCCTCTGCACCCATCCCTCACATGTCTCTGTCGCTGCTGGTATTCCTCTGCACCCACCCCTCACATGTCTCCGTCCAGTGCTGGGAGTGATAGGCACCCACCCCCATGTCTCTGTCCACTGCTGGGAGTCCTCTGCACCCACCCCACACATGTCTCTGTCCACTGCTGGTATTCCTCTGCACCCACCCCTCACATGTCTCTTTCCACTGCTGGGAGTCCTCTGCACCCACCCCTCACATGTCTCTGTCCACTGCTGGTAGTGATAGGCACTCACCCCTCACATGTCTCGGTCCACTGCTGGGAGTGATATGCACCCACCCCCATGTCTCTGTCCACTGCTGGGAGACCTCTGCACCCACCCCTCACATGTCTCTGTCCACTGCTGGTATTCCTCTGCACCCACCCCTCACATGTCTCTGTCCACTGTTGGGAGTCCTCTGCACCCACCCCTCACATGTCTCTGTCCTCTGCTGGTATTCCTCTGCACCCACCCCTCACATGTCTCTGTCCACTGCTGGGAGTGATAGGCACCCACTCCCATATCTCTGTCCACTGCCTGGAGTCCTCTGCACCCACCCCTCACATGTCTCTGTCAACTCTTGGGAGTCCTCTGCACCCACCCCTCACATGTCTCTGTCCACTGCTGAGAGTCCTCTGCACCCACCCCTCACATGTCTCTGGCCACTGCTGGGAGTGATAGGCACCCACCCCTCATATGTCTGTCCACTGCTGGGAGTCCTCTGCACCCACCCCTCACATGTCTCTGTCCACTGCTGGTATTCCTCTGCAGCCACCCCTCACAGGTCTCTGTCCACTGCTGGGAGTCCTCTGCACCCACCCTTCACATGTCTCTGTCCACTGCTGGTATTCCTCTGCACCCACCCCTCACATGTCTCTATCCACTGCTGGTATTCCTCTGCACCCACCCAACACATGTCTCTGTCCACTGCTGGGAGTGATAGGCACCCACCCCCATGTCTCTGTCCACTGCTGGGAGTCCTCTGCACCCATCCCTCACATGTCTCTGTCCACTTCTGGGAGTGCTCTGCACCCACCACTCACATGTCTCTGTCCACTGCTGGGAGTCCTCTGCACCCACCCCTCACATGTCTCTGTCCACTGCTGGGAGTCCTCTGCACCCATCCCTCACATGTCTCTGTCCACTGATGGTATTCCTCTGCACCCACTCCTCACATGTCTCTGTCCACTGCTGGGAGTCCTCTGCACCCACCCCTCACATGTCTCTGTCCACTGCTGGGAGTCCTCTGCACTCACCCCCATATCTCTCTCCACTGCTGGTAGTGATATGCACCCACACCTCACATGTCTCTGTCCACTGCTGGGAGTGATAGGCACCCACCCCCATGTCTCTGTCCACTGCTGGTATTCCTCTGCACCCACCCCTCACATGTCTCTGTACACTGCTGGGAGTCCTCTGCACCCCCCTCACATGTCTCTGTCCACTGCTGGGAGTCCTCTGCACCCATCCCACACATGTCTCTGTCCACTGCTGGTATTCCTCTGCACCCACCCCTCACATGTCTCTGTCCACTGCTGGGAGTCCTCTGCACCCACCCCTCACATGTCTCTGTCCACTGCTGGGAGTCCTCTGCACCCACCCCTCACATGTCTCTGTCCACTGCTGGGAGTCCTCTGCACCCATCCCTCACATGTCTCTGTCCACTGCTGGTATTCCTCTGCACCCACCCCTCACATGTCTCTGTCCACTGCTGGGAGTCGTCTGCACCCACCCCTCACATGTCTCTGTCCACTTCTGGGAGTCCTCTGCACCCACCCCTCACATGTCTCTGTCCACTTATGGTATTCCTCTGCACCCACCCCTCACATGTCTCTGTCCACTTCTGGTATTCCTCTGCACCCACCCCGCACATGTCTCTGTCCACTGCTGGGAGTCCTCTGCACCCACCCCTCACATGGCTCTGTCCACTGCTGGGAGTGATAGGTACCCACCCCCATGTCTCTGTCCACTGCTAGTATTCCTCTGCACCCACCCCTCACTTGTCTCTGTCCACTGCTGGGAGTCCTCTGCACCCACCCCTCACATGTCTCTGTCCACTGCTGTGAGTCCTCTGCACCCACCCCTCACATGTCTCTGGCCACTGCTGGGAGTGATAGGCACACACCCCTCATATATGTATGTCCACTGCTGGGAGTCCTCTGCACCCATCCCACACATGTCTCTGTCCACTGCTGGTATTCCTCTGCAACCACCCCTCACATGTCTCTGTCCACTGCTGGGAGTCCTCTGCACCCACCCCTCACATGTCTCTGTCCACTGCTGGGAGTCCTCTGCACCCACCCCTCACATGTCTCTGTCCGCTTCTGGTATTCCTCTGCACCCACCCCTCACATGTCTCTGTCCACTGCTGGGAGTGATAGGCACCCACCCCCATGTCTCTGTCCACTGCTGGGAGTCCTCTGCACCCACCCCTCACATGTCTCTGTCCACTGCTGGGAGTCCTCTGCACCCACCCCTCACATGTCTCTGGCCACTGCTGGGAGTGATAGGCACACACCCCTCATATATGTCTGTCCACTGCTGGGAGTCCTCTGCACCCATCCCACACATGTCTCTGTCCACTGCTGGTATTCCTCTGCACCCACCCCTCACATGTCTCTGTCCACTGCTGGGAGTCCTCTGCACCCACCCCTCACATGTCTCTGTCCACTGCTGGGAGTCCTCTGCACCCACCCCTCACATGTCTCTGTCCACTTCTGGTATTCCTCTGCACCCACCCCTCACATGTCTCTGTCCACTGCTGGGAGTGATAGGCACCCACACCCATGTCTCTGTCCACTGCTGGGAGTCCTCTGCACCCACCCCTCACATGTCTCTGTCCACTGCTGGTATTCCTCTGCACCCACCCCTCACATGTCTCTGTCCACTGGTGGGAGTCCTCTGCACCCACCCCTCACATGTCTCTGTCCACTGCTTGGAGTCCTCTGCATCCACCCCTCACATGTCTCTGTCCACTGCTGGCATTCCTCTGCACCCACCCCCCACATGTCTCTGTCCACTGCTGGGAGTGATAGCCACCCACCCCCATGTCTCTGTCCACTGCTGGGAGTCCTATGCACCCACCCCTCACATGTCTCTGTCCACTGCTGGGAGTCTTCTGCACCCACCCCTCACATGTCTCTGTCCACTGCTGGGAGTCTTCTGCACCCACCCCTCACATGTCTTTGTCCACTGCTGGGAGTCCTCTGCACCCACCCCTCACATTTCTCTGTCCACTGCTGGTACTCCTCTGCCCCCACCCCACACATGTTTCTGTCCACTGCTGGGAGTGATAGGCACCCACCCCCATGTCTCTGTCCACTTCTGGGAGTCCTCTGCACCCACCACTCACATGTCTCTGTCCACTGCTGGGAGTCCTCTGCACCCACCCCTCACATGTCTCTGTCCACTGCTGGGAGTCCTCTGCACCCATCCCTCACATGTCTCTGTCCACTGCTGGTATTCCTCTGCACCCACCCCTCACATGTCTCCGTCCAGTGCTGGGAGTGATAGGCACCCACCCCCATGTCTCTGTTCACTGCTGGTATTCCTCTGCACCCACCCCTCACATGTCTCTTTCCACTGCTGGGAGTCCTCTGCACCCACCCCTCACATGTCTCTGTCCACTGCTGGTAGTGATAGGCACTCACCCCTCACATGTCTCGGTCCACTGCTGGGAGTGATATGCACCCACCCCCATGTCTCTGTCCACTGCTGGGAGACCTCTGCACCCACCCCTCACATGTCTCTGTCCACTGCTGGTATTCCTCTGCACCCACCCCTCACATGTCTCTGTCCACTGCTGGGAGTCCTCTGCACCCACCCCTCACATGTCTCTGTCCACTGATGGTATTCCTCTGCACCCACCCCTCACATGTCTCTGTCCACTGCTGGGAGTGATAGGCACCCACCCCCATGTCTCTGTCCACTGCTGGGTGTCCTCTGCACCCACCCCTCACATGTCTCTGTCCACTGCTTGGAGTCCTCTGCATCCACCCCTCACATGTCTCTGTCCACTGCTGGTATTCCTCTGCACCCACCCCTCACATGTCTCTGTCCACTGCTGGGAGTGATAGGCACCCACCCCCATGTCTCTGTCCACTGCTGGGAGTCCTCTGCACCCACCCCTCACATGTCTCTGTCCACTGCTGGGAGTCTTCTGCACCCACCCCTCACATGTCTCTGTCCACTGCTGGGAGTCTTCTGCACCCACCCCTCACATGTCTTTGTTCACTGCTGGGAGTCCTCTGCACCCACCCCTCACATTTCTCTGTCCACTGCTGGTACTCCTCTGCCCCCACCCCACACATGTTTCTGTCCACTGCTGGGAGTGATAGGCACCCACCCCCATGTCTCTGTCCACTTCTGGGAGTCCTCTGCACCCACCACTCACATGTCTCTGTCCACTGCTGGGAGTCCTCTGCACCCACCCCTCACATGTCTCTGTCCACTGCTGGGAGTCCTCTGCACCCATCCCTCACATGTCTCTGTCCACTGCTGGTATTCCTCTGCACACACCCCTCACATGTCTCCGTCCAGTGCTGGGAGTGATAGGCACCCACCCCCATGTCTCTGTCCACTGCTGGGAGTCCTCTGCACACACCCCACACATGTCTCTGTCCACTGCTGGTATTCCTCTGCACCCACCCCTCACATGTCTCTTTCCACTGCTGGGAGTCCTCTGCACCCACCCCTCACATGTCTCTGTCCACTGCTGGTAGTGATAGGCACTCACCCCTCACATGTCTCGGTCCACTGCTGGGAGTGATATGCACCCACCCCATGTCTCTGTCCACTGCTGGGAGACCTCTGCACCCACCCCTCACATGTCTCTGTCCACTGCTGGTATTCCTCTGCACCCACCCCTCACATGTCTCTGTCCACTTATGGTATTCCTCTGCACCCACCCCTCACATGTCTCTGTCCACTTCTGGTATTCCTCTGCACCCACCCCGCACATGTCTCTGTCCACTGCTGGGAGTCCTCTGCACCCACCCCTCACATGGCTCTGTCCACTGCTGGGAGTGATAGGTACCCACCCCCATGTCTCTGTCCACTGCTAGTATTCCTCTGCACCCACCCCTCACTTGTCTCTGTCCACTGCTGGGAGTCCTCTGCACCCACCCCTCACATGTCTCTGTCCACTGCTGTGAGTCCTCTGCACCCACCCCTCACATGTCTCTGGCCACTGCTGGGAGTGATAGGCACACACCCCTCATATATGTATGTCCACTGCTGGGAGTCCTCTGCACCCATCCCACACATGTCTCTGTCCACTGCTGGTATTCCTCTGCAACCACCCCTCACATGTCTCTGTCCACTGCTGGGAGTCCTCTGCACCCACCCCTCACATGTCTCTGTCCACTGCTGGGAGTCCTCTGCACCCACCCCTCACATGTCTCTGTCCGCTTCTGGTATTCCTCTGCACCCACCCCTCACATGTCTCTGTCCACTGCTGGGAGTGATAGGCACCCACCCCCATGTCTCTGTCCACTGCTGGGAGTCCTCTGCACCCACCCCTCACATGTCTCTGTCCACTGCTGGGAGTCCTCTGCACCCACCCCTCACATGTCTCTGGCCACTGCTGGGAGTGATAGGCACACACCCCTCATATATGTCTGTCCACTGCTGGGAGTCCTCTGCACCCATCCCACACATGTCTCTGTCCACTGCTGGTATTCCTCTGCACCCACCCCTCACATGTCTCTGTCCACTGCTGGGAGTCCTCTGCACCCACCCCTCACATGTCTCTGTCCACTGCTGGGAGTCCTCTGCACCCACCCCTCACATGTCTCTGTCCACTTCTGGTATTCCTCTGCACCCACCCCTCACATGTCTCTGTCCACTGCTGGGAGTGATAGGCACCCACACCCATGTCTCTGTCCACTGCTGGGAGTCCTCTGCACCCACCCCTCACATGTCTCTGTCCACTGCTGGTATTCCTCTGCACCCACCCCTCACATGTCTCTGTCCACTGGTGGGAGTCCTCTGCACCCACCCCTCACATGTCTCTGTCCACTGCTTGGAGTCCTCTGCATCCACCCCTCACATGTCTCTGTCCACTGCTGGCATTCCTCTGCACCCACCCCCCACATGTCTCTGTCCACTGCTGGGAGTGATAGCCACCCACCCCCATGTCTCTGTCCACTGCTGGGAGTCCTATGCACCCACCCCTCACATGTCTCTGTCCACTGCTGGGAGTCTTCTGCACCCACCCCTCACATGTCTCTGTCCACTGCTGGGAGTCTTCTGCACCCACCCCTCACATGTCTTTGTCCACTGCTGGGAGTCCTCTGCACCCACCCCTCACATTTCTCTGTCCACTGCTGGTACTCCTCTGCCCCCACCCCACACATGTTTCTGTCCACTGCTGGGAGTGATAGGCACCCACCCCCATGTCTCTGTCCACTTCTGGGAGTCCTCTGCACCCACCACTCACATGTCTCTGTCCACTGCTGGGAGTCCTCTGCACCCACCCCTCACATGTCTCTGTCCACTGCTGGGAGTCCTCTGCACCCATCCCTCACATGTCTCTGTCCACTGCTGGTATTCCTCTGCACCCACCCCTCACATGTCTCCGTCCAGTGCTGGGAGTGATAGGCACCCACCCCCATGTCTCTGTTCACTGCTGGTATTCCTCTGCACCCACCCCTCACATGTCTCTTTCCACTGCTGGGAGTCCTCTGCACCCACCCCTCACATGTCTCTGTCCACTGCTGGTAGTGATAGGCACTCACCCCTCACATGTCTCGGTCCACTGCTGGGAGTGATATGCACCCACCCCCATGTCTCTGTCCACTGCTGGGAGACCTCTGCACCCACCCCTCACATGTCTCTGTCCACTGCTGGTATTCCTCTGCACCCACCCCTCACATGTCTCTGTCCACTGCTGGGAGTCCTCTGCACCCACCCCTCACATGTCTCTGTCCACTGATGGTATTCCTCTGCACCCACCCCTCACATGTCTCTGTCCACTGCTGGGAGTGATAGGCACCCACCCCCATGTCTCTGTCCACTGCTGGGTGTCCTCTGCACCCACCCCTCACATGTCTCTGTCCACTGCTTGGAGTCCTCTGCATCCACCCCTCACATGTCTCTGTCCACTGCTGGTATTCCTCTGCACCCACCCCTCACATGTCTCTGTCCACTGCTGGGAGTGATAGGCACCCACCCCCATGTCTCTGTCCACTGCTGGGAGTCCTCTGCACCCACCCCTCACATGTCTCTGTCCACTGCTGGGAGTCTTCTGCACCCACCCCTCACATGTCTCTGTCCACTGCTGGGAGTCTTCTGCACCCACCCCTCACATGTCTTTGTTCACTGCTGGGAGTCCTCTGCACCCACCCCTCACATTTCTCTGTCCACTGCTGGTACTCCTCTGCCCCCACCCCACACATGTTTCTGTCCACTGCTGGGAGTGATAGGCACCCA
The DNA here is from genome assembly GCF_964204655.1 of Triturus cristatus. NCBI lineage: Eukaryota > Metazoa > Chordata > Amphibia > Caudata > Salamandridae > Triturus > Triturus cristatus. Next base: position 458,717,908 of record NC_140579.1, on the reverse strand, counting down.
CCCCCATGTCTCTGTCCACTTCTGGGAGTCCTCTGCACCCACCACTCACATGTCTCTGTCCACTGCTGGGAGTCCTCTGCACCCACCCCTCACATGTCTCTGTCCACTGCTGGGAGTCCTCTGCACCCATCCCTCACATGTCTCTGTCCACTGCTGGTATTCCTCTGCACACACCCCTCACATGTCTCCGTCCAGTGCTGGGAGTGATAGGCACCCACCCCCATGTCTCTGTCCACTGCTGGGAGTCCTCTGCACACACCCCACACATGTCTCTGTCCACTGCTGGTATTCCTCTGCACCCACCCCTCACATGTCTCTTTCCACTGCTGGGAGTCCTCTGCACCCACCCCTCACATGTCTCTGTCCACTGCTGGTAGTGATAGGCACTCACCCCTCACATGTCTCGGTCCACTGCTGGGAGTGATATGCACCCACCCCCATGTCTCTGTCCACTGCTGGGAGACCTCTGCACCCACCCCTCACATGTCTCTGTCCACTGCTGGTATTCCTCTGCACCCACCCCTCACATGTCTCTGTCCACTGCTGGGAGTCCTCTGCACCCACCCCTCACATGTCTCTGTCCACTGCTGGTATTCCTCTGCACCCACCCCTCACATGTCTCTGTCCACTGCTGGGAGTGATAGGCACCCACCCCATGTCTCTGTCCACTGCTGGGTGTCCTCTGCACCCACCGCTCACATGTCTCTGTCAACTCTTGGGAGTCCTATGCACCCACTCCTCACATGTCTCTGTCCACTGCTGAGAGTCCTCTGCACCCACCCCTCACATGTCTCTGGCCACTGCTGGGAGTGATAGGCACCCACCCCTCATATGTCTGTCCACTGCTGGGAGTCCTCTGCACCCACCCCTCACATGTCTCTGTCCACTGCTGGGAGTCCTCTGCACCCACCCCTCACATGTCTCTATCCGCTTCTAGTATTCCTCTGCACCCACCCCTCACATGGCTCTGTCCACTGCTGGGAGTGATAGGCTCCCACCCCCATGTCTCTGTCCACTGCTGGGAGTCCTCTGCACCCACCCCTCACATGTCTCTGTCCACTGCTGGTATTCCTCTGCACCCACCCCTCACATGTCTCTGTCCACTGCTGGGAGTCCTCTGTACCCACCCCTCACATGTCTCTGTCCACTGATTGGAGTCCTCTGCACCCACCCCTCACATGTCTCTGTCCACTGCTGGTATTCCTCTGCACCCACCCCTCACATGTCTCTGTCCACTGCTGGGAGTGATAGCCACCCACCCCCATGTCTCTGTCCACTGCTGGGAGTCTTATGCACCCACCCCTCACATGTCTCTCTCCACTGCTGGGAGTCTTCTGCACCCACCCCTCACATGTCTCTGTCCACTGCTGGGAGTCCTCTGCACCCACCCCTCACATGTCTCTGTCCACTGCTGGTATTCCTCTGCACCCACCCCTCACATGTCTCTGTCCACTGCTGGTATTCCTCTGCACCCACCCCACACATGTCTCTGTCCACTGCTGGGAGTCCTCTGCACCCACCCCTCACATGTCTCTGTCCACTGCTGGGAGTCCTCTGCACCCACCCCTCACATGTCTCTGTCCACTTCTGGGAGTCCTCTGCACCCACCACTCACATGTCTCTGTCCACTGCTGGGAGTCCTCTGCACCCATCCCTCACATGTCTCTGTCCACTGCTAGTATTCCTCTGCACCCACCCCTCACATGTCTCCGTCCAGTGCTGGGAGTGATAGGCACCCACCCCCATGTCTCTGTCCACTGCTGGGAGTCCTCTGCACCCACCCCTCATATCTCTCTGTCCACTGCTGGGAGTACTCTGCACCCACCCCTCACATGTCTCTGTCCACTGCTGTGAGTCCTCTGCACCCACCCCTCACATGTCTCTGGCCACTGGTGGGAGTGATAGGCACACACCCCTCATATATGTCTGTCCACTGCTGGGAGTCCTCTGCACCCATCCCACACATGTCTCTGTCCACTGCTGGTATTCCTCTGCACCCACCCCTCACATGTCTCGGTCCACTGCTGGGAGTCCTCTGCACCCACCACTCACATGTCTCTGTCCACTGCTGGGAGTCCTCTGCACCCACCCCTCACATGTCTCTATCCGCTTCTAGTATTCCTCTGCACCCACCCCTCATATATGTCTGTCCACTGCTGGGAGTCCTCTGCACCCATCCCACACATGTCTCTGTCCACTGCTGGTATTCCTCTGCACCCACCCCTCATATGTCTCTGTCCACTGCTGGGAGTCCTCTGCACCCACCCCTCACATGTCTCTGTCCACTGCTGGGAGTCCTCTGCACCCAACCCTCACATGTCTCTGTCCACTTCTGGGAGTCCTCTGCACCCACCACTCACATGTCTCTGTCCACTGCTGGGAGTCCTCTGCACCCACCCCTCACATGTCTCTGTCCACTGCTGGGAGTCCTCTGCACTCATCCCTCACATGTCTCTGTCCACTGCTGGTATTCCTCTGCACCCACCCCTCACATGTCTCCGTCCAGTGCTGGGAGTGATAGGCACCCACCCCCATGTCTCTGTCCACTGCTGGGAGTCCTCTGCACCCACCCCTCATATCTCTCTGTCCACTGCTGGGAGTCCTCTGCACCCACCCCTCACATGTCTCTATCCACTGCTGGGAGTCCTCTGCACCCACCCCTATATCTCTGTCCACTGCTGGTAGTGTTAGGCACCCACCCCTCACATGTCTCGGTCCACTGCTGGGAGTGATAGGCACCCACCCCCATGTCTCTGTCCACTGCTGGTATTCCTCTGCACCCACCCCTCACATGTCTCTGTCCACTGCTGGGAGTCCTCTGCACCCACCCCTCACATGTCTCTGTCCACTGCTGGGAGTCCTCTGCACCCACCCCTCACATGTCTCTGTCCGCTTCTGGTATTCCTCTGCACCCACCCCTCACATGTCTCTGTCCACTGCTGGGAGTGATAGGCACCCACCCCCATGTCTCTGTCCACTGCTGGGAGTCCTCTGCACCCAACCCTCACATGTCTCTGTCCACTGCTGGTATTCCTCTGCACCCACCCCTCACATGTCTCTGTCCACTGCTGGGAGTACTCTGTACCCACCCCTCACATGTCTCTGTCCACTGATTGGAGTCCTCTGCACCCACCCCTCACATGTCTCTGTCCACTGCTGGTATTCCTCTGCACCCACCCCTCACATGTCTCTGTCTACTGCTGGGAGTGATAGCCACCCACCCTCATGTCTCTGTCCACTGCTGGGAGTCCTATGCACCCACCCCTCACATGTCTCTGTCCACTGCGGGGAGTCTCCTGCACCCACCCCTCACATGTCTCTGTCCACTGCTGGGTGTCCTCTGCACCCACCCCTCACATGTCTTTGTCCACTGCTGGTATTCCTCTGCACCCACCCCTCACATGTCTCTGTCCACTGCTGGTATTCCTCTGCACCCACCCCACACATGTCTCTGTCCACTGCTGGGAGTCCTCTGCACCCACCCCTCACATGTCTCTGTCCACTGCTGGGAGTCCTCTGCACCCACCCCTCACATGTCTCTGTCCACTTCTGGGAGTCCTCTGCACCCACCACTCACATGTCTCTGTCCACTGCTGGGAGTCTTCTGCACCCACCCCTCACATGTCTCTGTCCACTGCTGGGAGTCTTCTGCACCCACCCCTCACATGTCTTTGTCCACTGCTGGGAGTCCTCTGCACCCACCCCTCACATTTCTCTGTCCACTGCTGGTACTCCTCTGCCCCCACCCCACACATGTTTCTGTCCACTGCTGGGAGTGATAGGCACCCACCCCCATGTCTCTGTCCACTTCTGGGAGTCCTCTGCACCCACCACTCACATGTCTCTGTCCACTGCTGGGAGTCCTCTGCACCCACCCCTCACATGTCTCTGTCCACTGCTGGGAGTCCTCTGCACCCATCCCTCACATGTCTCTGTCCACTGCTGGTATTCCTCTGCACCCACCCCTCACATGTCTCCATCCAGTGCTGGGAGTGATAGGCACCCACCCCCATGTCTCTGTCCACTGCTGGGAGTCCTCTGCACACACCCCACACATGTCTCTGTCCACTGCTGGTATTCCTCTGCACCCACCACTCACATGTCTCTGTCCACTGCTGGGAGTCCTCTGCACCCAACCCTCACATGTCTCTGTCCACTTCTGGGAGTCCTCTGCACCCACCACTCACATGTCTCTGTCCACTGCTGGGAGTCCTCTGCACCCACCCCTCACATGTCTCTGTCCACTGCTGGGAGTCCTCTGCACTCATCCCTCACATGTCTCTGTCCACTGCTGGTATTCCTCTGCACCCACCCCTCACATGTCTCCGTCCAGTGCTGGGAGTGATAGGCACCCACCCCCATGTCTCTGTCCACTGCTGGGAGTCCTCTGCACCCACCCCTCATATCTCTCTGTCCACTGCTGGGAGTCCTCTGCACCCACCCCTCACATGTCTCTATCCACTGCTGGGAGACCTCTGCACCCACCCCTATATCTCTGTCCACTGCTGGTAGTGTTAGGCACCCACCCCTCACATGTCTCGGTCCACTGCTGGGAGTGATAGGCACCCACCCCCATGTCTCTGTCCACTGCTGGTATTCCTCTGCACCCACCCCTCACATGTCTCTGTCCACTGCTGGGAGTCCTCTGCACCCACCCCACACATGTCTCTGTCCACTGCTGGGAGTCCTCTGCACCCACCCCTCACATGTCTCTGTCCGCTTCTGGTATTCCTCTGCACCCACCCCTCACATGTCTCTGTCCACTGCTGGGAGTGATAGGCACCCACCCCCATGTCTCTGTCCACTGCTGGGAGTCCTCTGCACCCAACCCTCACATGTCTCTGTCCACTGCTGGTATTCCTCTGCACCCACCCCTCACATGTCTCTGTCCACTGCTGGGAGTACTCTGTACCCACCCCTCACATGTCTCTGTCCACTGATTGGAGTCCTCTGCACCCACCCCTCACATGTCTCTGTCCACTGCTGGTATTCCTCTGCACCCACCCCTCACATGTCTCTGTCCACTGCTGGGAGTGATAGCCACCCACCCTCATGTCTCTGTCCACTGCTGGGAGTCCTATGCACCCACCCCTCACATGTCTCTGTCCACTGCGGGGAGTCTCCTGCACCCACCCCTCACATGTCTCTGTCCACTGCTGGGAGTCCTCTGCACCCACCCCTCACATGTCTTTGTCCACTGCTGGTATTCCTCTGCACCCACCCCTCACATGTCTCTGTCCACTGCTGGTATTCCTCTGCACCCACCCCACACATGTCTCTGTCCACTGCTGGGAGTCCTCTGCACCCACCCCTCACATGTCTCTGTCCACTGCTGGGAGTCCTCTGCACCCACCCCTCACATGTCTCTGTCCACTTCTGGGAGTCCTCTGCACCCACCACTCACATGTCTCTGTCCACTGCTGGGAGTCTTCTGCACCCACCCCTCACATGTCTCTGTCCACTGCTGGGAGTCTTCTGCACCCACCCCTCACATGTCTTTGTCCACTGCTGGGAGTCCTCTGCACCCACCCCTCACATTTCTCTGTCCACTGCTGGTACTCCTCTGCCCCCACCCCACACATGTTTCTGTCCACTGCTGGGAGTGATAGGCACCCACCCCCATGTCTCTGTCCACTTCTGGGAGTCCTCTGCACCCACCACTCACATGTCTCTGTCCACTGCTGGGAGTCCTCTGCACCCACCCCTCACATGTCTCTGTCCACTGCTGGGAGTCCTCTGCACCCATCCCTCACATGTCTCTGTCCACTGCTGGTATTCCTCTGCACCCACCCCTCACATGTCTCCATCCAGTGCTGGGAGTGATAGGCACCCACCCCCATGTCTCTGTCCACTGCTGGGAGTCCTCTGCACACACCCCACACATGTCTCTGTCCACTGCTGGTATTCCTCTCCACCCACCCCTCACATGTATCTTTCCACTGCTGGGAGTCCTCTGCACCCACCCATCACATGTCTCTGTCCACTGCTGGTAGTGATAGGCACTCACCCCTCACATGTCTCGGTCCACTGCTGGGAGTGATATGCACCCATCCCCCATGTCTCTGTCCACTGCTGGGAGACCTCTGCACCCACCCCTCACATGTCTCTGTCCACTGCTGGTATTCCTCTGCACCCACCCCTCACATGTCTCTGTCCACTGCTGGGAGTCCTCTGCACCCACCCTTCACATGTCTCTGTCCACTGCTGGTATTCCTCTGCACCCAACCCTCACATGTCTTTGTCCACTGCTGGGAGTGATAGGCACCCACCCCCATGTCTCTGTCCACTGCTGGGTGTCCTCTGCACCCACCCCTCACATGTCTCTGTCAACTCTTGGGAGTCCTCTGCACCCACCCCTTACATGTCTCTGTCCACTGCTGAGAGTCCTCTGCACCCACCCCTCACATGTCTCTGGCCACTGCTGGGAGTGATAGGCACCCACCCCTCATATGTCTGTCCACTGCTGGGAGTCCTCTGCACCCACCCCTCACATGTCTCTGTCCACTGCTGGGAGTCCTCTGCACCCACCGCTCGCATGTCTCTATCCGCTTCTGGTATTCCTCTGCACCCACCCCTCACATGGCTCTGTCCACTGCTGGGAGTGATAGGAACCCACCCCCATGTCTCTGTCCACTGCTGGGAGTCCTCTGCACCCACCCCTCACATGTCTCTGTCCACTGCTGGTATTCCTCTGCACCCACCCCTCACATGTCTCTGTCCACTGCTGGTATTCCTCTGCACCCACCCCTCACATGTCTCTGTCCACTGCTGGGAGTCCTCTGCACCCACCCCTCACATGTCTCTGTCCACTGCTGGGAGTGATAGGCACCCACCCCCATGTCTCTGTCCACTGCTGGGAGTCCTCTGCACCCACCCCTCACATGTCTCTGTCCACTGCTGGTATTCCTCTGCACCCACCCCTCACATGTCTCTGACCACTGCTGGGAGTCCTCTGTACCCACCCCTCACATGTCTCTGTCCACTGATTGGAGTCCTCTGCACCCACCGCTCACATGTCTCTGTCCACTGCTGGTATTCCTCTGCACCCAAACCCTCACATGTCACTGTCCACTGCTGGGAGTGATAGCCACCCACCCCCATGTCTCTAGCCACTGCTGGGAGTCCTATGCACCCACCCCTCACATGTCTCTGTCCACTGCTGGGAGTCTTATGCACCCACCCCTCACATGTCTCTGTCCACTTCTGGGAGTCCTCTGCACCCACCCCTCACATGTCTCTGTCCACGTATGGTATTCCTCTGCACCCACCCCTCACATGTCTCTGTCCACTTCTGGTATTCCTCTGCACCCACCCCACACATGTCTCTGTCCACTGCTGGGAGTCCTCTGCACCCACCCCTCACATGTCTCGGTCCACTGCTGGGAGTGATAGGTACCCACCCCCATGTCTCTGTCCACTGCTAGTATTCCTCTGCACCCACCCCTCACATGTCTCTGTCCACTGCTGGGAGTCCTCTGCACCCACCCCTCACATGTCTCTGTCCACTGCTGTGAGTCCTCTGCACCCACCCCTCACATGTCTCTGGCCACTGCTGGGAGTGATAGGCACACACCCCTCATATATGTCTGTCCACTGCTGGGAGTCCTCTGCACCCATCCCACACATGTCTCTGTCCACTGCTGGTATTCCTCTGCACCCACCCCTCACATGTCTCTGTCCACTGCAGGGAGTCCTCTGCACCCACCCCTCACATGTCTCTGTCCACGGCTGGGAGTCCTCTGCACCCACCCCTCACATGTCTCTGTCCGCTTCTGGTATTCCTCTGCACCCACCCCTCACATGTCTCTGTCCACTGCTGGGAGTGATAGGCACCCACCCCCATGTCTCTGTCCACTGCTGGGAGTCCTCTGCACCCACCCCTCACATGTCTCTGTCCACTGCTGGTATTCCTCTGCACCCACCCCTCACATGTCTCTGTCCACTGCTGGGAGTCCTCTGTACCCACCCCTCACATGTCTCTGTCCACTGATTGGAGTCCTCTGCACCCACCTCTCACATGTCTCTGTCCACTGCTGGTATTCCTCTGCACCCACCCCTCACATGTCTCTGTCCACTGCTGGGAGTGATAGCCACCCACCCTCATGTCTCTGTCCACTGCTGGGAGTCCTATGCACCCACCCCTCACATGTCTCTGTCCACTGCGGGGAGTCTCCTGCACCCACCCCTCACATGTCTCTGTCCACTGCTGGGAGTCCTCTGCACCCACCCCTCACATGTCTCTGTCCACTGCTGGTATTCCTCTGCACCCACCCCTCACATGTCTCTGTCCACTGCTGGTATTCCTCTGCACCCACCCCACACATGTCTCTGTCCACTGCTGGGAGTCCTCTGCACCCACCCCTCACATGTCTCTGTCCACTTCTGGGAGTCCTCTGCACCCACCACTCACATGTCTCTGTCCACTGCTGGGAGTCCTCTGCAACCACCCCTCACATGTCTCTGTCCACTGCTGGGAGTCCTCTGCACCCATCCCTCACATGTCTCTGTCCACTGCTGGTATTCCTCTGCACCCATCCCTCACATGTCTCCGTCCAGTGCTGGAAGTGATAGGCACCCACCCCCATGTCTCTGTCCACTGCTGGGAGTCCTCTGCACCCACCCCTCATATGTCTCTGTCCACTGCTGGGAGTCCTCTGCACCCACCCTTTACATGTCTCTGTCCACTGCTGGGAGTCCTCTGCAGCCACCCCTATATCTCTGTCCACTGCTGGTAGTGATAGGCACCCACCCCTCACATGTCTCGGTCCACTGCTGGGAGTGATAGGCACCCACCCCCATGTCTCTGTCCACTGCTGGTATTCCTCTGCACCCACCCCTCAAATGTCTCTGTCCACTGCTGGGAGTCCTCTGCACCCACTCCTCACATGTCTCTGTCCACTGCTGTGAGTCCTCTGCACCCACCCCTCACATGTCTCTGGCCACTGCTGGGAGTGATAGGCACCCACCCCTCACATGTCTCTGTCCGCTTCTGGTATTCCTCTGCACCCACCCCTCACATGTCTCTGTCCACTGCTGGGAGTGATAGGGACCCACCCCCATGTCTCTGTCCACTGCTGGGAGTCCTCTGCACCCACCCCTCACATGTCTCTGTCCACTGCTGGTATTCCTCTGCACCCACCCCTCACATGTCTCTGACCACTGCTGGGAGTCCTCTGTACCCACCCCTCACATGTCTCTGTCCAATGATTGGAGTCCTCTGCACCCACCCCTCACATGTCTCTGTCCACTGCTGGTATTCCTCTGCACCCACCCCTCACATGTCTCTGTCCACTGCTGGGAGTGATAGCCACCCACCCCCATGTCTCTGTCCACTGCTGGGAGTCCTATGCACCCACCCCTCACATGTCTCTGTCCACTGCTGGGAGTCTTCTGCACCCACCCCTCACATGTCTCTGTCCACTTCTGGGAGTCCTCTGCACCCACCCCTCACATGTCTCTGTCCACTTATGGTATTCCTCTGCACCCACACCTCACATGTCTCTGTCCACTTATGGTATTCCTCTGCACCCACCCCACACATGTCACTGTCCACTGCTGGGAGTCCTCTGCACCCACCCCTCACATGTCTCGGTCCACTGCTGGGAGTGATAGGTACCCACCCCCATGTCTCTGTCCACTGCTGGTATTCCTCTGCACCCACCCCTCACATGTCTCTGTCCACTGCTGGGAGTCCTCTGCACCTACCCCTCACATGTCTCTGTCCACTGCTGTGAGTCCTCTGCACCCACCCCTCACATGTCTCTGGCCACTGCTGGGAGTGATAGGCACACACCCCTCATATATGTCTGTCCACTGCTGGGAGTCCTCTGCACCCATCCCACACATGTCTCTGTCCACTGCTGGTATTCCTCTGCACCCACCTCTCACATGTCTCTGTCCACTGCTGGGAGTCCTCTGCACCCACCCCTCACATGTCTCTGTCCACTGCTGGGAGTCCTCTGCACCCACCCCTCACATGTCTCTGTCCGCTTCTGGTATTCTTCTGCACCCACCCCTCACATGTCTCTGTCCACTGCTGGGAGTGATAGGCACCCACCCCCATGTCTCTGTCCACTGCTGGGAGTCCTCTGCATCCACCCCTCACATGTCTCTGTCCACTGCTGGTATTCCTCTGCACCCACCCCTCACATGTCTCTGTCCACTGCTGGGAGTCCTCTGTACCCACCCCTCACATGTCTCTGTCCACTGATTGGAGTCCTCTGCACCCACCCCTCACATGTCTCTGTCCACTGCTGGTATTCCTCTGCACCCACCCCTCACATGTCTCTGTCCACTGCTGGGAGTGTTAGCCACCCACCCCCATGTCTCTGTCCACTGCTGGGAGTCCTATGCACCCACCCCTCACATGTCTCTGTCCACTGCTGGGAGTCTTCTGCACCCACCCCTCACATGTCTCTGTCCACTGCTGGGAGTCCTCTGCACCTACCCCTCACATGTCTCTGTCCACTGCTGGTATTCCTCTGCACCCACCCCTCATATGTCTCTGTCCACTGCTGGTATTCCTCTGCACCCACCCCACACATGTCTCTGTCCACTGCTGGGAGTCCTCTGCACCCACCCCTCACATGTCTCTGTCCACTGCTGGGAGTCCTCTGCACCCACCCCTCACATGTCTCTGTCCACTTCTGGGAGTCCTCTGCACCCACCACTCACATGTCTCTGTCCACTGCTGGGAGTCCTCTGCACCCACCCCTCACATGTCTCTGTCCACTGCTGGGAGTCCTCTGCACCCATCCCTCACATGTCTCTGTCCACTGCTGGTATTCCTCTGCACCCACCCCTCACATGTCTCCGTCCAGTGCTGAGAGTGATAGGCACCCACCCCCATGTCTCTGTCCACTGCTGGGAGTCCTCTGCACCCACCCCTCATATGTCTCTGTCCACTGCTGGGAGTCCTCTGCACCCACCCTTCACATGTCTCTGTCCACTGCTGGGAGTCCTCTGCAGCCACCCCTATATCTCTGTCCACTGCTGGTAGTGATAGGCACCCACCCCTCACATGTCTCGGTCCACTGCTGGGAGTGATAGGCACCCACCCCCATGTCTCTGTCCACTGCTGGTATTCCTCTGCACCCACCCCTCACATGTCTCTGTCCACTGCTGGGAGTCCTCTGCACCCACCCCTCACATGTCTCTGTCCACTGCTGTGAGTCCTCTGCACCCACCCCTCACATGTCTCTGGGCACTGCTGGGAGTGATAGGCACACACCCCTTATATATGTCTGTCCACTGCTGGGAGTCATCTGCACCCATCCCACACATGTCTCTGTCCACTGCTGGTATTCCTCTGCATCCACCCCTTACATGTCTCTGTCCACTGCTGGGAGTCCTCTGCACCCACCCCTGACATGTCTCTGTCCACTGCTGGGAGTCCTCTGCACCCACCCCTCACATGTCTCTGTCCGCTTCTGGTATTCCTCTGCACCCACCCCTCACATGTCTCTGTCCACTGCTGGGAGTGACAGGCACCCACCCCCATGTCTCTGTCCACTGCTGGGAGTCCTCTGCACCCACCCCTCACATGTCTCTGTCCACTGCTGGTATTCCTCTGCACCCACCCCTCACATGTCTCTGTCCACTGCTGGGAGTCCTCTGTACCCACCCCTCACATGTCTCTGTCCACTGATTGGAGTCCTCTGCACCCACCGCTCACATGTCTCTGTCCACTGCTGGTATTCCTCTGCACCCACCCCTCACATGTCTCTGTCCACTGCTGGGAGTGATAGCCACCCACCCCCATGTCTCTAGCCACTGCTGGGAGTCCTATGCACCCACCCCTCACATGTCTCTGTCCACTGCTGGGAGTCTTCTGCACCCACCCCTCACATGTCTCTGTCCACTTCTGGGAGTCCTCTGCACCCACCCCTCACATGTCTCTGTCCACTTATGGTATTCCTCTGCACCCACCCCTCACATGTCTCTGTCCACTTCTGGTATTCCTCTGCACCCACCCCACACATGTCTCTGTCCACTGCTGGGAGTCCTCTGCACCCACCCCTCACATGTCTCGGTCCACTGCTGGGAGTGATAGGTACCCACCCCCATGTCTCTGTCCACTGCTAGTATTCCTCTGCACCCACCCCTCACATGTCTCTGTCCACTGCTGGGAGTCCTCTGCACCCACCCCTCACATGTCTCTGTCCACTGCTGTGAGTCCTCTGCACCCACCCCTCACATGTCTCTGGCCACTGCTGGGAGTGATAGGCACACACCCCTCATATATGTCTGTCCACTGCTGGGAGTCCTCTGCACCCATCCCACACATGTCTCTGTCCACTGCTGGTATTCCTCTGCACCCACCCCTCACATGTCTCTGTCCACTGCTGGGAGTCCTCTGCACCCACCCCTCACATGTCTCTGTCCACTGCTGGGAGTCCTCTGCACCCACCCCTCACATGTCTCTGTCCGCTTCTGGTATTCCTCTGCACCCACCCCTCACATGTCTCTGTCCACTGCTGGGAGTGATAGGCACCCACCCCCATGTCTCTGTCCACTGCTGGGAGTCCTCTGCACCCACCCCTCACATGTCTCTGTCCACTGCTGGTATTCCTCTGCACCCACCCCTCACATGTCTCTGTCCACTGCTGGAAGTGATAGCCACCCACCCCCATGTCTCTGTCCACTGCTGGGAGTCCTATGCACCCACCCCTCACATGTCTCTGTCCACTGCTGGGAGTCTCCTGCACCCACCCCTCACATGTCTCTGTCCACTGCTGGGAGTCCTCTGCACCCACCCCTCACATGTCTCTGTCCACTGCTGGTATTCCTCTGCACCCACCCCTCACATGTCTCTGCCCACTGCTGGTATTCCTCTGCACCCACCCCACACATGTCTCTGTCCACTGCTGGGAGTCCTCTGCACCCACCCCTCACATGTCTCTGTCCACTGCTGGGAGTCCTCTGCACCCACCCCTCACATGTCTCTGTCCACTTCTGGGAGTCCTCTGCACCCACCACTCACGTGTCTCTGTCCACTGCTGGGAGTCCTCTGCACCCACCCCTCACATGTCTCTGTCCACTGCTGAGTGTCCTCTGCACCCATCCCTCACATGTCTCTGTCCACTGCTGGTATTCCTCTGCACCCACCCCTCACATGTCTCCGTCCAGTGCTGGAAGTGATAGGCACCCACCCCCATGTCTCTGTCCACTGCTGGGAGTCCTCTGCACCCACCCCTCATATGTCTCTGTCCACTGCTGGGAGTCCTCTGCACCCACCCTTCACATGTCTCTGTCCACTGCTGGGAGTCCTCTGCAGCCACCCCCATATCTCTGTCCACTGCTGGTAGTGATAGGCACCCACCCCTCACATGTCTCGGTCCACTGCTGGGAGTGATAGGCACCCACCCCCATGTCTCTGTCCACTGCTGGTATTCCTCTGCACCCACCCCTCACATGTCTCTGTCCACTGCTGGGAGTCCTCTGCACCCACCCCTCACATGTCTCTGTCCACTGCTGTGAGTCCTCTGCACCCACCCCTCACATGTCTCTGGCCACTGCTGGGAGTGATAGGCACCCACCCCTCACATGTCTCTGTCCGCTTCTGGTATTCCTCTGCACCCACCCCTCACATGTCTCTGTCCACTGCTGGGAGTGATAGGCACCCACCCCCATGTCTCTGTCCACTGCTGGGAGTCCTCTGCACCCACCCCTCACATGTCTCTGTCCACTGCTGGTATTCCTCTGCACCCACCCCTCACATGTCTCTGACCACTGCTGGGAGTCCTCTGTACCCACCACTCACATGTCTCTGTCCACTGATTGGAGTCCTCTGCACCCACCCCTCACATGTCTCTTTCCACTGCTGGTATTCCTCTGCACCCACCCCTCACATGTCTCTGTCCACTGCTGGGAGTGATAGCCACCCACCCCCATGTCTCTGTCCACTGCTGGGAGTCCTATGCACCCACCCCTCACATGTCTCTGTCCACTGCTGGGAGCCTTCTGCACCCACCCCTCACATGTCTCTGTCCACTTCTGGGAGTCCTCTGCACCCACCCCTCACATGTCTCTGTCCACTTATGGTATTCCTCTGCACCCACCCCTCACATGTCTCTGTCCACTTCTGGTATTCCTCTGCACCCACCCCACACATGTCTCTGTCCACTGCTGGGAGTCCTCTGCACCCACCCCTCACATGTCTCGGTCCACTGCTGGGAGTGATATGTACCCACCCCCATGTCTCTGTCCACTGCTGGTATTCCTCTGCACCCACCCCTCACATGTCTCTGTCCACTGCTGGGAGTCCTCTGCACCCACCCCTCACATGTCTCTGTCCACTGCTGTGAGTCCTCTGCACCCACCCCTCACATGTCTCTGGCCACTGCTGGGAGTGATAGGCACACACCCCTCATATATGTCTGTCCACTGCTGGGAGTCCTCTGCACCCATCCCACACATGTCTCTGTCCACTGCTGGTATTCCTCTGCACCCACCCCTCACATGTCTCTGTCCACTGCTGGGAGTCCTCTGCACCCACCCCTCACATGTCTCTGTCCACTGCTGGGAGTCCTCTGCACCCACCCCTCACATGTCTCTGTCCGCTTCTGGTATTCCTCTGCACCCACCCCTCACATGTCTCTGTCCACTGCTGGGAGTGATAGGCACCCACCCCATGTCTCTGTCCACTGCTGGGAGTCCTCTGCACCCACCCCTCACATGTCTCTGTCCACTGCTGGTATTCCTCTGCACCCACCCCTCACATGTCTCTGTCCACTGCTGGGAGTCCTCTGTACCCACCCCTCACATGTCTCTGTCCACTGATTGGAGTCCTCTGCACCCACCCCTCACATGTCTCTGTCCACTGCTGGTATTCCTCTGCACCCACCCCTCACATGTCTCTGTCCACTGCTGGGAGTGATAGCCACCCACCCCCATGTCTCTGTCCACTGCTGGGAGTCCTATGCACCCACCCCTCACATGTCTCTGTCCACTGCTGGGAGTCTTCTGCACCCACCCCTCACATGTCTCTGTCCACTGCTGGGAGACCTCTGCACCCACCCCTCACATGTCTCTGTCCACTGCTGGTATTCCTCTGCACCCACCCCTCACATGTCTCTGTCCACTGCTGGTATTCCTCTGCACCCACCCCACACATGTCTCTGTCCACTGCTGGTATTCCTCTGCACCCACCCCTCACATGTCTCTGTCCACTGCTGGGAGTGATAGCCACCCACCCCCATGTCTCTGTCCACTGCTGGGAGTCCTCTGCACCCACCCCTCACATGTCTCTGTCCACTGCTGGGAGTCCTCTGCACCCACCCCTCACATGTCTCTGTCCACTTCTGGGAGTCCTCTGCACCCACCACTCACATGTCTCTGTCCACTGCTGGGAGTCCTCTGCACCCACCCCTCACATGTCTCTGTCCACTGCTGGGAGTCCTCTGCACCCATCCCTCACATGTCTCTGTCCACTGCTGGTATTCCTCTGCACCCACCCCTCACATGTCTCCGTCCAGTGCTGGGAGTGATAGGCACACACCCCCATGTCTCTGTCCACTGCTGGGAGTCCTCTGCACCCACCCCTCATATGTCTCTGTCCACTGCTGGGAGTCCTCTGCACCCACCCTTCACATGTCTCTGGCCACTGCTGGGAGTCCTCTACAGCCACCCCTATATCTCTGTCCACTGCTGGTAGTGATAGGCACCCACCCCTCACATGTCTCGGTCCACTGCTGGGAGTGATAGGCACCCACCCCCATGTCTCTGTCCACTGCTGGTATTCTTCTGCACCCACCCCTCACATATCTCTGTCCACTGCTGGGAGTCCTCTGCACCCACCCCTCACATGTCTCTGTCCACTGCTGTGAGTCCTCTGCACCCACCCCTCACATGTCTCTGGCCACTGCTGGGAGTGATAGGCACACACCCCTTATATATGTCTGTCCACTGCTGGGAGTCATCTGCACCCATCCCACACATGTCTCTGTCCACTGCTGGTATTCCTCTGCACCCACCCCTCACATGTCTCTGTCCACTGCTGGGAGTCCTCTGCACCCACCCCTGACATGTCTCTGTCCACTGCTGGGAGTCCTCTGCACCCACCCCTCACATGTCTCTGTCCGCTTCTGGTATTCCTCTGCACCCACCCCTCACATGTCTCTGTCCACTGCTGGGAGTGATAGGCACCCACCCCCATGTCTCTGTCCACTGCTTGAAGTCCTCTGCACCCACCCCTCACATGTCTCTGTCCACTGCTGGTATTCCTCTGCACCCACCCCTCACATGTCTCTGTCCACTGCTGGGAGTCCTCTGTACCCACCCCTCACATGTCTCTGTCCACTGATTGGAGTCCTCTGCACCCACCGCTCACATGTCTCTGTCCACTGCTGGTATTCCTCTGCACCCACCCCTCACATGTCTCTGTCCACTGCTGGGAGTGATAGCCACCCACCCCCATGTCTCTAGCCACTGCTGGGAGTCCTATGCACCCACCCCTCACATGTCTCTGTCCACTGCTGGGAGTCTTCTGCACCCACCCCTCACATGTCTCTGTCCACTACTGGGAGTCCTCTGCACCCACCCCTCACATGTCTCTGTCCACTGCTGTGAGTCCTCTGCACCCACCCCTCACATGTCTCTGGCCACTGCTGGGAGTGATAGGCACACACCCCTCATATATGTCTGTCCACTGCTGGGAGTCCTCTGCACCCATCCCACACATGTCTCTGTCCACTGCTGGTATTCCTCTGCACCCACCCCTCACATGTCTCTGTCCACTGCTGGGAGTCCTCTGCACCCACCCCTCACATGTCTCTGTCCACTGCTGGGAGTCCTCTGCACCCACCCCTCACATGTCTCTGTCCGCTTCTGGTATTCCTCTGCACCCACCCCTCACATGTCTCTGTCTACTGCTGGGAGTGATAGGCACCCACCCCCATGTCTCTGTCCACTGCTG
Source organism: Triturus cristatus (assembly GCF_964204655.1). NCBI lineage: Eukaryota > Metazoa > Chordata > Amphibia > Caudata > Salamandridae > Triturus > Triturus cristatus. Next base: position 458,700,993 of record NC_140579.1, on the reverse strand, counting down.
GGAGTCCTCTGCACCCACCCCTCACATGTCTCTGTCCACTGCTGGTATTCCTCTGCACCCAACCCTCACATGTCTCTGTCCACTGCTGGGAGTCCTCTGTACCCACCCCTCACATGTCTCTGTCCACTGATTGGAGTCCTCTGCACCCACCCCTCACATGTCTCTGTCCACTGCTGGTATTCCTCTGCACCCACCCCTCACATGTCTCTGTCCACTGCTGGGAGTGATAGCCACCCACCCCCATGTCTCTGTCCACTGCTGGGAGTCCTATGCACCCACACCTCACATGTCTCTGTCCACTGCTGGGAGTCTCCTGCACCCACCCCTCACATGTCTCTGTCCACTGCTGGGAGTCCTCTGCACCCACCCCTCACATGTCTCTGTCCACTGCTGGTATTCCTCTGCACCCACCCCTCACATGTCTCTGCCCACTGCTGGAATTCCTCTGCACCCACCCCACACATGTCTCTGTCCACTGCTGGGAGTCCTCTGCACCCACCCCTCACATGTCTCTGTCCACTGCTGGGAGTCCTCTGCACCCACCCCTCACATGTCTCTGTCCACTTCTGGGAGTACTCTGCACCCACCACTCACATGTCTCTTTCCACTGCTGGGAGTCCTCTGCACCCACCCCTCACATGTCTCTGTCCACTGCTGGGAGTCCTCTGCACCCATCCCTCACATGTCTCTGTCCACTGCTGGTATTCCTCTGCACCCACCCCTCACATGTCTCTGTCCACTGCTGGGAGTGATAGCCACCCACCCCCATGTCTCTGTCCACTGCTGGGAGTCCTATGCACCCACACCTCACATGTCTCTGTCCACTGCTGGGAGTCTCCTGCACCCACCCCTCACATGTCTCTGTCCACTGCTGGGAGTCCTCTGCACCCACCCCTCACATGTCTCTGTCCACTGCTGGTATTCCTCTGCACCCACCCCTCACATGTCTCTGCCCACTGCTGGAATTCCTCTGCACCCACCCCACACATGTCTCTGTCCACTGCTGGGAGTCCTCTGCACCCACCCCTCACATGTCTCTGTCCACTGCTGGGAGTCCTCTGCACCCACCCCTCACATGTCTCTGTCCACTTCTGGGAGTACTCTGCACCCACCCCTCACATGTCTCTGTCCACTTCTGGGAGTACTCTGCACCCACCACTCACATGTCTCTTTCCACTGCTGGGAGTCCTCTGCACCCACCCCTCATATGTCTCTGTCCACTGCTGGGAGTCCTCTGCACCCACCCTTCACATGTCTCTGTCCACTGCTGGGAGTCCTCTGCAGCCACCCCTATATCTCTGTCCACTGCTGGTAGTGATAGGCACCCACCCCTCACATGTCTCGGTCCACTGCTGGGAGTGATAGGCACCCACCCCCATGTCTCTGTCCACTGCTGGTATTCCTCTGCACCCACCCCTCACATGTTTCTGTCCACTGCTGGGAGTCCTCTGCACCCACCCCTCACATGTCTCTGTCCACTGCTGTGAGTCCTCTGCACCCACCCCTCACATGTCTCTGGCCACTGCTGGGAGTGATAGGCACCCACCCCTCACATGTCTCTGTCCGCTTCTGGTATTCCTCTGCACCCACCCCTCACATGTCTCTGTCCACTGCTGGGAGTGATAGGCACCCACCCCCATGTCTCTGTCCACTGCTGGGAGTCCTCTGCACCCACCCCTCACATGTCTCTGTCCACTGCTGGTATTCCTCTGCACCCACCCCTCACATGTCTCTGACCACTGCTGGGAGTCCTCTGTACCCACCCCTCACATGTCTCTGTCCACTGATTGGAGTCCTCTGCACCCACCCCTCACATGTCTCTGTCCACTGCTGGTATTCCTCTGCACCCACCCCTCACATGTCTCTGTCCACTGCTGGGAGTGATAGCCACCCACCCCCATGTCTCTGTCCACTGCTGGGAGTCCTATGCACCCACCCCTCACATGTCTCTGTCCACTGCTGGGAGTCCTCTGCACCCACCCCTCACATGTCTCTGTCCACTGCTGGGAGTCCTCTGCACCCATCCCTCACATGTCTCTGTCCACTGCTGGTATTCCTCTGCACCCACCCCTCACATGTCTCCGTCCAGTGCTGGGAGTGATAGGCACCCACCCCCATGTCTCTGTCCACTGCTGGGAGTCCTCTGCACCCACCCCTCATATGTCTCTGTCCACTGCTGGGAGTCCTCTGCACCCACCCTTCACATGTCTCTGTCCACTGCTGGGAGTCCTCAACAGCCACCCCTATATCTCTGTCCACTGCTGGTAGTGATAGGCACCCACCCCTCACATGTCTCGGTCCACTGCTGGGAGTGATAGGCACCCACCCCCATGTCTCTGTCCACTGCTGGTATTCTTCTGCACCCACCCCTCACATATCTCTGTCCACTGCTGGGAGTCCTCTGCACCCACCCCTCACATGTCTCTGTCCACTGCTGTGAGTCCTCTGCACCCACCCCTCACATGTCTCTGGCCACTGCTGGGAGTGATAATCACACACCCCTTATATATGTCTGTCCACTGCTGGGAGTCATCTGCACCCATCCCACACATGTCTCTGTCCACTGCTGGTATTCCTCTGCACCCACCCCTCACATGTCTCTGTCCACTGCTGGGAGTCCTCTGCACCCACCCCTGACATGTCTCTGTCCACTGCTGGGAGTCCTCTGCACCCACCCCTCACATGTCTCTGTCCGCTTCTGGTATTCCTCTGCACCCACCCCTCACATGTCTCTGTCCACTGCTGGGAGTGATAGGCACCCACCCCCATGTCTCTGTCCACTGCTGGGAGTCCTCTGCACCCACCCCTCACATGTCTCTGTCCACTGCTGGTATTCCTCTGCACCCACCCCTCACATGTCTCTGTCCACTGCTGGGAGTCCTCTGTACCCACCCCTCACATGTCTCTGTCCACTGATTGGAGTCCTCTGCACCCACCGCTCACATGTCTCTGTCCACTGCTGGTATTCCTCTGCACCCACCCCTCACATGTCTATGTCCACTGCTGGGAGTGATAGCCACCCACCCCCATGTCTCTAGCCACTGCTGGGAGTCCTATGCACCCACCCCTCACATGTCTCTGTCCACTGCTGGGAGTCTTCTGCACCCACCCCTCACATGTCTCTGTCCACTGCTGGGAGTCCTCTGCACCCACCCCTCACATGTCTCTGTCCACTGCTGTGAGTCCTCTGCACCCACCCCTCACATGTCTCTGGCCACTGCTGGGAGTGATAGGCACACACCCCTCATATATGTCTGTCCACTGCTGGGAGTCCTCTGCACCCATCCCACACATGTCTCTGTCCACTGCTGGTATTCCTCTGCACCCACCCCTCACATGTCTCTGTCCACTGCTGGGAGTCCTCTGCACCCACCCCTCACATGTCTCTGTCCACTGCTGGGAGTCCTCTGCACCCACCCCTCACATGTCTCTGTCCGCTTTTGGTATTCCTCTGCACCCACCCCTCACATGTCTCTGTCTACTGCTGGGAGTGATAGGCACCCACCCCCATGTCTCTGTCCACTGCTGGGAGTCCTCTGCACCCACCCCTCACATGTCTCTGTCCACTGCTGGTATTCCTCTGCACCCACCCCTCACATGTCTCTGTCCACTGCTGGGAGTCCTCTCTACCCACCCCTCACATGTCTCTGTCCACTGATTGGAGTCCTCTGCACCCACCCCTCACATGTCTCTGTCCACTGCTGGTATTCCTCTGCACCCACCCATCACATGTCTCTGTCCACTGCTGGGAGTGATAGCCACCCACCCCCATGTCTCTGTCCACTGCTGGGAGTCCTATGCACCCACCCCTCACATGTCTCTGTCCACTGCTGGGAGTCTCCTGCACCCACCCCACACATGTCTCTGTCCACTGCTGGGAGTCCTCTGCATCCACCCCTCACATGTCTCTGTCCACTGCTGGTATTCCTCTGCACCCACCCCTCACATGTCTCTGCCCACTGCTGGTATTCCTCTGCACCCACCCCACACATGTCTCTGTCCACTGCTGGGAGTCCTCTGCACCCACCCCTCACATGTCTCTGTCCACTGCTGGGAGTCCTCTGCACCCATCCCTCACATGTCTCTGTCCACTTCTGGGAGTACTCTGCACCCACCACTCACATGTCTCTGTCCACTGGTGGGAGTCCTCTGCACCCACCCCTCACATGTCTCTGTCCACTGCTGGGAGTCCTCTGCACCCATCCCTCACATGTCTCTGTCCACTGCTGGTATTCCTCTGCACCCACCCCTCACATGTCTCCGTCCAGTGCTGGAAGTGATAGGCACCCACCCCCATGTCTCTGTCCACTGCTGGGAGTCCTCTGCACCCACCCCTCATATGTCTCTGTCCACTGCTGGGAGTCCTCTGCACCCACCCTTCACATGTCTCTGTCCACTGCTGGGAGTCCTCTGCAACCACCCCTATATCTCTGTCCACTGCTGGTAGTGATAGGCACCCACCCCTCACATGTCTCGGTCCACTGCTGGGAGTGATAGGCACCCACCCCCATGTCTCTCTCCACTGCTGGTATTCCTCTGCACCCACCCCTCACATGTCTCTGTCCACTGCTGGGAGTCCTCTGCACCCACCCCTCACATGTCTCTGTCCACTGCTGTGAGTCCTCTGCACCCACCCCTCACATGTCTCTGGCCACTGCTGGGAGTGATAGGCACCCACCCCTCACATGTCTCTGTCCGCTTCTGGTATTCCTCTGCACCCACCCCTCACATGTCTCTGTCCACTGCTGGGAGTGATAGGCACCCACCCCCATGTCTCTGTCCGCTGCTGGGAGTCCTCTGCACCCACCCCTCACATGTCTCTGTCCACTGCTGGTATTCCTCTGCACCCACCCCTCACATGTCTCTGACCACTGCTGGGAGTCCTCTGCACCCACCCCTCACATGTCTCTGTCCACTGATTGGAGTCCTCTGCACCCACCCCTCACATGTCTCTGTCCACTGCTGGTATTCCTCTGCACCCACCCCTCACATGTCTCTGTCCACTGCTGGGAGTGATAGCCACCCACCCCCATGTCTCTGTCCACTGCTGGGAGTCCTCTGCACCCACCCCTCACATGTCTCTGTCCACTTCTGGTATTCCTCTGCACCCACCCCACACATGTCTCTGTCCACTGCTGGGAGTCCTCTGCACCCACCCCTCACATGTCTCGGTCCACTGCTGGGAGTGATAGGTACCCACCCCCATCTCTCTGTCCACTGCTGGTATTCCTCTGCACCCACCCCTCACATGTCTCTGTCCACTGCTGGGAGTCCTCTGCACCCACCCCTCACATGTCTCTGTCCAATGCTGTGAGTCCTCTGCACCCACCCCTCACATGTCTCTGGCCACTGCTGGGAGTGATAGGCACACACCCCTCATATATGTCTGTCCACTGCTGGGAGTCCTCTGCACCCATCCCACACATGTCTCTGTCCACTGCTGGTATTCCTCTGCACCCACCCCTCACATGTCTCTGTCCACTGCTGGGAGTCCTCTGCACCCACCCCTCACATGTCTCTGTCCACTGCTGGGAGTCCTCTGCACCCACCCCTCACATGTCTCTGTCCGCTTCTGGTATTCCGCTGCACCCACCCCTCACATGTCTCTGTCCACTGCTGGGAGTGATAGGCACCCACCCCCATGTCTCTGTCCACTGCTGGGAGTCCTCTGCACCCACCCCTCACATGTCTCTGTCCACTGCTGGGAGTCCTCTGTACCCACCCCTCACATGTCTCTGTCCACTGATTGGAGTCCTCTGCACCCACCCCTCACATGTCTCTGTCCACTGCTGGTATTCCTCTGCACCCACCCCTCACATGTCTCTGTCCACTGCTGGGAGTGATAGCCACCCACCCCCATGTCTCTGTCCACTGCTGGGAGTCCTATGCACCCACCCCTCACATGTCTCTGTCCACTGCTGGGAGTCTTCTGCACCCACCCCTCACATGTCTCTGTCCACTGCTGGGAGTCCTCTGCACCCACCCCTCACATGTTTTTGTCCACTGCTGGTATTCCTCTGCACCCACCCCTCACATGTCTCTGTCCACTGCTGGTATTCCTCTGCACCCACCCCACACATGTCTCTGCCCACTGCTGGGAGTCCTCTGCACCCACCCCTCACATGTCTCTGTCCACTGCTGGGAGTCCTCTGCACCCACCCCTCACATGTCTCTGTCCACTTCTGGGAGTCCTCTGCACCCACCACTCACATGTCTCTGTCCACTGCTGGGAGTCCTCTGCACCCACCCCTCACATGTCTCTGTCCACTGCTGGGAGTCCTCTGCACCCATCCCTCACATGTCTCTGTCCACTGCTGGTATTCCTCTGCACCCACCCCTCACATGTCTCTGTCCAGTGCTGGAAGTGATAGGCACCCACCCCCATGTCTCTGTCCACTGCTGGGAGTCCTCTGCACCCACCCCTCACATGTCTCTGTCCACTGCTGGTATTCCTCTGCACCCACCCCTCACATGTCTCCGTCCAGTGCTGGAAGTGATAGGCACCCACCCCCATGTCTCTGTCCACTGCTGGGAGTCCTCTGCACCCACCCCTCATATGTCTCTGTCCACTGCTGGGAGTCCTCTGCACCCACCCTTCACATGTCTCTGTCCACTGCTGGGAGTCCTCTGCAGCCACCCCTATATCTCTGTCCACTGCTGGTAGTGATAGGCACCCACCCCTCACATGTCTCGGTCCACTGCTGGGAGTGATAGGCACCCACCCCCATGTCTCTGTCCACTGCTGGTATTCCTCTGCACCCACCCCTCACATGTTTCTGTCCACTGCTGGGAGTCCTCTGCACCCACCCCTCACATGTCTCTGTCCACTGCTGTGAGTCCTCTGCACCCACCCCTCACATGTCTCTGGCCACTGCTGGGAGTGATAGGCACCCACCCCTCACATGTCTCTGTCCGCTTCTGGTATTCCTCTGCACCCACCCCTCACATGTCTCTGTCCACTGCTGGGAGTGATAGGCACCCACCCCCATGTCTCTGTCCACTGCTGGGAGTCCTCTGCACCCACCCCTCACATGTCTCTGTCCACTGCTGGTATTCCTCTGCACCCACCCCTCACATGTCTCTGACCACTGCTGGGAGTCCTCTGTACCCACCCCTCACATGTCTCTGTCCACTGATTGGAGTCCTCTGCACCCACCCCTCACATGTCTCTGTCCACTGCTGGTATTCCTCTGCACCCACCCCTCACATGTCTCTGTCCACTGCTGGGAGTGATAGCCACCCACCCCCATGTCTCTGTCCACTGCTGGGAGTCCTATGCACCCACCCCTCACATGTCTCTGTCCACTGCTGGGAGTCCTCTGCACCCACCCCTCACATATCTCTGTCCACTGCTGGGAGTCCTCTGCACCCATCCCTCACATGTCTCTGTCCACTGCTGGTATTCCTCTGCACCCACCCCTCACATGTCTCCGTCCAGTGCTGGGAGTGATAGGCACCCACCCCCATGTCTCTGTCCACTGCTGGGAGTCCTCTGCACCCACCCCTCATATGTCTCTGTCCACTGCTGGGAGTCCTCTGCACCCACCCTTCACATGTCTCTGTCCACTGCTGGGAGTCCTCTACAGCCACCCCTATATCTCTGTCCACTGCTGGTAGTGATAGGCACCCACCCCTCACATGTCTCGGTCCACTGCTGGGAGTGATAGGCACCCACCCCCATGTCTCTGTCCACTGCTGGTATTCTTCTGCACCCACCCCTCACATATCTCTGTCCACTGCTGGGAGTCCTCTGCACCCACCCCTCACATGTCTCTGTCCACTGCTGTGAGTCCTCTGCACCCACCCCTCACATGTCTCTGGCCACTGCTGGGAGTGATAGGCACACACCCCTTATATATGTCTGTCCACTGCTGGGAGTCATCTGCACCCATCCCACACATGTCTCTGTCCACTGCTGGTATTCCTCTGCACCCACCCCTCACATGTCTCTGTCCACTGCTGGGAGTCCTCTGCACCCACCCCTGACATGTCTCTGTCCACTGCTGGGAGTCCTCTGCACCCACCCCTCACATGTCTCTGTCCGCTTCTGGTATTCCTCTGCACCCACCCCTCACATGTCTCTGTCCACTGCTGGGAGTGATAGGCACCCACCCCCATGTCTCTGTCCACTGCTGGGAGTCCTCTGCACCCACCCCTCACATGTCTCTGTCCACTGCTGGTATTCCTCTGCACCCACCCCTCACATGTCTCTGTCCACTGCTGGGAGTCCTCTGTACCCACCCCTCACATGTCTCTGTCCACTGATTGGAGTCCTCTGCACCCACCGCTCACATGTCTCTGTCCACTGCTGGTATTCCTCTGCACCCACCCCTCACATGTCTCTGTCCACTGCTGGGAGTGATAGCCACCCACCCCCATGTCTCTAGCCACTGCTGGGAGTCCTATGCACCCACCCCTCACATGTCTCTGTCCACTGCTGGGAGTCTTCTGCACCCACCCCTCACATGTCTCTGTCCACTGCTGGGAGTCCTCTGCACCCACCCCTCACATGTCTCTGTCCACTGCTGTGAGTCCTCTGCACCCACCCCTCACATGTCTCTGGCCACTGCTGGGAGTGATAGGCACACACCCCTCATATATGTCTGTCCACTGCTGGGAGTCCTCTGCACCCATCCCACACATGTCTCTGTCCACTGCTGGTATTCCTCTGCACCCACCCCTCACATGTCTCTGTCCACTGCTGGGAGTCCTCTGCACCCACCCCTCACATGTCTCTGTCCACTGCTGGGAGTCCTCTGCACCCACCCCTCACATGTCTCTGTCCGCTTTTGGTATTCCTCTGCACCCACCCCTCACATGTCTCTGTCTACTGCTGGGAGTGATAGGCACCCACCCCCATGTCTCTGTCCACTGCTGGGAGTCCTCTGCACCCACCCCTCACATGTCTCTGTCCACTGCTGGTATTCCTCTGCACCCACCCCTCACATGTCTCTGTCCACTGCTGGGAGTCCTCTGTACCCACCCCTCACATGTCTCTGTCCACTGATTGGAGTCCTCTGCACCCACCCCTCACATGTCTCTGTCCACTGCTGGTATTCCTCTGCACCCACCCCTCACATGTCTCTGTCCACTGCTGGGAGTGATAGCCACCCACCCCCATGTCTCTGTCCACTGCTGGGAGTCCTATGCACCCACCCCTCACATGTCTCTGTCCACTGCTGGGAGTCTCCTGCACCCACCCCACACATGTCTCTGTCCACTGCTGGGAGTCCTCTGCATCCACCCCTCACATGTCTCTGTCCACTGCTGGTATTCCTCTGCACCCACCCCTCACATGTCTCTGCCCACTGCTGGTATTCCTCTGCACCCACCCCACACATGTCTCTGTCCACTGCTGGGAGTCCTCTGCACCCACCCCTCACATGTCTCTGTCCACTGCTGGGAGTCCTCTGCACCCATCCCTTACATGTCTCTGTCCACTTCTGGGAGTACTCTGCACCCACCACTCACATGTCTCTGTCCACTGGTGGGAGTCCTCTGCACCCACCCCTCACATGTCTCTGTCCACTGCTGGGAGTCCTCTGCACCCATCCCTCACATGTCTCTGTCCACTGCTGGTATTCCTCTGCACCCACCCCTCACATGTCTCCGTCCAGTGCTGGAAGTGATAGGCACCCACCCCCATGTCTCTGTCCACTGCTGGGAGTCCTCTGCACCCACCCCTCATATGTCTCTGTCCACTGCTGGGAGTCCTCTGCACCCACCCTTCACATGTCTCTGTCCACTGCTGGGAGTCCTCTGCAACCACCCCTATATCTCTGTCCACTGCTGGTAGTGATAGGCACCCACCCCTCACATGTCTCGGTCCACTGCTGGGAGTGATAGGCACCCACCCCCATGTCTCTGTCCACTGCTGGTATTCCTCTGCACCCACCCCTCACATGTCTCTGTCCACTGCTGGGAGTCCTCTGCACCCACCCCTCACATGTCTCTGTCCACTGCTGTGAGTCCTCTGCTCCCACCCCTCACATGTCTCTGGCCACTGCTGGGAGTGATAGGCACCCACCCCTCACATGTCTCTGTCCGCTTCTGGTATTCCTCTGCACCCACCCCTCACATGTCTCTGTCCACTGCTGGGAGTGATAGGCACCCACCCCCATGTCTCTGTCCGCTGCTGGGAGTCCTCTGCACCCACCCCTCACATGTCTCTGTCCACTGCTGGTATTCCTCTGCACCCACCCCTCACATGTCTCTGACCACTGCTGGGAGTCCTCTGCACCCACCCCTCACATGTCTCTGTCCACTGCTGGTATTCCTCTGCACCCACCCCTCACATGTCTCTGTCCACTGCTGGGAGTGATAGCCACCCACCCCCATGTCTCTGTCCACTGCTGGGAGTCCTCTGCACCCACCCCTCACATGTCTCTGTCCACTTCTGGTATTCCTCTGCACCCACCCCACACATGTCTCTGTCCACTGCTGGGAGTCCTCTGCACCCACCCCTCACATGTCTCGGTCCACTGCTGGGAGTGATAGGTACCCACCCCCATCTCTCTGTCCACTGCTGGTATTCCTCTGCACCCACCCCTCACATGTCTCTGTCCACTGCTGGGAGTCCTCTGCACCCACCCCTCACATGTCTCTGTCCACTGCTGTGAGTCCTCTGCACCCACCCCTCACATGTCTCTGGCCACTGCTGGGAGTGATAGGCACACACCCCTCATATATGTCTGTCCACTGCTGGGAGTCCTCTGCACCCATCCCACACATGTCTCTGTCCACTGCTGGTATTCCTCTGCACCCACCCCTCACATGTCTCTGTCCACTGCTGGGAGTCCTCTGCACCCACCCCTCACATGTCTCTGTCCACTGCTGGGAGTCCTCTGCACCCACCCCTCACATGTCTCTGTCCGCTTCTGGTATTCCGCTGCACCCACCCCTCACATGTCTCTGTCCACTGCTGGGAGTGATAGGCACCTACTCCCATGTCTCTGTCCACTGCTGGGAGTCCTCTGCACCCACCCCTCACATGTCTCTGTCCACTGCTGGGAGTCCTCTGTACCCACCCCTCACATGTCTCTGTCCACTGATTGGAGTCCTCTGCACCCACCCCTCACATGTCTCTGTCCACTGCTGGTATTCCTCTGCACCCACCCCTCACATGTCTCTGTCCACTGCTGGGAGTGATAGCCACCCACCCCCATGTCTCTGTCCACTGCTGGGAGTCCTATGCACCCACCCCTCACATGTCTCTGTCCACTGCTGGGAGTCTTCTGCACCCACCCCTCACATGTCTCTGTCCACTGCTGGGAGTCCTCTGCACCCACCCCTCACATGTTTTTGTCCACTGCTGGTATTCCTCTGCACCCACCCCTCACATGTCTCTGTCCACTGCTGGTATTCCTCTGCACCCACCCCACACATGTCTCTGCCCACTGCTGGGAGTCCTCTGCACCCACCCCTCACATGTCTCTGTCCACTGCTGGGAGTCCTCTGCACCCACCCCTCACATGTCTCTGTCCACTTCTGGGAGTCCTCTGCACCCACCACTCACATGTCTCTGTCCACTGCTGGGAGTCCTCTGCACCCACCCCTCACATGTCTCTGTCCACTGCTGGGAGTCCTCTGCACCCATCCCTCACATGTCTCTGTCCACTGCTGGTATTCCTCTGCACCCACCCCTCACATGTCTCCGTCCAGTGCTGGAAGTGATAGGCACCCACCCCCATGTCTCTGTCCACTCCTGGGAGTCCTCTGCACCCACCCCTCATATGTCTCTGTCCACTGCTGGGAGTCCTCTGCACCCACCCTTCACATGTCTCTGTCCACTGCTGGGAGTCCTCTGCAGCCACCCCTATATCTCTGTCCACTGCTGGTAGTGATAGGCACCCACCCCTCACATGTCTCAGTCCACTGCTGGGAGTGATAGGCACCCACCCCCATGTCTGTGTCCACTGCTGGTATTCCTCTGCACCCACCCCTCACATGTCTCTGTCCACTGCTGGGAGTCCTCTGCACCCACCCCTCACATGTCTCTGTCCACTGCTGTGAGTCCTCTGCACCCACCCCTCACATGTCTCTGGCCACTGCTGGGAGTGATGGGCACACACCCCTTATATATGTCTGTCCACTGCTGGGAGTCCTCTGCACCCATCCCACACATGTCTCTGTCCACTGCTGGTATTCCTCTGCACCCACCCCTCACATGTCTCTGTCCACTGCTGGGAGTCCTCTGCACCCACCCCTGACATGTCTCTGTCCACTGCTGGGAGTCCTCTGCACCCACCCCTTACATGTCTCTGTCCGCTTCTGGTATTCCTCTGCACCCACCCCTCACATGTCTCTGTCCACTGCTGGGAGTGATTGGCACCCACCCCCATGTCTCTGTCCACTGCTGGGAGTCCTCTGCACCCACCCCTCACATGTCTCTGTCCACTGCTGGTATTCCTCTGCACCCACCCCTCACATGTCTCTGTCCACTGCTGGGAGTCCTCTGTACCCACCCCTCACATATCTCTGTCCACTGATTGGAGTCCTCTGCACCCACCCCTCACATGTCTCTGTCCACTGCTGGTATTCCTCTGCACCCACCCCTCACATGTCTCTGTCCACTGCTGGGAGTGATAGCCACCCACCCCCATGTCTCTGTCCACTGCTGGGAGTCTTCTGCACCCACCCCTCACATGTCTCTGTCCACTGCTGGGAGTCCTCTGCACCCACCCCTCACATGTCTCTGTCCACTGCTGGTATTCCTCTGCACCCACCCCTCACATGTCTCTGTCCACTGCTGGTATTCCTCTGCACCCACCCCACACATGTCTCTGTCCACTGCTGGGAGTCCTCTGCACCCACCCCTCACATGTCTCTGTCCACTGCTGGGAGTCCTCTGCACCCATCCCTCACATGTCTCTGTCCACTGCTGGTATTCCTCTGCACCCACCCCTCACATGTCTCCGTCCAGTGCTGGGAGTGATAGGCACACACCCCCATGTCTCTGTCCACTGCTGGGAGTCCTCTGCACCCACCCCTCACATGTCTCTGTCCACTGCTGGTATTCCTCTGCACCCACCCCTCACATGTCTCTGTCCACTGCTGGGAGTCCTCTGCACCCACCCCTCACATGTCTCTGTCCACTGCTGGGAGTCCTCTGCACCCATCCCTCACATGTCTCTGTCCACTGCTGGTATTCCTCTACACCCACCCCTCACATGTCTCCGTCCAGTGCTGGGAGTGATAGGCACACACCCCCATGTCTCTGTCCACTGCTGGGAGTCCTCTGCACCCACCCCTCACATGTCTCTGTCCACTGCTGGGAGTCCTCTGCACCCACCCCTCACATGTCTCTGTCCACTGCTGGTAGTGATAGGCACTCACCCCTCACATGTCTCGGTCCACTGCTGGGAGTGATATGCACCCACCCCCATGTCTCTGTCCACTGCTGGGAGACCTCTGCACCCACCCCTCACATGTCTCTGTCCACTGCTGGTATTCCTCTGCACCCACCCCTCACATGTCTCTGTCCACTGCTGGGAGTCCTCTGCACCCACCCCTCACATATTTCTGTCCACTGCTGGTATTTCTCTGCACCCACCCCTCACATGTCTCTGTCCACTGCTGGGAGTGATAGGCACCCACCCCCATGTCTCTGTCCACTGCTGGGAGTCCTCTGCACCCACCCCTCACATGTCTCTGTCAACTCCTGGGAGTCCTCTCCACCCACCCCTCACATGTCTCTGTCCACTGCTGAGAGTCCTCTGCACCCACCCCTCACATGTCTCTGGTCACTGCTGGGAGTGATAGGCACCCACCCCTCACATGTCTGTCCACTGCTGGGAGTCCTCTGCACCCACCCCTCACATGTCTCTGTCCATTGCTGGTATTCCTCTGCACCCACCCCTCACAGGTCTCTGTCCACTGCTGGGAGTCCTCTGCACCCACTCCTCACATGTCTCTGTCCACTGCTGGTATTCCTCTGCACCCACCCCACACATGTCTCTGTCCACTGCTGGGAGTGATAGGCACCCACCCCCATGTCTCTGTCCACTGCTGGGAGTCCTCTGCACCCACCCCTCACATGTCTCTGTCCACGTCTGGGAGTCCTCTGCACCCACCACTCACATGTTTCTGTCCACTGCTGGGAGTCCTCTGCACCCATCCCTCACATGTCTCTGTCCACTGCTGATATTCCTCTGCACCCACCCCTCACATGTCTCCATCCAGTGCTGGGAGTGATAGGCACCCACCCCCATGTCTCTGTCCACTGCTGGGCGTCCTCTGCGCCCACCCCTCACATGTCTCTGTCCACTGCTGGTATTCCTCTGCACCCACCCCTCACATGTCTCTGTCCACTGCTGGGAGTCCTCTGCACCCACCCCTCACATGTCTCTGTCCACTGCTGGTAGTGATAGGCACTCACCCCTCACATGTCTCGGTCCACTGCTGGGAGTGATAGGCACCCACCCCCATGTCTCTGTCCACTGCTGGGAGACCTCTGCACCCACCCCTCACATGTCTCTGTCCACTGCTGGTATTCCTCTGCACCCACCCCTCACATGTCTCTGTCCACTGCTGGGAGTCCTCTGCACCCACCCCTCACATGTCTCTGTCCACCGCTGGTATTCCTCTGCATCCACCCCTCACATGTCTCTGTCCACTGCTGGGAGTGATAGGCACCAACCCCCATGTCTCTGTCCACTGCTGGGAGTCCTCTGCACCCACCCCTCACATGTCTCTGTCCACTGCTGGGAGTCCTCTGCACCCACCCCTCACATGTCTCTGTCCACTGCTGAGATTCCTCTGCACCCACCCCTCACATGTCTCTGGCCACTGCTGGGAGTGATAGGCACCCACCCCTCTTATGTCTGTCCACTGCTGGGAGTCCTCTGCACCCACCCCTCACATGTCTCTGTCCACTGCTGGTATTCCTCTGCACCCACCCCTCACAGGTCTCTGTCCACTGCTGGGAGTCCTCTGCACCCACCCCTCACATGTCTCTGTCCACTGCTGGGAGTCCTCTGCACCCACCCCTCACATGTCTCTGTCCACTGCTGGGAGTCCTCTGCACTCACCCCCATATCTCTGTCCACTGCTGGTAGTGATAGGCATCCACCCCTCACATGTCTTTGTCCACTGCTGGTATTCCTCTGCACCCACCCCTCACATGTCTCTGTCCACTGCTGGTATTCCTCTGCACCCACCCCACATATGTCTCTGTCCACTGCTGGGAGTCCTCTGCACCCACCCCTCACATGTCTCTGTCCACTGATGGTATTCCTCTGCACCCACCCCTCACATGTCTCTGTCCACTGCTGGTAGTGATAGGCACTCAGCCCTCACATGTCTCAGTCCACTGCTGGGAGTGATAGGCACCCACCCCCATGTCTCTGTCCACTGCTGGGAGACCTCTGCACCCACCCCTCACATGTCTCTGTCCCCTGCTGGTATTCCTCTGCACCCACCCCTCACATGTCTCTGTCCACTGCTGGGAGTCCTCTGCACCCACCCCTCACATGTCTCTGTCCACTGCTGGTATTGCTCTGCACCCACCCCTCACATGTCTCTGTCCACTGCTGGGAGTGATAGGCACCCACCCCCATGTCTCTGTCCACTGCTGGGAGTCCTCGGCACCCACCCCTCACATGTCTCTGTCCACTGCTGGGAGTCCTCTGCACCCACCCCTCACATGTCTCTGTCCACTGCTGAGAGTCACCTGCACCCACCCCTCACATGTATCTGGCCACTGCTGGGAGTGATAGGCACCCACCCCTCATATGTCTGTCCACTGCTGGGAGTCCTCTGCACCCACCCCTCACATGTCTCTGTCCACTGCTGGTAGTGATAGGCACTCACCCCTCACATGTCTCGGTCCACTGCTGGGAGTGATAGGCACACACCCCCATGTCTCTGTCCACTGCCGGGAGACCTCTGCACCCACCCCTCACATGTCTCTGCCAACTGCTGGTATTCCTCTGCACCCACCCCTCACATGCCTCTGTCCACTGCTGGGAGTCCTCTGCACCCACCCCTCACATGTCTCTGTCCACTGCTGAGATTCCTCTGCACCCACCCCTCACATGTCTCTGGCCACTGCTGGGAGTGATAGGCACCCACCCCTCTTATGTCTGTCCACTGCTGGGATTCCTCTGCACCCACCCCTCACATGTCTCTGTCCATTGCTGGTATTCCTCTGCACCCACCCCTCACAGGTCTCTGTCCACTGCTGGGAGTCCTCTGCACCCACCCCTCACATGTCTCTGTCCACTGCTGGGAGTCCTCTGCACCCACCCTTCACATGTCTCTGGCCACTGCTGGGAGTGATAGGCACCCACCCCTCATATGTCTGTCCACTGCTGGGAGTCCTCTGCACCCACCCCTCACATGTCTCTGTCCACTTCTGGGAGTCCTCTGCACCCACCACTCACATGTCTCTGTCCACTGCTGGGAGTCCTCTGCACCCATCCCTCACATGTCTCTGTCCACTGCTGGTATTCCTCTGCACCCACCCCTCACATGTCTCCATCCAGTGCTGGGAGTGATAGGCACCCACCCCCTTGTCTCTGTCCACTGCTGGGAGTCCTCTGCACCCACCCCTCACATGTCTCTGTCCACTGCTGGTATTCCTCTGCACCCACCCCTCACATGTCTCTGTCCACTGCTGGGAGTCCTCTGCACCCACCCCTCACATGTCTCTGTCCACTGCTGGTAGTGATAGGCACTCAACCCTCACATGTCTCGGTCCACTGCTGGGAGTGATAGGCACCCACCCCCATGTCTCTGTCCACTGCTGGGAGACCTCTGCACCCACCCCTCACATGTCTCTGTCCACTGCTGGTATTCCTCTGCACCCACCCCTCACATGTCTCTGTCCACTGCTGGGAGTCCTCTGCACCCACCCCTCACATGTCTCTGTCCACCGCTGGTATTCCTCTGCACCCACCCCTCACATGTCTCTGTCCACTGCTGGGAGTGATAGGCACCCACCCCCATGTCTCTGTCCACTGCTGGGAGTCCTCTGCACCAACCCCTCACATGTCTCTGTCCACTGCTGGGAGTCCTCTGCACCCACCCCTCACATGTATCTGGCCACTGCTGAGAGTGATAGGCACCCACCCCTCATATGTCTGTCCACTGCTGGGAGTCCTCTGCACCCACCGCTCACATGTCTCTGTCCACTGCTGGGAGTCCTCTGCACCCACCCCTCACATGTCTCTGTCCACTGCTGGTATTCCTCTGCACCCACCCCTCACAGGTCTCTGTCCACTGCTGGGAGTCCTCTGCACCCACCCCTCACATGTCTCTGTCCACTGCTGGGAGTCCTCTGCACCCACCCCTCACATGTCTCTGTCCACTGCTGGGAGTCCTCTGCACTCACCCCCATATCTCTGTCCACTGCTGGTAGTGATAGGCACCCACCCCTCACATGTCTTTTTCCACTGCTGGTATTCCTCTGCACCCACCCCTCACATGTCTCTGTCCACTGCTGGTATTCCTCTGCACCCACACCACATATGTCTCTGTCCACTGCTGGGAGTCCTCTCCACCCACCCCTCACATGTCTCTGTCCACTGCTGAGAGTCCTCTGCACCCACCCCTCACATGTCTCTGGCCACTGCTGGGAGTGATAGGCACCCACCCCTCATATGTCTGTCCACTGCTGGGAGTCCTCTGCACCCACCCCTCACATGTCTCTGTCCATTGCTGGTATTCCTCTGCACCCACCCCTCACAGGTCTCTGTCCACTGCTGGGAGTCCTCTGCACCCACCCCTCACATGTCTCTGTCCACTGCTGGTATTCCTCTGCACCCACCCCACACATGTCTCTGTCCACTGCTGGGAGTGATAGTCACCCACCCCCATGTCTCTGTCCACAGCTGGGAGTCCTCTGCACCCACCCCTCACATGTCTCTGTCCACTTCTGGGAGTCCTCTGCACCCACCACTCACATGTCTCTGTCCACTGCTGGGAGTCCTCTGCACCCACTCCTCACATGTCTCTGTCCACTGCTGGTATTCCTCTGCACCCACCCCACACATGTCTCTGTCCACTGCTGGGAGTGATAGGCACCCACCCCCATGTCTCTGTCCACTGCTGGGAGTCCTCTGCACCCACCCCTCACATGTCTCTGTCCACGTCTGGGAGTCCTCTGCACCCACCACTCACATGTTTCTGTCCACTGCTGGGAGTCCTCTGCACCCATCCCTCACATGTCTCTGTCCACTGCTGATATTCCTCTGCACCCACCCCTCACATGTCTCCATCCAGTGCTGGGAGTGATAGGCACCCACCCCCATGTCTCTGTCCACTGCTGGGCGTCCTCTGCGCCCACCCCTCACATGTCTCTGTCCACTGCTGGTATTCCTCTGCACCCACCCCTCACATGTCTCTGTCCACTGCTGGGAGTCCTCTGCACCCACCCCTCACATGTCTCTGTCCACTGCTGGTAGTGATAGGCACTCACCCCTCACATGTCTCGGTCCACTGCTGGGAGTGATAGGCACCCACCCCCATGTCTCTGTCCACTGCTGGGAGACCTCTGCACCCACCCCTCACATGTCTCTGTCCACTGCTGGTATTCCTCTGCACCCACCCCTCACATGTCTCTGTCCACTGCTGGGAGTCCTCTGCACCCACCCCTCACATGTCTCTGTCCACCGCTGGTATTCCTCTGCATCCACCCCTCACATGTCTCTGTCCACTGCTGGGAGTGATAGGCACCAACCCCCATGTCTCTGTCCACTGCTGGGAGTCCTCTGCACCCACCCCTCACATGTCTCTGTCCACTGCTGGGAGTCCTCTGCACCCACCCCTCACATGTCTCTGTCCACTGCTGAGATTCCTCTGCACCCACCCCTCACATGTCTCTGGCCACTGCTGGGAGTGATAGGCACCCACCCCTCTTATGTCTGTCCACTGCTGGGAGTCCTCTGCACCCACCCCTCACATGTCTCTGTCCACTGCTGGTATTCCTCTGCACCCACCCCTCACAGGTCTCTGTCCACTGCTGGGAGTCCTCTGCACCCACCCCTCACATGTCTCTGTCCACTGCTGGGAGTCCTCTGCACCCACCCCTCACATGTCTCTGTCCACTGCTGGGAGTCCTCTGCACTCACCCCCATATCTCTGTCCACTGCTGGTAGTGATAGGCATCCACCCCTCACATGTCTTTGTCCACTGCTGGTATTCCTCTGCACCCACCCCTCACATGTCTCTGTCCACTGCTGGTATTCCTCTGCACCCACCCCACATATGTCTCTGTCCACTGCTGGGAGTCCTCTGCACCCACCCCTCACATGTCTCTGTCCACTGATGGTATTCCTCTGCACCCACCCCTCACATGTCTCTGTCCACTGCTGGTAGTGATAGGCACTCACCCCTCACATGTCTCAGTCCACTGCTGGGAGTGATAGGCACCCACCCCCATGTCTCTGTCCACTGCTGGGAGACCTCTGCACCCACCCCTCACATGTCTCTGTCCCCTGCTGGTATTCCTCTGCACCCACCCCTCACATGTCTCTGTCCACTGCTGGGAGTCCTCTGCACCCACCCCTCACATGTCTCTGTCCACTGCTGGTATTGCTCTGCACCCACCCCTCACATGTCTCTGTCCACTGCTGGGAGTGATAGGCACCCACCCCCATGTCTCTGTCCACTGCTGGGAGTCCTCGGCACCCACCCCTCACATGTCTCTGTCCACTGCTGGGAGTCCTCTGCACCCACCCCTCACATGTCTCTGTCCACTGCTGAGAGTCACCTGCACCCACCCCTCACATGTATCTGGCCACTGCTGGGAGTGATAGGCACCCACCCCTCATATGTCTGTCCACTGCTGGGAGTCCTCTGCACCCACCCCTCACATGTCTCTGTCCACTGCTGGTAGTGATAGGCACTCACCCCTCACATGTCTCGGTCCACTGCTGGGAGTGATAGGCACACACCCCCATGTCTCTGTCCACTGCCGGGAGACCTCTGCACCCACCCCTCACATGTCTCTGCCAACTGCTGGTATTCCTCTGCACCCACCCCTCACATGCCTCTGTCCACTGCTGGGAGTCCTCTGCACCCACCCCTCACATGTCTCTGTCCACTGCTGAGATTCCTCTGCACCCACCCCTCACATGTCTCTGGCCACTGCTGGGAGTGATAGGCACCCACCCCTCTTATGTCTGTCCACTGCTGGGATTCCTCTGCACCCACCCCTCACATGTCTCTGTCCATTGCTGGTATTCCTCTGCACCCACCCCTCACAGGTCTCTGTCCACTGCTGGGAGTCCTCTGCACCCACCCCTCACATGTCTCTGTCCACTGCTGGGAGTCCTCTGCACCCACCCTTCACATGTCTCTGGCCACTGCTGGGAGTGATAGGCACCCACCCCTCATATGTCTGTCCACTGCTGGGAGTCCTCTGCACCCACCCCTCACATGTCTCTGTCCACTTCTGGGAGTCCTCTGCACCCACCACTCACATGTCTCTGTCCACTGCTGGGAGTCCTCTGCACCCATCCCTCACATGTCTCTGTCCACTGCTGGTATTCCTCTGCACCCACCCCTCACATGTCTCCATCCAGTGCTGGGAGTGATAGGCACCCACCCCCTTGTCTCTGTCCACTGCTGGGAGTCCTCTGCACCCACCCCTCACATGTCTCTGTCCACTGCTGGTATTCCTCTGCACCCACCCCTCACATGTCTCTGTCCACTGCTGGGAGTCCTCTGCACCCACCCCTCACATGTCTCTGTCCACTGCTGGTAGTGATAGGCACTCAACCCTCACATGTCTCGGTCCACTGCTGGGAGTGATAGGCACCCACCCCCATGTCTCTGTCCACTGCTGGGAGACCTCTGCACCCACCCCTCACATGTCTCTGTCCACTGCTGGTATTCCTCTGCACCCACCCCTCACATGTCTCTGTCCACTGCTGGGAGTCCTCTGCACCCACCCCTCACATGTCTCTGTCCACCGCTGGTATTCCTCTGCACCCACCCCTCACATGTCTCTGTCCACTGCTGGGAGTGATAGGCACCCACCCCCATGTCTCTGTCCACTGCTGGGAGTCCTCTGCACCAACCCCTCACATGTCTCTGTCCACTGCTGGGAGTCCTCTGCACCCACCCCTCACATGTATCTGGCCACTGCTGAGAGTGATAGGCACCCACCCCTCATATGTCTGTCCACTGCTGGGAGTCCTCTGCACCCACCGCTCACATGTCTCTGTCCACTGCTGGGAGTCCTCTGCACCCACCCCTCACATGTCTCTGTCCACTGCTGGTATTCCTCTGCACCCACCCCTCACAGGTCTCTGTCCACTGCTGGGAGTCCTCTGCACCCACCCCTCACATGTCTCTGTCCACTGCTGGGAGTCCTCTGCACCCACCCCTCACATGTCTCTGTCCACTGCTGGGAGTCCTCTGCACTCACCCCCATATCTCTGTCCACTGCTGGTAGTGATAGGCACCCACCCCTCACATGTCTTTTTCCACTGCTGGTATTCCTCTGCACCCACCCCTCACATGTCTCTGTCCACTGCTGGTATTCCTCTGCACCCACACCACATATGTCTCTGTCCACTGCTGGGAGTCCTCTCCACCCACCCCTCACATGTCTCTGTCCACTGCTGAGAGTCCTCTGCACCCACCCCTCACATGTCTCTGGCCACTGCTGGGAGTGATAGGCACCCACCCCTCATATGTCTGTCCACTGCTGGGAGTCCTCTGCACCCACCCCTCACATGTCTCTGTCCATTGCTGGTATTCCTCTGCACCCACCCCTCACAGGTCTCTGTCCACTGCTGGGAGTCCTCTGCACCCACCCCTCACATGTCTCTGTCCACTGCTGGTATTCCTCTGCACCCACCCCACACATGTCTCTGTCCACTGCTGGGAGTGATAGGCACCCACCCCCATGTCTCTGTCCACTGCTGGGAGTCCTCTGCACCCACCCCTCACATGTCTCTGTCCACGTCTGGGAGTCCTCTGCACCCACCACTCACATGTTTCTGTCCACTGCTGGGAGTCCTCTGCACCCATCCCTCACATGTCTCTGTCCACTGCTGATATTCCTCTGCACCCACCCCTCACATGTCTCCATCCAGTGCTGGGAGTGATAGGCACCCACCCCCATGTCTCTGTCCACTGCTGGGCGTCCTCTGCGCCCACCCCTCACATGTCTCTGTCCACTGCTGGTATTCCTCTGCACCCACCCCTCACATGTCTCTGTCCACTGCTGGGAGTCCTCTGCACCCACCCCTCACATGTCTCTGTCCACTGCTGGTAGTGATAGGCACTCACCCCTCACATGTCTCGGTCCACTGCTGGGAGTGATAGGCACCCACCCCCATGTCTCTGTCCACTGCTGGGAGACCTCTGCACCCACCCCTCACATGTCTCTGTCCACTGCTGGTATTCCTCTGCACCCACCCCTCACATGTCTCTGTCCACTGCTGGGAGTCCTCTGCACCCACCCCTCACATGTCTCTGTCCACCGCTGGTATTCCTCTGCATCCACCCCTCACATGTCTCTGTCCACTGCTGGGAGTGATAGGCACCAACCCCCATGTCTCTGTCCACTGCTGGGAGTCCTCTGCACCCACCCCTCACATGTCTCTGTCCACTGCTGGGAGTCCTCTGCACCCACCCCTCACATGTCTCTGTCCACTGCTGAGATTCCTCTGCACCCACCCCTCACATGTCTCTGGCCACTGCTGGGAGTGATAGGCACCCACCCCTCTTATGTCTGTCCACTGCTGGGAGTCCTCTGCACCCACCCCTCACATGTCTCTGTCCACTGCTGGTATTCCTCTGCACCCACCCCTCACAGGTCTCTGTCCACTGCTGGGAGTCCTCTGCACCCACCCCTCACATGTCTCTGTCCACTGCTGGGAGTCCTCTGCACCCACCCCTCACATGTCTCTGTCCACTGCTGGGAGTCCTCTGCACTCACCCCCATATCTCTGTCCACTGCTGGTAGTGATAGGCATCCACCCCTCACATGTCTTTGTCCACTGCTGGTATTCCTCTGCACCCACCCCTCACATGTCTCTGTCCACTGCTGGTATTCCTCTGCACCCACCCCACATATGTCTCTGTCCACTGCTGGGAGTCCTCTGCACCCACCCCTCACATGTCTCTGTCCACCGCTGGTATTCCTCTGCATCCACCCCTCACATGTCTCTGTCCACTGCTGGGAGTGATAGGCACCAACCCCCATGTCTCTGTCCACTGCTGGGAGTCCTCTGCACCCACCCCTCACATGTCTCTGTCCACTGCTGGGAGTCCTCTGCACCCACCCCTCACATGTCTCTGTCCACTGCTGAGATTCCTCTGCACCCACCCCTCACATGTCTCTGGCCACTGCTGGGAGTGATAGGCACCCACCCCTCTTATGTCTGTCCACTGCTGGGAGTCCTCTGCACCCACCCCTCACATGTCTCTGTCCACTGCTGGTATTCCTCTGCACCCACCCCTCACAGGTCTCTGTCCACTGCTGGGAGTCCTCTGCACCCACCCCTCACATGTCTCTGTCCACTGCTGGGAGTCCTCTGCACCCACCCCTCACATGTCTCTGTCCACTGCTGGGAGTCCTCTGCACTCACCCCCATATCTCTGTCCACTGCTGGTAGTGATAGGCATCCACCCCTCACATGTCTTTGTCCACTGCTGGTATTCCTCTGCACCCACCCCTCACATGTCTCTGTCCACTGCTGGTATTCCTCTGCACCCACCCCACATATGTCTCTGTCCACTGCTGGGAGTCCTCTGCACCCACCCCTCACATGTCTCTGTCCACTGATGGTATTCCTCTGCACCCACCCCTCACATGTCTCTGTCCACTGCTGGTAGTGATAGGCACTCACCCCTCACATGTCTCAGTCCACTGCTGGGAGTGATAGGCACCCACCCCCATGTCTCTGTCCACTGCTGGGAGACCTCTGCACCCACCCCTCACATGTCTCTGTCCCCTGCTGGTATTCCTCTGCACCCACCCCTCACATGTCTCTGTCCACTGCTGGGAGTCCTCTGCACCCACCCCTCACATGTCTCTGTCCACTGCTGGTATTGCTCTGCACCCACCCCTCACATGTCTCTGTCCACTGCTGGGAGTGATAGGCACCCACCCCCATGTCTCTGTCCACTGCTGGGAGTCCTCGGCACCCACCCCTCACATGTCTCTGTCCACTGCTGGGAGTCCTCTGCACCCACCCCTCACATGTCTCTGTCCACTGCTGAGAGTCACCTGCACCCACCCCTCACATGTATCTGGCCACTGCTGGGAGTGATAGGCACCCACCCCTCATATGTCTGTCCACTGCTGGGAGTCCTCTGCACCCACCCCTCACATGTCTCTGTCCACTGCTGGGAGTCCTCTGCACCCACCCCTCACATGTCTCTGTCCACTGCTGGTATTCCTCTGCACCCACCCCTCACAGGTCTCTGTCCACTGCTGGGAGTCCTCTGCACCCACCCCTCACATGTCTCTGTCCACTGCTGGGAGTCATCTGCACCCACCCCTCACATGTCTCTGTCCACTGCTGGGAGTCCTCTGCACTCACCCCCATACCTCTGTCCACTGCTGGTAGTGATAGGCACCCACCCCTCACATGTCTTTTTCCACTGCTGGTATTCCTCTGCACCCACCCCTCACATGTCTCTGTCCACTGCTGGTATTCCTCTGCACCCACCCCACATATGTCTCTGTCCACTGCTGGGAGTCCTCTGCACCCACCCTTCACATGTCTCTGTCCACTGATGGTATTCCTCTGCACCCACCCCTCACATGTCTCTGTCCACTGCTGGTAGTGATAGGCACTCACCCCTCACATGTCTCGGTCCACTGCTGGGAGTGATAGGCACACACCCCCATGTCTCTGTCCACTGCCGGGAGACCTCTGCACCCACCCCTCACATGTCTCTGCCAACTGCTGGTATTCCTCTGCACCCACCCCTCACATGCCTCTGTCCACTGCTGGGAGTCCTCTGCACCCACCCCTCACATGTCTCTGTCCACTGCTGAGATTCCTCTGCACCCACCCCTCACATGTCTCTGGCCACTGCTGGGAGTGATAGGCACCCACCCCTCTTATGTCTGTCCACTGCTGGGATTCCTCTGCACCCACCCCTCACATGTCTCTGTCCATTGCTGGTATTCCTCTGCACCCACCCCTCACAGGTCTCTGTCCACTGCTGGGAGTCCTCTGCACCCACCCCTCACATGTCTCTGTCAACTGCTGGGAGTCCTCTGCACCCACCCTTCACATGTCTCTGGCCACTGCTGGGAGTGATAGGCACCCACCCCTCATATGTCTCTCCACTGCTCGGAGTCCTCTGCACCCACCCCTCACATGTCTCTGTCCACTTCTGGGAGTCCTCTGCACCCACCACTCACATGTCTCTGTCCACTGCTGGGAGTCCTCTGCACCCATCCCTCACATGTCTCTGTCCACTGCTGGTATTCCTCTGCACCCACCCCTCACATGTCTCCATCCAGTGCTGGGAGTGATAGGCACCCACCCCCTTGTCTCTGTCCACTGCTGGGAGTCCTCTGCACCCACCCCTCACATGTCTCTGTCCACTGCTGGTATTCCTCTGCACCCACCCCTCACATGTCTCTGTCCACTGCTGGGAGTCCTCTGCACCCACCCCTCACATGTCTCTGTCCACTGCTGGTAGTGATAGGCACTCAACCCTCACATGTCTCGGTCCACTGCTGGGAGTGATAGGCACCCACCCCCATGTCTCTGTCCACTGCTGGGAGACCTCTGCACCCACCCCTCACATGTCTCTGTCCACTGCTGGTATTCCTCTGCACCCACCCCTCACATGTCTCTGTCCACTGCTGGGAGTCCTCTGCACCCACCCCTCACATGTCTCTGTCCACCGCTGGTATTCCTCTGCACCCACCCCTCACATGTCTCTGTCCACTGCTGGGAGTGATAGGCACCCACCCCCATGTCTCTGTCCACTGCTGGGAGTCCTCTGCACCCACCCCTCACATGTCTCTGTCCACTGCTGGGAGTCCTCTGCACCCACCCCTCACATGTATCTGGCCACTGCTGAGAGTGATAGGCACCCACCCCTCATATGTCTGTCCACTGCTGGGAGTCCTCTGCACCCACCGCTCACATGTCTCTGTCCACTGCTGGGAGTCCTCTGCACCCACCCCTCACATGTCTCTGTCCACTGCTGGTATTCCTCTGCACCCACCCCTCACAGGTCTCTGTCCACTGCTGGGAGTCCTCTGCACCCACCCCTCACATGTCTCTGTCCACTGCTGGGAGTCCTCTGCACCCACCCCTCACATGTCTCTGTCCACTGCTGGGAGTCCTCTGCACTCACCCCCATATCTCTGTCCACTGCTGGTAGTGATAGGCACCCACCCCTCACATGTCTTTTTCCACTGCTGGTATTCCTCTGCACCCACCCCTCACATGTCTCTGTCCACTGCTGGTATTCCTCTGCACCCACACCACATATGTCTCTGTCCACTGCTGGGAGTCCTCTCCACCCACCCCTCACATGTCTCTGTCCACTGCTGAGAGTCCTCTGCACCCACCCCTCACATGTCTCTGGCCACTGCTGGGAGTGATAGGCACCCACCCCTCATATGTCTGTCCACTGCTGGGAGTCCTCTGCACCCACCCCTCACATGTCTCTGTCCATTGCTGGTATTCCTCTGCACCCACCCCTCACAGGTCTCTGTCCACTGCTGGGAGTCCTCTGCACCCACCCCTCACATGTCTCTGTCCACTGCTGGTATTCCTCTGCACCCACCCCACACATGTCTCTGTCCACTGCTGGGAGTGATGGTCACCCACCCCCATGTCTCTGTCCACAGCTGGGAGTCCTCTGCACCCACCCCTCACATGTCTCTGTCCACTTCTGGGAGTCCTCTGCACCCACCACTCACATGTCTCTGTCCACTGCTGGGAGTCCTCTGCACCCATCCCTCACATGTCTCTGTCCACTGCTGGTATTCCTCTGCACCCACCCCTCACATGTCTCCATCCAGTGCTGGGAGTGATAGGCACCCACCCCCTTGTCTCTGTCCACTGCTGGGAGTCCTCTGCACCCACCCCTCACATGTCTCTGTCCACTGCTGGTATTCCTCTGCACCCACCCCTCACATGTATCTGTCCACTGCTGGGAGTCCTCTGCACCCACCCCTCACATGTCTCTGTCCACTGCTGGTAGTGATAGGCACTCACCCCTCACATGTCTCGGTCCACTGCTGGGAGTGATAGGCACCCACCCCCATGTCTCTGTCCACTGCTGGGAGACCTCTGCACCCACCCCTCACATGTCTCTGTCCACTGCTGGTATTCCTCTGCACCCACCCCTCACATGTCTCTGTTCACTGCTGGGAGTCCTCTGCACCCACCCCTCACATGTCTCTGTCCACTGCTGGTATTCCTCTGCACCCACCCCTCACATGTCTCTGTCCACTGCTGGTATTCCTCTGCACCCACCCCACACATGTCTCTGTCCACTGCTGGGAGTCCTCTGCACCCACCCCTCACATGTCTCTGTCCACTGCTGGTATTCCTCTGCACCCACCCCTCACCTGTCTCTGTCCACTGCTGGTATTCCTCTGCACCCACCCCTCACATGTCTCTGTCCACTGCTGGGAGTCCTCTGCACCCACTCCTCACATGTCTCTGTCCACTGCTGGGAGTCCTCTGCACCCATCCCTCACATGTCTCTGTCCACTGCTGGTATTCCTCTGCACCCACCCCTCACATGTCTCCGTCCAGTGCTGGGAGTGATAGGCACACACCCCCATGTCTCTGTCCACTGCTGGGAGTCCTCTGCACCCACCCCTCACATGTCTCTGTCCACTGCTGGGAGTCCTCTGCACCCACCCCTCACATGTCTCTGTCCACTGCTGGTAGTGATAGGCACTCACCCCTCACATGTCTCGGTCCACTGCTGGGAGTGATATGCACCCACCCCCATGTCTCTGTCCACTGCTGGGAGACCTCTGCACCCACCCCTCACATGTCTCTGTCCACTGCTGGTATTCCTCTGCACCCACCCCTCACATGTCTCTGTCCACTGCTGGGAGTCCTCTGCACCCACCCCTCACATATTTCTGTCCACTGCTGGTATTTCTCTGCACCCACCCCTCACATGTCTCTGTCCACTGCTGGGAGTGATAGGCACCCACCCCCATGTCTCTGTCCACTGCTGGGAGTCCTCTGCACCCACCCCTCACATGTCTCTGTCAACTCCTGGGAGTCCTCTCCACCCACCCCTCACATGTCTCTGTCCACTGCTGAGAGTCCTCTGCACCCACCCCTCACATGTCTCTGGTCACTGCTGGGAGTGATAGGCACCCACCCCTCACATGTCTGTCCACTGCTGGGAGTCCTCTGCACCCACCCCTCACATGTCTCTGTCCATTGCTGGTATTCCTCTGCACCCACCCCTCACAGGTCTCTGTCCACTGCTGGGAGTCCTCTGCACCCACTCCTCACATGTCTCTGTCCACTGCTGGTATTCCTCTGCACCCACCCCACACATGTCTCTGTCCACTGCTGGGAGTGATAGGCACCCACCCCCATGTCTCTGTCCACTGCTGGGAGTCCTCTGCACCCACCCCTCACATGTCTCTGTCCACGTCTGGGAGTCCTCTGCACCCACCACTCACATGTTTCTGTCCACTGCTGGGAGTCCTCTGCACCCATCCCTCACATGTCTCTGTCCACTGCTGATATTCCTCTGCACCCACCCCTCACATGTCTCCATCCAGTGCTGGGAGTGATAGGCACCCACCCCCATGTCTCTGTCCACTGCTGGGCGTCCTCTGCGCCCACCCCTCACATGTCTCTGTCCACTGCTGGTATTCCTCTGCACCCACCCCTCACATGTCTCTGTTCACTGCTGGGAGTCCTCTGCACCCACCCCTCACATGTCTCTGTCCACTGCTGGTATTCCTCTGCACCCACCCCTCACATGTCTCTGTCCACTGCTGGTATTCCTCTGCACCCACCCCACACATGTCTCTGTCCACTGCTGGGAGTCCTCTGCACCCACCCCTCACATGTCTCTGTCCACTGCTGGGAGTCCTCTGCACCCATCCCTCACATGTCTCTGTCCACTGCTGGTATTCCTCTGCACCCACCCCTCACATGTCTCCGTCCAGTGCTGGGAGTGATAGGCACACACCCCCATGTCTCTGTCCACTGCTGGGAGTCCTCTGCACCCACCCCTCACATGTCTCTGTCCACTGCTGGTATTCCTCTGCACCCACCCCTCACATGTCTCTGTCCACTGCTGGGAGTCCTCTGCACCCACCCCTCACATGTCTCTGTCCACTGCTGGGAGTCCTCTGCACCCATCCCTCACATGTCTCTGTCCACTGCTGGTATTCCTCTGCACCCACCCCTCACATGTCTCCGTCCAGTGCTGGGAGTGATAGGCACACACCCCCATGTCTCTGTCCACTGCTGGGAGTCCTCTGCACCCACCCCTCACATGTCTCTGTCCACTGCTGGGAGTCCTCTGCACCCACCCCTCACATGTCTCTGTCCACTGCTGGTAGTGATAGGCACTCACCCCTCACATGTCTCGGTCCACTGCTGGGAGTGATATGCACCCACCCCCATGTCTCTGTCCACTGCTGGGAGACCTCTGAACCCACCCCTCACATGTCTCTGTCCACTGCTGGTATTCCTCTGCACCCACCCCTCACATGTCTCTGTCCACTGCTGGGAGTCCTCTGCACCCACCCCTCACATATTTCTGTCCACTGCTGGTATTTCTCTGCACCCACCCCTCACATGTCTCTGTCCACTGCTGGGAGTGATAGGCACCCACCCCCATGTCTCTGTCCACTGCTGGGAGTCCTCTGCACCCACCCCTCACATGTCTCTGTCAACTCCTGGGAGTCCTCTCCACCCACCCCTCACATGTCTCTGTCCACTGCTGAGAGTCCTCTGAACCCACCCCTCACATGTCTCTGGTCACTGCTGGGAGTGATAGGCACCCACCCCTCACATGTCTGTCCACTGCTGGGAGTCCTCTGCACCCACCCCTCACATGTCTCTGTCCATTGCTGGTATTCCTCTGCACCCACCCCTCACAGGTCTCTGTCCACTGCTGGGAGTCCTCTGCACCCACTCCTCACATGTCTCTGTCCACTGCTGGTATTCCTCTGCACCCACCCCACACATGTCTCTGTCCACTGCTGGGAGTGATAGGCACCCACCCCCATGTCTCTGTCCACTGCTGGGAGTCCTCTGCACCCACCCCTCACATGTCTCTGTCCACGTCTGGGAGTCCTCTGCAACCACCACTCACATGTTTCTGTCCACTGCTGGGAGTCCTCTGCACCCATCCCTCACATGTCTCTGTCCACTGCTGATATTCCTCTGCACCCACCCCTCACATGTCTCCATCCAGTGCTGGGAGTGATAGGCACCCACCCCCATGTCTCTGTCCACTGCTGGGCGTCCTCTGCGCCCACCCCTCACATGTCTCTGTCCACTGCTGGTATTCCTCTGCACCCACCCCTCACATGTCTCTGTCCACTGCTGGGAGTCCTCTGCACCCACCCCTCACATGTCTCTGTCCACTGCTGGTATTCCTCTGCACCCACCCCTCACATGTCTCTGTCCACTGCTGGTATTCCTCTGCACCCACCCCACACATGTCTCTGTCCACTGCTGGGAGTCCTCTGCACCCACCCCTCACATGTCTCTGTCCACTGCTGGGAGTCCTCTGCACCCATCCCTCACATGTCTCTGTCCACTGCTGGTATTCCTCTGCACCCACCCCTCACATGTCTCCGTCCAGTGCTGGGAGTGATAGGCACACACCCCCATGTCTCTGTCCACTGCTGGGAGTCCTCTGCACCCACCCCTCACATGTCTCTGTCCACTGCTGGTATTCCTCTGCACCCACCCCTCACATGTCTCTGTCCACTGCTGGGAGTCCTCTGCACCCACCCCTCACATGTCTCTGTCCACTGCTGGGAGTCCTCTGCACCCATCCCTCACATGTCTCTGTCCACTGCTGGTATTCCTCTGCACCCACCCCTCACATGTCTCCGTCCAGTGCTGGGAGTGATAGGCACACACCCCCATGTCTCTGTCCACTGCTGGGAGTCCTCTGCACCCACCCCTCACATGTCTCTGTCCACTGCTGGGAGTCCTCTGCACCCACCCCTCACATGTCTCTGTCCACTGCTGGTAGTGATAGGCACTCACCCCTCACATGTCTCGGTCCACTGCTGGGAGTGATATGCACCCACCCCCATGTCTCTGTCTACTGCTGGGAGACCTCTGCACCCACCCCTCACATGTCTCTGTCCACTGCTGGTATTCCTCTGCACCCACCCCTCACATGTCTCTGTCCACTGCTGGGAGTCCTCTGCACCCACCCCTCACATATTTCTGTCCACTGCTGGTATTTCTCTGCACCCACCCCTCACATGTCTCTGTCCACTGCTGGGAGTGATAGGCACCCACCCCCATGTCTCTGTCCACTGCTGGGAGTCCTCTGCACCCACCCCTCACATGTCTCTGTCAACTCCTGGGAGTCCTCTCCACCCACCCCTCACATGTCTCTGTCCACTGCTGAGAGTCCTCTGCACCCACCCCTCACATGTCTCTGGTCACTGCTGGGAGTGATAGGCACCCACCCCTCACATGTCTGTCCACTGCTGGGAGTCCTCTGCACCCACCCCTCACATGTCTCTGTCCATTGCTGGTATTCCTCTGCACCCACCCCTCACAGGTCTCTGTCCACTGCTGGGAGTCCTCTGCACCCACTCCTCACATGTCTCTGTCCACTGCTGGTATTCCTCTGCACCCACCCCACACATGTCTCTGTCCACTGCTGGGAGTGATAGGCACCCACCCCCATGTCTCTGTCCACTGCTGGGAGTCCTCTGCACCCACCCCTCACATGTCTCTGTCCACGTCTGGGAGTCCTCTGCACCCACCACTCACATGTTTCTGTCCACTGCTGGGAGTCCTCTGCACCCATCCCTCACATGTCTCTGTCCACTGCTGATATTCCTCTGCACCCACCCCTCACATGTCTCCATCCAGTGCTGGGAGTGATAGGCACCCACCCCCATGTCTCTGTCCACTGCTGGGCGTCCTCTGCGCCCACCCCTCACATGTCTCTGTCCACTGCTGGGAGTCCTCTGCACCCACCCCTCACATGTCTCTGTCCACTGCTGGTAGTGATAGGCACTCACCCCTCACATGTCTCGGTCCACTGCTGGGAGTGATAGGCACCCACCCCATGTCTCTGTCCACTGCTGGGAGACCTCTGCACCCACCCCTCACATGTCTCTGTCCACTGCTGGTATTCCTCTGCACCCACCCCTCACATGTCTCTGTCCACTGCTGGGAGTCCTCTGCACCCACCCCTCACATGTCTCTGTCCACCGCTGGTATTCCTCTGCATCCACCCCTCACATGTCTCTGTCCACTGCTGGGAGTGATAGGCACCAACCCCCATGTCTCTGTCCACTGCTGGGAGTCCTCTGCACCCACCCCTCACATGTCTCTGTCCACTGCTGGGAGTCCTCTGCACCCACCCCTCACATGTCTCTGTCCACTGCTGAGATTCCTCTGCACCCACCCCTCACATGTCTCTGGCCACTGCTGGGAGTGATAGGCACCCACCCCTCTTATGTCTGTCCACTGCTGGGAGTCCTCTGCACCCACCCCTCACATGTCTCTGTCCACTGCTGGTATTCCTCTGCACCCACCCCTCACAGGTCTCTGTCCACTGCTGGGAGTCCTCTGCACCCACCCCTCACATGTCTCTGTCCACTGCTGGGAGTCCTCTGCACCCACCCCTCACATGTCTCTGTCCACTGCTGGGAGTCCTCTGCACTCACCTCCATATCTCTGTCCACTGCTGGTAGTGATAGGCATCCACCCCTCACATGTCTTTGTCCACTGCTGGTATTCCTCTGCACCCACCCCTCACATGTCTCTGTCCACTGCTGGTATTCCTCTGCACCCACCCCACATATGTCTCTGTCCACTGCTGGGAGTCCTCTGCACCCACCCCTCACATGTCTCTGTCCACTGATGGTATTCCTCTGCACCCACCCCTCACATGTCTCTGTCCACTGCTGGTAGTGATAGGCACTCACCCCTCACATGTCTCAGTCCACTGCTGGGAGTGATAGGCACCCACCCCCATGTCTCTGTCCACTGCTGGGAGACCTCTGCACCCACCCCTCACATGTCTCTGTCCCCTGCTGGTATTCCTCTGCACCCACCCCTCACATGTCTCTGTCCACTGCTGGGAGTCCTCTGCACCCACCCCTCACATGTCTCTGTCCACTGCTGGTATTGCTCTGCACCCACCCCTCACATGTCTCTGTCCACTGCTGGGAGTGATAGGCACCCACCCCCATGTCTCTGTCCACTGCTGGGAGTCCTCGGCACCCACCCCTCACATGTCTCTGTCCACTGCTGGGAGTCCTCTGCACCCACCCCTCACATGTCTCTGTCCACTGCTGAGAGTCACCTGCACCCACCCCTCACATGTATCTGGCCACTGCTGGGAGTGATAGGCACCCACCCCTCATATGTCTGTCCACTGCTGGGAGTCCTCTGCACCCACCCCTCACATGTCTCTGTCCACTGCTGGGAGTCCTCTGCACCCACCCCTCACATGTCTCTGTCCACTGCTGGTATTCCTCTGCACCCACCCCTCACAGGTCTCTGTCCACTGCTGGGAGTCCTCTGCACCCACCCCTCACATGTCTCTGTCCACTGCTGGGAGTCATCTGCAACCACCCCTCACATGTCTCTGTCCACTGCTGGGAGTCCTCTGCACTCACCCCCATACCTCTGTCCACTGCTGGTAGTGATAGGCACCCACCCCTCACATGTCTTTTTCCACTGCTGGTATTCCTCTGCACCCACCCCTCACATGTCTCTGTCCACTGCTGGTATTCCTCTGCACCCACCCCACATATGTCTCTGTCCACTGCTGGGAGTCCTCTGCACCCACCCTTCACATGTCTCTGTCCACTGATGGTATTCCTCTGCACCCACCCCTCACATGTCTCTGTCCACTGCTGGTAGTGATAGGCACTCACCCCTCACATGTCTCGGTCCACTGCTGGGAGTGATAGGCACACACCCCCATGTCTCTGTCCACTGCCGGGAGACCTCTGCACCCACCCCTCACATGTCTCTGCCAACTGCTGGTATTCCTCTGCACCCACCCCTCACATGCCTCTGTCCACTGCTGGGAGTCCTCTGCACCCACCCCTCACATGTCTCTGTCCACTGCTGAGATTCCTCTGCACCCACCCCTCACATGTCTCTGGCCACTGCTGGGAGTGATAGGCACCCACCCCTCTTATGTCTGTCCACTGCTGGGAGTCCTCTGCACCCACCCCTCACATGTCTCTGTCCATTGCTGGTATTCCTCTGCGCCCACCCCTCACAGGTCTCTGTCCACTGCTGGGAGTCCTCTGCACCCACCCCTCACATGTCTCTGTCCACTGCTGGGAGTCCTCTGCACCCACCCCTCACATGTCTCTGGCCACTGCTGGGAGTGATAGGCACCCACCCCTCATATGTCTGTCCACTGCTGGGAGTCCTCTGCACCCACCCCTCACATGTCTCTGTCCACTTCTGGGAGTCCTCTGCACCCACCACTCACATGTCTCTGTCCACTGCTGGGAGTCCTCTGCACCCATCCCTCAC
This sequence comes from Triturus cristatus, assembly GCF_964204655.1. Taxonomy (NCBI): domain Eukaryota; kingdom Metazoa; phylum Chordata; class Amphibia; order Caudata; family Salamandridae; genus Triturus; species Triturus cristatus. The sequence continues at coordinate 458,666,353 of NC_140579.1, read as the reverse complement.
ATGTCTCTGTCCACTGCTGGTATTCCTCTGCACCCACCCCTCACATGTCTCCATCCAGTGCTGGGAGTGATAGGCACCCACCCCCTTGTCTCTGTCCACTGCTGGGAGTCCTCTGCACCCACCCCTCACATGTCTCTGTCCACTGCTGGTATTCCTCTGCACCCACCCCTCACATGTCTCTGTCCACTGCTGGGAGTCCTCTGCACCCACCCCTCACATGTCTCTGTCCACTGCTGGTAGTGATAGGCACTCAACCCTCACATGTCTCGGTCCACTGCTGGGAGTGATAGGCACCCACCCCCATGTCTCTGTCCACTGCTGGGAGACCTCTGCACCCACCCCTCACATGTCTCTGTCCACTGCTGGTATTCCTCTGCACCCACCCCTCACATGTCTCTGTCCACTGCTGGGAGTCCTCTGCACCCACCCCTCACATGTCTCTGTCCACCGCTGGTATTCCTCTGCACCCACCCCTCACATGTCTCTGTCCACTGCTGGGAGTGATAGGCACCCACCCCCATGTCTCTGTCCACTGCTGGGAGTCCTCTGCACCCACCCCTCACATGTCTCTGTCCACTGCTGGGAGTCCTCTGCACCCACCCCTCACATGTATCTGGCCACTGCTGAGAGTGATAGGCACCCACCCCTCATATGTCTGTCCACTGCTGGGAGTCCTCTGCACCCACCGCTCACATGTCTCTGTCCACTGCTGGGAGTCCTCTGCACCCACCCCTCACATGTCTCTGTCCACTGCTGGTATTCCTCTGCACCCACCCCTCACAGGTCTCTGTCCACTGCTGGGAGTCCTCTGCACCCACCCCTCACATGTCTCTGTCCACTGCTGGGAGTCCTCTGCACCCACCCCTCACATGTCTCTGTCCACTGCTGGGAGTCCTCTGCACTCACCCCCATATCTCTGTCCACTGCTGGTAGTGATAGGCACCCACCCCTCACATGTCTTTTTCCACTGCTGGTATTCCTCTGCACCCACCCCTCACATGTCTCTGTCCACTGCTGGTATTCCTCTGCACCCACACCACATATGTCTCTGTCCACTGCTGGGAGTCCTCTCCACCCACCCCTCACATGTCTCTGTCCACTGCTGAGAGTCCTCTGCACCCACCCCTCACATGTCTCTGGCCACTGCTGGGAGTGATAGGCACCCACCCCTCATATGTCTGTCCACTGCTGGGAGTCCTCTGCACCCACCCCTCACATGTCTCTGTCCATTGCTGGTATTCCTCTGCACCCACCCCACACATGTCTCTGTCCACTGCTGGGAGTGATAGGCACCCACCCCCTTGTCTCTGTCCACTGCTGGGAGTCCTCTGCACCCACCCCTCACATGTCTCTGTCCACTGCTGGTATTCCTCTGCACCCACCCCTCACATGTATCTGTCCACTGCTGGGAGTCCTCTGCACCCACCCCTCACATGTCTCTGTCCACAGCTGGTAGTGATAGGCACTCACCCCTCACATGTCTCGGTCCACTGCTGGGAGTGATAGGCACCCACCCCCATGTCTCTGTCCACTGCTGGGAGACCTCTGCACCCACTCCTCACATGTCTCTGTCCACTGCTGGTATTCCTCTGCACCCACCCCACACATGTCTCTGTCCACTGCTGGGAGTGATAGGCACCCACCCCCATGTCTCTGTCCGCTGCTGGGAGTCCTCGGCACCCACCCCTCACATGTCTCTGGCCACTGCTGGGAGTGATAGGCACCCACCCCTCATATGTCTGTCCACTGCTGGGAGTCCTCTGCACCCACCCCTCACATGTCTCTGTCCATTGCTGGAATTCCTCTGCACCCACCCCTCACAGGTCTCTGTCCACTGCTGGGAGTCCTCTGCACCCACCCCTCACATGTCTCTGTCCACTGCTGGTATTCCTCTGCACCCACCCCACACATGTCTCTGTCCACTGCTGGGAGTGATAGTCACCCACCCCCATGTCTCTGTCCACTGCTGGGAGTCCTCTGCACCCACCCCTCACATGTCTCTGTCCACTTCTGGGAGTCCTCTGCACCCACCACTCACATGTCTCTGTCCACTGCTGGGAGTCCTCTGCACTAGGCCTGGGCAAAAATTTCGTTCCGTTCGCGGAAATTGCGATAATTTGACATTTTTGCGTTCCGCGGAGAGCGCGAAAATGTCAAAAATTCCGGTTTCCGCAGCTTGGCGATAATTTGTTTCTTGCTCGCGCTGTAAAATGATACATTCTCGCGCGCGCGCGATCGCCTTACCTGAATCCCTGCGTTCGCCGACAAGTTTTCTTGATCCGGTCGCGTTCTCCATGAGATGTTGTATTGTTTTTAGCCATTTGCGCTGTCTCGCGACAGTTCGCGCCCGCAGTGACGTCATGCGTCGCGCGATCACGTCTTTCTTCTCGCGATCATGCACCGCGAGAACAACTCAAAACAAGATGGCCGCGCCCGCAAGCAGCCACATGGGTAAGTTGGCGACCCGCAACCATGCAGAAAATCGCGCGAACATGCCGGAAAAAAACTTCCGCATCTTCGCGATATTTCTGCTTGTTTGCGATAATTTTAAACATTCTCGCGATAATTTGCGAAGGTTAATTCCGCAAATTCCGCCCACCCCTACTCTGCACCCATCCCTCACATGTCTCTGTCCACTGCTGGTATTCCTCTGCACCCACCCCTCACATGTCTCCATCCAGTGCTGGGAGTGATAGGCACCCACCCCCTTGTCTCTGTCCACTGCTGGGAGTCCTATGCACCCACCCCTCACACGTCTCTGTCCACTGCTGGTATTCCTCTGCACCCACCCCTCACATGTCTCTGTCCACTGCTGGTAGTGATAGGCACTCAACCCTCACATGTCTCGGTCCACTGCTGGGAGTGATAGGCACCCACCCCCATGTCTCTGTCCACTGCTGGGAGACCTCTGCACCCACCCCTCACATGTCTCTGTCCACTGCTGGTATTCCTCTGCACCCACCCCTCACATGTCTCTATCCACTGCTGGGAGTCCTCTGCACCCACCCCTCACATGTCTCTGTCCACCGCTGGTATTCCTCTGCACCCACCCCTCACATGTCTCTGTCCACTGCTGGGAGTCCTCTGCACCCACCCCTCACACGTCTCTGTCCACTGCTGGTATTCCTCTGCACCCACCCCACACATGTCTCTGTCCACTGCTGGGAGTGATAGGCACCCACCCCCATGTCTCTGTCCACTGCTGGGAGTCCTCTGCACCCACCCCTCACACGTCTCTGTCCACTGCTGGTATTCCTCTGCACCCACCCCTCACATGTCTCTGTCCACTGCTGGGAGTCCTCTGCACCCACTCCTCACATGTCTCTGTCCACTGCTGGTATTCCTCTGCACCCACCCCACACATGTCTCTGTCCACTGCTGGGAGTGATAGGCACCCACCCCCATGTCTCTGTCCACTGCTGGGAGTCCTCGGCACCCACCCCTCACATGTCTCTGGCCACTGCTGGGAGTGATAGGCACCCACCCCTCATATGTCTGTCCACTGCTGGGAGTCCTCTGCACCCACCCCTCACATGTCTCTGTCCATTGCTGGAATTCCTCTGCACCCACCCCTCACAGGTCTCTGTCCACTGCTGGGAGTCCTCTGCACCCACCCCTCACATGTCTCTGTCCACTGCTGGTATTCCTCTGCACCCACCCCACACATGTCTCTGTCCACTGCTGGGAGTGATAGTCACCCACCCCCATGTCTCTGTCCACTGCTGGGAGTCCTCTGCACCCACCCCTCACATGTCTCTGTCTACTTCTGGGAGTCCTCTGCACCCACCACTCACATGTCTCTGTCCACTGCTGGGAGTCCTCTGCACCCATCCCTCACATGTCTCTGTCCACTGCTGGTATTCCTCTGCACCCACCCCTCACATGTCTCCATCCAGTGCTGGGAGTGATAGGCACCCACCCCCTTGTCTCTGTCCACTGCTGGGAGTCCTCTGCACCCACCCCTCACACGTCTCTGTCCACTGCTGGTATTCCTCTGCACCCACCCCTCACATGTCTCTGTCCACTGCTGGGAGTCCTCTGCACCCACCCCTCACATGTCTCTGTCCACTGCTGGTAGTGATAGGCACTCAACCCTCACATGTCTCGGTCCACTGCTGGGAGTGATAGGCACCCACCCCCATGTCTCTGTCCACTGCTGGGAGACCTCTGCACCCACCCCTCACATGTCTCTGTCCACTGCTGGTATTCCTCTGCACCCACCCCTCACATGTCTCTGTCCACTGCTGGGAGTCCTCTGCACCCACCCCTCACATGTCTCTGTCCACCGCTGGTATTCCTCTGCACCCACCCCTCACATGTCTCTGTCCACTGCTGGGAGTGATAGGCACCCACCCCCATGTCTCTGTCCACTGCTGGGAGTCCTCTGCACCCACCCCTCACATGTCTCTGTCCACTGCTGGGAGTCCTCTGCACCCACCCCTCACATGTATCTGGCCACTGCTGAGAGTGATAGGCACCCACCCCTCATATGTCTGTCCACTGCTGGGAGTCCTCTGCACCCACCGCTCACATGTCTCTGTCCACTGCTGGGAGTCCTCTGCACCCACCCCTCACATGTCTCTGTCCACTGCTGGTATTCCTCTGCACCCACCCCTCACAGGTCTCTGTCCACTGCTGGGAGTCCTCTGCACCCACCCCTCACATGTCTCTGTCCACTGCTGGGAGTCCTCTGCACCCACCCCTCACATGTCTCTGTCCACTGCTGGGAGTCCTCTGCACTCACCCCCATATCTCTGTCCACTGCTGGTAGTGATAGGCACCCACCCCTCACATGTCTTTTTCCACTGCTGGTATTCCTCTGCACCCACCCCTCACATGTCTCTGTCCACTGCTGGTATTCCTCTGCACCCACACCACATATGTCTCTGTCCACTGCTGGGAGTCCTCTCCACCCACCCCTCACATGTCTCTGTCCACTGCTGAGAGTCCTCTGCACCCACCCCTCACATGTCTCTGGCCACTGCTGGGAGTGATAGGCACCCACCCCTCATATGTCTGTCCACTGCTGGGAGTCCTCTGCACCCACCCCTCACATGTCTCTGTCCATTGCTGGTATTCCTCTGCACCCACCCCTCACAGGTCTCTGTCCACTGCTGGGAGTCCTCTGCACCCACCCCTCACATGTCTCTGTCCACTGCTGGTATTCCTCTGCACCCACCCCACACATGTCTCTGTCCACTGCTGGGAGTGATAGTCACCCACCCCCATGTCTCTGTCCACAGCTGGGAGTCCTCTGCACCCACCCCTCACATGTCTCTGTCCACTTCTGGGAGTCCTCTGCACCCACCACTCACATGTCTCTGTCCACTGCTGGGAGTCCTCTGCACCCATCCCTCACATGTCTCTGTCCACTGCTGGTATTCCTCTGCACCCACCCCTCACATGTCTCCATCCAGTGCTGGGAGTGATAGGCACCCACCCCCTTGTCTCTGTCCACTGCTGGGAGTCCTCTGCACCCACCCCTCACATGTCTCTGTCCACTGCTGGTATTCCTCTGCACCCACCCCTCACATGTATCTGTCCACTGCTGGGAGTCCTCTGCACCCACCCCTCACATGTCTCTGTCCACAGCTGGTAGTGATAGGCACTCACCCCTCACATGTCTCGGTCCACTGCTGGGAGTGATAGGCACCCACCCCCATGTCTCTGTCCACTGCTGGGAGACCTCTGCACCCACTCCTCACATGTCTCTGTCCACTGCTGGTATTCCTCTGCACCCACCCCACACATGTCTCTGTCCACTGCTGGGAGTGATAGGCACCCACCCCCATGTCTCTGTCCGCTGCTGGGAGTCCTCGGCACCCACCCCTCACATGTCTCTGGCCACTGCTGGGAGTGATAGGCACCCACCCCTCATATGTCTGTCCACTGCTGGGAGTCCTCTGCACCCACCCCTCACATGTCTCTGTCCATTGCTGGAATTCCTCTGCACCCACCCCTCACAGGTCTCTGTCCACTGCTGGGAGTCCTCTGCACCCACCCCTCACATGTCTCTGTCCACTGCTGGTATTCCTCTGCACCCACCCCACACATGTCTCTGTCCACTGCTGGGAGTGATAGTCACCCACCCCCATGTCTCTGTCCACTGCTGGGAGTCCTCTGCACCCACCCCTCACATGTCTCTGTCCACTTCTGGGAGTCCTCTGCACCCACCACTCACATGTCTCTGTCCACTGCTGGGAGTCCTCTGCACCCACCCCTCACATGTCTCTGTCCACTGCTGGTATTCCTCTGCACCCACCCCACACATGTCTCTGTCCACTGCTGGGAGTGATAGGCACCCACCCCCATGTCTCTGTCCACTGCTGGGAGTCCTCTGCACCCACCCCTCACATGTCTCCATCCAGTGCTGGGAGTGATAGGCACCCACCCCCTTGTCTCTGTCCACTGCTGGGAGTCCTATGCACCCACCCCTCACACGTCTCTGTCCACTGCTGGTATTCCTCTGCACCCACCCCTCACATGTCTCTGTCCACTGCTGGTAGTGATAGGCACTCAACCCTCACATGTCTCGGTCCACTGCTGGGAGTGATAGGCACCCACCCCCATGTCTCTGTCCACTGCTGGGAGACCTCTGCACCCACCCCTCACATGTCTCTGTCCACTGCTGGTATTCCTCTGCACCCACCCCTCACATGTCTCTATCCACTGCTGGGAGTCCTCTGCACCCACCCCTCACATGTCTCTGTCCACCGCTGGTATTCCTCTGCACCCACCCCTCACATGTCTCTGTCCACTGCTGGGAGTCCTCTGCACCCACCCCTCACACGTCTCTGTCCACTGCTGGTATTCCTCTGCACCCACCCCTCACATGTCTCTGTCCACTGCTGGGAGTCCTCTGCACCCACTCCTCACATGTCTCTGTCCACTGCTGGTATTCCTCTGCACCCACCCCACACATGTCTCTGTCCACTGCTGGGAGTGATAGGCACCCACCCCCATGTCTCTGTCCACTGCTGGGAGTCCTCTGCACCCACCCCTCACACGTCTCTGTCCACTGCTGGTATTCCTCTGCACCCACCCCTCACATGTCTCTGTCCACTGCTGGGAGTCCTCTGCACCCACTCCTCACATGTCTCTGTCCACTGCTGGTATTCCTCTGCACCCACCCCACACATGTCTCTGTCCACTGCTGGGAGTGATAGGCACCCACCCCCATGTCTCTGTCCACTGCTGGGAGTCCTCGGCACCCACCCCTCACATGTCTCTGGCCACTGCTGGGAGTGATAGGCACCCACCCCTCATATGTCTGTCCACTGCTGGGAGTCCTCTGCACCCACCCCTCACATGTCTCTGTCCATTGCTGGAATTCCTCTGCACCCACCCCTCACAGGTCTCTGTCCACTGCTGGGAGTCCTCTGCACCCACCCCTCACATGTCTCTGTCCACTGCTGGTATTCCTCTGCACCCACCCCACACATGTCTCTGTCCACTGCTGGGAGTGATAGTCACCCACCCCCATGTCTCTGTCCACTGCTGGGAGTCCTCTGCACCCACCCCTCACATGTCTCTGTCCACTTCTGGGAGTCCTCTGCACCCACCACTCACATGTCTCTGTCCACTGCTGGGAGTCCTCTGCACCCATCCCTCACATGTCTCTGTCCACTGCTGGTATTCCTCTGCACCCACCCCTCACATGTCTCCATCCAGTGCTGGGAGTGATAGGCACCCACCCCCTTGTCTCTGTCCACTGCTGGGAGTCCTCTGCACCCACCCCTCACACGTCTCTGTCCACTGCTGGTATTCCTCTGCACCCACCCCTCACATGTCTCTGTCCACTGCTGGGAGTCCTCTGCACCCACCCCTCACATGTCTCTGTCCACTGCTGGTAGTGATAGGCACTCAACCCTCACATGTCTCGGTCCACTGCTGGGAGTGATAGGCACCCACCCCCATGTCTCTGTCCACTGCTGGGAGACCTCTGCACCCACCCCTCACATGTCTCTGTCCACTGCTGGTATTCCTCTGCACCCACCCCTCACATGTCTCTATCCACTGCTGGGAGTCCTCTGCACCCACCCCTCACATGTCTCTGTCCACCGCTGGTATTCCTCTGCACCCACCCCTCACATGTCTCTGTCCACTGCTGGGAGTGATAGGCACCCACCCCCATGTCTCTGTCCACTGCTGGGAGTCCTCTGCACCCACCCCTCACATGTCTCTGTCCACTGCTGGGAGTCCTCTGCACCCACCCCTCACATGTATCTGGCCACTGCTGAGAGTGATAGGCACCCACCCCTCATATGTCTGTCCACTGCTGGGAGTCCTCTGCACCCACCGCTCAAATGTCTCTGTCCACTGCTGGGAGTCCTCTGCAGCCACCCCTCACATGTCTCTGTCCACTGCTGGTATTCCTCTGCACCCACCCCTCACAGGTCTCTGTCCACTGCTGGGAGTCCTCTGCACCCACCCCTCACATGTCTCTGTCCACTGCTGGGAGTCCTCTGCACCCACCCCTCACATGTCTCTGTCCACTGCTGGGAGTCCTCTGCACTCACCCCCATATCTCTGTCCACTGCTGGTAGTGATAGGCACCCACCCCTCACATGTCTTTTTCCACTGCTGGTATTCCTCTGCACCCACCCCTCACATGTCTCTGTCCACTGCTGGTATTCCTCTGCACCCACACCACATATGTCTCTGTCCACTGCTGGGAGTCCTCTCCACCCACCCCTCACATGTCTCTGTCCACTGCTGAGAGTCCTCTGCACCCACCCCTCACATGTCTCTGGCCACTGCTGGGAGTGATAGGCACCCACCCCTCATATGTCTGTCCACTGCTGGGAGTCCTCTGCACCCACCCCTCACATGTCTCTGTCCATTGCTGGTATTCCTCTGCACCCACCCCTCACAGGTCTCTGTCCACTGCTGGGAGTCCTCTGCACCCACCCCTCACATGTCTCTGTCCACTGCTGGTATTCCTCTGCACCCACCCCACACATGTCTCTGTCCACTGCTGGGAGTGATAGTCACCCACCCCCATGTCTCTGTCCACTGCTGGGAGTCCTCTGCACCCACCCCTCACATGTCTCTGTCCACTTCTGGGAGTCCTCTGCACCCACCACTCACATGTCTCTGTCCACTGCTGGGAGTCCTCTGCACCCATCCCTCACATGTCTTTGTCCACTGCTGGTATTCCTCTGCACCCACCCCTCACATGTCTCCATCCAGTGCTGGGAGTGATAGGCACCCACCCCCTTGTCTCTGTCCACTGCTGGGAGTCCTCTGCACCCACCCCTCACATGTCTCTGTCCACTGCTGGTATTCCTCTGCACCCACCCCTCACATGTATCTGTCCACTGCTGGGAGTCCTCTGCACCCACCCCTCACATGTCTCTGTCCACTGCTGGTAGTGATAGGCACTCACCCCTCACATGTCTCGGTCCACTGCTGGGAGTGATAGGCACCCACCCCCATGTCTCTGTCCACTGCTGAGAGACCTCTGCACCCACCCCTCACATGTCTCTGTCCACTGCTGGTATTCCTCTGCACCCACCCCTCACATGTCTCTGTTCACTGCTGGGAGTCCTCTGCACCCACCCCTCACATGCCTCTGTCCACCGCTGGTATTCCTCTGCACCCACCCCTCACATGTCTCTGTCCACTGCTGGGAGTGATAGGCACCCACCCCCATGTCTCTGTCCACTGCTGGGAGTCCTCTGCACCCACCCCTCACATGTCTCTGTCCACTGCTGGGAGTCCTCTGCACCCACCCCTCACATGTATCTGGCCACTGCTTAGAGTGATAGGCACCCACCCCTCATATGTCTGTCCACTGCTGGGAGTCCTCTGCACCCACCCCTCACATGTCTCTGTCCACTGCCAGGAGTCCTCTGCACCCACCCCTCACAGGTCTCTGTCCACTGCTGGGAGTCCTCTGCACCCACCCCTCACATGTCTCTGTCCACTGCTGGGAGTCCTCTGCACACACCCCTCACATGTCTCTGTCCACTGCTGGGAGTCCTCTGCACTCACCCCCATATCTCTGTCCACTGCTGGTAGTGATAGGCACCCACCCCTCACATGTCTTTTTCCACTGCTGGTATTCCTCTGCACCCACTCCTCACATGTCTCTGTCCACTGCTGGTATTCCTCTGCACTCACCCCACATATGTCTCTGTCCACTGCTGGGAGTCCTCTGCACCCACCCCTCACATGTCTCTGTCCACTGATGGTATTCCTCTGCACCCACCCCACACATGTCTCTGTCCACTGCTGGGAGTGATAGGCACCCACCCCCTTGTCTCTGTCCACTGCTGGGAGTCCTCTGCACCCACCCCTCACATGTCTCTGTCCACTGCTGGTATTCCTCTGCACCCACCCCTCACATGTCTCTGTCCACTGCTGGGAGTCCTCTGCACCCACCCCTCACATGTCTCTGTCCACTGCTGGTAGTGATAGGCACTCAACCCTCACATGTCTCGGTCCACTGCTGGGAGTGATAGGCACCCACCCCCATGTCTCTGTCCACTGCTGGGAGACCTCTGCACCCACCCCTCACATGTCTCTGTCCACTGCTGGTATTCCTCTGCACCCACCCCTCACATGTCTCTCTCCACTGCTGGGAGTCCTCTGCACCCACCCCTCACATGTCTCTGTCCACCGCTGGTATTCCTCTGCACCCACCCCTCACATGTCTCTGTCCACTGCTGGGAGTGATAGGCACCCACCCCCATGTCTCTGTCCACTGCTGGGAGTCCTCTGCACCCACCCCTCACATGTCTCTGTCCACTGCTGGGAGTCCTCTGCACCCACCCCTCACATTTATCTGGCCACTGCTGAGAGTGATAGGCACCCACCCCTCATATGTCTGTCCACTGCTGGGAGTCCTCTGCACCCACCGCTCAAATGTCTCTGTCCACTGCTGGGAGTCCTCTGCACCCACCCCTCATATGTCTCTGTCCACTGCTGGTATTCCTCTGCACCCACCCCTCACAGGTCTCTGTCCACTGCTGGGAGTCCTCTGCACCCACAACTCACATGTCTCTGTCCACTGCTGGGAGTCCTCTGCACCCACCCCTCACATGTCTCTGTCCACTGCTGGGAGTCCTCTGCACTCACCCCCATATCTCTGTCCACTGCTGGTAGTGATAGGCACCCACCCCTCACATGTCTTTTTCCACTGCTGGTATTCCTCTGCACCCACCCCTCACATGTCTCTGTCCACTGCTGGTATTCTTCTGCACCCACACCACATATGTCTCTGTCCACTGCTGGGAGTCCTCTCCACCCACCCCTCACATGTCTCTGTCCACTGCTGAGAGTCCTCTGCACCCACCCCTCACATGTCTCTGGCCACTGCTGGGAGTGATAGGCACCCACCCCTCATATGTCTGTCCACTGCTGGGAGTCCTCTGCACCCACCCCTCAAATGTCTCTGTCCATTGCTGGTATTCCTCTGCACCCACCCCTCACATGTCTCTGTCCACTGCTGGTATTCCTCTGCACCCACCCCACACATGTCTCTGTCCACTGCTGGGAGTGATAGTCACCCACCCCCATGTCTCTGTCCACTGCTGGGAGTCCTCTGCACCCACCCCTCACATGTCTCTGTCCACTGCTGGTATTCCTCTGCACCCACCCCTCACATGTCTCTGTCCACTGCTGGGAGTCCTCTGCACCCACCCCTCACATGTCTCTGTCCACTGCTGGTAGTGATAGGCACTCAACCCTCACATGTCTCGGTCCACTGCTGGGAGTGATAGGCACCCACCCCCATGTCTCTGTCCACTGCTGGGAGACCTCTGCACCCACCCCTCACATGTCTCTGTCCACTGCTGGTATTCCTCTGCACCCACCCCTCACATGTCTCTCTCCACTGCTGGGAGTCCTCTGCACCCACCCCTCACATGTCTCTGTCCACCGCTGGTATTCCTCTGCACCCACCCCTCACATGTCTCTGTCCACTGCTGGGAGTGATAGGCACCCACCCCCATGTCTCTGTCCACTGCTGGGAGTCCTCTGCACCCACCCCTCACATGTCTCTGTCCACTGCTGGGAGTCCTCTGCACCCACCCCTCACATTTATCTGGCCACTGCTGAGAGTGATAGGCACCCACCCCTCATATGTCTGTCCACTGCTGGGAGTCCTCTGCACCCACCGCTCAAATGTCTCTGTCCACTGCTGGGAGTCCTCTGCACCCACCCCTCATATGTCTCTGTCCACTGCTGGTATTCCTCTGCACCCACCCCTCACAGGTCTCTGTCCACTGCTGGGAGTCCTCTGCACCCACCCCTCACATGTCTCTGTCCACTGCTGGGAGTCCTCTGCACCCACCCCTCACATGTCTCTGTCCACTGCTGGGAGTCCTCTGCACTCACCCCCATATCTCTGTCCACTGCTGGTAGTGATAGGCACCCACCCCTCACATGTCTTTTTCCACTGCTGGTATTCCTCTGCACCCACCCCTCACATGTCTCTGTCCACTGCTGGTATTCTTCTGCACCCACACCACATATGTCTCTGTCCACTGCTGGGAGTCCTCTCCACCCACCCTCACATGTCTCTGTCCACTGCTGAGAGTCCTCTGCACCCACCCCTCACATGTCTCTGGCCACTGCTGGGAGTGATAGGCACCCACCCCTCATATGTCTGTCCACTGCTGGGAGTCCTCTGCACCCACCCCTCAAATGTCTCTGTCCATTGCTGGTATTCCTCTGCACCCACCCCTCACATGTCTCTGTCCACTGCTGGTAGTGATAGGCACCCACCCCTCATATGTCTTTTTCCACTGCTGGTATTCCTCTGCACCCACCCCTCACATGTCTCTGTCCACTGCTGGTATTCTTCTGCACCCACACCACATATGTCTCTGTCCACTGCTGGGAGTCCTCTCCACCCACCCCTCACATGTCTCTGTCCACTGCTGAGAGTCCTCTGCACCCACCCCTCACATGTCTCTGGCCACTGCTGGGAGTGATAGGCACCCACCCCCTTGTCTCTGTCCACTGCTGGGAGTCCTCTGCACCCACCCCTCACATGTCTCTGTCCACTGCTGGTATTCCTCTGCACCCACCCCTCACATGTATCTGTCCACTGCTGGGAGTCCTCTGCACCCACCCCTCACATGTCTCTGTCCACTGCTGGTAGTGATAGGCACTCACCCCTCACATGTCTCGGTCCACTGCTGGGAGTGATAGGCACCCACCCCCATGTCTCTGTCCACTGCTGGGAGACCTCTGCACCCACCCCTCACATGTCTCTGTCCACTGCTGGTATTCCTCTGCACCCACCCCTCACATGTCTCTGTTCACTGCTGGGAGTCCTCTGCACCCACCCCTCACATGTCTCTGTCCACCGCTGGTATTCCTCTGCACCCACCCCTCACATGTCTCTGTCCACTGCTGGGAGTGATAGGCACCCACCCCCATGTCTCTGTCCACTGCTGGGAGTCCTCTGCACCCACCCCTCACATGTCTCTGTCCACTGCTGGGACTCCTCTGCACCCACCCCTCACATGTATCTGGCCACAACTTAGAGTGATAGGCACCCACCCCTCATATGTCTGTCCACTGCTGGGAGTCCTCTACACCCACCCCTCACATGTCTCTGTCCACTGCTGGGAGTCCTCTGCACCCACCCCTCACAGGTCTCTGTCCACTGCTGGGAGTCCTCTGCACCCACCCCTCACATGTCTCTGTCCACTGCTGGGAGTCCTCTGCACACACCCCTCACATGTCTCTGTCCACTGCTGGGAGTCCTCTGCACTCACCCCCATATCTCTGTCCACTGCTGGTAGTGATAGGCACCCACCCCTCACATGTCTTTTTCCACTGCTGGTATTCCTCTGCACCCACCCCTCACATGTCTCTGTCCACTGCTGGTATTCCTCTGCACCCACCCCACATATGTCTCTGTCCACTGCTGGGAGTCCTCTGCACCCACCCCTCACATGTCTCTGTCCACTGATGGTATTTCTCTGCACCCACCCCTCACATGTCTCTGTCCACTGCTGGTAGTGATAGGCACTCACCCCTCACATGTCTCGGTCCACTGCTGGGAGTGATAGGCACCCACCCCCATGTCTCTGTCCACTGCCGGGAGAACTCTGCACCCACCCCTCACATGTCTCTGTCCACTGCTGGTATTCCTCTGCACCCACCCCTCAAATGTCTCTGTCCACTGCTGGGAGTCCTCTGCACCCACCCCTCACATGTCTCTGTCCACTGCTGGTATTGCTCTGCACCCACCCCTCACATGTCTCTGTCCACTGCTGGGAGTGATAGGCACCCACCCCCATGTCTCTGTCCACTGCTGGGAATCCTCTGCACCAACCGCTCACATGACTCTGTCCACTGCTGGGAGTCCTCTGCACCCACCCCTCACATGTCTCTGTCCACTGCTGAGAGTCCTCTGCACCCACCCCTCACATGTATCTGGCCACTGCTGGGAGTGATAGGCACCCACCCCTCATATGTCTGTCCACTGCTGGGAGTCCTCTGCACCCACCCCTCACATGTCTCTGTCCACTGCTGGTATTCCTCTGCACCCACCCCTCACAGGTCTCTGTCCACTGCTGGGAGTCCTCTGCACCCACCCCTCACATGTCTCTGTCCACTGCTGGCAGTCCTCTGCACCCACCCCTCACACGTCTCTGTCCACTGCTGGTAGTGATAGGCACTCACCCCTCACATGTCTCGGTCCACTGCTGGGAGTGATAGGCACCCACCCCCATGTCTCTGTCCACTGCTGGTATTCCTCTGCACCCACCCCTCACATGTCTCTGTCCACCGCTGGTATTCCTGTGCACCCACCCCTCACATGTCTCTGTCCACTGCTGGGAGTGATAGGCACCCACCCCCATGTCTCTGTCCACTGCTGGGAGTCCTCTGCACCCACCCCTCACATGTCTCTGTCCACTGCTGGGAGTCCTCTGCACCCACCCCTCACATGTCTCTGTCCACTGCTGAGATTCCTCTGCACCCACCCCTCACATGTCTCTGGCCACTGCTGGGAGTGATAGGCACCCACCCCTCATATGTCTGTCCACTGCTGTGAGTCCTCTGCACCCACCCCTCACATGTCTCTGTCCACTGCTGGTATTCCTCTGCACCCACCCCTCACAGGTCTCTGTCCACTGCTGGGAGTCCTCTGCACCCACTCCTCACATGTCTCTGTCCACTGCTGGGAGACCTCTGCACCCACCCCTCACATGTCTCTGTCCACTGCTGGGAGTCCTCTGCACTCACCCCCATATGTCTGTCCACTGCTGGTAGTGATAGGCACCCACCCCTCACATGTCTCTGTCCACTGCTGGTATTCCTCTGCACCCATCCCTCACATGTCTCTGTCCACTGCTGGTATTCCTCTGCACCCACCCCACATATGTCTCTGTCCACTGCTGGGAGTCCTCTGCACCCACCCCTCACATGTCTCTGTCCACTTATGGTATTCCTCTGCACCCACCCCTCACATGTCTCTGTCCACTGCTGGTAGTGATAGGCACTCACCCCTCACATGTCTCGGTCCACTGCTGGGAGTGATAGGCACCCACCCCCATGTCTCTGTCCACTGCTGGGAGACCTCTGCACAAACCCCTCACATGTCTCTGTCCACTGCTGGTATTCCTCTGCACCCACCCCTCACATGTCTCTGTCCACTGCTGGGAGTCCTCTGCACCCACCCCTCACATGTCTCTGTCCACTGCTGGTATTGCTCTGCACCCACCCCTCACATGTCTCTGTCCACCGCTGGGAGTGATAGGCACCCACCCCCATGTCTCTGTCCACTACTGGGAGTCCTCTGAACCCACCCCTCACATGTCTCTGTCCACTGCTGGGAGTCCTCTGCACCCACCCCTCACATGTCTCTGTCCAGTGCTGAGAGTCCTCTGCACCCACCCCTCACATGTATCTGGCCACTGCTGGGAGTGATAGGCACCCACCCCTCATATGTCTGTCCACTGCTGGGAGTCCTCTGCAGCCACCCCTCACATGTCTCTGTCCACTGCTGGGATTCCTCTGCACCCACCCCTCACATGTCTCTGTCCACTGCCGGGAGTCCTCTGCACTCACCCCCAGATCTCTGTCCACTGCTGGTAGTGATAGGCACCCACCCCTCACATGTCTCTGTCCACTGCTGGTATTCCTCTGCACCCACCCCTCACATGTCTCTGTCCACTGCTGGGAGTCCTCTGCACCCACCCCACATATGTCTCTGTCCACTACTGGGAGGCCTCTGCACCCGCCCCTCACATGTCTCTGTCCACTGATGGTATTCCTCTGCACCCACCCCTCACATGTCTCTGTACACTGCTGGGAGTCCTCTGCACCCCCCTCACATGTCTCTGTTCACTGCCTGGAGTCCTCTGCAGCCACCCCTATATCTCTGTCGACTGCTGGTAGTGATAGGCACCCACCCCCATGACTCTGTCTACTGCTGGTATTCCTCTGCACCCACCCCTCACATGTCTCTGTCCACTGCTGGGAGTCCTCTGCACCCACCCCTCACATGTCTCTGTCCACTGCTGTGAGTCCTCTGCACCCACCCCTCACGTGTCTCTGGCCACTGCTGGGAGTGATAGGCACACACCCCTTATATATGTCTGTCCACTGCTGGGAGTCCTCTGCACCCACCCCTGACATGTCTTTGTCCACTGCTGGGAGTCCTCTGCACCCACCCCTCACATGTCTCTGTCCGCTTCTGGTATTCCTCTGCACCCACCCCTCACATGTCTCTGTCCACTGCTGGGAGTGATAGGCACCCACCCCCATGTCTCTGTCCACTGCTGGGAGTCCTCTGCACCCACTCCTCACATGTCTCTGTCCACTGCTGGTATTCCTCTGCACCCACCCCTCACATGTCTCTGTCCACTGCTTTGAGTCCTCTGTACCAACCCCTCACATGTCTCTGTCCACTGATTGGAGTCCTCTGCACCCACCCCTCACATGTCTCTGTAGACTGCTGGTATTCCTCTGCACCCACCCCTCACATGTCTCTGTCCACTGCTGGGAGTGATAGCCACCCACCCCCATGTCTCTGTCCACTGCTGGGAGTCCTATGCACCCACCCCTCACATGTCTCTGTCCACTGCTGGGAGTCTTCTGCACCCACCCCTCACATGTCTCTGTCCACTGCTGGGAGTCCTCTGCACCCACCCCTCACATGTCTCTGTCCACTGCTGGTATTCCTCTGCACCCACCCCTCACATGTCTCTGTCCACTGCTGGCATTCCTCTGCACCCACCCCACACATGTCTCTGTCCACTGCTGGGAGTCCTCTGCACCCACCCCTCACATGTCTCTGTCCACTGCTGGGAGTCCTCTGCACCCATCCCTCACATGTCTCTGTCCACTGCTGGTATTCCTCTGCACCCACCCCTCACATGTCTCCGTCCAGTGCTGGGAGTGATAGGCACACACCCCCATGTCTCTGTCCACTGCTGGAAGTCCTCTGCACTCACCCCTCATGTCTCTGTCCACTGCTGGGAGTCCTCTGCACCCACCCCTCACATGTCTCTGGCCACTGCTGGGAGTCCTCTGCACCCACCCCTCACATGTCTCTGTCCACTGCTGGTAGTGATAGGCACTCACCCCTCACATGTCTCTGTCCACTGCTGGGAGTGATAGGCACCCACCCCTCATATGTCTGTCCACTGCTGTGAGTCCTCTGCACCCACCCCTCACATGTCTCTGTCCACTGCTGGTATTCCTCTGCACCCACCCCTCACAGGTCTCTGTCCACTGCTGGGAGTCCTCTGCACCCACTCCTCACATGTCTCTGTCCACTGCTGGGAGACCTCTGCACCCACCCCTCACATGTCTCTGTCCACTGCTGGGAGTCCTCTGCACTCACCCCCATATGTCTGTCCACTGCTGGTAGTGATAGGCACCCACCCCTCACATGTCTCTGTCCACTGCTGGTATTCCTCTGCACCCATCCCTCACATGTCTCTGTCCACTGCTGGTATTCCTCTGCACCCACCCCACATATGTCTCTGTCCACTGCTGGGAGTCCTCTGCACCCACCCCTCACATGTCTCTGTCCACTTATGGTATTCCTCTGCACCCACCCCTCACATGTCTCTGTCCACTGCTGGTAGTGATAGGCACTCACCCCTCACATGTCTCGGTCCACTGCTGGGAGTGATAGGCACCCACCCCCATGTCTCTGTCCACTGCTGGGAGACCTCTGCACAAACCCCTCACATGTCTCTGTCCACTGCTGGTATTCCTCTGCACCCACCCCTCACATGTCTCTGTCCACTGCTGGGAGTCCTCTGCACCCACTCCTCACATGTCTCTGTCCACTGCTGGGAGACCTCTGCACCCACCCCTCACATGTCTCTGTCCACTGCTGGGAGTCCTCTGCACTCACCCCCATATGTCTGTCCACTGCTGGTAGTGATAGGCACCCACCCCTCACATGTCTCTGTCCACTGCTGGTATTCCTCTGCACCCATCCCTCACATGTCTCTGTCCACTGCTGGTATTCCTCTGCACCCACCCCACATATGTCTCTGTCCACTGCTGGGAGTCCTCTGCACCCACCCCTCACATGTCTCTGTCCACTTATGGTATTCCTCTGCACCCACCCCTCACATGTCTCTGTCCACTGCTGGTAGTGATAGGCACTCACCCCTCACATGTCTCGGTCCACTGCTGGGAGTGATAGGCACCCACCCCCATGTCTCTGTCCACTGCTGGGAGACCTCTGCACAAACCCCTCACATGTCTCTGTCCACTGCTGGTATTCCTCTGCACCCACCCCTCACATGTCTCTGTCCACTGCTGGGAGTCCTCTGCACCCACCCCTCACATGTCTCTGTCCACTGCTGGTATTGCTCTGCACCCACCCCTCACATGTCTCTGTCCACCGCTGGGAGTGATAGGCACCCACCCCCATGTCTCTGTCCACTACTGGGAGTCCTCTGAACCCACCCCTCACATGTCTCTGTCCACTGCTGGGAGTCCTCTGCACCCACCCCTCACATGTCTCTGTCCAGTGCTGAGAGTCCTCTGCACCCACCCCTCTCATGTATCTGGCCACTGCTGGGAGTGATAGGCACCCACCCCTCATATGTCTGTCCACTGCTGGGAGTCCTCTGCAGCCACCCCTCACATGTCTCTGTCCACTGCTGGGATTCCTCTGCACCCACCCCTCACATGTCTCTGTCCACTGCCGGGAGTCCTCTGCACTCACCCCCAGATCTCTGTCCACTGCTGGTAGTGATAGGCACCCACCCCTCACATGTCTCTGTCCACTGCTGGTATTCCTCTGCACCCACCCCTCACATGTCTCTGTCCACTGCTGGGAGTCCTCTGCACCCACCCCACATATGTCTACGTCCACTACTGGGAGGCCTCTGCACCCGCCCCTCACATGTCTCTGTCCACTGATGGTATTCCTCTGCACCCACCCCTCACATGTCTCTGTACACTGCTGGGAGTCCTCTGCACCCCCCTCACATGTCTCTGTTCACTGCCTGGAGTCCTCTGCAGCCACCCCTATATCTCTGTCGACTGCTGGTAGTGATAGGCACCCACCCCCATGACTCTGTCTACTGCTGGTATTCCTCTGCACCCACCCCTCACATGTCTCTGTCCACTGCTGGGAGTCCTCTGCACCCACCCCTCACATGTCTCTGTCCACTGCTGTGAGTCCTCTGCACCCACCCCTCACGTGTCTCTGGCCACTGCTGGGAGTGATAGGCACACACCCCTTATATATGTCTGTCCACTGCTGGGAGTCCTCTGCACCCACCCCTGACATGTCTTTGTCCACTGCTGGGAGTCCTCTGCACCCACCCCTCACATGTCTCTGTCCGCTTCTGGTATTCCTCTGCACCCACCCCTCACATGTCTCTGTCCACTGCTGGGAGTGATAGGCACCCACCCCCATGTCTCTGTCCACTGCTGGGAGTCCTCTGCACCCACTCCTCACATGTCTCTGTCCACTGCTGGTATTCCTCTGCACCCACCCCTCACATGTCTCTGTCCACTGCTTTGAGTCCTCTGTACCAACCCCTCACATGTCTCTGTCCACTGATTGGAGTCCTCTGCACCCACCCCTCACATGTCTCTGTAGACTGCTGGTATTCCTCTGCACCCACCCCTCACATGTCTCTGTCCACTGCTGGGAGTGATAGCCACCCACCCCCATGTATCTGTCCACTGCTGGGAGTCCTATGCACCCACCCCTCACATGTCTCTGTCCACTGCTGGGAGTCTTCTGCACCCACCCCTCACATGTCTCTGTCCACTGCTGGGAGTCCTCTGCACCCACCCCTCACATGTCTCTGTCCACTGCTGGTATTCCTCTGCACCCACCCCTCACATGTCTCTGTCCACTGCTGGTATTCCTCTGCACCCACCCCACACATGTCTCTGTCCACTGCTGGGAGTCCTCTGCACCCACCCCTCACATGTCTCTGTCCACTGCTGGGAGTCCTCTGCACCCATCCCTCACATGTCTCTGTCCACTGCTGGTATTCCTCTGCACCCACCCCTCACATGTCTCCGTCCAGTGCTGGGAGTGATAGGCACACACCCCCATGTCTCTGTCCACTGCTGGAAGTCCTCTGCACCCACCCCTCATGTCTCTGTCCACTGCTGGGAGTCCTCTGCACCCACCCCTCACATGTCTCTGGCCACTGCTGGGAGTCCTCTGCACCCACCCCTCACATGTCTCTGTCCACTGCTGGTAGTGATAGGCACTCACCCCTCACATGTCTCTGTCCACCGCTGGGAGTGATAGGCACCCACCCCCATGTCTCTGTCCACTACTGGGAGTCCTCTGAACCCACCCCTCACATGTCTCTGTCCACTGCTGGGAGTCCTCTGCACCCACCCCTCACATGTCTCTGTCCAGTGCTGAGAGTCCTCTGCATCCACCCCTCACATGTATCTGGCCACTGCTGGGAGTGATAGGCACCCACCCCTCATATGTCTGTCCACTGCTGGGAGTTGTTAGAAAGGGTAGACGGACCGGGAGGGTCGGCCGGGGTCAGGAGGAGAGGTCTCCAGGGAGAGCCGTCTCCAGCGATCGTACAGACAAGTAACTTCCCCCCCCACAGACAGATACCACACACGGATAAGGTTCAGGGTTCTTTATAAGCACTTCTTAGGGTACGGTTGAATGGTACAAGGAGGTCTGGACTCAGGGGTCCCCTCGATTCAAGTCTCTCAAAGCAGGGTAAGGGGTAGCGGGACAGTCTGTCTACCAGTCAGGTAGTTTGGATGAGATGATGATTAGCTCACAATCCTCGAGCTTAGTTGGTACGGGCCGCGGCAGCGCCAGCAGGTCCCGGTGGAGATGGTCGGTACACGGTCCGCGGCAGCGCCAGCAGGTCCCAGTGGAGATGGTCGAGGTACGGTCCGCGGCAGCGCCAGCAGGTCCCAGTGGAGATGGTCGAGGTACGGTCCGCGGCAGCGCCAGCAGGTCCCGGTGAGGATGGTCGTTACAACGGGCCGCGGCAGCGCCAGCAGGTCCCGACGAGGATGGATGTTGTAGAAGGCCGCGGCAGCGCCAGCAGGCAGGACGATGGTTCACAAGAGCGGGCTACGGCAGCGCCAGTAGTCCGTCAAGGCTGAGTTCTCTCGGTGTCTCTCGACTCCAGGATACAACTGCCTTCCTGCTCCGGAGTTGCCCCAGTTATAGGGCAGCCGCCCTTTGATGTCCGGACCCTCGCACTTGGAGGTCGGAGGGCCCGGGATGAAGGTGTCCAGACACCCAGCAGGGGGTGGAGCCAGCGCCTGGGGGAGCTGGAGGCGATCGGCACCTGGCGGGGGAAGAGCTCTTGACACTTCGTCCTCCCATTGACCTGCCGAGTGGTCCGCTCACCTCCCGGGTGGATGGTGGTGCCGGGATGTCGGGGCCGGCCAGGCCCGGGGTTAGGGTCGGGGCTAGGCCACGCGGCCTCGTGGTGCAGGGCCCAAGATGGCGGCTTGAACCGGCCGGGGGAGCCGGTGGGGCTGGGCCCCGTGATGAGTAGAGGTCCGAGGGCAGAAGATCCGTCGTGAGACGGGGTACAGGTGCTTTTCGTGGGTTATGCCTGGTGGGCCGGAGCTCGGGCCCTGTCGTGCGGGGAGGGAGCAAGCCCTTCGTGTGGCCTGTCCAACATGCGTCCCCCCCAGCTGAAGGCGGGGAGAGTCACCCATCTCCTTGGGGACTCTCTTCGTCGATGCGGAAAAAGCGGGACAGGCCATCCGCGTTGGCGTGGTCTTGGCCTGGTCGGTGCTCCACAGTGAAGTCCATTCCCTGCAGGGAAATGGACCAGCGCAAGAGTTTTGGGTTCTCCCCCCGCATCTGCATCAGCCACTGCAGGGGTCGATGGTCGGTTTGTACCCGGAAATGGGTACCGAAGAGATAGGGCCGGAGCTTTTTGAGGGCCCACACCACTGCGAAGGCCTCCCTCTCGATGGTGCTCCAGCGCTGTTCTCGGGCCAGGAGACGTCGACTGATGAAGGCCACCGGCTGGTCATGACCTTCGGGGTTTAACTGAGAAAGAACGGCTCCGATGCCGTGGTCGGAGGCGTCGGTCTGTACCACGAATTCCCGACTGTAATCGGGGGCCTGGAGCACAGGGGCGGTGCACAGGGCGGCCTTCAGCTTCTCGAAGGCCGCTTGACAATCGGGGGTCCAGTTAATCCGCTTTGGTTGGTTCTTGGACGTGAGACCCGTGAGGGGCCCCACGATGCTGCCGTAGTCCTTCACGAACCGCCGGTAGTAGCCGGTGAGCCCCAAGAAGGCTCGGACCTCGGTCTGGGTGACGGGGGGCTGCCAGGACTGGATGGTAGCAATCTTAAGCTGTAGCGGGGCCACCAGCCCGCTTCCCACTTGGTGCCCAAGGTAGGTCACAGACCCTTGGCCAATTTGGCACTTGCCGGCCTTAATTGTGAGGCCGGCCCGCTGGAGGGCCTGTAGGACCTCTTGGAGGTGACGGAGGTGGTCGGGCAAGTGGCGGCTGTATACAGCGATATCGTCCAGGTAGGCAGCGCTGAACTCTTCGAGCCCCGCCAAGACCTGGTTCACGAGGCGTTGAAACGTGGCGGGGGCATTCTTCATGCCGAAGGGCATGACCTTGAATTGGTAGTGGCCATCGGGGGTAGAGAAGGCTGACCGTTCCTGAGCCCTGGGTGTGAGGCCGATCTGCCAGTAGCCCGCCGTTAGGTCGAAGATACTGAGGTAGCGGGCGGCCCCCAGCCGGTCGATCAGCTCGTCTGCTCGGGGGATCGGATGAGCGTCGGTCCGGGTGACAGCGTTCAAGCCCCGGTAGTCGACGCAGAATCTCAGTTCAGGTGCGGTGCCGGGGGCAGCGGCTTTGGGGACCAATACAACCGGACTGGCCCAGGGACTGTCCGAGGGCTCGATGACCCCGATTGTGAGCATCTTGGCCACCTCCTCCTGTATGCAGGCCCGTACCCGATCTGGTACGCGGTAGGCCCGGTGTCGGACAGGGGGACTGTCCCCGGTGTCCACGTCGTGCAAACACCAAGGGGTGACCCCGGGGGTGAGGGAGAACAGGGTAGCAAACTGCAGCAGGAGGTTC
This sequence comes from Triturus cristatus, assembly GCF_964204655.1. Classification (NCBI taxonomy): domain Eukaryota; kingdom Metazoa; phylum Chordata; class Amphibia; order Caudata; family Salamandridae; genus Triturus; species Triturus cristatus. Next base: position 458,642,843 of record NC_140579.1, on the reverse strand, counting down.
CGGCAGCCCTGGCGTTGCTCCGAAGTGAGGGTGTCAGAGAGCCGGACCCCGTCCACGGAGCCGTCATTCGCCTGAGTCTTCAGAAGATCCGGGAGGGGCTCGGAGTCCTCCTCTGCCCCACTGTCCGTAGCCATCAGGAGGCTGAGTTCTGAGCGCACAAAGTGTGGTTTGAGTCGGTTGGTGTGGAGGACCCGAAGGGGGTTCCGGGAGGTCCCCAGGTCGATGAGGTAAGTGACGGGGCTTTTGCGCTCGACCACTTTGAAGGGCCCCGTCCACTTATCTTGCAAGGCACATGGTTCGGTGGGGGACATCACCCATACTTGTTGTCCAGGCTCGAACTCAACGGAGGAGGCATTGTGATCATACCACTTCTTCATGTCCTCCTGGCTGGCCTCGAGGTTCGCCTTGGCCATCTCTCTGAAGCGCCGGGTCTGGTTGCGTAGGGCCAGGAGGTATTTGAAGACGTCTGGAGGGGTCTTTAGGGGGGCCATCTCCCAACCTTCTTTTACTAGGCTGAGGGGCCCTCGCACAGGGTGCCCGTACAGGAGTTCGAAAGGGCTAAAACCGAGGGACTTCTGGGGAACTTCTCGGTAAGCGAAGAGGAGGCACGGGAGTAGTACATCCCACTGGCGACGGAGGGGCTCTTCCAATCCCCCAATCATCCCCTTGAGGGTGCGGTTAAAACGCTCCACTAGTCCGTTCCCTTGGGGGTGATAGGGGGTCGTGAATCTGTAGGTGACCCCGCATTGTTGCCAGAGGGACTTCATGTATTTGGATATAAAGTTCGTGCCTCGGTCGCTGACGACTTCTCGGGGGAAGCCTACCCGGGAGAAGATCCCCATTAGGGCCCGGCCAACCACCGGAGCTGTCACGGTCCGTAGGGGCACCGCCTCGGGGTAGCGGGTGGCATGGTCCACCAGTACTAAGATGAACCTGTGTCCTTGTGCCGTGCGGGGGTCCAGAGGCCCCACGATGTCTATCCCCACCCTTTCGAACGGGGTGGTGACCACAGGGAAGGGTTGCAGAGGGGCTTTCAGCTTCCGACCACTCTTCCCGCTGGCTTGGCATGTGGGGCAAGATCGGCAGTGGTTCAGGACGTCGTTCCTCATTTTCGGCCAGAAAAAGTGGGTCACTAGGCGGCTGTACGTTTTATCCTGGCCCAGGTGTCCAGCCAGGGGGACATCGTGGGCCAGGTTGAGCAGAAAGTCTCTGAAGCGGAGAGGTACCACCAGTACTCGACCGGCCCCCAGCTCGGCGATTCTTTGCTCGCTGTATAGCAGGTCGTTATCCCAGTAGACCCAGTGAGTTCCGGTGGAGTCCCCTGTGTTCTGGGCGCTGGCTTGTTGGCGGAGTCCCTCGAGGGAGGGACAGGTCTTTTGTTCCTGGCGGAACTGTTCTTGGGTGGGCCCCCCTTCTTGACGCCACTGAGCCAGGTCAGGAAGGTCCTGGGGTTGCGCGTCCCCTTCGGTCGTCGAGTCTGGGAGGCTGGCCTCGTCGTTGTCTTCTACTGGGGCGACTGGGGGCGGGGGTGCTGGCCATTCTGGTTCTTCTGATCGAGGGACGGCACGGGCGGCCATGGACCGGGTGGTTATGCAGGCCCAGTCCGGGAGGCCCAGCATCCCCAGGTGCTCTCTTCTCTCAACGGTGGCCCACGGGGAACTCTCGAGGTCATTCCCCAGGAGGCAGTCCACGGGGGCATCGTCCCGGACCGTCACCTTCAACAGGCCGGAGACCCCTCCCCATTCGAATGGGACGCAGGCCATTTGACACATACTTTCAGAGTTGTCTGCCGAGCGGACGGGGCAGAGAATGTTCGGCAGGATCTGCTCGGGCTTCACCAGGTGACAGCGGACGGCCGTCACACTGGCGCTTGTGTCACGCAAGGCCTCGGCTCGTTGTCCATTAATGGTCACCCACTGACCGTATTTCCTGGTGTTAGCGGGTAGGGGAGCCCGCGGGACCATGTCTCTTCCCCCTAAGCACGCCAGGACCATGGCGGCCGGTTCCCACTCTTGCTGGGCCGGCTCATACTCCTCTGGTTCCTCCAATGATCGCTCTTCCCCCAGGGCGGCGGCAGCTACCTGACGGGGCTTGGGTGTTTGGTTCTGCGTGCAGCTCGGGTCATTGGCGTAGTGGCCGACTCGCTGGCATCGGTGGCACGTGACGTTGGCTCGGACCCCAGGACGCCACGGGGGTTGCCCCGACCGGCCGGAGCCGGGGTGCTGGCCACGGGTGTTGCGGGCAAGGCGTCTCTCCCTCGCCCCTGGCCCCCTCCTCCTCCCCGAGGACGGTGCTGGCCTTGGTTGTTTCTGTTCTGTTCGTGTGGCCCCCTCCGGCCCACTCGGGTGCTTTCCCATCGGTCAGCTTCGGCGGCGAGCTGCCGGGGGTCAGTCAGCTTACTGTCGAGGAGGTGCTGCCTGAGCTCGACGAAGCAGTTGTTTGACAGGTGCTCCCATACCATCAGGTTAAAGAGTTGTTCGTAGGTGGTGACCTGGCTCCCCTTTATCCAACCCTCGAAGGCACGGCTGAAATAGTTCACGTATTCTACCCAAGTTGTACCTGGGATCCGGGTGCAATCTCTGAACCTCTGGCGGTACATCTCGGGTGTGAGGCCGTAGCGGGTGAGGAGGGCAGCCTTCATGTGGTCGTAGGACGACATTTGGTGATCTGGGAGCTGCAGTAGGGCATCGCGACCCTCGTTGATAAACCTCCCCCAAAGTCCGGCTCCCCAATCACTCCGGTCGATCCGGTGGGAGGTCATGGCGATCTCGTAGGCTTTAAACCACTGTTGTATGTCGTCTTCTCGGACATACTCGCGGACAACATCCTTGGGGATGTGGACTTTTTTCTCGATTGGCCCCGGGGTGTGTGGTCGCTCAGGCACCCCCAGTTCCTTATTCTGTTTCCGAAGTTCTATTTCCGCTAGTTGGCGCTCGTGCTCGAGCGTTATTTTTTTCTCCTCCAGCTCTCTCTGTCTCTGCTTCTCTTCTCGTTCATCTCGGAGCCGCATGTGCTCGAGGTTGAGTTTCTGTTCAGCTAACTTGAGTTCCCCATCCATCTTGAGTCGTGCCATTTCCAACTCGTGCAATCTGGTTCTTTCTCTTTCTCGGATCTCCTCCTGCGAGAGGCCCGTTCCCCGCTCCTCGGGAGCCGTGGCGTTCCCCTCTGGTGTGATGCTGCTTTGGTCGGTGGGTCCGGCGACCCCAGTTTCTGTCCACGACTCTAGGGCGTGTTTTAGATCATCCTTGGTCCTCAGGCCGGTGGTAGCAATGCCAAGTTCTATGCAGAATTGTCTCAGTTCGCGGTGGTTGTATTCTTCTAATTTATCCATTTGGAATTTCTCGGTGGAGTTGCTATCTTTGGCTGACATTGTGTTTTTGTCGTGGGGTGAGCTACTCTCTGTACGATTACGCGTTGATTCGGATCGCGCCGCTGGCCACCAATGTTAGAAAGGGTAGACGGACCGAGAGGGTCGGCCGGGGTCAGGAGGAGAGGTCTCCAGGGAGAGCCGTCTCCAGCGATCGTACAGACAAGTAACTTCCCCCCCCACAGACAGATACCACACACGGATAAGGTTCAGAGTTCTTTATAAGCACTTCTTAGGGTACGGTTGAATGGTACAAGGAGGTCTGGACTCAGGGGTCCCCTCGATTCAAGTCTCTCAAAGCAGGGTAAGGGGTAGCGGGACAGTCTGTCTACCAGTCAGGTAGTTTGGATGAGATGATGATTAGCTCACAATCCTCGAGCTTAGTTGGTACGGGCCGCGGCAGCGCCAGCAGGTCCCGGTGGAGATGGTCGGTACACGGTCCGCGGCAGCGCCAGCAGGTCCCAGTGGAGATGGTCGAGGTACGGTCCGCGGCAGCGCCAGCAGGTCCCAGTGGAGATGGTCGAGGTACGGTCCGCGGCAGCGCCAGCAGGTCCCGGTGAGGATGGTCGTTACAACGGGCCGCGGCAGCGCCAGCAGGTCCCGACGAGGATGGATGTTGTAGAAGGCCGCGGCAGCGCCAGCAGGCAGGACGATGGTTCACAAGAGCGGGCTACGGCAGCGCCAGTAGTCCGTCAAGGCTGAGTTCTCTCGGTGTCTCTCGACTCCAGGATACAACTGCCTTCCTGCTCCGGAGTTGCCCCAGTTATAGGGCAGCCGCCCTTTGATATCCGGACCCTCGCACTTGGAGGTCGGAGGGCCCGGGATGAAGGTGTCCAGACACCCAGCAGGGGGTGGAGCCAGCGCCTGGGGGAGCTGGAGGCGATCGGCACCTGGCGGGGGAAGAGCTCTTGACACTTCGTCCTCCCATTGACCTGCCGAGTGGTCCGCTCACCTCCCGGGTGGATGGTGGTGCCGGGATGTCGGGGCCGGCCAGGCCCGGGGTTAGGGTCGGGGCTAGGCCACGCGGCCTCGTGGTGCAGGGCCCAAGATGGCGGCTTGAACCGGCCGGGGGAGCCGGTGGGGCTGGGCCCCGTGATGAGTAGAGGTCCGAGGGCAGAAGATCCGTCGTGAGACGGGGTACAGGTGCTTTTCGTGGGTTATGCCTGGTGGGCCGGAGCTCGGGCCCTGTCGTGCGGGGAGGGAGCAAGCCCTTCGTGTGGCCTGTCCAACAGGAGTCCTCTGCAGCCACCCCTCACATGTCTCTGTCCACTGCTGGGATTCCTCTGCACCCACCCCTCACATGTCTCTGTCCACTGCCGGGAGTCCTCTGCACTCACCCCCAGATCTCTGTCCACTGCTGGTAGTGATAGGCACCCACCCCTCACATGTCTCTGTCCACTGCTGGTATTCCTCTGCACCCACCCCTCACATGTCTCTGTCCACTGCTGGGAGTCCTCTGCACCCACCCCACATATGTCTCTGTCCACTACTGGGAGGCCTCTGCACCCGCCCCTCACATGTCTCTGTCCACTGATGGTATTCCTCTGCACCCACCCCTCACATGTCTCTGTACACTGCTGGGAGTCCTCTGCACCCCCCTCACATGTCTCTGTTCACTGCCTGGAGTCCTCTGCAGCCACCCCTATATCTCTGTCGACTGCTGGTAGTGATAGGCACCCACCCCCATGTCTCTGTCCACTGCTGGTATTCATCTGCACCCACCCCTCATATGTCTCTGTCCACTGCTGGGAGTCCTCTGCACCCACCCCTCACATGTCTCTGTCCACTGCTGTGAGTCCTCTGCACCCACCCCTCACGTGTCTCTGGCCACTGCTGGGAGTGATAGGCACACACCCCTTATATATGTCTGTCCACTGCTGGGAGTCCTCTGCACCCATCCCACACATGTCTCTGTCCACTGCTGGTATTCCTCTGCACCCAACCCTCACATGTCTCTGTCCACTGCTGGGAGTCCTCTGCACCCACTCCTGACATGTCTTTGTCCACTGCTGGGAGTCCTCTGCACCCACCCCTCACATGTCTCTGTCCGCTTCTGGTATTCCTTTGCACCCACCCCTCACATGTCTCTGTCCACTGCTGGGAGTGATAGGCACCCACCCCCATGTCTCTGTCCACTGCTGGGAGTCCTCTGCACCCACTCCTTACATGTCTCTGTCCACTGCTGGTATTCCTCTGCACCCACCCCTCACATGTCTCTGTCCACTGCTTTGAGTCCTCTGTACCAACCCCTCACATGTCTCTGTCCACTGATTGGAGTCCTCTGCACCCACCCCTCACATGTCTCTGTAGACTGCTGGTATTCCTCTGCACCCACCCCTCACATGTCTCTGTCCACTGCTGGGAGTGATAGCCACCCACCCCCATGTCTCTGTCCACTGCTGGGAGTCCTATGCACCCACCCCTCACATGTCTCTGTCCACTGCTGGGAGTCTTCTGCACCCACCCCTCACATGTCTCTGTCCACTGCTGGGAGTCCTCTGCACCCACCCCTCACATGTCTCTGTCCACTGCTGGTATTCCTCTGCACCCACCCCTCACATGTCTCTGTCCACTGCTGGTATTCCTCTGCACCCACCCCACACATGTCTCTGTCCACTGCTGGGAGTCCTCTGCACCCACCCCTCACATGTCTCTGTCCACTGCTGGGAGTCCTCTGCACCCATCCCTCACATGTCTCTGTCCACTGCTGGTATTCCTCTGCACCCACCCCTCACATGTCTCCGTCCAGTGCTGGGAGTGATAGGCACACACCCCCATGTCTCTGTCCACTGCTGGAAGTCCTCTGCACCCACCCCTCATATGTCTCTGTCCACTGCTGGGAGTCCTCTGCACCCACCCCTCACATGTCTCTGTCCACTGCTGGTAGTGATAGGCACTCACCCCTCACATGTCTCGGTCCACTGCTGGGAGTGATATGCACCCACCCCAATGTCTCTGTCCACTGCTGGGAGACCTCTGCACCCACCCCTCACATGTCTCAGTCCACTGCTGGTATTCCTCTGCACCCACCCCTCACATGTCTCTGTACACTGCTGGGAGTCCTCTGCACCCACCCCTCACATATTTCTGTCCACTGCTGGTATTTCTCTGCACCCACCCCTCACATGTCTCTGTCCACTGCTGGGAGTGATAGGCACCCACCCCCATGTCTCTGTCCACTGCTGGGAGTCCTCTGCACCCACCCCTCACATGTCTCTGTTAACTCCTGGGAGTCCTATCCACCCACCCCTCACATGTCTCTGTCCACTGCTGAGAGTCCTCTGCACCCACCCCTCACATGTCTCTGGCCACTGCTGGGAGTGATAGGAACCCACCCCTCATATGTCTGTCCACTGCTGTGAGTCCTCTGCACCCACCCCTCACATGTCTCTGTCCATTGCTGGTATTCCTCTGCACCCACCCCTCACAGGTCTCTGTCCACTGCTGGGAGTCCTCTGCACCCACTCCTCACATGTCTCTGTCCACTGCTGGTATTCCTCTCCACCCACCCCACACATGTCTCTGTCCACTGCTGGGAGTGATAGGCACCCACCCCCATGTCTCTGTCCACTGCTGGGAGTCCTCTGCACCCACCCCTCACATGTCTCTGTCCACGTCTGGGAGTCCTCTGCACCCACCACTCACATGTCTCTGTCCACTGCTGGGAGTCCTCTGCACCCATCCCTCACATGTCTCTGTCCACTGCTGGTATTCCTCTGCACCCACCCCTCACATGTCTCCATCCAGTGCTGGGAGTGATAGGCACCCACCCCCATGTCTCTGTCCACTGCTGGGCGTCCTCTGCGCCCACCCCTCACATGTCTCTGTCCACTGCTGGTATTCCTCTGCACCCACCCCTCACATGTCTCTGTCCACTGCTGGGAGTCCTCTGCACCCACCCCTCACATGTCTCTGTCCACTGCTGGTAGTGATAGGCACTCACCCCTCACATGTCTCGGTCCACTGCTGGGAGTGATAGGCACCCACCCCCATGTCTCTGTCCACTGCTGGGAGACCTCTGCACCCACCCCTCACATGTCTCTGTCCACTGCTGGTATTCCTCTGCACCCACCCCTCACATGTCTCTGTCCACTGCTGGGAGTCCTCTGCACCCACCCCTCACATGTCTCTGTCCACTGCTGGTAGTGATAGGCACTCACCCCTCACATGTCTCGGTCCACTGCTAGGAGTGATAGGCACCCACCCCTCATATGTCTGTCCACTGCTGGGAGTCCTCTGCACCCACCCCTCACATGTCTCTGTCCATTGCTGGTATTCCTCTGCACGCACCCCTCACAGGTCTCTGTCCACTGCTGGGAGTCCTCTGCACCCACTCCTCACATGTCTCTGTCCACTGCTGGTATTCCTCTGCACCCACCCCACACATGTCTCTGTCCACTGCTGGGAGTGATAGGCACCCACCCCCATGTCTCTGTCCACTGCTGGGAGTCCTCTGCACCCACCCCTCACATGTCTCTGTCCACGTCTGGGAGTCCTCTGCACCCACCACTCACATGTCTCTGTCCACTGCTGGGAGTCCTCTGCACCCATCCCTCACATGTCTCTGTCCACTGCTGGTATTCCTCTGCACCCACCCCTCACATTTCTCCATCCAGTGCTGGGAGTGATAGGCACCCACCCCCATGTCTCTGTCCACTGCTGGGCGTCCTCTGCGCCCACCCCTCACATGTCTCTGTCCACTGCTGGTATTCCTCTGCACCCACCCCTCACATGTCTCTGTCCACTGCTGGGAGTCCTCTGCACCCACCCCTCACATGTCTCTGTCCACTGCTGGTAGTGATAGGCACTCACCCCTCACATGTCTCGGTCCACTGCTGGGAGTGATAGGCACCCACCCCCATGTCTCTGTCCACTGCTGGGAGACCTCTGCACCCACCCCTCACATGTCTCTGTCCACTGCTGGTATTCCTCTGCACCCACCCCTCACATGTCTCTGTCCACTGCTGGGAGTCCTCTGCACCCACCCCTCACATGTCTCTGTCCACTGCTGGTAGTGATAGGCACTCACCCCTCACATGTCTCGGTCCACTGCTGGGAGTGATAGGCACCCACCCCCATGTCTCTGTCCACTGCTGGGAGACCTCTGCACCCACCCCTCACATGTCTCTGTCCACTGCTGGTATTCCTCTGCACCCACCCCTCACATGTCTCTGTCCACTGCTGGGAGTCCTCTGCACCCACCCCTCACATGTCTCTGTCCACCGCTGGTATTCCTCTGCACCCACCCCTCACATGTCTCTGTCCACTGCTGGGAGTGATAGGCACCAACCCCCATGTCTCTGTCCACTGCTGGGAGTCCTCTGCACCCACCCCTCACATGTCTCTGTCCACTGCTGGGAGTCCTCTGCACCCACCCCTCACATGTCTCTGTCCACTGCTGAGATTCCTCTGCACCCACCCCTCACATGTCTCTGGCCACTGCTGGGAGTGATAGGCACCCACCCCTCTTATGTCTGTCCACTGCTGGGAGTCCTCTGCACCCACCCCTCACATGTCTCTGTCCACTGCTGGGAGTCCTCTGCACCCACCCCTCACATGTCTCTGTCCACTGCTGGGAGTCCTCTGCACTCACCCCCATATCTCTGTCCACTGCTGGTAGTGATAGGCATCCACCCCTCACATGTCTTTGTCCACTGCTGGTATTCCTCTGCACCCACCCCTCACATGTCTCTGTCCACTGCTGGTATTCCTCTGCACCCACCCCACATATGTCTCTGTCCACTGCTGGGAGTCCTCTGCACTCACCCCTCACATGTCTCTGTCCACTGATGGTATTCCTCTGCACCCACCCCTCACATGTCTCTGTCCACTGCTGGTAGTGATAGGCACTCACCCCTCACATGTCTCAGTCCACTGCTGGGAGTGATAGGCACCCACCCCCATGTCTCTGTCCACTGCCGGGAGACCTCTGCACCCACCCCTCACATGTCTCTGTCCACTGCTGGTATTCCTCTGCACCCACCCCTCACATGTCTCTGTCCACTGCTGGGAGTCCTCTGCACCCACCCCTCACATGTCTCTGTCCACTGCTGGTATTGCTCTGCACCCACCCCTCACATGTCTCTGTCCACTGCTGGGAGTGATAGGCACCCACCCCCATGTCTCTGTCCACTGCTGGGAGTCCTCTGCACCCACCCCTCACATGTCTCTGTCCACTGCTGGGAGTCCTCTGCACCCACCCCTCACATGTCTCTGTCCACTGCTGAGAGTCCTCTGCACCCACCCCTCACATGTATCTGGCCACTGCTGGGAGTGATAGGCACCCACCCCTCATATGTCTGTCCACTGCTGGGAGTCCTCTGCACCCACCCCTCACATGTCTCTGTCCACTGCTGGGAGTCCTCTGCACCCACCCCTCACATGTCTCTGTCCACTGCTGGTATTCCTCTGCACCCACCCCTCACAGGTCTCTGTCCACTGCTGGGAGTCCTCTGCACCCACCCCTCACATGTCTCTGTCCACTGCTGGGAGTCCTCTGCACCCACCCCTCACATGTCTCTGTCCACTGCTGGGAGTCCTCTGCACTCACCCCCATACCTCTGTCCACTGCTGGTAGTGATAGGCACCCACCCCTCACATGTCTTTTTCCACTGCTGGTATTCCTCTGCACCCACCCCTCACATGTCTCTGTCCACTGCTGGTATTCCTCTGCACCCACCCCACATATGTCTCTGTCCACTGCTGGGAGTCCTCTGCACCCACCCTTCACATGTCTCTGTCCACTGATGGTATTCCTCTGCACCCACCCCTCACATGTCTCTGTCCACTGCTGGTAGTGATAGGCACTCACCCCTCACATGTCTCGGTCCACTGCTGGGAGTGATAGGCACACACCCCCATGTCTCTGTCCACTGCCGGGAGACCTCTGCACCCACCCCTCACATGTCTCTGTCCACTGCTGGTATTCCTCTGCACCAACCCCTCACATGTCTCTGTCCACTGCTCAGATTCCTCTGCACCCACCCCTCACATGTCTCTGGCCACTGCTGGGAGTGATAGGCACCCACCCCTCTTATGTCTGTCCACTGCTGGGAGTCCTCTGCACCCACCCCTCACATGTCTCTGTCCACTGCTGGTATTCCTCTGCACCAACCCCTCACAGGTCTCTGTCCACTGCTGGGAGTCCTCTGCACCCACCCCTCACATGTCTCTGTCCACTGCTGGGAGTCCTCTGCACCCACCCCTCACATGTCTCTGTCCACTTCTGGGAGTCCTCTGCACTCACCCCCTTATCTCTGTCCACTGCTGGTAGTGATAGGCACCCACCCCTCACATGTCTTTGTCCACTGCTGGTATTCCTCTGCACCCACCCCTCACATGTCTCTGTCCACTGCTGGTATTCCTCTGCACCCACCCCACATATGTCTCTGTCCACTGCTGGGAGTCCTCTGCACCCACCCCTCACATGTCTCTGTCCACTGATGGTATTCCTCTGCACCCACCCCTCACATGTCTCTGTCCACTGCTGGTAGTGATAGGCACTCACCCCTCACATGTCTCAGTCCACTGCTGGGAGTGATAGGCACCCACCCCCATGTCTCTGTCCACTGACGGGAGACCTCTGCACCCACCCCTCACATGTCTCTGTCCACTGCTGGTATTCCTCTGCACCCACCCCTCACATGTCTCTGTCCACTGCTGGGAGTCCTCTGCACCCACCCCTCACATGTCTCTGTCCACTGCTGGTATTGCTCTGCACCCACCCCTCACATGTCTCTGTCCACTGCTGGGAGTGATAGGCACCCACCCCCATGTCTCTGTCCACTGCTGGGAGTCCTCTGCACCCACCCCTCACATGTCTCTGTCCACTGCTGGGAGTCCTCTGCACCCACCCCTCACATGTCTCTGTCCACTGCTGAGAGTCCTCTGCACCCACCCCTCACATGTATCTGGCCACTGCTGGGAGTGATAGGCACCCACCCCTCATATGTCTGTCCACTGCTGGGAGTCCTCTGCACCCACCCCTCACATGTCTCTGTCCACTGCTGGGAGTCCTCTGCACCCACCCCTCACATGTCTCTGTCCACTGCTGGTATTCCTCTGCACCCACCCCTCACAGGTCTCTGTCCACTTCTGGGAGTCCTCTGCACCCACCCCTCACATGTCTCTGTCCACTGCTGGGAGTCCTCTGCACCAACCCCTTACATGTCTCTGTCCACTGCTGGGAGTCCTCTGCACTCACCCCCATATCTCTGTCCACTGCTGGTAGTGATAGGCACCCACCCCTCACATGTCTTTTTCCACTGCTGGTATTCCTCTGCACCCACCCCTCACATGTCTCTGTCCACTGCTGGTATTCCTCTGCACCCACCCCACATATGTCTCTGTCCACTGCTGGGAGTCCTCTGCACCCACCCCTCACATGTCTCTGTCCACTGCTGGTATTCCTCTGCACCCACCCCTCACATGTCTCCATCCAGTGCTGGGAGTGATAGGCACCCACCCCCTTGTCTCTGTCCACTGCTGGGAGTCCTCTGCACCCACCCCTCACATGTCTCTGTCCACTGCTGGTATTCCTCTGCACCCACCCCTCACATGTCTCTGTCCACTGCTGGGAGTCCTCTGCACCCACCCCTCACATGTCTCTGTCCACTGCTGGTAGTGATAGGCACTCAACCCTCACATGTCTCGGTCCACTGCTGGGAGTGATAGGCACCCACCCCCATGTCTCTGTCCACTGCTGGGAGACCTCTGCACCCACCCCTCACATGTCTCTGTCCACTGCTGGTATTCCTCTGCACCCACCCCTCACATGTCTCTGTCCACTGCTGGGAGTCCTCTGCACCCACCCCTCACATGTCTCTGTCCACTGCTGGGAGTCCTCTGCACCCACCCCTCACATGTCTCTGTCCACCGCTGGTATTCCTCTGCACCCACCCCTCACATGTCTCTGTCCACTGCTGGGAGTGATAGGCACCCACCCCCATGTCTCTGTCCACTGCTGGGAGTCCTCTGCACCCACCCCTCACATGTCTCTGTCCACTGCTGGGAGTCCTCTGCACCCACCCCTCACATGTATCTGGCCACTGCTGAGAGTGATAGGCACCCACCCCTCATATGTCTGTCCACTGCTGGGAGTCCTCTGCACCCACCGCTCACATGTCTCTGTCCACTGCTGGGAGTCCTCTGCACCCACCCCTCACATGTCTCTGTCCACTGCTGGTATTCCTCTGCACCCACCCCTCACAGGTCTCTGTCCACTGCTGGGAGTCCTCTGCACCCACCCCTCACATGTCTCTGTCCACTGCTGGGAGTCCTCTGCACCCACCCCTCACATGTCTCTGTCCACTGCTGGGAGTCCTCTGCACTCACCCCCATATCTCTGTCCACTGCTGGTAGTGATAGGCACCCACCCCTCACATGTCTTTTTCCACTGCTGGTATTCCTCTGCACCCACCCCTCACATGTCTCTGTCCACTGCTGGTATTCCTCTGCACCCACACCACATATGTCTCTGTCCACTGCTGGGAGTCCTCTCCACCCACCCCTCACATGTCTCTGTCCACTGCTGAGAGTCCTCTGCACCCACCCCTCACATGTCTCTGGCCACTGCTGGGAGTGATAGGCACCCACCCCTCATATGTCTGTCCACTGCTGGGAGTCCTCTGCACCCACCCCTCACATGTCTCTGTCCATTGCTGGTATTCCTCTGCACCCACCCCTCACAGGTCTCTGTCCACTGCTGGGAGTCCTCTGCACCCACCCCTCACATGTCTATGTCCACTGCTGGTATTCCTCTGCACCCACCCCACACATGTCTCTGTCCACTGCTGGGAGTGATAGTCACCCACCCCCATGTCTCTGTCCACTGCTGGGAGTCCTCTGCACCCATCCCTCACATGTCTCTGTCCACTTCTGGGAGTCCTCTGCACCCACCACTCACATGTCTCTGTCCACTGCTGGGAGTCCTCTGCACCCATCCCTCACATGTCTCTGTCCACTGCTGGTATTCCTCTGCACCCACCCCTCACATGTCTCCATCCAGTGCTGGGAGTGATAGGCACCCACCCCCTTGTCTCTGTCCACTGCTGGGAGTCCTCTGCACCCACCCCTCACATGTCTCTGTCCACTGCTGGTATTCCTCTGCACCCACCCCTCACATGTATCTGTCCACTGCTGGGAGTCCTCTGCACCCACCCCTCACATGTATCTGGCCACTGCTGAGAGTGATAGGCACCCACCCCTCATATGTCTGTCCACTGCTGGGAGTCCTCTGCACCCACCGCTCACATGTCTCTGTCCACTGCTGGGAGTCCTCTGCACCCACCCCTCACATGTCTCTGTCCACTGCTGGTATTCCTCTGCACCCACCCCTCACAGGTCTCTGTCCACTGCTGGGAGTCCTCTGCACCCACCCCTCACATGTCTCTGTCCACTGCTGGGAGTCCTCTGCACCCACCCCTCACATGTCTCTGTCCACTGCTGGGAGTCCTCTGCACTCACCCCCATATCTCTGTCCACTGCTGGTAGTGATAGGCACCCACCCCTCACATGTCTTTTTCTACTGCTGGTATTCCTCTGCACCCACCCCTCACATGTCTCTGTCCACTGCTGGTATTCCTCTGCACCCACACCACATATGTCTCTGTCCACTGCTGGGAGTCCTCTCCACCCACCCCTCACATGTCTCTGTCCACTGCTGAGAGTCCTCTGCACCCACCCCTCACATGTCTCTGGCCACTGCTGGGAGTGATAGGCACCCACCCCTCATATGTCTGTCCACTGCTGGGAGTCCTCTGCACCCACCCCTCACATGTCTCTGTCCATTGCTGGTATTCCTCTGCACCCACCCCTCACAGGTCTCTGTCCACTGCTGGGAGTCCTCTGCACCCACCCCTCACATGTCTCTGTCCACTGCTGGTATTCCTCTGCACCCACCCCACACATGTCTCTGTCCACTGCTGGGAGTGATAGTCACCCACCCCCATGTCTCTGTCCACTGCTGGGAGTCCTCTGCACCCATCCCTCACATGTCTCTGTCCACTTCTGGGAGTCCTCTGCACCCACCACTCACATGTCTCTGTCCACTGCTGGGAGTCCTCTGCACCCATCCCTCACATGTCTCTGTCCACTGCTGGTATTCCTCTGCACCCACCCCTCACATGTCTCCATCCAGTGCTGGGAGTGATAGGCACCCACCCCCTTGTCTCTGTCCACTGCTGGGAGTCCTCTGCACCCACCCCTCACATGTCTCTGTCCACTGCTGGTATTCCTCTGCACCCACCCCTCACATGTATCTGTCCACTGCTGGGAGTCCTCTGCACCCACCCCTCACATGTCTCTGTCCACTGCTGGTAGTGATAGGCACTCACCCCTCACATGTCTTGGTCCACTGCTGAGAGTGATAGGCACCCACCCCCATGTCTCTGTCCACTGCTGGGAGACCTCTGCACCCACCCCTCACATGTCTCTGTCCATTGCTGGTATTCCTCTGCACCCACCCCTCACATGTCTCTGTTGACTGCTGGGAGTCCTCTGCACCCACCCCTCAAATGTCTCTGTCCACCGCTGGTATTCCTCTGCACCCACCCCTCACATGTCTCTGTCCACTGCTGGGAGTGATAGGCACCCACCCCCATGTCTCTGTCCACTGCTGGGAGTCCTCTGCACCCACCCCTCACATGTCTCTGTCCACTGCTGGGAGTCCTCTGCACCCACCCCTCACATGTATCTGGCCACTGCTTAGAGTGATAGGCACCCACCCCTCATATGTCTGTCCACTGCTGGGAGTCCTCTGCACCCACCCCTCACATGTCTCTGTCCACTGCTGGGAGTCCTCTGCACCCACCCCTCACAGGTCTCTGTCCACTGCTGGGAGTCCTCTGCACCCGCCCCTCACATGTCTCTGTCCACTGCTGGGAGTCCTCTGCACACACCCCTCACATGTCTCTGTCCACTGCTGGGAGTCCTCTGCACTCACCCCCATATCTCTGTCCACTGCTGGTAGTGATAGGCACCCACCCCTCACATGTCTTTTTCCACTGCTGGTATTCCTCTGCACCCACCCCTCACATGTCTCTGTCCACTGCTGGTATTCCTCTGCACCCACCCCACATATGTCTCTGTCCACTGCTGGGAGTCCTCTGCACCCACCCCTCACATGTCTCTGTCCACTGATGGTATTCCTCTGCACCCACCCCTCACATGTCTCTGTCCACTGCTGGTAGTGATAGGCACTCACCCCTCACATGTCTCGGTCCACTGCTGGGAGTGATAGGCACCCACCCCCATGTCTCTGTCCACTGCCGGGAGAACTCTGCACCCACCCCTCACATGTCTCTGTCCACTGCTGGTATTCCTCTGCACCCACCCCTCACATGTCTCTGTCCACTGCTGGGAGTCCTCTGCACCCACCCCTCACATGTCTCTGTCCACTGCTGGTATTGCTCTGCACCCACCCCTCACATGTCTCTGTCCACTGCTGGGAGTGATAGGCACCCACCCCCATGTCTCTGTCCACTGCTGGGAGTCCTCTGCACCAACCGCTCACATGACTCTGTCCACTGCTGGGAGTCCTCTGCACCCACCCCTCACATGTCTCTGTCCACTGCTGAGAGTCCTCTGCACCCACCCCTCACATGTATCTGGCCACTGCTGGGAGTGATAGGCACCCACCCCTCATATGTCTGTCCACTGCTGGGAGTCCTCTGCACCCACCCCTCACATGTCTCTGTCCACTGCTGGTATTCCTCTGCACCCACCCCTCACAGGTCTCTGTCCACTGCTGGGAGTCCTCTGCACCCACCATTCACATGTCTCTGTCCACTGCTGGGAGTCCTCTGCACCCACCCCTCACATGTCTCTGTCCACTGCTGGGATTCCTCTGCACCCATCCCTCACATGTCTCTGTCCACTGCTGGTAGTGATAGGCACTCACCCCTCACATGTCTCGGTCCACTGCTAGGAGTGATAGGCACCCACCCCTCATATGTCTGTCCACTGCTGGGAGTCCTCTGCACCCACCCCTCACATGTCTCTGTCCATTGCTGGTATTCCTCTGCACCCACCCCTCACAGGTCTCTGTCCACTGCTGGGAGTCCTCTGCACCCACTCCTCACATGTCTCTGTCCACTGCTGGTATTCCTCTGCACCCACCCCACACATGTCTCTGTCCACTGCTGGGAGTGATAGGCACCCACCCCCATGTCTCTGTCCACTGCTGGGAGTCCTCTGCACCCACCCCTCACATGTCTCTGTCCACGTCTGGGAGTCCTCTGCACCCACCACTCACATGTCTCTGTCCACTGCTGGGAGTCCTCTGCACCCATCCCTCACATGTCTCTGTCCACTGCTGGTATTCCTCTGCACCCACCCCTCACATGTCTCCATCCAGTGCTGGGAGTGATAGGCACCCACCCCCATGTCTCTGTCCACTGCTGGGCGTCCTCTGCGCCCACCCCTCACATGTCTCTGTCCACTGCTGGTATTCCTCTGCACCCACCCCTCACATGTCTCTGTCCACTGCTGGGAGTCCTCTGCACCCACCCCTCACATGTCTCTGTCCACTGCTGGTAGTGATAGGCACTCACCCCTCACATGTCTCGGTCCACTGCTGGGAGTGATAGGCACCCACCCCCATGTCTCTGTCCACTGCTGGGAGACCTCTGCACCCACCCCTCACATGTCTCTGTCCACTGCTGGTATTCCTCTGCACCCACCCCTCACATGTCTCTGTCCACTGCTGGGAGTCCTCTGCACCCACCCCTCACATGTCTCTGTCCACTGCTGGTAGTGATAGGCACTCACCCCTCACATGTCTAGGTCCACTGCTGGGAGTGATAGGCACCCACCCCCATGTCTCTGTCCACTGCTGGGAGTCCTCTGCACCCACCCCTCACATGTCTCTGTCCACTGCTGAGATTCCTCTGCACCCACCCCTCACATGTCTCTGTCCATTGCTGGTATTCCTCTGCACCCACCCCTCACAGGTCTCTGTCCACTGCTGGGAGTCCTCTGCACCCACTCCTCACATGTCTCTGTCCACTGCTGGTATTTCTCTGCACCCACCCCACACATGTCTCTGTCCACTGCTGGGAGTGATAGGCACCAACCCCCATGTCTCTGTCCACTGCTGGGAGTCCTCTGCACCCACCCCTCACATGTCTCTGTCCACTGCTGGGAGTCCTCTGCACCCACCCCTCACATGTCTCTGTCCACTGCTGAGATTCCTCTGCACCCACCCCTCACATGTCTCTGGCCACTGCTGGGAGTGATAGGCACCCACCCCTCTTATGTCTGTCCACTGCTGGGAGTCCTCTGCACCCACCCCTCACATGTCTCTGTCCACTGCTGGTATTCCTCTGCACCCACCCCTCACAGGTCTCTGTCCACTGCTGGGAGTCCTCTGCCCCCACCCCTCACATGTCTCTGTCCACTGCTGGGAGTCCTCTGCACCCACCCCTCACATGTCTCTGTCCACTGCTGGGAGTCCTCTGCACTCACCCCCATATCTCTGTCCACTGCTGGTAGTGATAGGCATCCACCCCTCACATGTCTTTGTCCACTGCTGGTATTCCTCTGCACCCACCCCTCACATGTCTCTGTCCACTGCTGGTATTCCTCTGCACCCACCCCCATGTCTCTGTCCACTGCCGGGAGACCTCTGCACCCACCCCTCACATGTCTCTGTCCACTGCTGGTATTCCTCTGCACCCACCCCTCACATGTCTCTGTCCACTGCTGGGAGTCCTCTGCACCCACCCCTCAGATGTCTCTGTCCACTGCTGGTATTGCTCTGCACCCACCCCTCACATGTCTCTGTCCACTGCTGGGAGTGATAGGCACCCACCCCCATGTCTCTGTCCACTGCTGGGAGTCCTCTGCACCCACCCCTCACATGTCTCTGTCCACTGCTGGGAGTCCTCTGCACCCACCCCTCACATGTCTCTGTCCACTGCTGAGAGTCCTCTGCACCCACCCCTCACATGTATCTGGCCACTGCTGGGAGTGATAGGCACCCACCCCTCATATGTCTGTCCACTGCTGGGAGTCCTCTGCACCCACCCCTCACATGTCTCTGTCCACTGCTGGGAGTCCTCTGCACCCACCCCTCACATGTCTCTGTCCACTGCTGGTATTCCTCTGCACCCACCCCTCACAGGTCTCTGTCCACTGCTGGGAGTCCTCTGCACCCACCCCTCACATGTCTCTGTCCACTGCTGGGAGTCCTCTGCACTCACCCCCATACCTCTGTCCACTGCTGGTAGTGATAGGCACCCACCCCTCACATGTCTTTTTCCACTGCTGGTATTCCTCTGCACCCACCCCTCACATGTCTCTGTCCATTGCTGGTATTCCTCTGCACCCACCCCACATATGTCTCTGTCCACTGCTGGGAGTCCTCTGCACCCACCCTTCACATGTCTCTGTCCACTGATGGTATTCCTCTGCACCCACCCCTAACATGTCTCTGTCCACTGCTGGTAGTGATAGGCACTCACCCCTCATATGTCTCGGTCCACTGCTGGGAGTGATAGGCACACACCCCCATGTCTCTGTCCACTGCCGGGAGACCTCTGCACCCACCCCTCACATGTCTCTGTCCACTGCTGGTATTCCTCTGCACCCACCCCTCATATGTCTCTGTCCACTGCTGGGAGTCCTCTGCACCAACCCCTCACATGTCTCTGTCCACTGCTGAGATTCCTCTGCACCCACCCCTCACATGTCTCTGGCCACTGCTGGGAGTGATAGGCACCCACCCCTCTTATGTCTGTCCACTGCTGGGAGTCCTCTGCACCCACCCCTCACATTTCTCTGTCCACTGCTGGTATTCCTCTGCACCCACCCCTCACAGGTCTCTGTCCACTGCTGGGAGTCCTCTGCACCCACCCCTCACATGTCTCTGTCCACTGCTGGGAGTCCTCTGCACCCACCCCTCACATGTCTCTGTCCACTTCTGGGAGTCCTCTGCACTCACCCCCATATCTCTGTCCACTGCTGGTAGTGATAGGCACCCACCCCTCACATGTCTTTGTCCACTGCTGGTATTCCTCTGCACCCACCCCTCACATGTCTCTGTCCACTGCTGGTATTCCTCTGCACCCACCCCACATATGTCTCTGTCCACTGCTGGGAGTCCTCTGCACCCACCCCTCACATGTCTCTGTCCACTGATGGTATTCCTCTGCACCCACCCCTCACATGTCTCTGTCCACTGCTGGTAGTGATAGGCACTCACCCCTCACATGTCTCAGTCCACTGCTGGGAGTGATAGGAACCCACCCCCATGTCTCTGTCCACTGACGGGAGACCTCTGCACCCACCCCTCACATGTCTCTGTCCACTGCTGGTATTCCTCTGCACCCACCCTCACATGTCTCTGTCCACTGCTGGGAGTCCTCTGCACCCACCCCTCACATGTCTCTGTCCACTGCTGGTATTGCTCTGCACCCACCCCTCACATGTCTCTGTCCACTGCTGGGAGTGATAGGCACCCACCCCCATGTCTCTGTCCACTGCTGGGAGTCCTCTGCACCCACCCCTCACATGTCTCTGTCCACTGCTGGGAGTCCTCTGCACCTACCCCTCACATGTCTCTGTCCACTGCTGAGAGTCCTCTGCACCCACCCCTCACATGTATCTGGCCACTGCTGGGAGTGATAGGCACCCACCCCTCATATGTCTGTCCACTGCTGGGAGTCCTCTGCACCCACCCCTCACATGTCTCTGTCCACTGCTGGGAGTCCTCTGCACCCACCCCTCACATGTCTCTGTCCACTGCTGGTATTCCTCTGCACCCACCCCTCACAGGTCTCTGTCCACTGCTGGGAGTCCTCTGCACCAACCCCTTACATGTCTCTGTCCACTGCTGGGAGTCCTCTGCACTCACCCCCATATCTCTGTCCACTGCTGGTAGTGATAGGCACCCACCCCTCACATGTCTTTTTCCACTGCTGGTATTCCTCTGCACCCACCCCTCACATGTCTCTGTCCACTGCTGGTATTCCTCTGCACCTACCCCACATATGTCTCTGTCCACTGCTGGGAGTCCTCTGCACCCACCCCTCACATGTCTCTGTCCACTGCTGGTATTCCTCTGCACCCACCCCTCACATGTCTCCATCCAGTGCTGGGAGTGATAGGCACCCACCCCCTTGTCTCTGTCCACTGCTGGGAGTCCTCTGCACCCACCCCTCACATGTCTCTGTCCACTGCTGGTATTCCTCTGCACCCACCCCACATATGTCTCTGTCCACTGCTGGGAGTCCTCTGCACCCGCCCCTCACATGTCTCTGTCCACTGATGGTATTCCTCTGCACCCACCCCTCACATGTCTCTGTCCACTGCTGGTAGTGATAGGCACTCACCCCTCACATGTCTCAGTCCACTGCTGGGAGTGATAGGCACCCACCCCCATGTCTCTGTCCACTGCCGGGAGACCTCTGCACCCACCCCTCACATGTCTCTGTCCACTGCTGGTATTCCTCTGCACCCACCCCTCACATGTCTCTGTCCACTGCTGGGAGTCCTCTGCACCCACCCCTCACATGTCTCTGTCCACTGCTGGTATTGCTCTGCACCCACCCCTCACATGTCTCTGTCCACTGCTGGGAGTGATAGGCACCCACCCCCATGTCTCTGTCCACTGCTGGGAGTCCTCTGCACCCACCCCTCACATGTCTCTGTCCACTGCTGGGAGTCCTCTGCACCCACCCCTCACATGTCTCTGTCCACTGCTGAGAGTCCTCTGCACCCACCCCTCACATGTATCTGGCCACTGCTGGGAGTGATAGGCACCCACCCCTCATATGTCTGTCCACTGCTGGGAGTCCTCTGCACCCACCCCTCACATGTCTCTGTCCACTGCTGGGAGTCCTCTGCACCCACCCCTCACATGTCTCTGTCCACTGCTGGTATTCCTCTGCACCCACCCCTCACAGGTCTCTGTCCACTGCTGGGAGTCCTCTGCACCCACCCCTCACATGTCTCTGTCCACTGCTGGGAGTCCTCTGCACTCACCCCCATACCTCTGTCCACTGCTGGTAGTGATAGGCACCCACCCCTCACATGTCTTTTTCCACTGCTGGTATTCCTCTGCACCCACCCCTCACATGTCTCTGTCCATTGCTGGTATTCCTCTGCACCCACCCCACATATGTCTCTGTCCACTGCTGGGAGTCCTCTGCACCCACCCTTCACATGTCTCTGTCCACTGATGGTATTCCTCTGCACCCACCCCTCACATGTCTCTGTCCACTGCTGGTAGTGATAGGCACTCACCCCTCACATGTCTCAGTCCACTGCTGGGAGTGATAGGCACCCACCCCCATGTCTCTGTCCACTGACGGGAGACCTCTGCACCCACCCCTCACATGTCTCTGTCCACTGCTGGTATTCCTCTGCACCCACCCCTCACATGTCTCTGTCCACTGCTGGGAGTCCTCTGCACCCACCCCTCACATGTCTCTGTCCACTGCTGGTATTGCTCTGCACCCACCCCTCACATGTCTCTGTCCACTGCTGGGAGTGATAGGTAGGCCTGGGCAAAAATTTCGTTCCGTTCGCGGAAATTGCGATAATTTGACATTTTTGCGTTCCGCGGAGAGCGCGAAAATGTCAAAAATTCCGGTTTCCGCAGCTTGGCGATAATTTGTTTCTTGCTCGCGCTGTAAAATGATACATTCTCGCGCGCGCGCGATCGCCTTACCTGAATCCCTGCGTTCGCCGACAAGTTTTCTTGATCCGGTCGCGTTCTCCATGAGATGTTGTATTGTTTTTAGCCATTTGCGCTGTCTCGCGACAGTTCGCGCCCGCAGTGACGTCATGCGTCGCGCGATCACGTCTTTCTTCTCGCGATCATGCACCGCGAGAACAACTCAAAACAAGATGGCCGCGCCCGCAAGCAACCACATGGGTAAGTTGGCGACCCGCAACCATGCAGAAAATCTCGCGAACATGCCGGAAAAAAACTTCCGCATCTTCGCGATATTTCTGCTTGTTTGCGATAATTTTAAACATTCTCGCGATAATTTGCGAAGGTTAATTCCGCAAATTCCGCCCACCCCTAGTGATAGGCACCCACCCCCATGTCTCTGTCCACTGCTGGGAGTCCTCTGCACCAACCCCTCACATGTCTCTGTCCACTGCTGAGATTCCTCTGCACCCACCCCTCACATGTCTCTGGCCACTGCTGGGAGTGATAGGCACCCACCCCTCTTATGTCTGTCCACTGCTGGGAGTCCTCTGCACCCACCCCTCACATGTCTCTGTCCACTGCTGGTATTCCTCTGCACCCACCCCTCACAGGTCTCTGTCCACTGCTGGGATTCCTCTGCACCCACCCCTCACATGTCTCTGTCCACTGCTGGGAGTCCTCTGCACCCACCCCTCACATGTCTCTGTCCACTTCTGGGAGTCCTCTGCACTCACCCCCATATCTCTGTCCACTGCTGGTAGTGATAGGCACCCACCCCTCACATGTCTTTGTCCACTGCTGGTATTCCTCTGCACCCACCCCTCACATGTCTCTGTCCACTGCTGGTATTCCTCTGCACCCACCCCACATATGTCTCTGTCCACTGCTGGGAGTCCTCTGCACCCACCCCTCACATGTCTCTGTCCACTGATGGTATTCCTCTGCACCCACCCCTCACATGTCTCTGTCCACTGCTGGTAGTGATAGGCACTCACCCCTCACATGTCTCAGTCCACTGCTGGGAGTGATAGGCACCCACCCCCATGTCTCTGTCCACTGACGGGAGAGCTCTGCACCCACCCCTCACATGTCTCTGTCCACTGCTGGTATTCCTCTGCACCCACCCCTCACATGTCTCTGTCCACTGCTGGGAGTCCTCTGCACCCACCCCTCACATGTCTCTGTCCACTGCTGGTATTGCTCTGCACCCACCCCTCACATGTCTCTGTCCACTGCTGGGAGTGATAGGCACCCACCCCCATGTCTCTGTCCACTGCTGGGAGTCCTCTGCACCCACCCCTCACATGTCTCTGTCCACTGCTGGGAGTCCTCTGCACCTACCCCTCACATGTCTCTGTCCACTGCTGAGAGTCCTCTGCACCCACCCCTCACATGTATCTGGCCACTGCTGGGAGTGATAGGCACCCACCCCTCATATGTCTGTCCACTGCTGGGAGTCCTCTGCACCCACCCCTCACATGTCTCTGTCCACTGCTGGGAGTCCTCTGCACCCACCCCTCACATGTCTCTGTCCACTGCTGGTATTCCTCTGCACCCACCCCTCACAGGTCTCTGTCCACTGCTGGGAGTCCTCTGCACCCACCCCTCACATGTCTCTGTCCACTGCTGGGAGTCCTCTGCACCAACCCCTTACATGTCTCTGTCCACTGCTGGGAGTCCTCTGCACTCACCCCCATATCTCTGTCCACTGCTGGTAGTGATAGGCACCCACCCCTCACATGTCTTTTTCCACTGCTGGTATTCCTCTGCACCCACCCCTCACTTGTCTCTGTCCACTGCTGGTATTCCTCTGCACCTACCCCACATATGTCTCTGTCCACTGCTGGGAGTCCTCTGCACCCACCCCTCACATGTCTCTGTCCACTGCTGGTATTCCTCTGCACCCACCCCTCACATGTCTCCATCCAGTGCTGGGAGTGATAGGCACCCACCCCCTTGTCTCTGTCCACTGCTGGGAGTCCTCTGCACCCACCCCTCACATGTCTCTGTCCACTGCTGGTATTCCTCTGCACCCACCCCTCACATGTCTCTGTCCACTGCTGGGAGTCCTCTGCACCCACCCCTCACATGTCTCTGTCCACTGCTGGTAGTGATAGGCACTCAACCCTCACATGTCTCGGTCCACTGCTGGGAGTGATAGGCACCCACCCCCATGTCTCTGTCCACTGCTGGGAGACCTCTGCACCCACCCCTCACATGTCTCTGTCCACTGCTGGTATTCCTCTGCACCCACCCCTCAATGTCTCTGTCAACTGCTGAGAGTCCTCTGCACCCACCCCTCACATGTCTCTGTCCACCGCTGGTATTCCTCTGCACCCACCCCTCACATGTCTCTGTCCACTGCTGGGAGTGATAGGCACCCACCCCCATGTCTCTGTCCACTGCTGGGAGTCCTCTGCACCCACCCCTCACATGTCTCTGTCCACTGCTGGGAGTCCTCTGCACCCAACCCTCACATGTATCTGGCCACTGCTGAGAGTGATAGGCACCCACCCCTCATATGTCTGTCCACTGCTGGGAGTCCTCTGCACCCACCGCTCACATGTCTCTGTCCACTGCTGGGAGTCCTCTGCACCCACCCCTCACATGTCTCTGTCCACTGCTGGTATTCCTCTGCACCCACCCCTCACAGGTCTCTGTCCACTGCTGGGAGTCCTCTGCACCCACCCCTCACATGTCTCTGTCCACTGCTGGGAGTCCTCTGCACCCACCCCTCACATGTCTCTGTCCACTGCTGGGAGTCCTCTGCACTCACCCCCATATCTCTGTCCACTGCTGGTAGTGATAGGCACCCACCCCTCACATGTCTTTTTCCACTGCTGGTATTCCTCTGCACCCACCCCTCACATGTCTCTGTCCACTGCTGGTATTCCTCTGCACCCACACCACATATGTCTCTGTCCACTGCTGGGAGTCCTCTCCACCCACCCCTCACATGTCTCTGTCCACTGCTGAGAGTCCTCTGCACCCACCCCTCACATGTCTCTGGCCACTGCTGGGAGTGATAGGCACCCACCCCTCATATGTCTGTCCACTGCTGGGAGTCCTCTGCACCCACCCCTCACATGTCTCTGTCCATTGCTGGTATTCCTCTGCACCCACCCCTCACAGGTCTCTGTCCACTGCTGGGAGTCCTCTGCACCCACCCCTCACATGTCTCTGTCCACTGCTGGTATTCCTCTGCACCCACCCCACACATGTCTCTGTCCACTGCTGGGAGTGATAGTCACCCACCCCCATGTCTCTGTCCACTGCTGGGAGTCCTCTGCACCCACCCCTCACATGTCTCTGTCCACTTCTGGGAGTCCCCTGCACCCACCACTCACATGTCTCTGTCCACTGCTGGGAGTCCTCTGCACCCATCCCTCACATGTTTCTGTCCACTGCTGGTATTCCTCTGCACCCACCCCTCACATGTCTCCATCCAGTGCTGGGAGTGATAGGCACCCACCCCCTTGTCTCTGTCCACTGCTGGGAGTCCTCTGCACCCACCCCTCACATGTCTCTGTCCACTGCTGGTATTCCTCTGCACCCACCCCTCACATGTATCTGTCCACTGCTGGGAGTCCTCTGCACCCACCCCTCACATGTCTCTGTCCACTGCTGGTAGTGATAGGCACTCACCCCTCACATGTCTCGGTCCACTGCTGGGAGTGATAGGCACCCACCCCCATGTCTCTGTCCACTGCTTGGAGACCTCTGCACCCACCCCTCACATGTCTCTGTCCACTGCTGGTATTCCTCTGCACCCACCCCTCACATGTCTCTGTTCACTGCTGGGAGTCCTCTGCACCCACCCCTCACATGTCTCTGTCCACCGCTGGTATTCCTCTGCACCCACCCCTCACATGTCTCTGTCCACTGCTGGGAGTGATAGGCACCCACCCCCATGTCTCTGTCCACTGCTGGGAGTCCTCTGCACCCACCCCTCACATGTCTCTGTCCACTGCTGGGAGTCCTCTGCACCCACCCCTCATATGTATCTGGCCACTGCTTAGAGTGATAGGCACCCACCCCTCATATGTCTGTCCACTGCTGGGAGTCCTCTGCACCCACCCCTCACAAGTCTCTGTCCACTGCTGGGAGTCCTCTGCACCCACCCCTCACAGGTCTCTGTCCACTGCTGGGAGTCCTCTGCACCCACCCCTCACATGTCTCTGTCCACTGCTGGGAGTCCTCTGCACACACCCCTCACATGTCTCTGTCCACTGCTGGGAGTCCTCTGCACTCACCCCCATATCTCTGTCCACTGCTGGTAGTGATAGGCACCCACCCCTCACATGTCTTTTTCCACTGCTGGTATTCCTCTGCACCCACCCCTCACATGTCTCTGTCCACTGCTGGTATTCCTCTGCACCCACCCCACATATGACCCTGTCCACTGCTGGGAGTCCTCTGCACCCACCCCTCACATGTCTCTGTCCACTGATGGTATTCCTCTGCACCCACCCCTCACATGTCTCTGTCCACTGCTGGTAGTGATAGGCACTCACCCCTCACATGTCTCGGTCCACTGCTGGGAGTGATAGGCACCCACCCCCATGTCTCTGTTCACTGCCGGGAGAACTCTGCACCCACCCCTCACATGTCTCTGTCCACTGCTGGTATTCCTCTGCACCCACCCCTCACATGTCTCTGTCCACTGCTGGGAGTCCTCTGCACCCACCCCTCACATGTCTCTGTCCACTGCTGGTATTGCTCTGCACCCACCCCTCACATGTCTCTGTCCACTGCTGGGAGTGATAGGCACCCACCCCCATGTCTCTGTCCACTGCTGGGAGTCCTCTGCACCAACCGCTCACATGACTCTGTCCACTGCTGGGAGTCCTCTGCACCCACCCCTCACATGTCTCTGTCCACTGCTGAGAGTCCTCTGCACCCACCCCTCACATGTATCTGGCCACTGCTGGGAGTGATAGGCACCCACCCCTCATATGTCTGTCCACTGCTGGGAGTCCTCTGCACCCACCCCTCACATGTCTCTGTCCACTGCTGGTATTCCTCTGCACCCACCCCTCACAGGTCTCTGTCCACTGCTGGGAGTCCTCTGCACCCACCATTCACATGTCTCTGTCCACTGCTGGGAGTCCTCTGCACCCACCCCTCACATGTCTCTGTCCACTGCTGGGAGTCCTCTGCACCCATCCCTCACATGTCTCTGTCCACTGCTGGTATTCCTCTGCACCCACCGCTCACATGTCTCCAGCCAGTGCTGGGAGTGATAGGCACCCACCCCCATGTCTCTGTCCACTGCTGGGAGTCCTCTGCACCCACCCCTCACATGTCTCTGTCCACTGCTGGTATTCCTCTGCACCCACCCCTCACATGTCTCTGTCCACTGCTGGCAGTCCTCTGCACCCACCCCTCACACGTCTCTGTCCACTGCTGGTAGTGATAGGCACTCACCCCTCACATGTCTCGGTCCACTGCTGGGAGTGATAGGCACCCACCCCCATGTCTCTGTCCACTGCTGGTATTCCTCTGCACCCACCCCTCACATGTCTCTGTCCACCGCTGGTATTCCTGTGCACCCACCCCTCACATGTCTCTGTCCACTGCTGGGAGTGATAGGCACCCACCCCCATGTCTCTGTCCACTGCTGGGAGTCCTCTGCACCCACCCCTCACATGTCTCTGTCCACTGCTGGGAGTCCTCTGCACCCACCCCTCACATGTCTCTGTCCACTGCTGAGATTCCTCTGCACCCACCCCTCACATGTCTCTGGCCACTGCTGGGAGTGATAGGCACCCACCCCTCATATGTCTGTCCACTGCTGTGAGTCCTCTGCACCCACCCCTCACATGTCTCTGTCCACTGCTGGTATTCCTCTGCACACACCCCTCACAGGTCTCTGTCCACTGCTGGGAGTCCTCTGCACCCACTCCTCACATGTCTCTGTCCACTGCTGGGAGTCCTCTGCACCCAACCCTCACATGTCTCTGTCCACTGCTGGGAGTCCTCTGCACTCACCCCCATATGTCTGTCCACTGCTGGTAGTGATAGGCACCCACCCCTCACATGTCTCTGTCCACTGCTGGTATTCCTCTGCACCCATCCCTCACATGTCTCTGTCCACTGCTGGTATTCCTCTGCACCCACCCCACATATGTCTCTGTCCACTGCTGGGAGTCCTCTGCACCCACCCCTCACATGTCTCTGTCCACTTATGGTATTCCTCTGCACCCACCCCTCACATGTCTCTGTCCACTGCTGGTAGTGATAGGCACTCACCCCTCACATGTCTCGGTCCACTGCTGGGAGTGATAGGCACCCACCCCCATGTCTCTGTCCACTGCTGGGAGACCTCTGCACAAACCCCTCACATGTCTCTGTCCACTGCTGGTATTCCTCTGCACCCGCCCCTCACATGTCTCTGTCCACTGCTGGGAGTCCTCTGCACCCACCCCTCACATGTCTCTGTCCACTGCTGGTATTGCTCTGCACCCACCCCTCACATGTCTCTGTCCACCGCTGGGAGTGATAGGCACCCACCCCCATGTCTCTGTCCACTACTGGGAGTCCTCTGAACCCACCCCTCACATGTCTCTGTCCACTGCTGGGAGTCCTCTGCACCCACCCCTCACATGTCTCTGTCCAGTGCTGAGAGTCCTCTGCACCCACCCCTCACATGTATCTGGCCACTGCTGGGAGTGATAGGCACCCACCCCTCATATGTCTGTCCACTGCTGGGAGTCCTCTGCAGCCACCCCTCACATGTCTCTGTCCACTGCTGGGAGTCCTCTGCACCCACCCCTCACATGTCTCTGTCCACTGCCGGGAGTCCTCTGCACTCACCCCCAGATCTCTGTCCACTGCTGGTAGTGATAGGCACCCACCCCTCACATGTCTCTGTCCACTGCTGGTATTCCTCTGCACCCACCCCTCACATGTCTCTGTCCACTGCTGGGAGTCCTCTGCACCCACCCCACATATGTCTCTGTCCACTACTGGGAGTCCTCTGCACCCGCCCCTCACATGTCTCTGTCCACTGATGGTATTCCTCTGCACCCACCCCCTCACATGTCTCTGTACACTGCTGGGAGTCCTCTGCACCCCCCTCACATGTCTCTGTTCACTGCTGGGAGTCCTCTGCAGCCACCCCTATATCTCTGTCCACTGCTGGTAGTGATAGGCACCCACCCCTCACATGTCTCGGTCCACTGCTGGGAGTGAAAGGCACCCACCCCCATGTCTCTGTCCACTGCTGAAATTCCTCTGCACCCACCCCTCACATGTCTCTGTCCACTGCTGGGAGTCCTCTGCACCCACCCCTCACATGTCTCTGTCCACTGCTGTGAGTCCTCTGCACCCACCCCTCACGTGTCTCTGGCCACTGCTGGGAGTGATAGGCACACACCCCTTATATATGTCTGTCCACTGCTGGGAGTCCTCTGCACCCATCCCACACATGTCTCTGTCCACTGCTGGTATTCCTCTGCACCCAACCCTCACATGTCTCTGTCCACTGCTGGGAGTCCTCTGCACCCACCCCTGACATGTCTCTGTCCACTGCTGGGAGTCCTCTGCACCCACCCCTCACATGTCTCTGTCCGCTTCTGGTATTCCTCTGCACCCACCCCTCACATGTCTCTGTCCACTGCTGGGAGTGATAGGCACCCACCCCCATGTCTCTGTCCACTGCTGGGAGTCCTCTGCACCCACTCCTCACATGTCTCTGTCCACTGCTGGTATTCCTCTGCACCCACCCCTCACATGTCTCTGTCCACTGCTTTGAGTCCTCTATACCAACCCCTCACATGTCTCTGTCCACTGATTGGAGTCCTCTGCACCCACCCCTCACATGTCTCTGTAGACTGCTGGTATTCCTCTGCACCCACCCCTCACATGTCTCTGTCCACTGCTGGGAGTGATAGCCACCCACCCCCATGTCTCTGTCCACTGCTGGGAGTCCTATGCACCCACCCCTCACATGTCTCTGTCCACTGCTGGGAGTCTTCTGCACCCACCCCTCACATGTCTCTGTCCACTGCTGGGAGTCCTCTGCACCCACCCCTCACATGTCTCTGTCCACTGCTGGTATTCCTCTGCACCCACCCCTCACATGTCTCTGTCCACTGCTGGTATTCCTCTGCACCCACCCCACACATGTCTCTGTCCACTGCTGGGAGTCCTCTGCACCCACCCCTCACATGTCTCTGTCCACTGCTGGGAGTCCTCTGCACCCATCCCTCACATGTCTCTGTCCACTGCTGGTATTCCTCTGCACCCACCCCTCACATGTCTCCGTCCAGTGCTGGGAGTGATAGGCACACACCCCCATGTCTCTGTCCACTGCTGGGAGTCCTCTGCACCCACCCCTCACATGTCTCTGTCCACTGCTGGGAGTCCTCTGCACCCACCCCTCACATGTCTCTGTCCACTGCTGGTAGTGATAGGCACTCACCCCTCACATGTCTCTGTCCACTGCTGGGAGTGATATGCACCCACCCCCATGTCTCTGTCCACTGCTGGGAGACCTCTGCACCCACCCCTCACATGTCTCTGTCCACTGCTGGTATTCCTCTGCACCCACCCCTCACATGTCTCTGTCCACTGCTGGGAGTCCTCTGCACCCACCCCTCACATATTTCTGTCCACTGCTGGTATTTCTCTGCACCCACCCCTCACATGTCTCTGTCCACTGCTGGGAGTGATAGGCACCCACCCCCATGTCTCTGTCCACTGCTGGGAGTCCTCTGCACCCACCCCTCACATGTCTCTGTCAACTCCTGGGAGTCCTCTCCACCCACCCCTCACATGTCTCTGTCCACTGCTGAGAGTCCTCTGCACCCACCCCTCACATGTCTCTGGCCACTGCTGGGAGTGATAGGCACCCACCCCTCATATGTCTGTCCACTGCTGGGAGTCCTCTGCACCCACCCCTCACATGTCTCTGTCCATTGCTGGTATTCCTCTGCACCCACCCCTCACAGGTCTCTGTCCACTGCTGGGAGTCCTCTGCACCCACTCCTCACATGTCTCTGTCCACTGCTGGTATTCCTCTGCACCCACCCCACACATGTCTCTGTCCACTGCTGGGAGTGATAGGCACCCACCCCCATGTCTCTGTCCACTGCTGGGAGTCCTCTGCACCCACCCCTCACATGTCTCTGTCCACGTCTGGGAGTCCTCTGCACCCACCACTCACATGTCTCTGTCCACTGCTGGGAGTCCTCTGCACCCATCCCTTACATGTCTCTGTCCACTGCTGGTATTCCTCTGCACCCACCCCTCACATGTCTCCATCCAGTGCTGGGAGTGATAGGCACCCACCCCCATGTCTCTGTCCACTGCTGGGCGTCCTCTGCGCCCACCCCTCACATGTCTCTGTCCACTGCTGGTATTCCTCTGCACCCACCCCTCACATGTCTCTGTCCACTGCTGGGAGTCCTCTGCACCCACCCCTCACATGTCTCTGTCCACTGCTGGTAGTGATAGGCACTCACCCCTCACATGTCTCGGTCCACTGCTGGGAGTGATAGGCACCCACCCCCATGTCTCTGTCCACTGCTGGGAGACCTCTGCACCCACCCCTCACATGTCTCTGTCCACTGCTGGTATTCCTCTGCACCCACCCCTCACATGTCTCTGTCCACTGCTGGGAGTCCTCTGCACCCACCCCTCACATGTCTCTGTCCACTGCAGGTAGTGATAGGCACTCACCCCTCACATGTCTCGGTCCACTGCTAGGAGTGATAGGCACCCACCCCTCATATGTCTGTCCACTGCTGGGAGTCCTCTGCACCCACCCCTCACATGTCTCTGTCCATTGCTGGTATTCCTCTGCACCCACCCCTCACAGGTCTCTGTCCACTGCTGGGAGTCCTCTGCACCCACTCCTCACATGTCTCTGTCCACTGCTGGTATTCCTCTGCACCCACCCCACACATGTCTCTGTCCACTGCTGGGAGTGATAGGCACCCACCCCCATGTCTCTGTCCACTGCTGGGAGTCCTCTGCACCCACCCCTCACATGTCTCTGTCCACGTCTGGGAGTCCTCTGCACCCACCACTCACATGTCTCTGTCCACTGCTGGGAGTCCTCTGCACCCATCCCTCACATGTCTCTGTCCACTGCTGGTATTCCTCTGCACCCACCCCTCACATGTCTCCATCCAGTGCTGGGAGTGATAGGCACCCACCCCCATGTCTCTGTCCACTGCTGGGCGTCCTCTGCGCCCACCCCTCACATGTCTCTGTCCACTGCTGGTATTCCTCTGCACCCACCCCTCACATGTCTCTGTCCACTGCTGGGAGTCCTCTGCACCCACCCCTCACATGTCTCTGTCCACTGCTGGTAGTGATAGGCACTCACCCCTCACATGTCTCTGTCCACTGCTGGGAGTGATAGGCACCCACCCCCATGTCTCTGTCCACTGCTGGGAGACCTCTGCACCCACCCCTCACATGTCTCTGTCCACTGCTGGTATTCCTCTGCACCCACCCCTCACATGTCTCTGTCCACTGCTGGGAGTCCTCTGCACCCACCCCTCACATGTCTCTGTCCACTGCTGGTAGTGATAGGCACTCACCCCTCACATGTCTCGGTCCACTGCTGGGAGTGATAGGCACCCACCCCCATGTCTCTGTCCACTGCTGGGAGACCTCTGCACCCACCCCTCACATGTCTCTGTCCACTGCTGGTATTCCTCTGCACCCACCCCTCACATGTCTCTGTCCACTGCTGGGAGTCCTCTGCACCCACCCCTCACATGTCTCTGTCCACTGCTGGTAGTGATAGGCACTCACCCCTCACATGTCTCTGTCCACTGCTGGGAGTGATAGGCACCCACCCCCATGTCTCTGTCCACTGCTGGGAGACCTCTGCACCCACCCCTCACATGTCTCTGTCCACTGCTGGTATTCCTCTGCACCCACCCCTCACATGTCTCTGTCCACTGCTGGGAGTCCTCTGCACCCACCCCTCACATGTCTCTGTCCACCGCTGGTATTCCTCTGCACCCACCCCTCACATGTCTCTGTCCACTGCTGGGAGTGATAGACACCAACCCCCATGTCTCTGTCCACTGCTGGGAGTCCTCTGCACCCACCCCTCACATGTCTCTGTCCACTGCTGGGAGTCCTCTGCACCCACCCCTCACATGTCTCTGTCCACTGCTGAGATTCCTCTGCACCCACCCCTCACATGTCTCTGGCCACTGCTGGGAGTGATAGGCACCCACCCCTCTTATGTCTGTCCACTGCTGGGAGTCCTCTGCACCCACCCCTCACATGTCTCTGTGCACTGCTGGTATTCCTCTGCACCCACCCCTCACAGGTCTCTGTCCACTGCTGGGAGTCCTCTGCACCCACCCCTCACATGTCTCTGTCCACTGCTGGGAGTCCTCTGCACCCACCCCTCACATGTCTCTGTCCACTGCTGGGAGTCCTCTGCACTCACCCCCATATCTCTGTCCACTGCTGGTAGTGATAG
Source organism: Triturus cristatus (assembly GCF_964204655.1). Classification (NCBI taxonomy): domain Eukaryota; kingdom Metazoa; phylum Chordata; class Amphibia; order Caudata; family Salamandridae; genus Triturus; species Triturus cristatus. The sequence goes on along the minus strand of NC_140579.1, from coordinate 458,609,363 downwards.
GCATCCACCCCTCACATGTCTTTGTCCACTGCTGGTATTCCTCTGCACCCACCCCTCACATGTCTCTGTCCACTGCTGGTAGTGATAGGCACTCACCCCTCACATGTCTCTGTCCACTGCCGGGAGACCTCTGCACCCACCCCTCACATGTCTCTGTCCACTGCTGGTATTCCTCTGCACCCACCCCTCACATGTCTCTGTCCACTGCTGGGAGTCCTCTGCACCCACCCCTCACATGTCTCTGTCCACTGCTGGTATTGCTCTGCACCCACCCCTCACATGTCTCTGTCCACTGCTGGGAGTGATAGGCACCCACCCCCATGTCTCTGTCCACTGCTGGGAGTCCTCTGCACCCACCCCTCACATGTCTCTGTCCACTGCTGGGAGTCCTCTGCACCCACCCCTCACATGTCTCTGTCCACTGCTGAGAGTCCTCTGCACCCACCCCTCACATGTATCTGGCCACTGCTGGGAGTGATAGGCACCCACCCCTCATATGTCTGTCCACTGCTGGGAGTCCTCTGCACCCACCCCTCACATGTCTCTGTCCACTGCTGGGAGTCCTCTGCACCCACCCCTCACATGTCTCTGTCCACTGCTGGTATTCCTCTGCACCCACCCCTCACAGGTCTCTGTCCACTGTTGGGAGTCCTCTGCACCCACCCCTCACATGTCTCTGTCCACTGCTGGGAGTCCTCTGCACCCACCCCTCACATGTCTCTGTCCAACTGCTGGGAGTCCTCTGCACTCACCCCCATACCTCTGTCCACTGCTGGTAGTGATAGGCACCCACCCCTCACATGTCTTTTTCCACTGCTGGTATTCCTCTGCACCCACCCCTCACATGTCTCTGTCCACTGCTGGTATTCCTCTGCACCCACCCCACATATGTCTCTGTCGACTGCTGGGAGTCCTCTGCACCCACCCTTCACATGTCTCTGTCCACTGATGGTATTCCTCTGCACCCACCCCTCACATGTCTCTGTCCACTGCTGGTAGTGATAGGCACTCACCCCTCACATGTCTCGGTCCACTGCTGGGAGTGATAGGCACACACCCCCATGTCTCTGTCCACTGCCGGGAGACCTCGGCACCCACCCCTCACATGTCTCTGTCCACTGCTGGTATTCCTCTGCACCCACCCCTCATATGTCTCTGTCCACTGCTGGGAGTCCTCTGCACCAACCCCTCACATGTCTCTGTCCACTGCTGAGATTCCTCTGCACCCACCCCTCACATGTCTCTGGCCACTGCTGGGAGTGATAGGCACCCACCCCTCTTATGTCTGTCCACTGCTGGGAGTCCTCTGCACCCACCCCTCACATGTCTCTGTCCACTGCTGGTATTCCTCTGCACCCACTCCTCACAGGTCTCTGTCCACTGCTGGGAGTCCTCTGCACCCACCCCTCACATGTCTCTGTCCACTGCTGGGAGTCCTCTGCACCCACCCCTCACATGTCTCTGTCCACTTCTGGGAGTCCTCTGCACTCACCCCCATATCTCTGTCCACTGCTGGTAGTGATAGGCACCCACCCCTCACATGTCTTTGTCCACTGCTGGTATTCCTCTGCACCCACCCCTCACATGTCTCTGTCCACTGCTGGTATTCCTCTGCACCCACCCCACATATGTCTCTGTCCACTGCTGGGAGTCCTCTGCACCCACCCCTCACATGTCTCTGTCCACTGATGGAATTCCTCTGCACCCACCCCTCACATGTCTCTGTCCACTGCTGGTAGTGATAGGCACTCACCCCTCACATGTCTCAGTCCACTGCTGGGAGTGAAAGGCACCCACCCCCATGTCTCTGTCCACTGACGGGAGACCTCTGCACCCACCCCTCACATGTCTCTGTCCACTGCTGGTATTCCTCTGCACCCACCCCTCACATGTCTCTGTCCACTGCTGGGAGTCAACTGCACCCACCCCTCACATGTCTCTGTCCACTGCTGGTATTGCTCTGCACCCACCCCTCACATGTCTCTGTCCACTGCTGGGAATGATAGGCACCCACCCCCATGTCTCTGTCCACTGCTGGGAGTCCTCTGCACCCACCCCTCACATGTCTCTGTCCACTGCTGGGAGTCCTCTGCACCCACCCCTCACATGTCTCTGTCCACTGCTGAGAGTCCTCTGCACCCACCCCTCACATGTATCTGGCCACTGCTGGGAGTGATAGGCACCCACCCCTCATATGTCTGTCCACTGCTGGGAGTCCTCTGCACCCACCCCTCACATGTCTCTGTCCACTTTTGGGAGTCCTCTGCACCCACCCCTCACATGTCTCTGTCCACTGCTGGTATTCCTCTGCACCCACCCCTCACAGGTCTCTGTCCACTGCTGGGAGTCCTCTGCACCCACCCCTCACATGTCTCTGTCCACTGCTGGGAGTCCTCTGCACCAACCCCTTACATGTCTCTGTCCACTGCTGGGAGTCCTCTGCACTCACCCCCATATCTCTGTCCACTGCTGGTAGTGATAGGCACCCACCCCTCACATGTCTTTTTCCACTGCTGGTATTCCTCTGCACCCACCCCTCACATGTCTCTGTCCACTGCTGGTATTCCTCTGCACCCACCCCACATATGTCTCTGTCCACTGCTGGGAGTCCTCTGAACCCACCCCTCACATGTCTCTGTCCACTGATGGTATTCCTCTGCACCCACCCCTCACATGTCTCTGTCCACTGCTGGGAGTGATAGGCACCCACCCCCATGTCTCTGTCCACTGCTGGGAGTCCTCTGCACCCACCCCTCACATGTCTCTGTCCACTGCTGGGAGTCCTCTGCACCCACCCCTCACATGTCTCTGTCCACTGCTGAGAGTCCTCTGCACCCACCCCTCACATGTATCTGGCCACTGCTGGGAGTGATAGGCACCCACCCCTCATATGTCTGTCCACTGCTGGGAGTCCTCTGCACCCACCCCTCACATGTCTCTGTCCACTGCTGGTATTCCTCTGCACCCACCCCTCAAAGGTCTCTGTCCACTGCTGGGAGTCCTCTGCACCCACCACTCACATGTCTCTGTCCACTGCTGGGAGTCCTCTGCACCCACCCCTCACATGTCTCTGTCCACTGCTGGGAGTCCTCTGCACCCATCCCTCACATGTCTCTGTCCACTGCTGGTATTCCTCTGCACCCACCGCTCACATGTCTCCATCCAGTGCTGGGAGTGATAGGCACCCACCCCCATGTCTCTGTCCACTGCTGGGAGTCCTCTGCACCCACCCCTCACATGTCTATGTCCACTGCTGGTATTCCTCTGCACCCACCCCTGACATGTCTCTGTCCACTGCTGGCAGTCCTCTGCACCCACCCCTCACATGTCTCTGTCCACTGCTGGTAGTGATAGGCACTCACCCCTCACATGTCTCGGTCCACTGCTGGGAATGATAGGCACCCACCCCCATGTCTCTGTCCACTGCTGGGAGACCTCTGCACCCACCCCTCACATGTCTCTGTCCACTGCTGGTATTCCTCTGCACCCACCCCTCACATGTCTCTGTCCACTGCTGAGAGTCCTCTGCACCCACCCCTCACATGTCTCTGTCCACCGCTGGTATTCCTGTGCACCCACCCCTCACATGTCTCTGTCCACTGCTGGGAGTGATAGGCACCCACCCCCATGTCTCTGTCCACTGCTGGGAGTCCTCTGCACCCACCCCTCATATGTCTCTGTCCACTGCTGGGAGTACTCTGCACCCACCCCTCACATGTCTCTGTCCACTGCTGAGATTCCTCTGCACCCACCCCTCACATGTCTCTGGCCACTGCTGGGAGTGATAGGCACCCACCCCTCATATGTCTGTCCACTGCTGGGAGTCCTCTGCACCCACCCCTCACATGTCTCTGTCCACTGCTGGTATTCCTCTGCACCCACCCCTCACAGGTCTCTGTCCACTGCTGGGAGTCCTCTGCACCCACTCCTCACATGTCTCTGTCACCTGCTGGGAGTCCTCTGCACCCACCCCTCACATGTCTCTGTCCACTGCTGGGAGTCCTCTGCACTCACCCCCATATCTCTGTCCACTGCTGGTAGTGATAGGCACCCACCCCTCACATGTCTCTGTCCACTGCTGGTATTCCTCTGCACCCATCCCTCACATGTCTCTGTCCACTGCTGGTATTCCTCTGCACCCACCCCACATATGTCTCTGTCCACTGCTGGGAGTCCTCTGCACCCACCCCTCACATGTCTCTGTCCACTGATGGTATTCCTCTGCACCCACCCCTCACATGTCTCTGTCCACTGCTGGTAGTGATAGGCACTCACCCCTCACATGTCTCGGTCCACTGCTGGGAGTGATAGGCACCCACCCCCATGTCTCTGTCCACTTCTGGGAGACCTCTGCACCCACCCCTCACATGTCTCTGTCCACTGCTGGTATTCCTCTGCACCCACCCCTCACATGTCTCTGTCCACTGCTGGGAGTCCTCTGCACCCACCCCTCACATGTCTCTGTCCACTGCTGGTATTGCTCTGCACCCACCCCTCACATGTCTCTGTCCACCGCTGGGAGTGATAGGCACCCACCCCCATGTCTCTGTCCACTACTGGGAGTCCTCTGCACCCACCCCTCACATGTTTCTGTCCACTGCTGGGAGTCCTGTGCACCCACCCCTCACATGTATCTGTCCACTGCTGAGAGTCCTCTGCACCCACCCTCACATGTATCTGGCCACTGCTGGGAGTGATAGGCACCCATCCCTCATATGTCTGTCCACTGCTGGGAGTCCTCTGCACCCACCCCTCACATGTCTCTGTCCACTGCTGGTATTCCTCTGCACCCACCCCTCACAGGTCTCTGTCCACTGCTGTGAGGTATTCAAGGCACTACGATATGATTAGCGCAGTATATCTAATGATAGTTTGACTAGTTATGGTGTATTAAACGGTCCGAAATCCCCAATTATGTTTAGCACGACAAAAAGGGCCGAGAACCGAACCGCCTCCATCTTGGATTGCAGCTCTTTCACTTGGGAATCACGTGGTCTTTTCCGCACACCCTCTGCTTCCCCCTTTCCTTGCATTTAATTAGGAGACAGGCTGAGTTGCTGAGAAGCAAGGTCACATCTGCTAAAAGGGAGTATCAAGCAAATTCCTCTAGACCTGGGACGAGAAGGGAGTCACCCTTTCGACCTTCTCTGTAAAGATAGTAACCCTTTTGTATGTGTAACCGAAACTAGAAATAGGCATGAGCTCATTAGGGGCGCCAGGACTAACTGGTACTTTTCCACATATAAGGTTTTGTATGCTGTACTGATAATGTATAAAAGTGTGTTACTGTCAAGGAGCCAGCAGTCTTCCTCGGCGCACCTGATGGGTGAGGATCGACGAGGCTCCTCTATATAGAGTTCTGTGGTGGCTAATAAACATTTGAACCTTCCACGTTGCCAACTGCTCCTTATTTTGCATAATATTGCGGGCCAGTGGTAAGTGTGGCCCTTGGAATAATTATTTGGACACAACAGTTGGCGACCACGAAGGGACCCCGTGAAAGGGTCTTTCCCCCCCGTATTCGGGTGGTGGGATTGGGGGCGTCCTGACCGGTTGGCGGGAGAGGAGCCTGAGGATTTCTCCCACCCTGCGCGACTTTTCGGTACGTCCCCTCCTGCTAGTTACCCTTCACCGGGGTCCTACGGGCTTAACCCAGAAAATGGACTGATATGGTCGGGAGGAGTTGGCAGCGGAGAATGAACATTCGTATCTGGGTGCACCCGGTGAGTATTGATTTGATTTGACGCACGCGTTATAAACGGTGCATTATTGGTTAAAACACGCGTTGAAGACGGTGTGTTATTTGATTGATTTAAGAGCATTCGTTGAGAACGATGTATTGCATTTGTTTGAAGCTCACGCTGGACAGCGGTGCACTGATTTGAAGGCACGCACCGGAGAGTGGTGTCTTGCTTGATCGGGTTAGCATTACCGTGGTTTGACTCGAAGTACGTACAGGTTGTATTTGATTTGAGTAAAAACGGCGCCGGAGGATTATAAACGGATTGCACGTGGAAGGACCCGCGACCTAGACTGGGTAGCCACAGGGCATACTCCTGACGGGGCAAGTCCTCGTTGGGGGCTGGTCTTAGTGGTGAGCCAGGAGGGTGGCCGGAATCCCGCGTGCAGTTTGGTGTTTGGACTGTGAACCAGAGTCGACGGGCTTGGTTCTCTGATACCGATTGTATGTTGTGTATGATTCGTGTTGATTGTTGTTTTGTGTATACATGTCTGAAAACTAACCAAAATGTCCTGTTTTAGTAAATTGAATTGTTTTGGCTGCTGCTGTCGAACAAGTGACTCCAGACTAGCTGAGAGCCAACCCGCCCCGCCGGAGGGCAGTCCTAGCCATTTTATGTATGTCAAACATGGGATCTCTCCGTTGTTGTTCTGCACTCTGTGGCATAAGTATACCAAGGGAAATGAGGAGTTACGATGGCCCAAGACGGGTTCGTTTGATGAGAAGAAAATTGCGTTCCTACAGGAACAGCTTTTTTCTAGGCGAAGTAGGCAGGCCATGTTCGATGCTCTAATTGCATGGCAGAAGGAGGCCAAACAACGGCGAATAAGGGAAGAGAAAGTAGCTAGAGCCAAGGCAGGACAGAATGTTACTCAGAAAGCTATGGCCTATGACCGAGAAAGAGTAGAAAAGGGATTGGATTGCATGAATCGCGAATTTAGATTAAAGGTTGATAAGAGGTATGTGACCCGCCCGAATGCGGAAGATGAAATAGAGGATTTATTGGACACCAAGCCACCACCCCCTTATGTACCGCAGAGGATATATCCGGAGGTGTCAGGGGCCTCGGCCCCGGCCCCAAATATGTCCCTTGGGGCCTCGGCTTCAGCTCCCCCGGCCACTACTACCCCTCCCTCCCTGCCGAACCTCTCCCGGTTACCGACATCTGTGTCTGAAGTTATGGCCATGCTGCCTAATTTATTGACGGCAGCTGCAGCCGGGACCCCTCAGCTGTTGCCGGGGTCAATGTCTTCCCCTTCTGTTCTGCCCTCCTCCTCCGCCAGTACCACGCCGGTAACAGCTGTGACTAGTCCAATACATCCGGCCGGTCTAACGGAGGGTAGGAAGTTGTTCACTCGTTCTGCCTTGGGAACGGAAGAAAGGGAAACTATTGCCACACAAGCATCCCAGTGGATGCGACATCCCATTTATACTCTTGCTGATATTTGGAGTACCATGAGAGACTATGAACCTGTGATGCAACAGCATGCCCTGGAGCATATGGCCAACCGTCTTATTTCTGTGTGGGAACAGGTACACCAGGAAGGGAAAGCTCCGGCTATATTATATGATATTCTTGATCAAGTCCACAAATCTCAGTTGACACCGGAAGAGGTGTATGGGAAGGTGCAGACTTTGGTTTCTTATAGAACTCGTTTGCAGTCTGCCACTCCCGCCGGATTCTCCCAGTTCCCTATGCGAGAAGTGCACCCTATCTTCCATCCGGAAGTTGCTGCAGTGGTGGATGCCCACGGTGTCGTTACCCGCCCGGGAATAGACGCCCGGTTCCAGGAACAATGGGTCTATACCCCCTGGAAGCGGAGTGAGGTACTATCCCTAAAAAGCCAGTTGCCAGATCCTAGAAAAAACCCCACTGCATATTACAAGGAACTAACCGAGGCCGCCTCGTCAGCAGTAATGACGTTGGCAGCTATTGAATTATTCTTTGCCTTATTAGTACCGGTGGACATTTGGCGCCAGGTACATGACCAGGACCATGTTACGGAATTTGGTGGGACATGGGACCAACTGAGAAACTGGGATAGAGATCGTAAACCAGGGAACAAGCCCCGACCTGAGATACTGACCTTGCCTGAGAAAATAATAACTTATATGCATTCGTTGATCCCACCCAGGAAAGTAGATTGGGACAAGCTGACGGCCTGTAAGCAAAAGAAGGACGAGAGTGTATCTGATTTTTTCACGAGGTTTGAGGGAGTATTCATTGACTTCAGCGGACAGGACTTGGCAACGGAGGGGGGTGTACGTTTATTTGTTAATAGATTCGTAACCAATTTGCTACCTGAGGTATCGGCCCGGTTACAGGCAGCTGAGAGTACCTGGACGACCACCACGCCCTCCACGATACTGAGCATGGCTCAGTATTATGAGCATCGGGAGAATGAGAGCAAGGATAAGACAGAAAGAAAGTCGAAAGAGTTGAAAACACGAGTGTTACTGCAGCAAGTGGAGAGGGGTAGAGGAAGAGGAAGAGGGTTGCAGAATTTCGCTCCAAGAGGGGCGGGACCGACGCAAACGGCTGGGCGAACAGATCTAGGCATAAATCAATGTGCTTTTTGTAAAGAGGAGGGGCATTGGAGAGCACAGTGCCCGTTGTTGTATGAGCAGAATACTGCTTCAAGGGGTCGTGGACGGGGAAGGATGAGTGGGCATCGAGGTGGATACACGAGACAAGAACAGGCAGTCCGAGGTGAGAACAGTCAGAATTATTTCGACCAAAGCCAAGGTAAACAGTACTACAATGACGGACGTATAACGGACGAAGACACCGGGTATACTCAAGCATAGGACAGCCAAGGGCAGAGTAAGGGGCATGTGTCAATCCCGATAGATCAAGCTGGACCTTATGTCCATGCACGATTGTTGGATGTATCAGGTAAGTTTTTGGTTGACACAGGGGCTATGAACAGTTCTGTTTCACGTGCCCTGGTCCCGGGGGCCGCTCTCTCTGGCCAGACTAATGTGTCCGTGGGGTTCTCTGGAACTCCGGTGGTGAGCCCCATTTCTAAGCCACTTTCCCTTACTCTGGGACCGGTTACGATAGAATCGCCTTTCCTCCTCACCTCCCAGTGTGGGGAAAATCTCCTGGGTATGGATATATTAAAAAGATTGCATGCCCGCATCTATTGCTCCCCCGATAGAGTTTACCTGACCATTCGGAATACCTCTATCCCCTCCATCCAATGTTTTTCAAAAACGGACTCACTACCCCCTGAGCTTGCAAAACTCCCGAGGGATCTTTGGGCCCTGGGGGACACTGACGTAGGGTTCCTACAAATTCCCCCGGTGTCCATCACCCTGAAACAGAATGCCAAATTGCCGAGGATCCCACAGTACAAAATAGCCCCCGCGGGAGAACGCGCTTTACTGGCCATTATTTCTGATTTGATTAGAACAGGGGTGGTGGAGGAAACGACTTCCAATATCTGCAACAGTCCAATTCTTCCGATTCTTAAGCGAGCTCCCGTACCCCAGTCCCCTGATTATGCTGATACCTACCGATTTGTGATTGATTTGCGAGAGATTAACAAGATTGTGGTACCCCAATATCCGGTGGTACCAGACATTAATTCCATTTTGACCATGATTCCTCCCACTGCAACATTTTTCTCGGTGATTGATTTGAAGAATGCTTTCTTTAGTATTCCTATACATCCAGATAGCAGACATTTGTTCGGTTTCTCATTGGGGGGCCGCAGCTTTAGATTCTGTCGCGCCCCCCAGGGGTATACCGAAAGCCCTAGTATCTACAGCCAAGCCCTAAAAAGAGTATTGGATTCTTTACAATTGCCGCCAGGTAATGTCCTATTGCAGTATGTTGACGACCTCCTTGTGGCCTCTGAAACAGAACATGGTTGCCGCGATGCCACGGTTACCCTGCTACGGCATTTGGCCACTCATGGTAACAAGGTGTCGCTCTCTAAATTTCAATATTGTCGACCGGAGGTGACCTATCTCGGTCATCTCCTGTCGAAGGAGGGAAGACGGTTGACTTCTGAGCGCATCACAACCATAACTAACATGCCTGTTCCTCGCACGCAACGTGATGTCCGCGCTTTGCTTGGTATAACCTCCTACTGTCGCCAATGGATTGCTAACTATTCTCTCTTGACTAAACCTTTCCTGTACCTAACTACGAAGGATGTGCATGAGCCTTTACCTTGGACCGATGAATGCCAGACTGCCTTTTCCGCTCTGAAAACTGCTCTTTGCTCTGCTCCTGTGCTTGGCACCCTTGACTACCGGAAACCTTTTGTGCTCTACGTGCATGAGGTGGACAGTTGTTCTCTTTCAGTATTGACACAAGACTTTGGTGGTAAGCAAAGGCCTTGTGCATATTTCTCGGCGGTTTTGGACAATGTCGCCAGAGCACTTCCCAGTTGTCTGAGGGCTGCAGCGGCAGTGGCTGTAGCAATCAGACAATCGGAAGGGCTAGTCCTGAATACGGATCTGACAGTGATGGTGCCTCATGCTTTGGACGTATTATTAAACAGGACACAGACGCAGCACTTAACTAGTGCGCGTCTTACAGGGTACGAATTGACCCTGTTTGCACCTCATATAACGATCAAAAGATGTGTTAATTTGAACCCTGCCACGTTGTTGCCCCTCCCTTCGGGAGATGGTGGACAAGACATACATGATTGTATCTTTCGAACTGAAGAAGAAACCAAGGGCCGGATAGATCTAACTGACACCCCACTATCTGATGCCCAAGGAGAATTGTATGTTGATGGGTCTTGTTTTAGATTACCGGATGGTACGACAGCTGCGGCTTATGCGATCACTACCCTGCAAACGGTAGTCGAGGCAGCAAAGATACCATACCGGTCGGCCCAGGCGGCCGAATTGGTTGCATTATTCAGGGCCTGCGAGTTGGGGAAAGGCTTGAGGCTAAATGTCTACACCGATAGCCAGTATGCGTTCGGTGTAGCACATAGCTTCGGGAGGTTATGGGCGGAAAGAGGATTCTTGACATCTCATGGCGAAAAGATAAAGAATGGACCATTAGTTGACCGATTACTGGCTGCATTAACATTGCCTAAAACCTTGGCCATAGTCAAATGCAGTGCACACAAGGTTATAGTTGATGATGTAGGGAGGGGAAATTTCTTTGCGGATAGAATCGCCAAAGAAACAGCCCAGTCTGACACCACTTCCATGTTTGTAGTGACAAGAATGATAGAAGCAGGGGTTTTTAACAACACCATAGACAGTGTGAAAGAGCTACAAAATGAGGTGACCCCGGAAGAACTGACATACTGGCAAGAACAGGTGGGGAGGCTTGATGAGAATGGATGTTGGACTGACTTGTCAGAGAGTTGTAGATGGTTACTGCCAAACGCATTTGTAAATGCGGTAGTAACTATGGCACACGGACCTTCACATGTAGGGGTTCAGGGCATCTGTGCCACATTGGATCCTGTCTGGTATAATGTTAATATCCATAAGATAGCTAGGAACTTGGTTCAGCATTGCATGATTTGCCTCCAGCATAATCCTGGGGTTAGCATTCCCGTCTTGGCGGGTAATTTTGCGCCACCCACCCTGCCCTTTGAAGTACTCCAAATGGATTACATACAGCTAGAGCGAGTTAACAATCTGAAATACGTGCTGGTGGTGATTTGTACTTTTAGTAAATGGGTGGAGGCGTATCCCACAAAGGAAAATACTGCCCTGGCAACCGCGAAAGCTCTGGTAAAAGAGTTTTTCCCTTGATATGGGTTGCCACGGGTGATTTGGAGTGACAACGGGACACATTTTAATGCTAACTTAGTTAAGTATGTATGCAAGGGTCTGTCCATCCAGCAGAAGTTTCACGCAGCCCGACATCCTCAGTCAGCGGGTCTGGTTGAGAAATATATTGGGATTCTGAAATTGAAACTGGCTAAACTTCAGGACACGACGGGATTAAAATGGCCTGATCTCCTGCCCCTGGCCCTGTTGTCCGTAAGAACTACTCCCCATTCCCGGAGCGGTATCTCCCCTTATGAAGTAATTTTTGGCAGACCTGCCAACGTGTGGGGAGTACCCCGGCCCAAATCCTTCAGGGACATCGACCATCCTATGTTGACTGATTATTTGTATGCTTTGACTAAAGATCTCCATTCCATTCATCAACAGATATCTGCCGTACTGCAGCCCCTGCAGGAGGGTCCTGGACACAGCGTGGAACCTGGACAGTGGGTCTTGGTTCGAAACTACCAACGAAAATCGAGTTTGGATCCGCGCTGGTCCCTGCCGTACCAGGTGCTCCTGGCTACGCGAACGGCGGTGAAAGTCGAGGGGAAGCAGCACTGGATCCATATCTCCCATCTTAAGCGAGTTGCCCTCCCGTTGCCCAGGGAGCAGCTTGACCAGGAGGAAGGCCTGCCAACTCAGGGCGAACCCAGCACTAGAGAACCACTTTCCCTGGACACCCGCAGAGAGGTTGACGGGCGAGGGGAGAGTGCTGTGAGCCTGGAAACACCTTTTTGTGGCCACCCAACTGCTAAAAGCGAGGCATCTGGTCGGGAGCCCAGCTCCTTGTCTGACCCCACTGTGCCCGTTTTGTTTGTGAATCCTGAAACCCCTGGTCGGGATCGATATCACCTGCGGCCCCGGAAATAGGGAATCCCAGGTCTAGCCTTGGCGAAGTGAAGTCGGAGGCCTCGGCAAAAGACCTGAGGATTGGTAGAACACTGGACTGAACTCGTTGAGAGCATGGAACTTTCAGTAAAGCTCTGTTCAGAACAAAGATAGAGACATTGGTCGGTTGGTGGGGGCCCAGGTGGAGTTTCTTTTCAACAAGGGTTGCGTCAAGTGCGACCCCAACGCGAGAAGTTTTTATCTTTTACCCTTTTTGGTTTCTCTGAACAATAGGAGTCTGCCTGTGAGGCTCTATACGGACACAGGAAAGAAGCACCCTCCGGCAGGTCGGACTGCTAGTAGCCCTTTTTCCTGAGATTATATTGGACTTTTAGTGAGAAAATGTACCCTTTTGCTCGTTTTGTCCCTGAAGAAGGGTGCCCCATAGTACCCCGCACCACTCCCCCGCACTTGCCAATGTTCTCCTCATGGAGCTTGCGTGTTAAAATTGTTTTTATTTCTATATTGATTGTATCATTTGTACTATGCTTAGGTTTGTTTATATATCTAGAGTTCCGCCATCCTGTACACACCTTGATAGTGTCTACCCCTGCCCCTAAGGAACATCATTTCCAGACTTTTGCCCCTCATAAGGAAAGACACCGACAGACATATGTACATAATGCCTTCATTGAGATGCTACATCAGACTCATAGTTCCACAAATGTTACTGATTGTTGGGTCTGTGCTCTTCTCCCGTCAGTGATGCATAAGCAAGATTTGTTCATATCAATGCCCTTGTCTTATCTAGGTAGTTGCGAAGCCTGGTTCAAAATGTTATCCATGCTATATGAACACTACACTATAGATGAACGTCGATTCTCAGAGAAGGATTATGCCTTGATTCTAGCCTATATAGAGAAACACCAAGGTTTTACTCCCAATGCTGAGGGGACGGATGGTACCCTTGATCCTACCGCCTGTATGAACGTATACACTGATCATGAAAATGATACCTGGTTGAGGGATGAAGTATTGGATTTCATGACTTTTAACTTTACTGAGTATTTCAAGTATTTCCAGGAGCGAAATGTCTCAGATGAGAAAATCATTCCGGTCCCGGTATTGAATACGTCCTCCTCCTTCTGCGTGCAGGGTACTGGACATTTATCCGTAGGTTATAGTAGATGTAATTACACTTATAAACTACAGACTTTCAGTAGTCCCCCAACACTCACCCCTCCCAATGATTATTTTGTGTGCGGTGAAAACGCATACACTTGGCTACCCAGAGGATGGGCAGGTCGATGTTACTTATCCTTTCTTTACCCACCGGTCTACATAGCTCCTTCTGATTATCACAAATCTCATTCCTTAAATCGGCGGAGCCTAAAAGCTGAAGCCGCCAGTAATGATGCCACTGACCAGACTGACACTCCAGCCCAACACTTCGTTGATATCATAAAAGGGGCGTTGCCCATATGTGGACCCATCCTCAATAGTAAAGAAGTTAGGAGGCTATCTAGAGTGGTGGAAGGGGTGGTTAATACTACTGCAGGAATATTAACTAATATCACAGTGGAGCTCCAGGCGACCCGGCTTGTGACCCTCCAAAATCGTCTTGTTTTAGATGTTATCCTAGCTGATCGCGGAGGAGCTTGTAGAGTCATCGGCAGTTCCTGTTGTGTATATATACCTGACTCCGCCCCTTCTGTCCATTTAGCCATTCAGAAACTGCATCGGCTAGCCTCTGAAATTCACACCGAGACTGGTACTTGGTCTTTGTCCGGGTGGTTTTGGGATTTGGTGACCACCTGGGGATGGAAGTAATTTATGATTCTTTTGGGATAGTGGGGTTCATTTTCACCTGCTGCCTTTGTCTACAGTGCGGGCCTGCTTGCTGTGCATATTGTGCTACTCAAGTTCGCCGATCCATCCCCAGGCCCAAGCCCGTCCAAACCAGAATAGATACCCAGCGGGCTCAGAAGGAGACGCATGACTTAATGCAGATCGATGAGGGTATTTTCGAAGACTGACCCCGTTATTAGCTATGCTGCGCTAAAAGGGCCGTTCTGAGGTATTCAAGGCACTACGATATGATTAGCGCAGTATATCTAATGATAGTTTGACTAGTTATGGTGTATTAAACGGTCCGAAATCCCCAATTATGTTTAGCACGACAAAAAGGGCCGAGAACCGAACCGCCTCCATCTTGGATTGCGGCTCTTTCACTTGGGAATCACGTGGTCTTTTCCGCACACCCTCTGCTTCCCCCTTTCCTTGCTTTTAATTAGGAGACAGGCTGAGTTGCTGAGAAGCAAGGTCACATCTGCTAAAAGGGAGTATCAAGCAAATTCCTCTAGACCTGGGACGAGAAGGGAGTCACCCTTTCGACCTTCTCTGTAAAGATAGTAACCCTTTTGTATGTGTAACCGAAACTAGAAATAGGCAGGAGCTCATTAGGGGCGCCAGGACTAACTGGTACTTTTCCACATATAAGGTTTTGTATGCTGTACTGATAATGTATAAAAGTGTGTTACTGTCAAGGAGCCAGCAGTCTTCCTCGGCGCACCTGATGGGTGACGATTGACGAGGCTCCTCTATATAGAGTTCTGTGGTGGCTAATAAACGTTTGAACCTTCCACGTTGCCAACTGCTCCTTATTTTGCATAATATTGCGGGCCAGTGGTAAGTGTGGCCCTTGGAATAATTATTTGGACACAACAGCTGGGAGCCCTCTGCAGCCAACCCTCACATGTCTCTGTCCACTGCTGGGAGTCCTCTGCACCCACCCCTCACATGTCTCTGTCCACTGCTGGGAGTCCTCTGCACTCACCCCCATATCTCTGTCCACTGCTGGTAGTGATAGGCACCCACCCCACACATGTCTCGGTCCACTGCTGGTATTCCTCTGCACCCACCCCTCACATGTCTCTGTCCACTGCTGGGAGTCCTCTGCACCCACCCCACATATGTCTCTGTCCACTACTGGGAGTCCTCTGCACCCCCCCTCACATGTCTCTGTTCACTGCTGGGAGTCCTCTGCACCCACCCCATATCTCTGTCCACTGCTGGTAGTGATAGGCACCCACCCCTCACATGTCTCGGTCCACTGCTGGGAGTGATAGGCACCCACCCCTATGTCTCTGTCCACTGCTGGTATTCCTCTGCACCCACCCCTCACATGTCTCTGTCCACTGCTGGGAGTCCTCTGCACCCACCCCTTACATGGCTCTGTCCACTGCTGGAGTCCTCTGCACCCACCACTCACATGTCTCTGGCCACTGCTGGGAGTGATAGGCACCCACCCCTCATATGTCTGTCCACTGCTGGGAGTCCTCTGCACCCACCCCTCACATGTCTCTGTCCACTGCTGGTATTCCTCTGCACCCACCCATCACATGTCTCTGTCCACTGCTGTGAGTCCTCTGCACCCACCCATCACATGTCTCCGTCCACTGCTTGGAGTCCTCTGCACCCACCCCTCACATGTCTCTGGCCGCTGCTGGGAGTGATAGGCACCCACCCCTCATATGTCTGTCCACTGCTGGGAGTCCTCTGCACCCACCCCTCACATGTCTCTGTCCACTGCTGGTATTCCTCTGCACCCACCCCTCACATGTCTCTGTCCACTGCTGGGAGTCCTCTGTACCCACCCCTCACATGTCTCTGTCCACTGCTGGGAGTCCTCTGCACCCCCCTCACATGTCTCTGTCCACTGCTGGGAGTCCTCTGCACCCACCCCTCACATGTCTCGGTCCACTGCTGGGAGTGATAGGCACCCACCCCATGTCTCTGTCCACTGCTGGGAGTCCTCTGCACCCACCCCTCACATGTCTCTGTCCACTGCTGGGAGTCCTCTGCACCCACCCCTATATCTCTGTCCACTGCTGGTAGTGTTAGGCCCCCACCCCTCACATGTCTCGGTCCACTGCTGGGAGTGATAGGCAACCACCCCCATGTCTCTGTCCACTGCTGGTATTCCTCTGCACCCACCCCTCACATGTCTCTGTCCACTGCTTGGAGTCCTCTGCACCCACCCCTCACAGGTCTCTGTCCACTGCTGGGAGTCCTCTGCACCCACCCCTCACATATCTCTGGCCACTGCTGGGAGTGATAGGCACCCACCCCTCATATATGTCTGTCCACTGCTGGGAGTCCTCTGCACCCATCCCACACATGTCTCTGTCCACTGCTAGTATTCCTCTGCACCCACCCCTCACATGTCTCTGTCCACTGCTGGTATTCCTCTGCACCCACCACTCACATGTCTCTGTCCATTGCTGGGAGTCCTCTGCACCCACCCCTCACATGTCTCTGTCCACTGCTGGGAGTCCTCTGCACCCACCCCTCACATGTCTCTGTCCACTGCTGGTATTCCTCTGCACACACCCCTCACATGTCTCTGTCCACTGCTGGGAGTCCTCTGCACCCACCCCTCACATGTCTCTGTCCACTGCTGGGAGTCCTCTGCACTCACCCCCACATCTCTGTCTACTGCTGGTAGTGATATGCACCCACCCCTCATATGTCTCAGTCTACTGCTGGGAGTGATAGGCACCCACCCCCATGTCTCTGTCCACTGCTGGTATTCCTCTGCACCCACCCCTCACATGTCTCTGTCCACTGCTGGTAGTCCTCTGCACCCACCCCTCATATGTCTCTGTCCACTGCTGAGAGTCCTCTGCACCCACCCCTCACATGTCTCTGTCCACTGATGGTATTCCTCTGCACCCACCCCTCACATGTCTCTGTACACTGCTGGGAGTCCTCTGCACCCACCCCCATATCTCTGTCCACTGCTGGTAGTGATAGGCACCCACCCCCATGTCTCTGTACACTGCTGGTATTCCTCTGCACCCACCCCTCACATGTCTCTGGCCATGAGGATCTGACTCTTCTTCGGACCCGTCATCAGTGGCCAGTAGGAGGCTCAGCTCCGTCCGCACAAAGTGGGGCTTGAGGCGGTTCACATGGAGGACCCGGAGGGGGTCCCGGGGTGACTGGACGTCTACCAAGTACGTGACCGGGCTCTTCCGCTCAACTACTTTGAAGGGCCCGGTCTATTTATCCTGGAGAGCGCAGGGTTTCACGGGGGCCATGACCCACACCAGCTGGCCCGGCTGAAACTCGACCAGCGCGGCGTTCTGGTCGTACCAGCGCTTCATCTCCTCCTGTCTCGCCTCCAGGTTGGCCTCTGCCATCTCCCGGAATCTCCTAGTCTGATTTCGGAGGGTCAGGACGTAACGGAACACATCTCGGGGGGGGGCTCGGGGCGCCGCCTCCCACTCTTCCTTGACCAGGCTGAGGGGCCCCCTGACGGGGTGCCCGTAGAGTAACTAAAAGGGGCTGAAATCCAAGGATTTCTGGGGAACTTCTCGGTATGCGAATAGGAGGCAGGGGAGCAGGATGTCCCACTCACGCCGGAGGGGCTCTTCCAGGCCCGCGATCATCCCCTTCAGAGTCCGGTTAAACCGCTCTACCAGGCCGTTTCCTTGGGGGTGGTACGGGGTGGTGAACTTATAGGACACCCCGCACTGTTGCCATAAGGACCTCATGTATCGGGAGATAAAGTTGGTACCGCGATCGCTCACGACCTCGCGGGGAAAACCCATGCGGGAGAAGATCCCCATCAACGCCCGGCCCACCACTGGGGCCGTGACGGTGCGCAGGGGGATGGCCTCAGGGTAACGGGTGGCATGGTCCACCAGGACGAGGATGAACCGGTGCCCCTGGGAAGTTGGGGGGTCCAGAGGTCCTACAATGTCGATCCCGACCCGCTCAAAAGGGGTACTGACGACAGGGATGGGTTGGAGGGGAGCCTTGCGCTTCCCTCCACTGTTCCCACTGGCCTGGCACGTGGGACAGGACTTGCAGTGGGCTTCCACATCCGCTTTCATTCTGGGCCAGTAGAAGTGAGTCACGAGGCGACTGTATGTTTTGTCCTGACCCAAGTGGCCTGCGAGGGGAACGTCGTGGGCCAAGCCCAGGAGGAGGTTTCGGAAGCGTAGGGGTACCACCAGCACCCGGCCGGACCCTAGCTCCACCGACTTCTGTTCGCTGTACAAAAGGTCATTCTCCCAATACACCCGGTGCGTCCCCATCTGGTCGCCTGCGGCCTGGGCCTCTGCCTGTTGCCGGGGCCCGACCAGGGAGGGACAGGTAGCCTGCTCTCGGCAGAACTCCTCTCGGGAGGGGCCCCCCTTGTGGTGCCACTGGGCTAATTCGGGCAGATCGCCTAACTCGGTGACTGGGGTGGAGTCGGAAGGCGGGGGTTCGTCACTGGCGATCGACTCTTCTGGTGGGGGGATGGGGGGACCCTCGTCCTGGGACCATCCTATCTTCAGGGGTCGGGGCGTCGTCGACTTCCCTCAGGGGGGTCAGTCGAGCCGCCATGGATCGAGTGGTGGCGCACAACCACTCAGGGAGGCCCATCATCCCTAGGTGGGTCTTGCGCTCAACTTGTCCCCCGGGGGAACTTTCCAGGTCGTTCCCCAGGAGACAGTCGACGGGCTGGGAGGTTCTCACTGCGACCTTCAGTTTACCGACCACCCCTCCCCACTCAAAGGGCACCAGGGCTACCTTACATAGGCTTTCTGTGTTGTCGGCTGAAATGACAGGGCAAAATACGTTGGGGAGGACCTGGTCTTCGTGTACTAAATGGCTGAGGACACCGGTGATGCTGGCCCCGGTGTCACGGAGGGCTTCTACTTGGTGGCCATTGATCGTTACGAGCTGCCCATATTTCTTTGTGTTAGAGGACAGGAGGCTCCCAGGGACCATCTCTCTATCTCCTAAGGATACAAGGGCCATAGCGGCAGGTTCCCACTCCTCGGCCTCCTCAACCTCATTGGCTATCTGTCTAGTAGGGGGTGCTGCCTGGGTGGTGCGTGGGGCCATGGGGCATTCAGGGTCGTTGGCGTAATGCCCGGGCTTCTGGCAACGGAAACAAGTGATGGTTACCCGGTGCCCCCGTCTAAGGGGGGGGCCAGATACAGCTGGTGGGGGTGCCGGGAAAGGTGGAGGTTGGGACTTCGGGGGACTAGCCTGGGACTCTCTCTGCCCTCCCTGGTTTCCCCCCCCTCTCTGGCAGGGTGGTCCCTGACTGGCTCGGGGGTACTCTCCTACAGGGCCCCGGGAGACCCGGGTGTTGGTCCAGCGATCCGCCTCGACAGCCAGCTTTCTTGGGTCCGTGAGCTTGCTGTCGAGCAGATGCTGGCGTAGTTCCACAAAGCAGTTGGCAGCCAGGTGTTCCCACAACATAAGGTCGGTTAGTTCTTCCAGGGTGGTTACCTTGCTGCCCTTGATCCACCCATCGAAGGCGCGGCTGAAGAAATTCACATATTCCACCCAGGTGGTACCCGGGATCTTCCTGCAGTCCCGGAACCGCTGGCGGTACATCTCCGGGGTGAGGCCGTACCTTGTGAGGAGGGCCGCTTTCATGTGTTCATAGGAGGTCTGCATGGAGGTGGGTAGGTCGAGCAGGGTGTCTCTCCCTTCGCTCAGGAATCGTCCCCATAACCCAGCCCCCCAATCCTTCTGCGGGACCCGATGGGAGGTCATGGCGACCTCGTAGGCCCGGAACCACTGCTGAATGTCATAATTTTTGTAATATTCTTTGACCACATCCTTGGGGATGTGGACCTTCTGCTCCGTCGGGGCGGCCGCCTCCCGGTTCCCCGGGGGCCGCGCTTCTTCGCTTCTTGCTTTCATTTCTATTTCCTTCAGGCTGCGTTCATGTTCCAGTTGAAGTCTCCTTCCCTCGTGTTCTCGTTGGAGTTTCTTCTCTTCTAGTTCTCCTTGTACTCGCAACTGTTCTACTGCTAGCTTTTTCTTGGCTAATTTCAACTCGCCCTCAATTTTGAGTTTGGCTAATTCGAGCTCGTGATGGCGACTTTTTTCTCTGTCTGCGAGTTCCTCCGGGGATAGGCCCCCGTCTGGTACGAAGCCTCGCACCTGGTTGCTGCTGCGTTCTCCTTGGGAGGGTCCAGCTTCGTCGTGGGGCTCCCCCGCTCCTTCTGGGCGGGAGGCTCCAGAATCCACCCAAGCTTTCAGTGCCTTTTGCATATTTTCTTTGGTGTTGAGACCAGTGGTAGCGATTCTGAGTTCCTTACAGAATTGCTTTAGTTCTTTGTGAGTGTACTCTTCCAGCTGTTCCACCTGGAACACGGTACTGGTGTCGTTTTCTATGAGAACCACGGCGTTTCCTTCTGCCATCTTTGTCGGTAGTGCGTCAGCCGTTCACGGTACGATCTCTAGATTATGGGCCCGAATCCCGTCGCTTGCCACCAATGTTAGAAGGCGACCTCAGAGGGGCCCGGAGGGGGCCCTGACTACCCTGAGACCCACCCTCGAGGTATCGTAGCCGGGCGCTGGCGGGAGACTCCTCAGGGGAGGAACCTCGTATCTAGGATCGCACACTCGGCACCAAACGACAGAGAGACACCACACGAGGAGTTCTTAAGAGCAAATCTTTATCAGATCGGAGTGGTAGGATCTTTATGATCAGCAAGGCAAAATATATACAAGTAGAGCGCAGGCTCACCAAGTCTTGGAGGGGGGATAGGAGATAGCGGGACAGTCTTTGGGGATATGGATCAAATGCAGGATCGTACCCGGCGCACAGCTCACAATCCTTGAGCTAGGGGATACGCTTGTCGTCGTGGGGTCCGGCGGGACCAAGAGAGTCTGTGGGAGCCGCGAGTTACTCAGCAGGGCTCGAGCGCGAGTTCGGAGGTCTTACGATCTTCAGGGAGCCGCGAGTCACTCAGCAGGGCTCAAGCACAAGTTCGGGGGTCTTACGATCTTCAAGGAGCCGCGAGTCACTCAGCAGGGCTCAGGCACAAGTTCGGAGGTCTGACGATCTTCAGGGAGCCGCGAGTCACTCAGCAGGGCTCAAGCACAAGTTCAGGGGTCTTACGATCTTCAGGGAGCCGCGAGTCACTCAGCAGGGCTCAGGCACAAGTTCGGAGGTCTGACGATCTTCAGGGAGCCGCGAGTCACTCAGCAGGGCTCAAGCACAAGTTCGGGGGTCTTACGATCTTCAGGGAGCCGCGAGTCACTCAGCAGGGCTCAGGCACAAGTTCGGAGGTCTGACGATCTTCAGGGAGCCGCGAGTCACTCAGCAGGGCTCAAGCACAAGTTCAGGGGTCTTACGATCTTCAGGGAGCCGCGAGTCACTCAGCAGGGCTCAGGCACAAGTTCGGAGGTCTGACGATCTTCAGGGAGCCGCGAGTCACTCAGCAGGGCTCAGGTGTTTCCAAGGCGAATCTGCCTAACAGTCCCAGAGCACCCCTTGTTATAAGGCAACTCCTCTTTGATGTCCGGAGTCTGTGCAGGCAGGGGTCTTGTCACCTGGGGGTCGCTTGTTGGGGGTTTCCTGCCATTGTCCTTTGATCCTTTCAGGGCCGGGTCGGGAGGAGCCCCAGACACCCAGCAGGCGTGGAGCTAGTCCTCGGGGAGGCCGGCGGGTCGATCGAAACCCACCTTCCCAGGGAAGCGCAGAGGTGTGATGGAAACTGCTCCTCCCTTTCTCATCCCAAGGGGAGCGCGATGTCCTCCAGCCGGAGTGGCGCCTATAGGCTAGGGTCGCGCTGGGGCCGGGCGGCCATCTTGGTGCATGAAGTGGGCACGCGGGCCCGGGGTGGCCGAAGGAGGAAGGCCTCGGACGGGGGAAGTCCGGGTCGGGTGTGTGTGTTCTGGTGGGAAGGATAGGCTTTCTGTGTTGTCGGCTGAAATGACAGGGCAAAATACGTTGGGGAGGACCTGGTCTTCGTGTACTAAATGGCTGAGGACACCGGTGATGCTGGCCCCGGTGTCACGGAGGGCTTCTACTTGGTGGCCATTGATCGTTACGAGCTGCCCATATTTCTTTGTGTTAGAGGACAGGAGGCTCCCAGGGACCATCTCTCTATCTCCTAAGGATACAAGGGCCATAGCGGCAGGTTCCCACTCCTCGGCCTCCTCAACCTCATTGGCTATCTGTCTAGTAGGGGGTGCTGCCTGGGTGGTGCGTGGGGCCATGGGGCATTCAGGGTCGTTGGCGTAATGCCCGGGCTTCTGGCAACGGAAACAAGTGATGGTTACCCGGTGCCCCCGTCTAAGGGGGGGGCCAGATACAGCTGGTGGGGGTGCCGGGAAAGGTGGAGGTTGGGACTTCGGGGGACTAGCCTGGGACTCTCTCTGCCCTCCCTGGTTTCCCCCCCCTCTCTGGCAGGGTGGTCCCTGACTGGCTCGGGGGTACTCTCCTACAGGGCCCCGGGAGACCCGGGTGTTGGTCCAGCGATCCGCCTCGACAGCCAGCTTTCTTGGGTCCGTGAGCTTGCTGTCGAGCAGATGCTGGCGTAGTTCCACAAAGCAGTTGGCAGCCAGGTGTTCCCACAACATAAGGTCGGTTAGTTCTTCCAGGGTGGTTACCTTGCTGCCCTTGATCCACCCATCGAAGGCGCGGCTGAAGAAATTCACATATTCCACCCAGGTGGTACCCGGGATCTTCCTGCAGTCCCGGAACCGCTGGCGGTACATCTCCGGGGTGAGGCCGTACCTTGTGAGGAGGGCCGCTTTCATGTGTTCATAGGAGGTCTGCATGGAGGTGGGTAGGTCGAGCAGGGTGTCTCTCCCTTCGCTCAGGAATCGTCCTCATAACCCAGCCCCCCAATCCTTCTGCGGGACCCGATGGGAGGTCATGGCGACCTCGTAGGCCCGGAACCACTGCTGAATGTCATAATTTTTGTAATATTCTTTGACCACATCCTTGGGGATGTGGACCTTCTGCTCCGTCGGGGCGGCCGCCTCCCGGTTCCCCGGGGGCCGCGCTTCTTCGCTTCTTGCTTTCATTTCTATTTCCTTCAGGCTGCGTTCATGTTCCAGTTGAAGTCTCCTTCCCTCGTGTTCTCGTTGGAGTTTCTTCTCTTCTAGTTCTCCTTGTACTCGCAACTGTTCTACTGCTAGCTTTTTCTCGGCTAATTTCAACTCGCCCTCAATTTTGAGTTTGGCTAATTCGAGCTCGTGATGGCGACTTTTTTCTCTGTCTGCGAGTTCCTCCGGGGATAGGCCCCCGTCTGGTACGAAGCCTCGCACCTGGTTGCTGCTGCGTTCTCCTTGGGAGGGTCCAGCTTCGTCGTGGGGCTCCCCCGCTCCTTCTGGGCGGGAGGCTCCAGAATCCACCCAAGCTTTCAGTGCCTTTTGCATATTTTCTTTGGTGTTGAGACCAGTGGTAGCGATTCTGAGTTCCTTACAGAATTGCTTTAGTTCTTTGTGAGTGTACTCTTCCAGCTGTTCCACCTGGAACACGGTACTGGTGTCGTTTTCTATGAGAACCACGGCGTTTCCTTCTGCCATCTTTGTCGGTAGTGCGTCAGCCGTTCACGGTACGATCTCTAGATTATGGGCCCGAATCCCGTCGCTTGCCACCAATGTTAGAAGGCGACCTCAGAGGGGCCCGGAGGGGGCCCTGACTATCCTGAGACCCACCCTCGAGGTATCGTAGCCGGGCGCTGGCGGGAGACTCCTCAGGGGAGGAACCTCGTATCTAGGATCGCACACTCGGCACCAAACGACAGAGAGACACCACACGAGGAGTTCTTAAGAGCAAATCTTTATCAGATCGGAGTGGTAGGATCTTTATGATCAGCAAGGCAAAATATATACAAGTAGAGCGCAGGCTCACCAAGTCTTGGAGGGGGGATAGGAGATAGCGGGACAGTCTTTGGGGATATGGATCAAATGCAGGATCGTACCCGGCGCACAGCTCACAATCCTTGAGCTAGGGGATACGCTTGTCGTCGTGGGGTCCGGCGGGACCAAGAGAGTCTGTGGGAGCCGCGAGTTACTCAGCAGGGCTCGAGCGCGAGTTCGGAGGTCTTACGATCTTCAGGGAGCCGCGAGTCACTCAGCAGGGCTCAAGCACAAGTTCGGGGGTCTTACCATCTTCAAGGAGCCGCGAGTCACTCAGCAGGGCTCAGGCACAAGTTCGGAGGTCTGACGATCTTCAGGGAGCCGCGAGTCACTCAGCAGGGCTCAAGCACAAGTTCAGGGGTCTTACGATCTTCAGGGAGCCGCGAGTCACTCAGCAGGGCTCAGGCACAAGTTCGGAGGTCTGACGATCTTCAGGGAGCCGCGAGTCACTCAGCAGGGCTCAAGCACAAGTTCGGGGGTCTTACGATCTTCAGGGAGCCGCGAGTCACTCAGCAGGGCTCAGGCACAAGTTCGGAGGTCTGACGATCTTCAGGGAGCCGCGAGTCACTCAGCAGGGCTCAAGCACAAGTTCAGGGGTCTTACGATCTTCAGGGAGCCGCGAGTCACTCAGCAGGGCTCAGGCACAAGTTCGGAGGTCTGACGATCTTCAGGGAGCCGCGAGTCACTCAGCAGGGCTCAGGTGTTTCCAAGGCGAATCTGCCTAACAGTCCCAGAGCACCCCTTGTTATAAGGCAACTCCTCTTTGATGTCCGGAGTCTGTGCAGGCAGGGGTCTTGTCACCTGGGGGTCGCTTGTTGGGGGTTTCCTGCCATTGTCCTTTGATCCTTTCAGGGCCGGGTCGGGAGGAGCCCCAGACACCCAGCAGGCGTGGAGCTAGTCCTCGGGGAGGCCGGCGGGTCGATCGAAACCCACCTTCCCAGGGAAGCGCAGAGGTGTGATGGAAACTGCTCCTCCCTTTCTCATCCCAAGGGGAGCGCGATGTCCTCCAGCCGGAGTGGCGCCTATAGGCTAGGGTCGCGCTGGGGCCGGGCGGCCATCTTGGTGCATGAAGTGGGCACGCGGGCCCGGGGTGGCCGAAGGAGGAAGGCCTCGGACGGGGGAAGTCCGGGTCGGGTGTGTGTGTTCTGGTGGGAAGGATCGGCTAGGCTGTGGGCTCGGGGCTGGTGTGAGGTGCAGGGGTCAGGTCTGACTATGTTACGAGGGCCGGGTCTAACAGGCACTCACCCCTCACATGTCTCGGTCCACTGCTGGGAGTGATATGCACCCACCCCCATGTCTCTGTCCACTGCTGGGAGACCTCTACACCAACCCCTCACATGTCTCTGTCCACTGCTGGTATTCCTCTGCACCCACCCCTCACATGTCTCTGTCCACTGCTGGGAGTCCTCTGCACCCACCCCTCACATGTCTCTGTCCACTGCTGGGAGTCCTCTGCACCCACCCCTCACATGTCTCTGTCCACTGCTGGGAGTGATAGGCACCCACCCCCATGTCTCTGTCCACTGCTGGGAGTCCTCTGCACCCACCCCTCACATGTCTCTCTCAACTCTTGGGAGTCCTCTGCACCCACCCCTCACATGTCTCTGTCCACTGCTGAGAGTCCTCTGCACCCACCCCTCACATGTCTCTGGCCACTGCTGGGAGTGATAGGCACCCACCCCTCATATGTCTGTCCACTGCTGGGAGTCCTCTGCACCCACCCTTCACATGTCTCTGTCCACTGCTGGTATTCCTCTGCACCCACTGCTCACAGGTCTCTGTCCACTGCTGGGAGTCCTCTGCACCCACCCCTCACATGTCTCTGTCCACTGCTGGTATTCCTCTGCACCCACCCCTCACATGTCTCTGTCCACTGCTGGTATTCCTCTGCACCCACCCCACACATGTCTCTGTCCACTGCTGGGAGTGATAGGCACCCACCTCCATGTCTCTGTCCACTGCTGGGAGTCCTCTGCACCCACCCCTCACATGTCTCTGTCCACTTCTGGGAGTCCTCTGCACCCAACACTCACATGTCTCTGCCCACTGCTGGGAGTCCTCTGCACCCACCCCTCACATGTCTCTGTCCACTGCTGGGAGTCCTCTGCACCCATCCCTCACATGTCTCTGTCCACTGCTGATATTCCTCTGCACCCACCCCTCACATGTCTCCGTCCAGTGCTGGGAGTGATAGGCACCCACCCCCATGTCTCTGTCCACTGCTGGGAGTCCTCTGCACCCACCCCTCATATGTCTCTGTCCACTGCTGGGAGTCCTCTGCACCCACCCCTCACATGTCTCTGTCCACTGCTGAGAGTCCTCTGCACCCACCCCTATATCTCTGTCCACTGCTGGTAGTGATAGGCACCCACCCCTCACATGTCTCGGTCCACTGCTGGGAGTGATAGGCACCCACCCCCATGTCTCTGTCCATTGCTGGTATTCCTCTGCACCCACCCCTCACATGTCTCTGTCCACTGCTGGGAGTCCTCTGCACCCACCCCTCACATGTCTCTGTCCACTGCTGTGAGTCCTCTGCACCCACCCCTCACATGTCTCTGGCCACTGCTGGGAGTGATAGGCACACACCCCTCATATATGTCTGTCCACTGCTGGGAGTCCTCTGCACCCATCCAACACATGTCTCTGTCCACTGCTGGTATTTCTCTGCACCCACCCCTCACATGTCTCTGTCCACTGCTGGGAGTCCTCTGCACCCACCCCTCACATGTCTCTGACCACTGCTGGGAGTCCTCTGCACCCACCCCTCACATGTCTCTGTCCGCTTCTGGTATTCCTCAGCACCCACCCCTCACATGTCTCTGTCCACTGCTGGGAGTGATAGGCACCCACCCCCATGTCTCTGTCCACTGCTGGGATTCCTCTGCACCCACCCCTCACATGTCTCTGTCCACTGCTGGTATTCCTCTGCACCCACCCCTCACATGTCTCTGTCCACTGCTGGGAGTCCTCTGTACCCACCCCTCACACGTCTCTGTCCACTGATTGGAGTCCTCTGCACCCAACCCTCACATGTCTCTGTCCACTGCTGGTATTCCTCTGAACCCACCCCTCACATGTCTCTGTCCACTGCTGGGAGTGATAGCCACCCACCCCCATGTCTCTGTCCTCTGCTGGGAGTCCTATGCACCCACCCCTCAAATGTCTCTGTCCACTGCTGGGAGTCTTCTGCACCCACCCCTCACATGTCTCTGTCCACTGCTGGGAGTCCTCTGCACCCACCCCTCACATGTCTCTGTCCACTGCTGGTATTCCTCTGCACCCACCCCTCACATGTCTCTGTCCACTGCTGGTATTCCTCTGCACCCACCCCACACATGTCTCTGTCCACTACTGGGAGTCCTCTGTACCCACCCCTTACATGTCTCTGTCCACTGCTGGGAGTCCTCTGCACCCACCCCTCACATGTCTCTGTCCACTTCTGGGAGTCCTCTGCACCCACCACTCACATGTCTCTGTCCACTGCTGGGAGTGATAGGCACCCACCCCCATGTCTCTGTCCACTGCTGGGATTCCTCTGCACCCACCCCTCACATGTCTCTGTCCACTGCTGGGAGTCCTCTGCACCCACCCCTCACATGTCTCTGTCCACTGCTGTGAGTCCTCTGCACCCACCCCTCACATGTCTCTGTCCACTGCTGGGAGTCCTCTGTACCCACCCCTCACACGTCTCTGTCCACTGATTGGAGTCCTCTGCACCCACCCCTCACATGTCTCTGTCCACTGCTGGTATTCCTCTGCACCCACCCCTCACATGTCTCTGTCCACTGCTGGGAGTGATAGCCACCCACCCCCATGTCTCTGTCCTCTGCTGGGAGTCCTATGCACCCACCCCTCAAATGTCTCTGTCCACTGCTGGGAGTCTTCTGCACCCACCCCTCACATGTCTCTGTCCACTGCTGGGAGTCCTCTGCACCCACCCCTCACATGTCTCTGTCCACTGCTGGTATTCCTCTGCACCCACCCCTCACATGTCTCTGTCCACTGATGGTAGTCCTCTGCACCCACCCCTCATATGTCTCTGTCCACTGCTGAGAGTCCTCTGCACCCACCCCTCACATGTCTCTGTCCACTGATGGTATTCCTCTGCACCCACCCCTCACATGTCTCTGTCCACTGCTGGGAGTCCTCTGCACCCACCCCTCACATGTCTCTGTCCACTGCTGAGAGTCCTCTGCACCCACCCCTATATCTCTGTCCACTGCTGGTAGTGATAGGCACCCACCCCTCACATGTCTCGGTCCACTGCTGGGAGTGATAGGCACCCACCCCCATGTCTCTGTCCACTGCTGGTATTCCTCTGCACCCACCCCTCACATGTCTCTGTCCACTGCTGGGAGTCCTCTGCACCCACCCCTCACATGTCTCTGTCCACTGCTGTGAGTCCTCTGCACCCACCCCTCACATGTCTCTGGCCACTGCTGGGAGTGATAGGCACACACCCCTCATATATGTCTGTCCACTGCTGGGAGTCCTCTGCACCCATCCAACACATGTCTCTGTCCACTGCTGGTATTTCTCTGCACCCACCCCTCACATGTCTCTGTCCACTGCTGGGAGTCCTCTGCACCCACCCCTCACATGTCTCTGACCACTGCTGGGAGTCCTCTGCACCCACCCCTCACATGTCTCTGTCCGCTTCTGGTATTCCTCAGCACCCACCCCTCACATGTCTCTGTCCACTGCTGGGAGTGATAGGCACCCACCCCCATGTCTCTGTCCTCTGCTGGGATTCCTCTGCACCCACCCCTCACATGTCTCTGTCCACTGCTGGTATTCCTCTGCACCCACCCCTCACATGTCTCTGTCCACTGCTGGGAGTCCTCTGTACCCACCCCTCACACGTCTCTGTCCACTGATTGGAGTCCTCTGCACCCACCCCTCACATGTCTCTGTCCACTGCTGGTATTCCTCTGCACCCACCCCTCACATGTCTCTGTCCACTGCTGGGAGTGATAGCCACCCACCCCCATGTCTCTGTCCTCTGCTGGGAGTCCTATGCACCCACCCCTCAAATGTCTCTGTCCACTGCTGGGAGTCTTCTGCACCCACCCCTCACATGTCTCTGTCCACTGCTGGGAGTCCTCTGCACCCACCCCTCACATGTCTCTGTCCACTGCTGGTATTTGTAGGAAATGGGACCCCCGGCCGGCCAGGGCTTGCGCCACAGCCAGTCAGAGACCACCACTCCTATGAAAGGTCGACCCCTGCTCGCCCTCTAGGTAACGCGGCGCGGGCAGCCAGGCCTATCTCGGAGGACATGTGAAGCATTTGCGCACGCACCCACCAACAACAACCTCCCGGGCCTCCCACAAAGGAACTCCACACCAAGTATATATATGAAAAATAGATTCTGTATTAAGCAGGACACATAGGAACACACATCGTACAAGGTGCCAGGGGCACGGGTAGGGGCTTCGGGGAAGGAGTTACAGCACAGGGCCAAGGGACCACGGCCAGGAATCGCACAGGGGACATCTGGTATTCAGGGGGGGGGAAATAGGACAAGGTACACAACAACAGGAGCACCCGTAGAGGTGCAACACAGAATACGTGTAGGGATCACATTAGACCTGGTCCATGGCAATCCACAGGCCAGCGGGCCTTTCTGGGGCAAGGTGCCCAAGTGTCTCGATGTTCATGGCAGGGAGCCCGGGGCAAAGCTAAACGTAGCAGTGGCCCACTAAGTGCTGGGCCACTGAGGGACCCCGTGGGAGCCTTACCGGCCCTGGGGAAAAGGGTGCCAACGGGTGGAGCCACTCGGGCTCTGGGGGAAATGATACGGTGGAGCCTCTTGGGCTCTGGGGGCAATGCCACAGGTGGAGCCTCGCAGGGCTCAGACCATTGGGGGGGCACGCGGAGTCCCTCTCGGGGGACTGGGCTTCGTGGGAGGCCTCCTGGGCCTCGGGCACAACCGGAGATTCACTCGAGGGGGGGGCGGACACCGACAACGTGTCCCGACGCCCCTCCTCCCTGGGGCTCGCAGCAGCACTCACCGGTTTTGGTGCGCCGGTCTCCTTCGCTGCGCCAGCCTTCTCCTTGTGCTCCGGGGCTCTCTCTCTCTCGGGAGCCCCGGGGAAGGTCAGCAGCTTCACGGGGGTATCGCAGGGGCGCGGAGTGAGCTCCCGCCGCTCCTGCTACGTCGTTTTCCTTCGGCCGGCCTCTCCTCCTTCTCCCGGGCCGGCAGCCAATCACGGCGCGGCCTGGGGGATGACGCCAGTGGGGAATCCCGGGCCGGCAGCCAATACCAGCGCGGCCCGGGGATGACGTCACTAGGGTCCCGGGCGGCGGCGGTGAACTCGGGGAGAAATCGACGAGGAGTGGGCTCCCTCGTAAGGCACACGGGCAGGGAATAAAGCGAGGTAGGCACTCGCTGGGGGTATCGAACACTGGGAGCACGGGGTAGACGCCGGGTGGGCACCGGCTCGTTAAATGTAGCGCTACCAGCGCTGGTGCAGGAGTGAAGGACCCCAAAGCGGCAGGGGCAGGGAGCAGCGCTTCCAGGCGCTGGGCAGAAGGGACAGCGCTCCCCCAGCGCTAGATGCAGGCTACCAAAGTCCGTCGGTAGTCCAGGACCTCAGGGGGGCCCAACAGCGCCAAAGAGGGGAAGGGGCCATCCTTAGTCCAGGAGTAGGGCAGGGCCCAGGGAGGCACGCCACCCCTGAGCCCCAGCAGCAGCAGCTCCGGGTAGATTCAAGTTGGAGAACAAGAACAAGTCCAGGGTGTCCCAGCACCCTTTTTATACACACATTCTTGGTCTGAAGGGGCAGGCAGGGGGAGAACCAGCTGGAACTGGTTATGGGGGATTCTTTACACTGGCCAGGTGTTGGACCCGGCCTCGTAGAATGGCCCTCCGTGCCCCCGCACCACCGAAACCTGGTACATGCAGCCCAAGCCCCCGGCCCCGCCGAACCTCCCCACCAGGACACACGCACCGACCCGGACATCCCCGTCCCTGGCCTCTCCCCTTTCGGCCACCCCGGGCCCGCGTGCCCACTTCATGCACCAAGATGGCCGCCCTGCCCCAGCGCGACCCGGGCATAGAGGCGCCACTCCGGCTGGAGGACATCCCGCTTCCAGGGGATGAGAGAGGGAGGAGCAGTTTCTATCGCACCTCTGAACTCCCCCGGGACGATGGGTTTCGATCGGCCCTCCGGCCTCCCTGAGGGCTGGCTCCACGCCTGCTGGGTGTCTGGGACTCCTCCCGACCCGGCCCTGAAAGAATCAAAAGACTATAGCAGGAAATCCCGACAAGCGACCCCCAGGTGACAAGACCCCTGCCTGCACAGACTCCGGACATCAAAGAGGGGTCGAACTATAACAAGGGGTGCTCTGGGGCTGTCCGGCAGATTCGACGCTGGAACAACGAGAGCCTGCTGACGTGGTCGCGGCTCCTGGAACTGGAACTCACCTGAGCCCTGCTGAGTGACTCGCGGCTCCCTGAAGATCGTAAGACCTCCGAACTCACCTGAGCCCTGCTGAGTGACTCGCGGCTCCCTGAAGATCGTAAGACCTCCGAACTTGTACCTGAGCCCTGCTGAGTGACTCGCGGCTCCCTGAAGATCGTAAGACCTCCGAACTTGTACCTGAGCCCTGCTGAGTGACTCGCGGCTCCCTGAAGATCGTAAGACCTCCGAACTTGTACCTGAGCCCGCTGAGTGACTCGCGGCTTCCACAGACTCCACCGGTCCCGCCGGACCCCACGACAACCAGCCTACCCCCCAGCTCGAGGATTGTGAGCTGTGCGCCGGGTACGTCCCTCCTTTGAACCGTTACCAGAGACAGTCCCGCTACCCCCTACCTTTCCGAGACTCGTGAGCCTGTGCTCACCTTGTACATATTTGCAGTGATACCTGTTTGATAAAACTTGTTCTGAGAATACCCAGTGTGGTCCCTCTGTGTCGTGTGGTGCCAGAAGTACGATCCTAGTTGCGAGAGTCCTCCCCCTGGGGAATCTCCCGCCAGTGCCCGGCTACGATACTTTGAGGGTGGGTCTCAGGGTAGTCAGGACCCCTTTCCGGGCTCCTCTGAGGTCGCCGTCTAACATTGGTGGCAAGCGACGGGATTCGGGCCCATCACCTAGAGATCGTACAGTAAACGACGGACGCACGACCAACAAAGATGGCAGAAGGAAGCGCCACGAGCTCCGCAGAAACCAACGCCAACAGAGTGTTCCAGGTGGAGCATCTGGAAGAATACACACACAAAGAGCTAAAACAATTTTGCAAAGAACTTAAAATCGCTACCACTGGCCTCAACACTAAGGAAGACTTGCAGAAAGCACTGAAAACTTGGGTGGAGACCGGGGCCTCCCGCCCGGAAGGCACGGGGGAGCGCCCCGACGAAGCCGAACCCCCCCAAAGTGAAAGCAGTAGCAATCAGGTGCGAGGCATCGTACCAGACGGGGGCCTATCCCCGGAAGAGCTCGCGGACAGAGAGAGAAGCCGCAGTCATGAACTCGAGTTAGCCAAACTCAAAATCGAGGGCGAATTGAAGTTAGCGGAGAAGAAGCTAGCAGTAGAGCAAATGCGTGTACAAGGCGAACTGGAAGAAAAGAAGCTCCAACGGGAGCACGAAGGAAGAAAGCTCCAACTGGAGCACGAACGGAGCTTAAAGGAACTCGAGCTCAAGGCCCGAAATGAGGACGGGAGGCCCTCGGGGAACCGAGAGACGGCCCCCCCAGCGGAACAGAAGGTCCACATCCCCAAGGATGTGGTCAAAGAATATTATAAAAACGATGACATTCAGCAATGGTTTCGGGCCTACGAGGTCGCCATGACCTCCCATCGGATTCCACAGAAGGACTGGGGGGCGGGGTTGTGGGGACGGTTTCTGAGCGAAGGAAGGGACACCCTGCTCGACCTACCCCTCTCCCTGCAGACCTCCTACAGCCACATGAAAGAGGCTCTCCTCACAAGATACGGCCTCACCCCAGAAATGTACCGCCAACGGTTCCGGGACTGCAGGAAGATCCCGGGCACCACCTGGGTGGAGTATGTAAACTTTTTTAGTCGGGCCTTCGATGGGTGGGTCAAGGGCAGCAAAGTCACCACCCTTGCCGAACTCACTGACCTCATGTTATGGGAACATCTGGCGGTGAACTGCTTCGTAGAGCTACGTCAACATCTGCTGGATAGCAAGCTCACAGATCCCCGGAAGCTGGCCGTGGAGGCCGACCGCTGGACCAACACCCGGGTCTCCCGGGGCATGGTAGGAGAGTACCCCCGAACCAGTCAGGGACCACCCCGCCAGAGAGGGGGAGGGAACCAGGGAGGGCCGAGGGAGTCCCAGCCTAGCACCCCGAAGACACCACCTCCACCTTTCCCGGCGCCCCCCCCACCAGTAACAGGGCCCCCTGGGAGACGGGGACACCGGGTGACCGTCACATGTTTCCGCTGCCAGAAACCCGGGCACTACGCCAATGACCCAGAGTGCCCCATGGCCACCCAAGTCACCCCTGCGAGACAGATAGCCAACGTGGCCCTAGGGGAGGAGGTTGAGGAAGCCGAGGAGTGGGAACCAGCCGCGATGGCCCTAGTATCCCTGGGAGATAGGGAAATGATCCCTGGTAGCCTCCTACCGTCCAACACACAGAAATATGGGCAGCTCGTCAAGATCAATGGCCACCAGGTAGAGGCCCTGCGGGACACCGGGGCCAGTATCACCGGTGTCCTCAGGCACCTAGTTCCCGAGGAGCAGATCCTCCCCAATGTCTTTTGCCCCGTGATATCTGCAGACAATAGGGAAAGTATGTGTCAGGTGGCCCTGGTGCCATTTGAGTGGGGAGGGGTGATAGGTAAACTCAAGGTGGCCGTAAGAACCTCCCAGCCGGTCGACTGCCTCTTAGGGAACGACTTGGAGAGTTCTCCCTGGAAGCACGTAGAGCGCAAGGCCCACCTAGGAATGATGGGACTCCCCGAGTGGGTGTGTGCCACCACCCGATCTATGACAGCCCGACTCACTCCCCGGAGAGAAATCGAGAGCACCCCGGTCGAAGTAGCCAGCACCGTCCCCGCCGAGGGTCCTCCCGTTCCCCCATCGGAAGGGTCCGTCGCCAGCGACGAACCCGCACCATCCGACCCCGCCCCGGTCCCCGAGTTGGGGGATCTACCCGAGTTGGCCCATTGGCGCCACGAGGGCGGGCCCACCCGAGAAGAATTTTGCCAGGAACAAGCCACCTGTCCTTCCCTGGTCGGGCTGCGGCGCCAGGCCGAGGGCCAAGCCGCAGGTGACCAGACCGGAACGCACCGAATCTATTGGGAGAATAACGTCCTGTATAGTGAGCAGAAATCAGTGGAGCTGGGATCCGGACGGGTACTGGTGGTACCTCTCCGCTTCCGGGATTTCCTCCTGGGCTTAGCCCACGATGTCCCCCTCGCCGGTCACCTGGGTCAGGACAAGACCTACAGCCGTCTCGTGACCCATTTTTATTGGCCTAAGATGAAAGCAGCGGTAGAGGCCCACTGCAAGTCCTGCCCCACGTGCCAAGCCAGTGGGAAGAGTGGGGGGAAGCGCAAGGCTCCCCTCCAACCCTTCCCGGTCGTCAGTACCCCCTTCGAACGAGTCGGGATCGACATCGTGGGGCCACTGGACCCCCCCACCTCCCAAGGTCACCGTTTCATCTTGGTCCTAGTGGACCACGCCACCCGCTACCCGGAGGCTATTCCCCTACGCACCATTACGGCCCCCGTGGTGGGCCGGGCCCTGATGGGGATCTTCTCCAGGGTGGGTTTCCCTCGCGAGGTCGTGAGCGATCGCGGCACTAATTTTATATCCAGGTATATGACGTCCCTGTGGCAACAATGTGGGGTGTCCTATAAGTTCACCACCCCGTACCATCCCCAAGGGAACGGCCTAGTAGAGAGGTTTAATAGGACTTTGAAAGGGATGATCGCTGGCCTAGAAGAGCCCCTCCGGCGTAAGTGGGACGTCCTGCTCCCCTGCCTCTTGTTCGCTTACAGGGAGGTCCCCCAGAAGTCCTTAGGGTTCAGCCCGTTTGAATTACTCTATGGGCACCCCGTCCGAGGTCCCCTCAGTTTAGTTAAGGAAGGGTGGGAGGCAGCACCCCAGACCACCCCCCGAGATGTGTTCCAATATGTCCTGGCCCTCCGGAACCAGACCAGGAGGTTCCGAGAACTGGCCGAGGCCAACCTGGAGGCGAGTCAAGAAGAAATGAAGCGCTGGTACGACCAGAATGCTACTCTGGTCGAGTTCCAGCCGGGCCAGCAGGTGTGGGTCATGGCCCCCGTGAAGCCTGGCGCTCTCCAGGACCGATGGACTGGGCCCTACAAAGTGGTCGAGAAGAAGAGCCAAGTCACCTACTTGGTGGACGTCCAGTCGCCTCGGGATCCCCTCCGGGTCCTGCACGTGAACCGCCTCAAGCCT
The DNA here is from genome assembly GCF_964204655.1 of Triturus cristatus. Taxonomy (NCBI): domain Eukaryota; kingdom Metazoa; phylum Chordata; class Amphibia; order Caudata; family Salamandridae; genus Triturus; species Triturus cristatus. Next base: position 458,573,953 of record NC_140579.1, on the reverse strand, counting down.
CACTTCCAGCGGACAGAACTGAGCCTCCTGCTGGCCACCGATGACGGGGCCGAAGATGAGTCGGATCCCCTCCCGGACCTCCTGTGTATCAAGGAGCAGGATGGCTCCGTGGAAGGAGTGAACCTCTCCCCAGCCCTCACTGCCCAGCAACAAGCGGACTGCCGCCAGCTCCTAAGACAATTTTCTGACCTCTTCTCCCTGACCCCCCGGGTCACCAACTGGTGTGTTCATGATGTGGACACCGGGGACAGCCCGCCGGTGAGACACCGAGCCTACCGGGTTCCTGACCGGGTCCGGTCCTGCATTCAAGCGGAAGTCTCGAAGATGTTGACCCTGGGGGTGATCGAGCCCTCTGACAGTCCCTGGGCCAGCCCCGTGGTCCTGGTCCCGAAGGCAGCGGCCCCCGGTGTCGCCCCCGAGCTCCGATTCTGCGTGGACTACCGGGGGCTCAATGACGTTACCCGAGCCGATGCCCACCCCATTCCACGAGCCGACGAACTCATTGACCGACTAGGGGCAGCCCGGTTCCTCAGCACATTCGACCTCACCTGCGGATACTGGCAGATTGCGCTCACCGAAGGGGCCAAAGAGCGGTCCGCTTTCTCCACCCCCGATGGGCACTACCGCTTCCGCGTAATGCCCTTCGGGATGAAAAATGCCCCGGCCACTTTCCAGCGACTGGTGAATAGAGTCCTGGCCGGGCTAGAACAGTTCAGCGCGGCATACCTGGACGACATCGCTGTCTTCAGTTCAGAGTGGAGTGAGCACCTCCAGCACCTCCGAAGGGTGCTAATCGCCCTGCGCCAGGCAGGCCTCACAGTAAAAGCCAGCAAGTGCCAGATCGGGCAAGGATCCGTGGTCTACTTGGGGCACCAGGTCGGGAGTGGCCAGGTCGCCCCGCTACAGCCAAAGATCGACGCCATCCTGGCCTGGGAACCACCCATCACCCAGACGGAGGTCCGAGCCTTTCTGGGACTCACGGGCTACTACCGAAGATTCATTCGGGGGTATGGCAGCCTTGTCGGCCCTCTCACAGAACTCACGTCTAAAAAACAGCCAAAGAAAGTGCAGTGGACGGCTGCCTACCAGGAAGCTTTCGATGCCCTAAAAAGGGCCATGTGTACTGCCCCCGTCCTCCAGGCTCCCGACTACGCCAAGGAGTTCATAGTCCAAACCGATGCCTCCGAGCATGGCATTGGGGCCGTCCTGTCCCAAGTAAATGACCAAGGCCTAGACCAGCCCGTCGCCTTCCTCAGTCGGCGGCTGTTGCCCCGAGAACAAAGATGGAGCACCATAGAGCGCGAAGCCTTTGCCGTGGTCTGGGCACTCAAAAAGCTACGACCCTACCTGTTTGGCACCCATTTCAGAGTCCAAACTGACCATCGGCCCTTACGTTGGCTCATGCAGATGCGAGGAGAAAACCCCAAGCTACTGCAGTGGTCAATCTCCCTCCAGGGGATGGATTTCACCGTGGAACACCGCCCTGGTACGGACCACGCCAATGCTGACGGCCTCTCCCGGTTCTTCCGCCTCAGCGAAGAGAACCCCCCAAGCTGATGGGCAGTTCTCTCCGGCTTTCAGCTGGGGGGGACGCGTGTTGGACCCGGCCTCGTAGAATGGCCCTCCGTGCCCCCGCACCACCGAAACCTGGTACATGCAGCCCAAGCCCCCGGCCCCGCCGAACCTCCCCACCAGGACACACGCACCGACCCGGACATCCCCGTCCCTGGCCTCTCCCCTTTCGGCCACCCCGGGCCCGCGTGCCCACTTCATGCACCAAGATGGCCGCCCGGCCCCAGCGCGACCCGGGCATAGAGGCGCCACTCCGGCTGGAGGACATCCCGCTTCCAGGGGATGAGAGAGGGAGGAGCAGTTTCTATTGCACCTCTGAACTCCCCCGGGACGATGGGTTTCGATCGGCCCTCCGGCCTCCCTGAGGGCTGGCTCCACGCCTGCTGGGTGTCTGGGACTCCTCCCGACCCGGCCCTGAAAGAATCAAAAGACTATAGCAGGAAATCCCGACAAGCGACCCCCAGGTGACAAGACCCCTGCCTGCACAGACTCCGGACATCAAAGAGGGGTCGAACTATAACAAGGGGTGCTCTGGGGCTGTCCGGCAGATTCGACGCTGGAACAACGAGAGCCTGCTGACGTGGTCGCGGCTCCTGGAACTGGAACTCACCTGAGCCCTGCTGAGTGACTCGCGGCTCCCTGAAGATCGTAAGACCTCCGAACTCACCTGAGCCCTGCTGAGTGACTCGCGGCTCCCTGAAGATCGTAAGACCTCCGAACTTGTACCTGAGCCCTGCTGAGTGACTCGCGGCTCCCTGAAGATCGTAAGACCTCCGAACTTGTACCTGAGCCCTGCTGAGTGACTCGCGGCTCCCTGAAGATCGTAAGACCTCCGAACTTGTACCTGAGCCCGCTGAGTGACTCGCGGCTTCCACAGACTCCACCGGTCCCGCCGGACCCCACGACAACCAGCCTACCCCCCAGCTCGAGGATTGTGAGCTGTGCGCCGGGTACGTCCCTCCTTTGAACCGTTACCAGAGACAGTCCTGCTACCCCCTACCTTTCCGAGACTCGTGAGCCCGTGCTCACCTTGTACATATTTGCAGTGATACCTGTTTGATAAAACTTGTTCTGAGAATACCCAGTGTGGTCCCTCTGTGTCGTGTGGTGCCAGAAGTACGATCCTAGTTGCGAGAGTCCTCCCCCTGGGGAATCTCCCGCCAGTGCCCGGCTACGATACTTTGAGGGTGGGTCTCAGGGTAGTCAGGACCCCTTTCCGGGCTCCTCTGAGGTCGCCGTCTAACACCAGGCTAGGAACATCAGCCGCACCCCAGGGGGTGGAGCCAGCAGTGTCTGGGGAAAACCCAGCCTCATTCATGACACTCAAACCAGACGGTCAATCCACAAGCAGACCCAGGCTCACTCCTCCCCTCACATCAGTATGCTAAACACTCCATTCACCACCGGGCAGACCCTCCCAGATCCTGGGAGCCAGGCTCACCAGCCAGCCCCGGCCAATCATACGCCAGGCACATATTCCACAAATATGCCAACTTCCAAAAGAGGGACTTCTGCACTAGACACACTCATACCTCATATACCGTTGCGCAGCATTCAACCTCCCGAGTTCATCCATACCAGACTTGACCCTGCACACCCTACGCACCGGGAACTACTGAGGACTCATCCATTCCCCATGTATTCCTATGGAAGGGGAGGTCGCTCTCTCCTCACACTCACTCAGAGGGGGAATCACCATCCCCAGGTTACATATAGCATAAAAACTTCAGGGGCGGACCTGCCAGATGGGCCAGGTCCAACACACGCCCCTCCCAGCCCAAATGCAGGGTAGACCAATCACTACCGTGATGGACTTCCCTGCTTGCAGGGCGATAGAACATGGACGTGGCCCGCGCTACCGAGCCACCCTCCAGTTCAACGCCTACCTGGACCGATAGACACACACAGGCTAAAAATGTGAAAAAAATGAAAAACAATAAAGACATAGGCCCAACCAGGCTACCCTACTGGTACGCCTTAGTTGTCTGTGACTAGGACCAGGCCCTGGGCTCCCCAGATACCACTGGTCCCTGCTAATCCGGAGTGGGGGGTGGTAACCCCGGGCCCACAATAGCCCTTCTCCACTCCCTTTCTCAGGGTAGCCACGCCTACCACTGTTCCTTCCACCTAGGGTCCGCACCCTCAGGCTTGCCAGAGGTCACGGGCAAGAATGCCCCACCCTACCTCTACTTCTGAGGTTCCGCGTCCTCCCAGGAGGAACACCCTCAGAACACACCTTCCTATCAGTTTTGGAACTTCCTCCCTCCACTGGTCTTCCACCTGGGAACTAAGCGTTCAGCTCTCCCCAAGGCAAGCCGCGGCAGCGCCAGCGGTCTTCCTTGTCCAGGATACAACTTAACGTAAATTCAATAAAACGAGCCGCGGCAGCACTAGCCGGTCTCAAGGCTCAGCTCTCCCCAAGGCAAGCCGCGGCCGAGCCAGCAGGTCTTCCTTGTCCGGGATACAACTACCATAACTTTCACAAAACGAGCCGCGGCAGCGCCAGCAGGTCTCAAGGTTCAGCTCTCCCCAAGGCAAGCCGCGGCCGAGCCAGCAGGTCTTCCTTGTCCGGGATACAACTACCATAACTTTCACAAAACGAGCCGCGGCAGCGCCAGCAGGTCTCAAGGTTCAGCTCTCCCCAAGGCAAGCCGCGGCCGAGCCAGCAGGTCTTCCTTGTCCAGGATACAACTTAACGTAAATTCAGCCAGGGCGACACCTGACGCCTAAACCATATTCAGCGGGGTACGGGGGGGACACCTGACGCATCAGACACATTCAGCGGTGCACGGAACACATGATGCCTCCAACACATTCAGCGGGGTAAGGAAGGACCCTGACGCATCAGACACATTCAGCGGTGCACGGAACACATGATGCCTCCAACACATTCAGCGCGGTAACGTAAATTCAGCCAGGGCGACACCTGACGCCTAAACCATATTCAGCGGGGTACGGGGGGGACACCTGACTCGAACACATCTTTCACAGAGCGGACATTTACGTAACCTCTTAAAACAATAATCTCCTTCCTTTGCGACCATGTACAATACAGAGTTTTGCAGGGAGGCCAGTTATCGTTTGGGTACTGCGCAAACACAAGTCCGGATCCCACCGCTGCCACCAGTGTAGGAAATGGGACCCCCGGCCGGCCAGGGCTTGCGCCACAGCCAGTCAGAGACCACCACTCCTATGAAAGGTCGACCCCTGCTCGCCCTCTAGGTAACGCGGCGCGGGCAGCCAGGCCTATCTCGGAGGACATGTGAAGCATTTGCGCACGCACCCACCAACAACAACTTCCCGGGCCTCCCAAAAAGGAACTCCACACCAAGTATATATATGAAAAATAGATTCTGTATTAAGCAGGACACATAGGAACACCCATCGTACAAGGTGCCAGGGGCACGGGTAGGGGCTTCGGGGAAGGAGGTACAGCACAGGGCCAAGGGACCACGGCCAGGAATCGCACAGGGGACATCTGGTATTCAGGGGGGGGGAAATAGGACAAGGTACACAACAACAGGAGCACCCGTAGAGGTGCAACACAGAATACGTGTAGGGATCACATTAGACCTGGTCCATGGCAATCCACAGGCCAGCGGGCCTTTCTGGGGCAAGGTGCCCAAGTGTCTCGATGTTCATGGCAGGGAGCCCGGGGCAAAGCTAAACGTAGCAGTGGCCCACTAAGTGCTGGGCCACTGAGGGACCCCGTGGGAGCCTTACCGGCCCTGGGGAAAAGGGTGCCAACGGGTGGAGCCACTCGGGCTCTGGGGGCAATGATACGGTGGAGCCTCTTGGGCTCTGGGGGCAATGCCACAGGTGGAGCCTTGCAGGGCTCAGACCATTGGGGGGGCACGCGGAGTCCCTCTCGGGGGACTGGGCTTCGTGGGAGGCCTCCTGGGCCTCGGGCACAACCGGAGATTCACTCGAGGGGGGGGCGGACACCGACAACGTGTCCCGACGCCCCTCCTCCCTGGGGCTCGCAGCAGCACTCACCGGTTTTGGTGCGCCGGTCTCCTTCGCTGCGCCAGCCTTCTCCTTGTGCTCCGGGGCTCTCTCTCTCTCGGGAGCCCCGGGGAAGGTCAGCAGCTTCACGGGGGTATCGCAGGGGCGCGGAGTGAGCTCCCGCCGCTCCTGCTACGTCGTTTTCCTTCGGCCGGCCTCTCCTCCTTCTCCCGGGCCGGCAGCCAATCACGGCGCGGCCTGGGGGATGACGCCAGTGGGGAATCCCGGGCCGGCAGCCAATACCAGCGCGGCCCGGGGATGACGTCACTAGGGTCCCGGGCGGCGGCGGTGAACTCGGGGAGAAATCGACGAGGAGTGGGCTCCCTCGTAAGGCACACGGGCAGGGAATAAAGCGAGGTAGGCACTCGCTGGGGGTATCGAACACTGGGAGCACGGGGTAGACGCCGGGTGGGCACCGGCTCGTTGAATGTAGCGCTACCAGCGCTGGTGCAGGAGTGAAGGACCCCAAAGCGGCAGGGGCAGGGAGCAGCGCTTCCAGGCGCTGGGCAGAAGGGACAGCGCTCCCCCAGCGCTAGATGCAGGCTACCAAAGTCCGTCGGTAGTCCAGGACCTCAGGGGGGCCCAACAGCGCCAAAGAGGGGAAGGGGCCATCCTTAGTCCAGGAGTAGGGCAGGGCCCAGGGAGGCACGCCACCCCTGAGCCCCAGCAGCAGCAGCTCCGGGTAGATTCAAGTTGGAGAACAAGAACAAGTCCAGGGTGTCCCAGCACCCTTTTTATACACACATTCTTGGTCTGAAGGGGCAGGCAGGGGGAGAACCAGCTGGAACTGGTTATGGGGGATTCTTTACACTGGCCAGGCTAGGAACATCAGCTGCACCCCAGGGGGTGGAGCCAGCAGTGTCTGGGGAAAACCCAGCCTCATTCATGACACTCAAACCAGACGGTCAATCCACAAGCAGACCCAGGCTCACTCCTCCCCTCACATCAGTATGCTAAACACTCCATTCACCACCGGGCAGACCCTCCCAGATCCTGGGAGCCAGGCTCACCAGCCAGCCCCGGCCAATCATACGCCAGGCACATATTCCACAAATATGCCAACTTCCAAAAGAGGGACTTCTGCACTAGACACACTCATACCTCATATACCGTTGTGCAGCATTCAACCTCCCGAGTTCATCCATACCAGACTTGACCCTGCACACCCTACGCACCGGGAACTACTGAGGACTCATCCATTCCCCATGTATTCCTATGGAAGGGGAGGTCGCTCTCTCCTCACACTCACTCAGAGGGGGAATCACCATCCCCAGGTTACATATAGCAAAAAAACTTCAGGGGCGGACCTGCCAGATGGGCCAGGTCCAACAGTATTCCTCTGCACCCACCCCTCACATGTCTCTGTCCACTGCTGGTATTCCTCTGCACCCACCCCACACATGTCTCTGTCCACTACTGGGAGTCCTCTGTACCCACTCCTCACATGTCTCTGTCCACTGCTGGGAGTCCTCTGCACCCACCCCTCACATGTCTCTGTCCACTTCTGGGAGTCCTCTGCACCCACCACTCACATGTCTCTGTCCACTGCTGGGAGTGATAGGCACCCACCCCCATGTCTCTGTCCACTGCTGGGATTCCTCTGCACCCACCCCTCACATGTCTCTGTCCACTGCTGGGAGTCCTCTGCACCCACCCCTCACATGTCTCTGTCCACTGCTGTGAGTCCTCTACACCCACCCCTCACATGTCTCTGTCCACTGCTGGGAGTCCTCTGTACCCACCCCTCACACGTCTCTGTCCACTGATTGGAGTCCTCTGCACCCACCCCTCACATGTCTCTGTCCACTGCTGGTATTCCTCTGCACCCACCCCTCACATGTCTCTGTCCACTGCTGGGAGTGATAGCCACCCACCCCCATGTCTCTGTCCTCTGCTGGGAGTCCTATGCACCCACCCCTCAAATGTCTCTGTCCACTGCTGGGAGTCTTCTGCACCCACCCCTCACATGTCTCTGTCCACTGCTGGGAGTCCTCTGCACCCACCCCTCACATGTCTCTGTCCACTGCTGGTATTCCTCTGCACCCACCCCTCACATGTCTCTGTCCACTGCTGGTATTCCTCTGCACCCACCCCACACATGTCTCTGTCCACTACTGGGAGTCCTCTGTACCCACCCCTCACATGTCTCTGTCCACTGCTGGGAGTCCTCTGCACCCACCCCTCACATGTCTCTGTCCACTTCTGGGAGTCCTCTGCACCCACCACTCACATGTCTCTGTCCACTGCTGGGAGTCCTCTGCACCCACCCCTCACATGTCTCTGTCCACTGCTGGGAGTCCTCTGCACCCATCCCTCACATGTCTCTGTCCACTGCTGGTATTCCTCTGCACCCACCCCTCACATGTCTCCGTCCAGTGCTGGGAGTGATAGGCACCCACCCCCATGTCTCTGTCCACTGCTGGGAGTCCTCTGCACCCACCCCTCATAGGTCTCTGTCCACTGCTGGGAGTCCTCTGCACCCACCCCTCACATGTCTCTGTCCACTGCTGGGAGTCCTCTGCACCCACCCCTATATCTCTGTCCACTGCTGGTAGTGATAGGCACCCACCCCTCACATGTCTCGGTCCACTGCTGGGAGTGATAGGCACCCACCCCCATGTCTCTGTCCACTGCTGGTATTCCTCTGCACCCACCCCTCACATGTCTCTGTCCACTGCTGGGAGTCCTCTGCACCCACCCCTCACATGTCTCTGTCCACTGCTGTGAGTCCTCTGCACCCACCCCTCACATGTCTCTGGCCACTGCTGGGAGTGATAGGCACACACCCCTCATATATGTCTGTCCACTGCTGGGAGTCCTCTGCACCCATCCCACACATGTCTCTGTCCACTGCTGGTATTTCTCTGCACCCACCCCTCACATGTCTCTGTCCACTGCTGGGAGACCTCTGCACCCACCCCTCACATGTCTCTGTCCACTGCTGGGAGTCCTCTGCACCCACCCCTCACATGTCTCTGTCCGCTTCTGGTATTCCTCTGCACCCACCCCTCACATGTATCTGTCCACTGCTGGGAGTGATAGGCACCCACCCCCATGTCTCTGTCCACTGCTGGGAGTCCTCTGCACCCACCCCTCACATGTCTCTGTCCACTGCTGGTATTCCTCTGCACCCACCCCTCACATGTCTCTGTCCACTGCTGGGAGTGATAGCCACCCACCCCCATGTCTCTGTCCACTGCTGGGAGTCCTATGCACCCACCCCTCACATGTCTCTGTCCACTGCTGGGAGTCTTCTGCACCCACCCCTCACATGTCTCTGTCCACTGCTGGGAGTCCTCTGCACCCACCCCTCACATGTCTCTGTCCACTGCTGGTATTCCTCTGCACCCACCCCTCACATGTCTCTGTCCACTGCTGGTATTCCTCTGCACCCACCCCACATATGTCTCTGTCCACTACTGGGAGTCCTCTGTACCCACCCCTCACATGTCTCTGTCCACTGCTGGGAGTCCTCTGCACCCACCCCTCACATGTCTCTGTCCACTTCTGGGAGTCCTCTGCACCCACCACTCACATGTCTCTGTCCACTGCTGGGAGTCCTCTGCACCCACCCCTCACATGTCTCTGTCCACTGCTGGGAGTCCTCTGCACCCATCCCTCACATGTCTCTGTCCACTGCTGGTATTCCTCTGCACCCACCCCTCACATGTCTCCGTCCAGTGCTGGGAGTGATAGGCACCCACCCCCATGTCTCTGTCCACTGCTGGGAGTCCTCTGCACCCACCCCTCATAGGTCTCTGTCCACTGCTGGGAGTCCTCTGCACCCACCCCTCACATGTCTCTGTCCACTGCTGGGAGTCCTCTGCACCCACCCCTATATCTCTGTCCACTGCTGGTAGTGATAGGCACCCACCCCTCACATGTCTCGGTCCACTGCTGGGAGTGATAGGCACCCACCCCCATGTCTCTGTCCACTGCTGGTATTCCTCTGCACCCACCCCTCACATGTCTCTGTCCACTGCTGGGAGTCCTCTGCACCCACCCCTCACATGTCTCTGTCCACTGCTGTGAGTCCTCTGCACCCACCCCTCACATGTCTCTGTCCACTGCTGGGAGTCCTCTGCACCCACCCCTCACATGTCTCTGTCCGCTTCTGGTATTCCTCCGCACCCACCCCTCACATGCATCTGTCCACTGCTGGGAGTGATAGGCACCCACCCCCATGTCTCTGTCCACTGCTGGGAGTCCTCTGCACCCACCCCTCACATGTCTCTGTCCACTGCTGGTATTCCTCTGCACCCACCCCTCACATGTCTCTGTCCACTGCTGGGAGTCCTCTGTACCCACCCCTCACATGTCTCTGTCCACTGATTGGAGTACTCTGCACCCACCCCTCACATGTCTCTGTCCACTGCTGGTATTCCTCTGCACCCACCCGTCACATGTCTCTGTCCACTGCTGGGAGTGATAGCCACCCACCCCCATGTCTCTGTCCACTGCTGGGAGTCCTATGCACCCACCCCTCACATGTCTCTGTCCACTGCTGGGAGTCTTCTGCACCCACCCCTCACATGTCTCTGTCCACTGCTGGGAGTCCTCTGCACCCACCCCTCACATGTCTCTGTCCACTGCTGGTATTCCTCTGCACCCACCCCTCACATGTCTCTGTCCACTGCTGGTATTCCTCTGCACCCACCCCACACATGTCTCTGTCCACTGCTGGGAGTCTTCTGCACCCACCCCTCACATGTCTCTGTCCACTGCTGGGAGTCCTCTGCACCCATCCCTCACATGTCTCTGTCCACTGCTGGTATTCCTCTGCACCCACCCCTCACATGTCTCCGTCCAGTGCTGGGAGTGAGAGGCACACACCCCCATGTCTCTGTCCACTGCTGGGAGTCCTCTGCACCCACCCCTCATAGGTCTCTGTCCACTGCTGGGAGTCCTCTGCACCCACCCCTCACATGTCTCTGTCCACTGCTGGGAGTCCTCTGCACCCACCCCTATATCTCTGTCCACTGCTGGTAGTGATAGGCACCCACCCCTCACATGTCTCGGTCCACTGCTGGGAGTGATAGGCACCCACCCCCATGTCTCTGTCCACTGCTGGTATTCCTCTGCACCCACCCCTCACATGTCTCTGTCCACTGCTGGGAGTCCTCTGCACCCACCCCTCACATGTCTCTGTCCACTGCTGTGAGTCCTCTGCACCCACCCCTCACATGTCTCTGTCCACTGCTGGGAGTCCTCTGCACCCACCCCTCACATGTCTCTGTCCGCTTCTGGTATTCCTCCACACCCACCCCTCACATGCATCTGTCCACTGCTGGGAGTGATAGGCACCCACCCCCATGTCTCTGTCCACTGCTGGGAGTCCTCTGCACCCACCCCTCACATGTCTCTGTCCACTGCTGGTATTCCTCTGCACCCACCCCTCACATGTCTCTGTCCACTGCTGGGAGTCCTCTGTACCCACCCCTCACATGTCTCTGTCCACTGATTGGAGTACTCTGCACCCACCCCTCACATGTCTCTGTCCACTGCTGGTATTCCTCTGCACCCACCCGTCACATGTCTCTGTCCACTGCTGGGAGTGATAGCCACCCACCCCCATGTCTCTGTCCACTGCTGGGAGTCCTATGCACCCACCCCTCACATGTCTCTGTCCACTGCTGGGAGTCTTCTGCACCCACCCCTCACATGTCTCTGTCCACTGCTGGGAGTCCTCTGCACCCACCCCTCACATGTCTCTGTCCACTGCTGGTATTCCTCTGCACCCACCCCTCACATGTGTCTGTCCACTGCTGGTATTCCTCTGCACCCACCCCACACATGTCTCTGTCCACTGCTGGGAGTCTTCTGCACCCACCCCTCACATGTCTCTGTCCACTGCTGGGAGTCCTCTGCACCCATCCCTCACATGTCTCTGTCCACTGCTGGTATTCCTCTGCACCCACCCCTCACATGTCTCCGTCCAGTGCTGGGAGTGAGAGGCACACACCCCATGTCTCTGTCCACTGCTGGGAGTCCTCTGCACCCACCTCTCACATGTCTCTGTCCACTGCTGGTATTCCTCTGCACCCACCCCTCACATGTCTCTGTCCACTGCTAGGAGTCCTCTGCACCCACCCCTCACATGTCTCTGTCCACTGCTGGTAGTGATAGGCACTCACCCCTCACATGTCTCGACCCACTGCTGGGAGTGATATGCACCCACCCCCATGTCTCTGTCCACTGCTGGGAGACCTCTGCACCCACCCCTCACATGTCTCTGTCCACTGCTGGTATTCCTCTGCACCCACCCCTCACTTGTCTCTGTCCACTGCTGGTATTCCTCTGCACCCACCCCTCACATGTCTCTGTCCACTGCTGGGAGTCCTCTGCACCCACCCTTCACATGTCTCTGTCCACTGCTGGTAGTGATAGGCACTCACCCCTCACATGTCTCGGTCCACTGCTGGGAGTGATAGGCACCCACCCCCATGTCTCTGTCCACTGCTGGGAGACCTCTGCACCCACCCCTCACATGTCTCTGTCCACTGCTGGTATTCCTCTGCACCCACCCCTCACATGTCTCTGTCTACTGCTGGGAGTCCTCTGCACCCATCCCTCACATGTCTCTGTCCACCGCTGGTATTCCTCTGCACCCACCCCTCACATGTCTCTGTCCACTGCTGGGAGTGATAGGCACCCACCCGCATGTCTCTGTCCACTGCTGGGAGTCCTCTGCACCCACCCCTCACATGTCTCTGTTAGAAGGTGACCTCAGAGGAGCCCGGAGGGGGCCCTGGTTATCCTGAGACCAACCCTCGAGGTATCGTAGCCGGGCTCTGGCGGGAGACTCCTCAGGGGAGGAATCTCGTATCTAGGATCGTACACTCGGCACCACACGACAAAGAGACACCACACCGGGAGTTCTTAAGAACAAATCTTTATCAGATCAGAGTTGGAGGATCTTTATGATCAGCAAGGCCAATATATACAAGTGGAGAGCGGGCTCACAGAGTCTTGGAGGGGGGGTAGGAGGTAGCGGGACAGTCTTTGGGGATATGGATCAAATGCAGGAGCGTACTCGGCGCACAGCTCACAATCCTTGAGCTGGGGGATACGCTTGTCGTCGTGGGGTCCGGCGGGACCAAGAGAGTCTGTGGAAGCCGCGAGTCACTCAGCAGGGCTCAGGTACAAGTTCGGAGGTCTTACGATCTTCAGGGAGCCGCGAGTCACTCAGCAGGGCTCAAGCACGGGTTCGGAGGTCTTACGATCTTCAGGGAGCCGCGCGTCACTCAGCTGGGCTCAAGCACGAGTTCGGAGGTCTTAGGATCTTCAGGGAGCCACGAGTCACTCATCAGGGCTCAAGCACCAGTCCGGAGCTCTTACGAGTTTCAGGGAGCCGCGAGTCACTCAGCAGGGCTCAGGTGTTTCCAAAGGCGAATCTGCCAGACAGTCCCAGAGCACCCCTTGTTATAGGGCGACTCCTCTTTGATGTCCGGAGTCTGTGCAGGCAGGGGTCTTGTCACCTGGGGGCCGCTTGTCGGGGTTTCCTGCCATTGTCATTTGATCCTTTCAGGGCCGGGTCGGGAGGAGTCCCAGACACCCAGCAGGCGTGGAGCCAGCCCTCGGGGAGGCCGGCGGGCCGATCGAAACCCACCTTCCCAGGGAAGCTCAGAGGTGCGATGGAAACTGCTCCTCCCTCTCTCATCCCAATGGGAGCGCGATGTCCCCCAGCCGGAGTGGCGCCTCTAGGCCAGGGTCGCTCTGGGGTCGGGCGGCCATCATGGTGCATGAAGTGGGCATGCGGGCCCGGTGTGGCCGAAAGGAGGAAGGCCACGGACGGGGAAGTCCGGGTCGGGTGTGTGTGTTCTGGTGGGAAGGATCGGCTAGGCCGTGGGCTCGGGTGCTTGTGTGAGGTGCAGGGGTCAGGTATGGCTATGTTACGAGGGCCGGGTCTAACACCTGTCCCCCCCAGCTGAAAGCCGGAGAGAACTTCCCATCCTTTTGGGGGTTCTCTTCTCTGAGGCGGAAGATCCGGGAGAGGCCATCGGCGTTGGCGTGGTCAGCACCAGGGCGATGTTCCACGGTGAAATCCATCCCCTGGAGGGAGATTGACCACCGCAGTAGTTTGGGGTTTTCTCCTCGCATCTGCATGAGCCATCGCAAGGGGCGATGGTCGGTTTGGACCTTGAAATGGGTGCCGAACAGGTAAGGGCGTAACTTCTTGAGGGCCCAGACTACGGCGAACGCCTCGCGCTCGATGGTGCTCCATCTCTGTTCTCTGGGCAACAGCCTTCGGCTGAGGAAGGCTACGGGCTGGTCTAGGCCTTGGTCATTCACCTGGGACAGGACGGCCCCAATTCCATGCTCGGAGGCGTCCGTTTGGACCACAAATTCCTTGGAGTAGTCGGGGGCCTGGAGGACGGGGGCAGTGCACATGGCCGCTTTCAGGGCAACGAACGCCTCTTGGCAGGCAGGGGTCCACTGCACTTTCTTGGGCTGTTTCTTGGACGTGAGCCCCGTGAGGGGACCGACGAGGCTGCCGTAATTCCGGATGAACCTCCGGTAGTAGCCCGTGAGGCCCAGAAAGGCTCGGACCTCCGTTTGGGTAGTGGGGGGTTCCCAGGCTAGGATGGCGTCGATTTTGGGCTGTAGAGGGGCGACCTGGCCGCTTCCGACCTGGTGCCCCAGGTAGGTTACTGAACCTTGCCCAATCTGGCACTTGCTGGCTTTCACGGTGAGGCCTGCCTGGCGCAGGGCGGTTAGCACCCTCCGGAGGTGCTGGAGGTGCTCACTCCATTCAGAACTAAAAACTGCGATATCGTCTAGATAGGCAGCGCTGAATTTTTCCAGCCCGGCCAGGACTCTATTTACCAGTCGCTGGAAGGTGGCCGGGGCATTTTTCATCCCGAAGGGCATCACGCGAAAGCGATAGTGTCCATCCGGGGTGGAGAAGGCGGACCGCTCCTTGGCTCCTTCTGTGAGCGCAATTTGCCAGTAGCCGCAGGTGAGATCGAAGGTGCTGAGGAACCGAGCAGCGCCGAGTCGGTCAATGAGCTCGTCGGCTCGGGGAATGGGGTGGGCATCGGCTCGGGTGACTTCATTGAGTCCCCGGTAGTCCACGCAGAAGCGGAGTTCTGGGGCGACACCGGGGGCAGCTGGTTTTGGGACCAGGACCACGGGGCTGGCCCAGGGACTGTCTGAGGGTTCGATCACTCCTAAGGTCAACATCTTCGAGACCTCGGCTTGAATGCAGGACCGGACCCGATCAGGGACTCGGTAGGCTCGGTGTCTCACCGGCGGGCTGTCTCCGGTATCCACGTCATGGACACACCAGTCGGTGACTTTGGGGACCAGGGAGAAGAGGTCGGAAAACTGCCCTAGGAGCTGGCGGCATTCCTCACGTTGCTGGGAAGTGAGGGATGGGGAGAGGTTCACTCCCTCTACGGAGCCGTCCTTCTCTTTGGTGCACAGGAGATCAGGGAGAGGATCTGACTCCTCCTCGGACCCGTCATCAGTGGCCAGCAGGAGGCTCAGCTCCGTCCGCACAAAGTGGGGCTTGAGGCGGTTCATGTGGAGGACCCGGAGGGGGTCCCGTGGTGACTGGACGTCCACCAAGTACGTGACCTGGCTCTTCCGCTCAACCACTTTGAAGGGCCCGGTCCATTTATCCTGGAGGGCGCAGGGTTTCACGGGGTCCATGACCCATACCTGCTGCCCGGCTGAAACTCGACCAGAGTGGCATTCTGGTTGTACCAGCGCTTCATCTCTTCCTGGCTCGCCTCCAGGTTGGCCTCGGCCATCTCTCGGAACTTCCTAGTCTGGTTTCGGAGGGTCAGGACGTATCGGAACACATCTCGGGGGTGGCCTCGGGCGCCGCCTCCCACCCTTCCTTGACCAGGCTGAGGGGCCCCCGGACGGGGTGCCCGTAGAGTAACTCAAAGGGGCTGAACCCCAAGGATTTCTGGGGAACTTCTCGGTAGGCGAACAGGAGGCAGGGGAGCAGGACGTCCCACTTACGCCGGAGGGGCTCTTCCAGGCCCGCGATCATCCCCTTTAGAGTCCGGTTAAACCGCTCTACCAGGCCGTTTCCCTGGGGGTGGTACGGGGTGGTGAATTTATAGGACACTCCGCATTGTTGCCACAAGGACGTCATGTATCTGGAGATGAAGTTTGTTCCGTGATCGCTCACGACCTCGTGGGGGAAACCCATACGGGAGAAGATTCCCATCAACGCCCGGCCCACCACGGGGGCTGTGACGGTGCGCAGGGGGATGGCTTCAGGGTATCGGGTGGCATGATCCACCAGGACGAGGATAAAGCGGTGCCCTTGGGAGGTTGGGGGGTCCAGAGGCCCCACGATGTCGATCCCGACCCGCTCAAAAGGGGTACTGACGACAGGGAAGGGTTGGAGGGGAGCCTTGCGCTTTCCTTCGCTCTTCCCACTGGCCTGGCACGTGGGACAGGACTTGCAGTGGGCTTCTACATCGGCTTTCATTCTGGGCCAGTAGAAGTGAGTCACGAGGCGACTGTAGGTTTTGTCCAGGCCCAAGTGGCCTGCGAGGGGAACGTCGTGGGCCAAGCCCAGGAGGAGGTCTTGGAAGCGTAGGGGTACCACCAGCACCCGGGTGGATCCTAGCTCCACCGACTTCTGCTCGCTGTACAAAAGGTCATTCTCCCAATACACCCGGTGCGTTCCAGTTTGGTCGCCCGCGGCCTGGGCCTCTGCTTGTTGCCGGGGCCCGACCAGGGAAGGACAGGTAGCCTGCTCTCGGCAGAACTCCTCTCGGGAGGGGCCACCCTCGTGGCGCCACTGGGCCAATTCGGGCAGAGCGCCTAACTCGGTGACCTGTGTGGAGTCGGAAGGTGGGAGTTCGTCACTGGCGACCGACCCTTCTTGTGGGGGGATGTGGGGACCCTCGGCGGGGACCATCCTATCTTCCGTGGTCGGGGCGTCGTCGACTTCCCCCAGGTGGGTCAGTCGGGCCGCCATGGATCAGGTGGTGGCGCACACCCACTCGGGGAGACCCATCATCCCTAGGTGGGTCTTGCGCTCGACTTGTTTCCAGGGGGAACTTTCCAGGTCGTTTCCCAGGAGACAGTCGACTGGCTGGGATGTTCTCACTGCGACTTTCAGTTTACCGACCAACCCCCCCCCATTCAAAAGGCACCAGGGCTACTTTACACAGACTTTCCGTGTTGTCAGCGGAAATGACCGGGCAAAAGACGTTGGGGAGGACCTGGTCTTCGTTGACCAAATGACTGAGGACACCGGTGATGCTGGCCCCGGTGTCACGGAGGGCTTCTACTTGGTGGCCATTGATCGTCACAAGCTGCCCATATTTCTGCGTGTTGGAGGGCAGGAGGCTTCCAGGGACCATTTCTCTATCTCCTAAGGATACTAGGGCCATGGCTGCGGGTTCCCACTCTACGGTCTCCTCAACCTCCTCCCCCAGTGCTACATTGGCTATCTGTCTAGCGGGGGGTGCTGCCTGGGTGGTGTGTGGGGCCATGGGGCATTCAGGGTCGTTGGCGTAATGCCCGGGCTTCTGACAACGGAAACAAGTGATGGTTACCCGGTGCCCCCGCCTCAGGGGGGGGCCGGATACAGCTGGTGGGGGTGCCGGGAAAGGCGGAGGTTGGGTCTTCGGGGGACTGGACTGGGACTCTCTCTGCCCTCCCTGGTTTCCCCCCCCTCTCTGGCGGGGTGGTCCCTGACTGGCTCGGGGGCACTCTCCTACAGGGCCCCGGGAGACCCGGGTGTTGGTCCAGCGATCCGCTTCGACAGCCAGCTTTCTCGGATCCGTGAGCTTGCTGTCGAGCAGATGCTGGTGCAGTTCCACAAAGCAGTTCGCAGCCAGGTGTTCCCACAACATAAGGTCTGTTAGTTCTTCCAGGGTGGTTACCTTGCTGCCCTTGATCCACCCATCGAATGCGCGGCTGAAGAAATTCACACACTCCACCCAGGTGGTGCCCGGGATCTTCCTGCAGTCCCGGAACCGCTGGCGGTACATCTCCGGGGTGAGGCCGTACCTTGTGAGGAGGGCCTCTTACATGTGGTCGTAGGAGGTCTGCATGGAGGTTGGTAGGTCGAGCAGGGTGTCTCTCCCTTCGCTCAGGAATCGTCCCAACAACCCGGCCCCCCAATCCTTTTGCGGGACCCGATGGGAGGTCATAGCGACCTCGTAGGCCCTGAACAACTGTTGAATGTCATCGTTTTTGTAATATTCTTTGACCACATCCTTGGGGATGTGGACCCTCTGCTCCGCCGGGGAGGCCGCCTCTCGGTTCCCCGGGGGCCGCGTTTCTTCGCTTTTTGCTTTTAGCTCCATTTCCTTCAAGCTGCGTTCGTGCTCCAGTTGAAGCCTCCTTCCTTCGTGTTCCCGTTGGAGTTTCTTCTCTTCTAGTTCTCCTTGCACCCGCATCTGTTCCACTGCTAGCTTTTTCTCGGCTAATTTCAACTCGCCCTCAATTTTGAGTTTGGCTAATTCGAGTTCGTGATGGCGACTTCTTTCTCTGTCTGCGAGTTCCTCCGGGGATAGGCCCCCGTCTGGTACGAAGCTTCGTACCTGGTTGCTGCTGCGTTCTCCTTGGGAGGGTTCCGCTTCGTCGTGGGGCTCCACCGCTCCTTCTGGGCGGGGGGCTCCAGAATCCACCCAAGCTTTTAGTGCCTTCTGCATATCTTCCTTGGTGTTGAGACCAGTGGTAGCGATTTTGAGTTCTTTGCAGAATTGCTTCAATTCTCTGTGTGTGTACTCCTCCAGTTGTGATGCCTGGAACACGGTACTGGCGTCGTTTTCTGTGATAACCCCGGCGTTTCCTTCTGCCATCTTTGTCGGTAGTGCGTCAGCCGTTCACGGTACGATCTCTAGATTATGGGCCCGAATCCCGTCGCTTGCCACAAATGTTAGAAGGTGACCTCAGAGGAGCCCGGAGGGGGCCCTGGTTATCCTGAGACCAACCCTCGAGGTATCGTAGCCGGGCACTGGCGGGAGACTCCTCAGGGGAGGAATCTAGGATCGTACACTCGGCACCACACGACAAAGAGACACCACACCGGGAGTTCTTAAGAACAAATCTTTATCAGATCAGAGTTGGAGGATCTTTATGATCAGCAAGGCCAATATATACAAGTGGAGCGCGGGCTCACAGAGTCTTGGAGGGGAAGTAGGAGGTAGCGGGACAGACTTTGGGGATATGGATCAAATGCAGGAGCGTACCCGGCGCACAGCTAACAATCCTCGAGCTGGGGGATACGCTTGTCGTCGTAGGGTCCGGCGGGACCAAGAGAGTCTGTGGTAGCCGCGAGTCACTCAGCAGGGCTCAGGTACAAGTTCGGAGGTCTTACGATCTTCAGGGAGCCGCGAGTCACTCAGCAGGGCTCAAGCATGAGTTCGGAGGTCTTACGATCTTCAGGGAGCCGCGAGTCACTCAGCAGGGCTCAAGCACGAGTTCGGAGGTCTTACGATCTTCAGGGCGCCGCGAGTCACTCAGCAGGGCTCAAGCACAAGTCCGGAGGTCTTACGAGTTTCAGGGAGCCGCGAGTCACTCAGCAGGGCTCAGGTGTTTCCAAAGGCGAATCTGCCGGACAGTCCCAGAGCACCCCTTGTTATAGGGCGACTCCTCTTTGATGTCCGGAGTCTGTGCAGGCAGGGGTCTTGTCACCTGGGGGCCGCTTGTCGGGGTTTCCTGCCATTGTCGTTTGATCCCTTCAGGGCCGGGTCGGGAGGAGTCCCAGACACCCAGCAGGCGTGGAGCCAGCCCTCGGGGAGGCCGGCGGGCCGATCGAAACCCACCTTCCCAGGGAAGCTCAGAGGTGCGATGGAAACTGCTCCTCCCTCTCTCATCCCAATGGGAGCGCGATGTCCCCCAGCCGGAGTGGCGCCTCTAGGCCAGGGTCGCGCTGGGGTCGGGCGGCCATCATGGTGCATGAAGTGGGCATGCGGGCCCGGTGTGGCCGAAAGGAGAAAGGCCACGGACGGGGAAGTCCGGGTCGGGTGTGTGTGTTCTGGTGGGAAGGATCGGTTAGGCCGTGGGCTCGGGGGCTTGTGTGAGGTGCAGGGGTCAGGTATGGCTATGTTACAAGGGCCGGGTCTAACAGTCTCTGTCCACTGCTGGGAGTCCTCTGCACCCACCCCTCACATGTCTCTGTCCACTGTTGAGATTCCTCTGCACCCACCCCTCACATGTCTCTGGCCACTGCTGGGAGTGATAGGCACCCACACCTCATATGTCTGTCCACTGCTGGGAGTCCTCTGCACCCACCCCTCACATGTCTCTGTCCACTGCTGGTATTCCTCTGCACCCACCCCTCACAGGTCTCTGTCCACTGCTGGGAGTCCTCTGCACCCACCCCTCACATGTCTCTGTCCACTGCTGGGAGTCCTCTGCACCCACCCCTCACATGTCTCTGTCCACTGCTGGGAGTCCTCTGCACTCACCCCCATATCTCTGTCCACTGCTGGTAGTGATAGGCACCCACCCCTCACATGTCTCTGTCCACTGCTAGTATTCCTCTGCACCCACCCCTCACATGTCTCTGTCCACTGCTGGTATTCCTCTGCACCCACCCCACATATGTCTCTGTCCACTGATGGGAGTCCTCTGAACCCACCCCTCAAATGTCTCTGTCCACTGATGGTATTCCTCTGCACCCACCCCTCACATGTCTCTGTCCACTGCTGGTAGTGATAGGCACTCACCCCTCACATGTCTCGGTCCACTGCTGGGAGTGATAGGCACCCACCCCCATGTCTCTGTCCACTGCTGGGAGTCCTCTGCACCCACCCCTCACATGTCTCTGTCCACTGCTGGTATTGCTCTGCACCCACCCCCATGTCTCTGTCCACTGCTGGGAGACCTCTGCACCCACCCCTCACATGTCTCTGTCCACTGCTGGGAGTCCTCTGCACCCACCCCTCACATGTCTCTGTCCACTGCTGAGAGTCCTCTGCACCCACCCCTCACATGTATCTGGCCACTGCTGGGAGTGATAGGCACCCACCCCTCATATGTCTGTCCACTGCAGGGAGTCCTCTGCACCCACCCCTCACATGTCTCTGTCCACTGCTGGTATTCCTCTGCACCCACCCCTCAAAGGTCTCTGTCCACTGCTGGGAGTCCTCTGCACCCACCACTCACATGTCTCTGTTCACTGCTGGGAGTCCTCTGCACCCACCCCATATCTCTGTCCACTGCTGGTAGTGATAGGCACCCACCTCTCACATGTCTCGGTCCACTGCTGGGAGTGATAGGCACCCACCCCTATGTCTCTGTCCACTGCTTGTATTCCTCTGCACCCACCCCTCACATGTCTCTGTCCACTGCTGGGAGTCCTCTGCACCCACCCCTCACATGGCTCTGTCCACTGCTGGGAGTCCTCTGCACCCACCACTCACATGTCTCTGGCCACTGCTGGGAGTGATAGGCACCCACCCCTCATATGTCTGTCCACTGCTGGGAGTCCTCTGCACCCACCCCTCACATGTCTCTGTCCACTGCTGGTATTCCTCTGCACCCACCCATCACATGTCTCTGTCCACTGCTGTGAATCCTCTGCACCCACCCCTCACATGTCTCTGTCCACTGCTTGGAGTCCTCTGCACCCACCCCTCACATGTCTCTGGCCGCTGCTGGGAGTGATAGGCACCCACCCCTCATATGTCTGTCCACTGCTGGGAGTCCTCTGCACCCACCCCTCACATGTCTCTGTCCACTGCTGGTATTCCTCTGCACCCACCCCTCACATGTCTCTGTCCACTGCTGGGAGTCCTCTGTACCCACCCCTCACATGTCTCTGTCCACTGCTGGGAGTCCTCTGCACCCCCCCTCACATGTCTCTGTCCACTGCTGGGAGTCCTCTGCACCCACCACTCACATGTCTCGGTCCACTGCTGGGAGTGATAGGCACCCACCCCCATGTTTCTGTCCACTGCTGGGAGTCCTCTGCACCCACCCCTCATATGTCTCTGTCCACTGCTGGGAGTCCTCTGCACCCACCCCTCACATGTCTCTGTCCACTGCTGGGAGTCCTCTGCACCCACCCCTATATCTCTGTCCACTGCTGGTAGTGATAGGCCCCCACCCCTCACATGTCTCGGTCCACTGCTGGGAGTGATAGGCACCCACCCCCATGTCTCTGTCCACTGCTGGTATTCCTCTGCACCCACCCCTCACATGTCTCTGTCCACTGCTGGGAGTCCTCTGCACCCACCCCTCATATGTCTCTGTCCACTGCTGGGAGTCCTCTGCACCCACCCCTCACATGTCTCTGGCCACTGCTGGGAGTGATAGGCACCCACCCCTCATATATGTCTGTCCAATGCTGGGAGTCCTCTGCACCCACCCCACACATGTCTCTGTCTACTGCTGGTATTCCTCTGCTCCCACCCCTCACATGTCTCTGTCCACTGCTGGTATTCCTCTGCACCCACCACTCACATGTCTTTGTCCATTGCTGGGAGTCCTCTGCACCCACCCCTCACATGTCTCTGTCCACTGCTGGGAGTCCTCTGCACCCACCCCTCACATGTCTCTGTCCACTGCTGGTATTCCTCTGCATACACCCCTCACATGTCTCTGTCCACTGCTGGGAGTCCTCTGCACCCACCCCTCACATGTCTCTGTCCACTGCTGGGAGTCCTCTGCACTCACCCCCATATCTCTGTCCACTGCTGGTAGTGATATGCACCGACCCCTCATTTGTCTCAGTCTACTGCTGGGAGTGATAGGCACCCACCCCCATGTCTCTGTCCACTGCTGGTATTCCTCTGCACCCACCCCTCACATGTCTCTGTCCACTGCTGGGAGTCCTCTGCACCCACCCCTCATATGTCTCTGTCCACTGCTGAGAGTCCTCTGCACCCACCCCTCACATGTCTCTGTCCACTGATGGTATTCCTCTGCACCCACCCCTCACATGTCTCTGTACACTGCTGGGAGTCCTCTGCACCCACCCCCATATCTCTGTCCACTGCTGGTAGTGATAGGGACCCACCCCTCACATGTCTCGGTCCACTGCTGGGAGTGATAGGCACCCCTCCCCATGTCTCTGTCCACTGCTGGGATTCCTCTGCACCCACCCCTCACATGTCTCTGGCCACTGCTGGGAGTGATAGGCACCCACCCCTCATATGTCTGTCCACTGCTGGGAGTCCTCTGCACCCACCACTCACATATCTCTGTCCACTGCTGGTATTCCTCTGCACCCACCCCTCAAATGTCTCTGTCCACTGCTGTGAGTCCTCTGCACCCACCCCTCACATGTCTCTGTCCACTGCTGGGAGTCCTCTGCACCCACCCCTCACATGTCTCTGGCCGCTGCTGGGAGTGATAGGCACCCACCCCTCATATGCTTGTCCACTGCTGGGAGTCCTCTGCACCCACCCCTCACATGTCTCTGTCCACTGCTGGGAGTCCTCTGCACCCACCCCTCACAAGTCTCTGTCCACTGCTGGGAGTCCTCTGCACCCACCCTTCACATGTCTCTGTCCACTGCTGGGAGTGATAGGCACCCACCCCCATGTCTCTGTCCACTACTGGGAGTCCTCTGCACCAACCCCTCATATGTCTCTGTCCACTGCTGGGAGTCCTCTGCACCCACCCCTCACATGTCTCTGTCCACTGCTGGTATTCCTCTGCACCCACCCCTCACATGTCTCTGGCCACTGCTGGGAGTGATAGGCACCCACCCCCATGTCTCTGTCCACTGCTGGTATTCCTCTGCACCCACCCCTCACATGTCACTGTCCACTGCTGGGAGTCCTCTGCACCCACCCCTCACATGTCTCTGTCCACTGCCGGGAGTCCTCTGCACCCACCCCTCACATGTCTCTGGCCACTGCTGGGAGTGATAGGCACACACCCCTCATATATGTCTGTCCACTGCTGGGAGTCCTCTGCACCCACCCCACACATGTCTCGGTCCACTGCTGGTATTCCTCTGCACCCACCCCTCACATGTCTCTGTCCACTGCTGGGAGTCCTCTGCACCCACCCCTCACATGTCTCTGTCCACTTCTGTTATTCCTCTGCACCCACCCCTCACATGTCTCTGTCCACTGCTGGGAGTGATAGGCACCCACCCCCATGTCTCTGTCCACTGCTGGGAGTCCTCTGCACCCACCCCTCACATGTCTCTGTCCACTGCTGGGAGTCCTCAGCACCCCCCTCACATGTTTCTGTCCACTGCTGGGAGTCCTCTGCACCCACCCCCATATCTCTGTCCACTGCTGGTAGTGATAGACACCCACACCTCACATGTCTCGGTCCACTGCTGGGAGTGATAGGCACCCACCCCCATGTCTCTGTTCGCTGCTGGTATTCCTCTGCACCCACCCCTCACATGTCTCTGTCCACTGCTGGGAGTCCTCTGCACCCACCCCTCACATGTCTCTGTCCACTGCTGGGAGTCCTCTGCACCCACCACTCACATGTCTCTGGCCACTGCTGGGAGTGATAGGCACCCACCCCTCATATGTCTGTCCACTGCTGGGAGTCCTCTGCACCCACCCCTCACATGTCTCTGTCCACTGCTGGTATTCCTCTGCACCCACCCCTCACATGTCTCTGTCCACTGCTGTGAGTCCTCTGCACCCACCCCTCACATGTCTCTGTCCACTGCTGGGAGTCCTCTGCACCCACCCCTCACATGTCTTTGGACGCTGCTGGGAGTGATAGGCACCCACCCCTCATATGTCTGTCCACTGCTGGGAGTCCTCTGCACCCACCCCTCACATGTCTCTGTCCACTGCTGGTATTCCTCTGCACCCACCCTCACATGTCTCTGTACACTGATGGGAGTCTTCTGCACCCACCCCTCACATGTCTCTGTCCACTGCTGGGATTCCTCTGCACCCACCTTCACATGTCTCTGTCCATTGCTGGGAGTCCTCTGCACCCACCCCTCACATGTCTCTATCCACTGCTGGGAGTGATAGGCACCCACCCCCATGTCTCTGTCCACTGCTGGGAGGCCTCTGCACCCACCCCTCATATGTCTCTGTCCACTGCTGGGAGTCCTCTGCACCCACCCCACACATGTCTCTGTCCACTGCTGGTATTCCTCTACACCCACCCCTCACATGTCTCTGTCCACTGCTGGTATTCCTCTGCACCCACCACTCACATGTCTCTGTCCATTGCTGGGAGTCCTCTGCACCCACCCCTCACATGTCTCTGTCCACTGCTGGGAGTCCTCTGCACCCACCCCTCACATGTCTCTGTCCACTGCTGGTATTCCTCTGCATACACCCCTCACATGTCTCTGTCCACTGCTGGGAGTCCTCTGCACCCACCCCTCACATGTCTCTGTCCACTGCTGGGAGTCCTCTGCACTCACCCCCATATCTCTGTCCACTGCTGGTAGTGATATGCACCCACCCCTCATTTGTCTCAGTCTACTGCTGGGAGTGATGGGCACCCACCCCCATGTCTCTGTCCACTGCTGGTATTCCTCTGCACCCACCCCTCACATGTCTCTGTCCACTGCTGGGAGTCCTCTGCACCCACCCCTCATATGTCTCTGTCCACTGCTGAGAGTCCTCTGCACCCACCCCTCACATGTCTCTGTCCACTGATGGTATTCCTCTGCACCCACCCCTCACATGTCTCTGTACACTGCTGGGAGTCCTCTGCACCCACCCCCATATCTCTGTCCACTGCTGGTAGTGATAGGCACCCACCCCTCACATGTCTCGGTCCACTGCTGGGAGTGATAGGCACCCACCCCCATGTCTCTGTCCACTGCTGGTATTCCTCTGCACCCACCCCTCACATGTCTCTGGCCACTGCTGGGAGTGATAGGCACCCACCCCTCATATGTCTGTCCACTGCTGGGAGTCCTCTGCACCAACCACTCACATATCTCTGTCCACTGCTGGTATTCCTCTGCACCCACCCCTCAAATGTCTCTGTCCACTGTTGTGAGTCCTCTGCACCCACCCCTCACATGTCTCTGTCCACTGCTGGGAGTCCTCTGCACACACCCCTCACATGTCTCTGGCCGCTGCTGGGAGTGATAGGCACCCACCCCTCATATGCTTGTCCACTGCTGGGAGTCCTCTGCACCCACCCCTCACATGTCTCTGTCCACTGCTGGGAGTCCTCTGCACCCACCCCTCACATGTCTCTGTCCACTGCTGGGAGTCCTCTGCACCCACCCTTCACATGTCTCTGTCCACTGCTGGGAGTGATAGGCACCCACCCCCATGTCTCTGTCCTCTGCTGGGAGTCCTCTGCACCCACCCCTCACATGTCTCTGTCCACTTCTGTTATTCCTCTGCACCCACCCCTCACATGTCTCTGTCCACTGCTGGGAGTGATAGGCACCCACCCCCATGTCTCTGTCCACTGCTGGGAGTCCTCTGCACCCACCCCTCACATGTCTCTGTCCACTGCTGGGAGTCCTCAGCACCCCCCTCACATGTTTCTGTCCACTGCTGGGAGTCCTCTGCACCCACCCCCATATCTCTGTCCACTGCTGGTAGTGATAGACACCCACACCTCACATGTCTCGGTCCACTGCTGGGAGTGATAGGCACCCACCCCCATGTCTCTGTTCGCTGCTGGTATTCCTCTGCACCCACCCCTCACATGTCTCTGTCCACTGCTGGGAGTCCTCTGCACCCACCCCTCACATGTCTCTGTCCACTGCTGGGAGTCCTCTGCACCCACCACTCACATGTCTCTGGCCACTGCTGGGAGTGATAGGCACCCACCCCTCATATGTCTGTCCACTGCTGGGAGTCCTCTGCACCCACCCCTCACATGTCTCTGTCCACTGCTGGTATTCCTCTGCACCCACCCCTCACATGTCTCTGTCAACTGCTGTGAGTCCTCTGCACCCACCCCTCACATGTCTCTGTCCACTGCTGGGAGTCCTCTGCACCCACCCCTCACATGTCTTTGGACGCTGCTGGGAGTGTTAGGCACCCACCCCTCATATGTCTGTCCACTGCTGGGAGTCCTCTGCACCCACCCCTCACATGTCTCTGTCCACTGCTGGTATTCCTCTGCACCCACCCTCACATCTCTCTGTACACTGATGGGAGTCCTCTGCACCCACCCCTCACATGTCTCTGTCCACTGCTGGGATTCCTCTGCACCCACCTTCACATGTCTCTGTCCATTGCTGGGAGTCCTCTGCACCCACCCCTCACATGTCTCTATCCACTGCTGGGAGTGATAGGCACCCACCCCCATGTCTCTGTCCACTGCTGGGAGTCCTCTGCACCCACCCCTCATATGTCTCTGTCCACTGCTGGGAGTCCTCTGCACCCACCCCACACATGTCTCTGTCCACTGCTGGTATTCCTCTGCACCCACCCCTCACATGTCTCTGTCCACTGCTGGTATTCCTCTGCACCCACCACTCACATGTCTCTGTCCATTGCTGGGAGTCCTCTGCACCCACCCCTCACATGTCTCTGTCCACTGCTGGGAGTCCTCTGCACCCACCCCTCACATGTCTCTGTCCACTGCTGGTATTCCTCTGCATACACCCCTCACATGTCTCTGTCCACTGCTGGGAGTCCTCTGCACCCACCCCTCACATGTCTCTGTCCACTGCTGGGAGTCCTCTGCACTCACCCCCATATCTCTGTCCACTGCTGGTAGTGATATGCACCCACCCCTCATTTGTCTAAGTCTACTGCTGGGAGTGATGGGCACCCACCCCCATGTCTCTGTCCACTGCTGGTGTTCCTCTGCACCCACCCCTCACATGTCTCTGTCCACTGCTGGGAGTCCTCTGCACCCACCCCTCATATGTCTCTGTCCACTGCTGAGAGTCCTCTGCACCCACCCCTCACATGTCTCTGTCCACTGATGGTATTCCTCTGCACCCACCCCTCACATGTCTCTGTACACTGCTGGGAGTCCTCTGCACCCACCCCCATATCTCTGTCCACTGCTGGTAGTGATAGGCACCCACCCCTCACATGTCTCGGTCCACTGCTGGGAGTGATAGGCACCCACCCCCATGTCTCTGTCCACTGCTGGTATTCCTCTGCACCCACCCCTCACATGTCTCTGGCCACTGCTGGGAGTGATAGGCACCCACCCCTCATATGTCTGTCCACTGCTGGGAGTCCTCTGCACCCACCACTCACATATCTCTGTCCACTGCTGGTATTCCTCTGCACCCACCCCTCAAATGTCTCTGTCCACTGTTGTGAGTCCTCTGCACCCACCCCTCACATGTCTCTGTCCACTGCTGGGAGTCCTCTGCACACACCCCTCACATGTCTCTGGCCGCTGCTGGGAGTGATAGGCACCCACCCCTCATATGCTTGTCCACTGCTGGGAGTCCTCTGCACCCACCCCTCACATGTCTCTGTCCACTGCTGGGAGTCCTCTGCACCCACCCCTCACATGTCTCTGTCCACTGCTGGGAGTCCTCTGCACTCACCCTTCACATGTCTCTGTCCACTGCTGGGAGTGATATGCACCCACCCCCATGTCTCTGTCCACTGCTGGGAGTCCTCTGCACCCACCCCTCATATGTCTCTGTCCACTGCTGGGTGTCCTCTGCACCCACCCCTCACATATCTCTGTCCACTGCTGGTATTCCTCTGCACCCACCACTCACATGTCTCTGGCCACTGCTGGGAGTGATAGGCACCCACCCCCATGTCTCTGTCCACTGCTGGTATTCCTCTGCACCCACCCCTCAAATGTCACTGTCCACTGCTGGGAGTCCTCTGCACCCACCCCTCACATGTCTCTGTCCACTGCTGGGAGTTCTCTGCACCCACCCCTCACATGTCTCTGGCCACTGCTGGTAGTGATAGGCGCCCACCCCTCACATGTCTCGGTCCACTGCTGGGAGTGATAGGCACCCACCCCCATGTCTCTGTTCGCTGCTGGGAGTCCTCTGCACCCACCCCTCATATGTCTCTGTCCACTGCTGGGAGTCCTCTGCACCCACCCCTCACATATCTCTGTCCACTGCTGGTATTCCTCTGCACCCACCACTCACATGTCTCTGGCCACTGCTGGGAGTGATAGGCACCCACCCCCATGTCTCTGTCCACTGCTGGTATTCCTCTGCACCCACCCCTCAAATGTCACTGTCCACTGCTGCGAGTCCTCTGCACCCACCCCTCACATGTCTCTGTCCACTGCTGGGAGTTCTCTGCACCCACCCCTCACATGTCTCTGGCCACTGCTGGGAGTGATAGGCACCCACCCCTCATATGTCTGTCCACTGCTGGGAGTCCTCTGCACCCACCCCTCACATATCTCTGTCCACTGCTGGGAGTCCTCTGCACCCACCCTTCACATGTCTCTGTCCACTGCTGGGAGTGATAGGCACCCACCCCCATGTCTCTGTCCACTGCTGGGAGTCCTCTGCACCCACCCCTCATATGTCTCTGTCCACTGCTGGGAGTCCTCTGCACCCACCCCTCACATATCTCTGTCCACTGCTGGTATTCCTCTGCACCCACCACTCACATGTCTCTGGCCACTGCTGGGAGTGATAGGCACCCACCCCTCATATGTCTGTCCACTGCTGGGAGTCCTCTGCACCCACCCCTCACATGTCTCTGTCCACTGCTGGGAGTCCTCTGCACCCACCCCTCACATGTCTCTGTCCACTGCTGGGAGTCCTCTGCACCCACCCCTCACATGTCTTTGGACGCTGCTGGGAGTGATAGGCACCCACCCCTCATATGTCTGTCCACTGCTGGTATTCCTCTGCACCCACCCTCACATGTCTCTGTACACTGATGGGAGTCCTCTGCACCCACCCCTCACATGTCTCTGTCCACTGCTGGGATTCCTCTGCACCCACCTTCACATGTCTCTGTCCACTGCTGGGAGTCCTCTGCACCCACCCCTCACATGTCTCTATCCACTGCTGGGAGTGATAGGCACCCACCCCCATGTCTCTGTCCACTGCTGGGAGTCCTCTGCACCCACCCCTCATATGTCTCTGTCCACTGCTGGGAGTCCTCTGCACCCACCCCTCACATGTCTCTGTCCACTGCTGGGAGTCCTCTGCACCCACCCCTATATCTCTGTCCAGTGCTGGTAGTGATAGGCACCCACCCCTCACATGTCTCGGTCCACTGCTGGGAGTGATAGGCACCCACCCCCATGTCTCTGTCCACTGCTGGTATTCCTCTGCACCCACCCCTCACATGTCTCTGTCCACGGCAGGGAGTCCTCTGCACCCACCCCTCACATGTCTCTGGCCACTGCTGGGAGTCCTCTGCACCCACCCCTCATTAGTCTCTGTCCACTGCTGGGAGTCCTCTGCACCCACCCTTCACATGTCTCTGTCCAATGCTGGGAGTGATAGGCACCCACCCCCATGTCTCTGTCCACTGCTGGGAGTCCTCTGCACCCACCCCTCATATGTCTCTGTCCACTGCTGGGAGTCCTCTGCACCCACCCCTAACATGTCTCTGTCCACTGCTGGTATTCCTCTGCACCCACCCCTCACATGTCTCTGGCCACTGCTGGGAGTGATAGGCACCCACCCCCATGTCTCTGTCCACTGCTGGTATTCCTCTGCACCCACCCCTCACATGTCACTGTCCACTGCTGGGAGTCCTCTGCACCCACCCCTCACATGTCTCTGTCCACTGCTGGGAGTCCTCTGCACCCACCCCTCACATGTCTATGGCCACTGCTGGGAGTGATAGGCACACACCCCTCATATATGTCTGTCCACTGCTGGGAGTCCTCTGCACCCACCACACATGTCTCGGTCCACTGCTGGTATTCCTCTGCACCCACCCCTCACATGTCTCTGTCCACTGCTGGGAGTCCTCTGCACCCACCCCTCACATGTCTCTGTCCACTTCTGTTATTCCTCTGCACCCAACACTCACATGTCTCTGTCCACTGCTGGGAGTGATAGGCACCCACCCCTCACATCTCCCTGGCGGCTGCTGGGAGTGATAGGCACCCACCCCTCATATGCTTGTCCACTGCTGGGAGTCCTCTGAACCCACCCCTCACATGTCTCTGTCCACTGCTGGTATTCCTCTGCACCCACCCCTCACATGTCTCTGTCCACTGCTGGGAGTCCTCTGCACCCAACCCTCACATGTCTCTGTCCACTGCTGGGAGTCCTCTGCACCCACCCTTCACATGTCTCTGTCCACTGCTGGGAGTGTTAGGCACCCACCCCCATGTCTCTGTCCACTGCTGGGAGTCCTCTGCACCCACCCCTCATATGTCTCTGTCCACTGCTGGGAGTCCTCTGCACCCACCCCTCACATGTCTCTGTCCACTGCTGGTATTCCTCTGCACCCACCCCTCACATGTCTCTGGCCACTGCTGGGAGTGATAGGCACCCACCCCCATGTCTCTGTCCACTGCTGGTATTCCTCTGCACCCACCCCTCACATGTCACTGTCCACTGCTGGGAGTCCTCTGCACCCACCCCTCACATGTCTCTGTCCACTGCTGGGAGTCCTCTGCACCCACCCCTCACATGTCTCTGGCTACTGCTGGGAGTGATAGGCACACACCCCTCATATATGTCTGTCCACTGCTGGGAGTCCTCTGCACCCACCCCACATATGTCTCGGTCCACTGCTGGTATTCCTCTGCACCCACCCCTCACATGTCTCTGTCCACTGCTGGGAGTCCTCTGCACCCACCCCTCACATGTCTCTGTCCACTTCTGTTATTCCTCTGCACCCACCCCTCACATGTCTCTGTCCACTGCTGGGAGTGATAGGCACCCACCCCCATGTCTCTGTCCACTGCTGGGAGTCCTCTGCACCCACCCCTCACATGTCTCTGTCCACTGCTGGGAGTCCTCAGCACCCCCCTCACATGTCTCTGTCCACTGCTGGGAGTCCTCTGCACCCACCCCCATATCTCTGTCCACTGCTGGTAGTGATAGGCACCCACCCCTCACATGTCTCGGTCCACTGCTGGGAGTGATAGGCACCCACCCCCATGTCTCTGTCCGCTGCTGGTATTCCTCTGCACCCACCCCTCACATGTCTCTGTCCACTGCTGGGAGTCCTCTGCACCCACCCCTCACATGTCTCTGTTCACTGCTGGGAGTCCTCTGCACCCACCACTCACATGTCTCTGGCCACTGCTGGGAGTGATAGGCACCCACCCCTCATATGTCTGTCCACTGCTGGGAGTCCTCTGCACCCACCCCTCACATGTCTCTGTCTACTGCTGGTATTCCTCTGCACCCACCCCTCAC
Organism: Triturus cristatus; assembly: GCF_964204655.1. NCBI lineage: Eukaryota > Metazoa > Chordata > Amphibia > Caudata > Salamandridae > Triturus > Triturus cristatus. Next base: position 458,542,242 of record NC_140579.1, on the reverse strand, counting down.
ATGTCTCTGTACACTGCTGTGAGTCCTCTGCACCCACCACTCACATGTCTCTGTCCACTGCTGGGAGTCCTCTGCACCCACCACTCACATGTCTCTGTCCACTGCTGGGAGTCCTCTGCACCCACCCCTCACATGTCTTTGGACGCTGCTGGGAGTGATAGGCACCCACCCCTCACATGTCTCTGTCCACTGCTGGTATTCCTCTGCACCCACCCCTCATATGGCTCTGCCCACTGCTGGGAGTGATAGGCACCCACCGACATGTCTCTGTCCACTGCTGGGAGTCCTCTGCACCCACCCCTCACATGTCTCTGTCCACTGCAGGGAGTCCTCTGCACCCACCCCTCACATGTCTCTGGCCACTGCTGGGAGTGATAGGCACCCACCCCCATGTCTCTGTCCACTGCTGGGAGTCCTCTGCACCCATCCCACACATGTCTCTGTCCACTGCTGGTATTCCTCTGCACCCACCCCTCACATGTCTCTGTCCACTGCTGGGAGTCCTCTGCACCCACCTCTCACATGTCTCTGTCCACTGCTGGGAGTCCTCTGCACCCACCCCTCACATGTCTCTGTCCACTTCCGGTATTCCTCTGCACCCACCCCTCACATGTCTCTGTCCACTGCTGGGAGTGATAGGCACCCACCCCCATGTCTCTGTCCACTGCTGGGAGTCTTCTGCACCCACCCCTCACATGTCTCTGTCCACTGCTGGGAGTCCTCTGCACCCACCCCCATATCTCTGTCCACTGCTGGTAGTGATAGGCACCCACCCCTCATATGTCTCGGTCCACTGCTGGGAGTGATAGGCACCCACCCCCATGTCTCTGTCCACTGCTGGGACTCCTCTGCACCCACCCCTCACATGTCTCGGTCCACTGATGGGAGTGATAGGCACCCACCCCCATGTCTCTGTCCACTGCTGGGAGTCCTCTGCACCCACCCCTCACATGTCTCTGTCCACTGCTGGGAGTCCTCTGCACCCACCCCTCATATGTCTCTGTCCACTGCTGGGAGTCCTCTGCACCCACCCCTCACATATCTCTGTCCACTGCTGGTATTCCTCTGCACCCACCCCTCACATGTCTCTGGCCACTGCTGGGAGTGATAGGCACCCACCCCCATGTCTCTGTCCACTGCTGGTATTCCTCTGCACCCACCCCTCAAATGTCACTGTCCACTGCTGGGAGTCCTCTGCACCCACCCCTCACATGTCTCTGTCCACTGCTGGGAGTCCTCTGCACCCACCCCTCACATGTCTCTGGCCACTGCTGGTAGTGATAGGCGCCCACCCCTCACATGTCTCGGTCCACTGCTGGGAGTGATAGGCACCCACCCCCATGTCTCTGTTCGCTGCTGGTATTCCTCTGCACCCACCCCTCACATGTCTCTGTCCACTGCTGGGAGTCCTCTGCACCCACCCCTCACATGTCTCTGTCCACTGCTGGGAGTCCTCTGCACCCACCACTCACATTTCTCTGGCCACTGCTGGGAGTGATAGGCACCCACCCCTCATTTGTCTGTCCACTGCTGGGAGTCCTCTGCACCCACCCCTCACATGTCTCTATCCACTGCTGGTATTCCTCTGCACCCACCCCTCACATGTCTCTGTCCACTGCTGTGAGTCCTCTGCACCCACCCCTCACATGTCTCTGTCCACTGCTGGGAGTCCTCTGCACCCACCCCTCACATGTCTTTGGACGCTGCTGGGAGTGATAGGCACCCACCCCTCATATGTCTGTCCACTGCTGGTATTCCTCTGCACCCACCCTCACATGTCTCTGTACACTGATGGGAGTCCTCTGCACCCACCCCTCACATGTCTCTGTCCACTGCTGGGATTCCTCTGCACCCACCTTCACATGTCTCTGTCCACTGCTGGGAGTCCTCTGCACCCACCCCTCACATGTCTCTATCCACTGCTGGGAGTGATAGGCACCCACCCCCATGTCTCTGTCCACTGCTGGGAGTCCTCTGCACCCACCCCTCATATGTCTCTGTCCACTGCTGGGAGTCCTCTGCACCCACCCCTCACATGTCTCTGTCCACTGCTGGGAGTCCTCTGCACCCACCCCTATATCTCTGTCCACTGCTGGTAGTGATAGGCACCCACCCCTCACATGTCTCGGTCCACTGCTGGGAGTGATAGGCACCCACCCCCATGTCTCTGTCCACTGCTGGTATTCCTCTGCACCCACCCCTCACATGTCTCTGTCCACGGCAGGGAGTCCTCTGCACCCACCCCTCACATGTCTCTGGCCACTGCTGGGAGTCCTCTGCACCCACCCCTCATTAGTCTCTGTCCACTGCTGGGAGTCCTCTGCACCCACCCTTCACATGTCTCTGTCCAATGCTGGGAGTGATAGGCACCCACCCCCATGTCTCTGTCCACTGCTGGGAGTCCTCTGCACCCACCCCTCATATGTCTCTGTCCACTGCTGGGAGTCCTCTGCACCCACCCCTAACATGTCTCTGTCCACTGCTGGTATTCCTCTGCACCCACCCCTCACATGTCTCTGGCCACTGCTGGGAGTGATAGGCACCCACCCCCATGTCTCTGTCCACTGCTGGTATTCCTCTGCACCCACCCCTCACATGTCACTGTCCACTGCTGGGAGTCCTCTGCACCCACCCCTCACATGTCTCTGTCCACTGCTGGGAGTCCTCTGCACCCACCCCTCACATGTCTATGGCCACTGCTGGGAGTGATAGGCACACACCCCTCATATATGTCTGTCCACTGCTGGGAGTCCTCTGCACCCACCACACATGTCTCGGTCCACTGCTGGTATTCCTCTGCACCCACCCCTCACATGTCTCTGTCCACTGCTGGGAGTCCTCTGCACCCACCCCTCACATGTCTCTGTCCACTTCTGTTATTCCTCTGCACCCAACACTCACATGTCTCTGTCCACTGCTGGGAGTGATAGGCACCCACCCCTCACATGTCTCTGGCGGCTGCTGGGAGTGATAGGCACCCACCCCTCATATGCTTGTCCACTGCTGGGAGTCCTCTGAACCCACCCCTCACATGTCTCTGTCCACTGCTGGTATTCCTCTGCACCCACCCCTCACATGTCTCTGTCCACTGCTGGGAGTCCTCTGCACCCAACCCTCACATGTCTCTGTCCACTGCTGGGAGTCCTCTGCACCCACCCTTCACATGTCTCTGTCCACTGCTGGGAGTGTTAGGCACCCACCCCCATGTCTCTGTCCACTGCTGGGAGTCCTCTGCACCCACCCCTCATATGTCTCTGTCCACTGCTGGGAGTCCTCTGCACCCACCCCTCACATGTCTCTGTCCACTGCTGGTATTCCTCTGCACCCACCCCTCACATGTCTCTGGCCACTGCTGGGAGTGATAGGCACCCACCCCCATGTCTCTGTCCACTGCTGGTATTCCTCTGCACCCACCCCTCACATGTCACTGTCCACTGCTGGGAGTCCTCTGCACCCACCCCTCACATGTCTCTGTCCACTGCTGGGAGTCCTCTGCACCCACCCCTCACATGTCTCTGGCTACTGCTGGGAGTGATAGGCACACACCCCTCATATATGTCTGTCCACTGCTGGGAGTCCTCTGCACCCACCCCACACATGTCTCGGTCCACTTCTGTTATTCCTCTGCACCCACCCCTCACATGTCTCTGTCCACTGCTGGGAGTGATAGGCACCCACCCCCATGTCTCTGTCCACTGCTGGGAGTCCTCTGCACCCACCCCTCACATGTCTCTGTCCACTGCTGGGAGTCCTCAGCACCCCCCTCACATGTCTCTGTCCACTGCTGGGAGTCCTCTGCACCCACCCCCATATCTCTGTCCACTGCTGGTAGTGATAGGCACCCACCCCTCACATGTCTCGGTCCACTGCTGGGAGTGATAGGCACCCACCCCCATGTCTCTGTCCGCTGCTGGTATTCCTCTGCACCCACCCCTCCCATGTCTCTGTCCACTGCTGGGAGTCCTCTGCACCCACCCCTCACATGTCTCTGTCCACTGCTGGGAGTCCTCTGCACCCACCACTCACATGTCTCTGGCCACTGCTGGGAGTGATAGGCACCCACCCCTCATATGTCTGTCCACTGCTGGGAGTCCTCTGCACCCACCCCTCACATGTCTCTGTCCACTGCTGGTATTCCTCTGCACCCACCCCTCACATGTCTCTGTACACTGCTGTGAGTCCTCTGCACCCACCACTCACATGTCTCTGGCCACTGCTGGGAGTGATAGGCACCCACCCCTCATATGTCTGTCCACTGCTGGGAGTCCTCTGCACCCACCCCTCACATGTCTCTGTCCACTGCTGGTATTCCTCTGCACCCACCCCTCACATGTCTCTGTACACTGCTGTGAGTCCTCTGCACCCACCACACACATGTCTCTGTCCACTGCTGGGAGTCCTCTGCACCCACCACTCACATGTCTCTGTCCACTGCTGGGAGTCCTCTGCACCCACCCCTCACATGTCTTTTGTTAGACGGCGACCTCAGAGGAGCCCGGAAAGGGGTCCTGACTACCCTGAGACCCACCCTCAAAGTATCGTAGCCGGGCACTGGCGGGAGATTCCCCAGGAGGAGGACTCTCGCAACTAGGATCGTACTTCTGGCACCACACGACACAGAGGGACCACACTGGGTATTCTCAGAACAAGTTTTATCAAACAGGTATCACTGCAAATATGTACAAGGTGAGCACAGGCTCAAGAGTCTCGGAAAGGTAGGGGGTAGCGGGACTGTCTCTGGTAACGGTTCAAAGGAGGGACGTACCCGGCGCACAGCTCACAATCCTCGAGCTGGGGGGTAGGCTGGTTGTCGTGGGGTCCGGCGGGACCGGTGGAGTCTGTGGAAGCCGCGAGTCACTCAGCGGGCTCAGGTACAAGTTCGGAGGTCTTACGATCTTCAGGGAGCCGCGAGTCACTCAGCAGGGCTCAGGTACAAGTTCGGAGGTCTTACGATCTTCAGGGAGCCGCGAGTCACTCAGCAGGGCTCAGGTACAAGTTCGGAGGTCTTACGATTTTCAGGGAGCCGCGAGTCACTCAGCAGGGCTCAGGTACAAGTTCGGAGGTCTTACGATCTTCAGGGAGCCGCGAGTCACTCAGCAGGGCTCAGGTGAGTTCGGAGGTCTTACGATCTTCAGGGAGCCGCGAGTCACTCAGCAGGGCTCAGGTGAGTTCCAGTTCCAGGAGCCGCGACCACGTCAGCAGGCTCTCGTTGTTCCAGCGTCGAATCTGCCGGACAGCCCCAGAGCACCCCTTGTTATAGTTCGACCCCTCTTTGATGTCCGGAGTCTGTGTAGGCAGGGGTCTTGTCACCTGGGGGTCGCTTGTCGGGATTTCCTGCTATAGTCTTTTGATTCTTTCAGGGCCGGGTCGGGAGGAGTCCCAGACACCCAGCAGGCGTGGAGCCAGCCCTCAGGGAGGCCGGAGGGCCGATCGAAACCCATCGTCCCGGGGGAGTTCAGAGGTGCGATAGAAACTGCTCCTCCCTCTCTCATCCCCTGGAAGCGGGATGTCCTCCAGCCGGAGTGGCGCCTCTATGCCCGGGTCGCGCTGGGGCCGGGCGGCCATCTTGGTGCATGAAGTGGGCACGCGGGCCCGGGGTGGCCGAAAGGGGAGAGGCCAGGGACGGGGATGTCCGGGTCGGTGCGTGTGTCCTGGTGGGGAGGTTCGGCGGGGCCGGGGGCTTGGGCTGTATGTACCAGGTTTCGGTGGTGCGGGGGCACGGAGGGCCATTCTACGAGGCCGGGTCCAACACGCGTCCCCCCCAGCTGAAAGCCGGAGAGAACTGCCCATCAGCTTGGGGGGTTCTCTTCGCTGAGGCGGAAGAACCGGGAGAGGCCGTCAGCATTGGCGTGGTCCGTACCAGGGCGGTGTTCCACGGTGAAATCCATCCCCTGGAGGGAGATTGACCACCGCAGTAGCTTGGGGTTTTCTCCTCGCATCTGCATGAGCCAACGTAAGGGCCGATGGTCAGTTTGGACTCTGAAATGGGTGCCAAACAGGTAGGGTCGTAGCTTTTTGAGTGCCCAGACCACGGCAAAGGCTTCGCGCTCTATGGTGCTCCATCTTTGTTCTCGGGGCAACAGCCGCCGACTGAGGAAGGCGACGGGCTGGTCTAGGCCTTGGTCATTTACTTGGGACAGGACGGCCCCAATGCCATGCTCGGAGGCATCGGTTTGGACTATGAACTCCTTGGCGTAGTCGGGAGCCTGGAGGACGGGGGCAGTACACATGGCCCTTTTTAGGGCATCGAAAGCTTCCTGGCAGGCAGCCGTCCACTGCACTTTCTTTGGCTGTTTTTTAGACGTGAGTTCTGTGAGAGGGCCGACAAGGCTGCCATACCCCCGAATGAATCTTCGGTAGTAGCCCGTGAGTCCCAGAAAGGCTCGGACCTCCGTCTGGGTGATGGGTGGTTCCCAGGCCAGGATGGCGTCGATCTTTGGCTGTAGCGGGGCGACCTGGCCACTCCCGACCTGGTGCCCCAAGTAGACCACGGATCCTTGCCCGATCTGGCACTTGCTGGCTTTTACTGTGAGGCCTGCCTGGCGCAGGGCGATTAGCACCCTTCGGAGGTGCTGGAGGTGCTCACTCCACTCTGAACTGAAGACAGCGATGTCGTCCAGGTATGCCGCGCTGAACTGTTCTAGCCCGGCCAGGACTCTATTCACCAGTCGCTGGAAAGTGGCCGGGGCATTTTTCATCCCGAAGGGCATTACGCGGAAGCGGTAGTGCCCATCGAGGGTGGAGAAAGCGGACCGCTCTTTGGCCCCTTCGGTGAGCGCAATCTGCCAGAATCCGCAGGTGAGGTCGAATGTGCTGAGGAACCGGGCTGCCCCTAGTCGGTCAATGAGTTCGTCGGCTCGTGGAATGGGGTGGGCATCGGCTCGGGTAACGTCATTGAGCCCCCGGTAGTCCACGCAGAATCGGAGCTCGGGGGCGACACCGGGGGCCGCTGCCTTCGGGACCAGGACCACGGGGCTGGCCCAGGGACTGTCAGAGGGCTCGATCACCCCCAGGGTCAACATCTTCGAGACTTCCGCTTGAATGCAGGACCGGACCCGGTCAGGAACCCGGTAGGCTCGGTGTCTCACCGGCGGGCTGTCCCCGGTGTCCACATCATGAACACACCAGTTGGTGACCCCGGGGGTCAGGGAGAAGAGGTCAGAAAATTGTCTTAGGAGCTGGCGGCAGTCCGCTTGTTGCTGGGCAGTGAGGGCTGGGGAGAGGTTCACTCCTTCCACGGAGCCATCCTGCTCCTTGATACACAGGAGGTCCGGGAGGGGATCCGACTCATCTTCGGCCCCGTCATCGGTGGCCAGCAGGAGGCTCAGTTCTGTCCGCTGGAAGTGAGGCTTGAGGCGGTTCACGTGCAGGACCCGGAGGGGATCCCGAGGCGACTGGACGTCCACCAAGTAGGTGACTTGGCTCTTCTTCTCGACCACTTTGTAGGGCCCAGTCCATCGGTCCTGGAGAGCGCCAGGCTTCACGGGGGCCATGACCCACACCTGCTGGCCCGGCTGGAACTCGACCAGAGTAGCATTCTGGTCGTACCAGCGCTTCATTTCTTCTTGACTCGCCTCCAGGTTGGCCTCGGCCAGTTCTCGGAACCTCCTGGTCTGGTTCCGGAGGGCCAGGACATATTGGAACACCTCTCGGGGGGTGGTCTGGGGTGCTGCCTCCCACCCTTCCTTAACTAAACTGAGGGGACCTCGGACGGGGTGCCCATAGAGTAATTCAAACGGGCTGAACCCTAAGGATTTCTGGGGGACCTCCCGGTAAGCGAACAAGAGGCAGGGGAGCAGGACGTCCCACTTACGCCGGAGGGGCTCTTCTAGGCCAGCGATCATCCCTTTCAAAGTCCTATTAAACCTCTCTACTAGGCCGTTCCCTTGGGGATGGTACGGGGTGGTGAACTTATAGGACACCCCACATTGTTGCCATAGGGACGTCATATACCTGGATATAAAATTAGTTCCGCGATCGCTCACGACCTCGCGAGGGAAACCCACCCTGGAGAAGATCCCCATCAGGGCCCGGCCCACCACGGGGGCCGTAATGGTGCGCAGGGGAATAGCCTCTGGGTAGCGGGTGGAGTGGTCCACTAGGACCAAGATGAAACGGTGACCTTGGGAGGTGGGGGGGTCCAGTGGCCCCACGATGTCGATCCCGACTCGTTCGAAGGGGGTACTGACGACCGGGAAGGGTTGGAGGGGAGCCTTGCGCTTCCCCCCACTCTTCCCACTGGCTTGGCACGTGGGGCAGGACTTGCAGTGGGCCTCTACCGCTGCTTTCATCTTAGGCCAATAAAAATGGGTCACGAGACGGCTGTAGGTCTTGTCCTGACCCAGGTGACCGGCGAGGGGGACATCGTGGGCTAAGCCCAGGAGGAAATCCCGGAAGCGGAGAGGTACCACCAGTACCCGTCCGGATCCCAGCTCCACTGATTTCTGCTCACTATACAGGACGTTATTCTCCCAATAGATTCGGTGCGTTCCGGTCTGGTCACCTGCGGCTTGGCCCTCGGCCTGGCGCCGCAGCCCGACCAGGGAAGGACAGGTGGCTTGTTCCTGGCAAAATTCTTCTCGGGTGGGCCCGCCCTCATGGCGCCAATGGGCCAACTCGGGTAGATCCCCCAACTCGGGGACCGGGGCGGGGTCGGATGGTGCGGGTTCGTCGCTGGCGACGGACCCTTCCGATGGGGGAACGGGAGGACCCTCTGCGGGGACGGTGCTGGCTACTTCGACCGGGGTGCTCTCGATTTCTCTCCGGGGAGTGAGTCGGGCTGTCATAGATCGGGTGGTGGCACACACCCACTCGGGGAGTCCCATCATTCCTAGGTGGGCCTTGCGCTCTACGTGCTTCCAGGGAGAACTCTCCAGGTCGTTCCCTAAGAGGCAGTCGACCGGCTGGGAGGTTCTTACGGCCACCTTGAGTTTACCTATCACCCCTCCCCACTCAAATGGTACCAGGGCCACCTGACACATACTTTCCCTATTGTCTGCAGATATCACGGGGCAAAAGACATTGGGGAGGATCTGCTCCTCGGGAACTAGGTGCCTGAGGACACCGGTGATACTGGCCCCGGTGTCCCGCAGGGCCTCTACCTGGTGGCCATTGATCTTGACGAGCTGCCCATATTTCTGTGTGTTGGACGGTAGGAGGCTACCAGGGATCATTTCCCTATCTCCCAGGGATACTAGGGCCATCGCGGCTGGTTCCCACTCCTCGGCTTCCTCAACCTCCTCCCCTAGGGCCACGTTGGCTATCTGTCTCGCAGGGGTGACTTGGGTGGCCATGGGGCACTCTGGGTCATTGGCGTAGTGCCCGGGTTTCTGGCAGCGGAAACATGTGACGGTCACCCGGTGTCCCCGTCTCCCAGGGGGCCCTGTTACTGGTGGGGGGGGCGCCGGGAAAGGTGGAGGTGGTGTCTTCGGGGTGCTAGGTTGGGACTCCCTCGGCCCTCCCGGGTTCCCTCCCCCTCTCTGGCGGGGTGGTCCCTGACTGGTTCGGGGGTACTCTCCTACCATGCCCCGGGAGACCCGGGTGTTGGTCCAGCGGTCGGCCTCCACGGCCAGCTTCCGGGGATCTGTGAGCTTGCTATCCAGCAGATGTTGACGTAGCTCTACGAAGCAGTTCGCAGCCAGATGTTCCCATAACATGAGGTCAGTGAGTTCGGCAAGGGTGGTGACTTTGCTGCCCTTGACCCACCCATCGAAGGCCCGACTAAAAAAGTTTACATACTCCACCCAGGTGGTGCCCGGGATCTTCCTGCAGTCCCGGAACCGTTGGCGGTACATTTCTGGGGTGAGGCCGTATCTTGTGAGGAGAGCCTCTTTCATGTGGCTGTAGGAGGTCTGCAGGGAGAGGGGTAGGTCGAGCAGGGTGTCCCTTCCTTCGCTCAGAAACCGTCCCCACAACCCCGCCCCCCAGTCCTTCTGTGGAATCCGATGGGAGGTCATGGCGACCTCGTAGGCCCGAAACCATTGCTGAATGTCATCGTTTTTATAATATTCTTTGACCACATCCTTGGGGATGTGGACCTTCTGTTCCGCTGGGGGGGCCGTCTCTCGGTTCCCCGAGGGCCTCCCGTCCTCATTTCGGGCCTTGAGCTCGAGTTCCTTTAAGCTCCGTTCGTGCTCCAGTTGGAGCTTTCTTCCTTCGTGCTCCCGTTGGAGCTTCTTTTCTTCCAGTTCGCCTTGTACACGCATTTGCTCTACTGCTAGCTTCTTCTCCGCTAACTTCAATTCGCCCTCGATTTTGAGTTTGGCTAACTCGAGTTCATGACTGCGGCTTCTCTCTCTGTCCGCGAGCTCTTCCGGGGAGAGGCCCCCGTCTGGTACGATGCCTCGCACCTGATTGCTACTGCTTTCACTTTGGGGGGGTTCGGCTTCGTCGGGGCGCTCCCCCGTGCCTTCCGGGCGGGAGGCCCCGGTCTCCACCCAAGTTTTCAGTGCTTTCTGCAAGTCTTCCTTAGTGTTGAGGCCAGTGGTAGCGATTTTAAGTTCTTTGCAAAATTGTTTTAGCTCTTTGTGTGTGTATTCTTCCAGATGCTCCACCTGGAACACTCTGTTGGCGTTGGTTTCTGCGGAGCTCGTGGCGCTTCCTTCTGACATCTTTGTTGGTCGTGCGTCCGTCGTTTACTGTACGATCTCTAGGTGATGGGCCCGAATCCCGTCGCTTGCCACCAATGTTAGACGGCGACCTCAGAGGAGCCCGGAAAGGGGTCCTGACTACCCTGAGACCCACCCTCAAAGTATCGTAGCCGGGCACTGGCGGGAGATTCCCCAGGAGGAGGACTCTCGCAACTAGGATCGTACTTCTGGCACCACACGACACAGAGGGACCACACTGGGTATTCTCAGAACAAGTTTTATCAAACAGGTATCACTGCAAATATGTACAAGGTGAGCACGGGCTCAAGAGTCTCGGAAAGGTAGGGGGTAGCGGGACTGTCTCTGGTAACGGTTCAAAGGAGGGACGTACCCGGCGCACAGCTCACAATCCTCGAGCTGGGGGGTAGGCTGGTTGTCGTGGGGTCCGGCGGGACCGGTGGAGTCTGTGGAAGCCGCGAGTCACTCAGCGGGCTCAGGTACAAGTTCGGAGGTCTTACGATCTTCAGGGAGCCGCGAGTCACTCAGCAGGGCTCAGGTACAAGTTCGGAGGTCTTACGATCTTCAGGGAGCCGCGAGTCACTCAGCAGGGCTCAGGTACAAGTTCGGAGGTCTTACGATTTTCAGGGAGCCGCGAGTCACTCAGCAGGGCTCAGGTACAAGTTCGGAGGTCTTACGATCTTCAGGGAGCCGCGAGTCACTCAGCAGGGCTCAGGTGAGTTCGGAGGTCTTACGATCTTCAGGGAGCCGCGAGTCACTCAGCAGGGCTCAGGTGAGTTCCAGTTCCAGGAGCCGCGACCACGTCAGCAGGCTCTCGTTGTTCCAGCGTCGAATCTGCCGGACAGCCCCAGAGCACCCCTTGTTATAGTTCGACCCCTCTTTGATGTCCGGAGTCTGTGTAGGCAGGGGTCTTGTCACCTGGGGGTCGCTTGTCGGGATTTCCTGCTATAGTCTTTTGATTCTTTCAGGGCCGGGTCGGGAGGAGTCCCAGACACCCAGCAGGCGTGGAGCCAGCCCTCAGGGAGGCCGGAGGGCCGATCGAAACCCATCGTCCCGGGGGAGTTCAGAGGTGCGATAGAAACTGCTCCTCCCTCTCTCATCCCCTGGAAGCGGGATGTCCTCCAGCCGGAGTGGCGCCTCTATGCCCGGGTCGCGCTGGGGCCGGGCGGCCATCTTGGTGCATGAAGTGGGCACGCGGGCCCGGGGTGGCCGAAAGGGGAGAGGCCAGGGACGGGGATGTCCGGGTCGGTGCGTGTGTCCTGGTGGGGAGGTTCGGCGGGGCCGGGGGCTTGGGCTGTATGTACCAGGTTTCGGTGGTGCGGGGGCACGGAGGGCCATTCTACGAGGCCGGGTCCAACATCTTTGGACGCTGCTGGGAGTGATAGGCACCCACCCCTCACATGTCTCTGTCCACTGCTGGTATTCCTCTGCACCCACCCCTCACATGGCTCTGCCCACTGCTGGGAGTGATAGGCACCAACCGACATGTCTCTGTCCACTGCTGGGAGTCCTCTGCACCCACCCCTCACATGTCTCTGTCCACTGCAGGGAGTCCTCTGCACCCACCCCTCACATGTCTCTGGCCACTGCTGGGAGTCCTCTGCACCCCCCCTCACATGTCTCTGTCCACTGCTGGGAGTCCTCTGTACCCACCCCTCACATGTCTCGGTCCACTGCTGGGAGTGATAGGCACCCACCCCCATGTCTCTGTCCACTGCTGGGAGTCCTCTGCACCCATCCCACACATGTCTCTGTCCACTGCTGGTATTCCTCTGCACCCACCCCTCACATGTCTCTGTCCACTGCTGGGAGTCCTCTGCACCCACCTCTCACATGTCTCTGTCCACTGCTGGGAGTCCTCTGCACCCACCCCTCACATGTCTCTGTCCACTTCTGGTATTCCTCTGCACCCACCCCTCACATGTCTCTGTCCACTGCTGGGAATGATAGGCACCCACCCCCATGTCTCTGTCCACTGCTGGGAGTCTTCTGCACCCACCCCTCACATGTCTCTGTCCACTGCTGGGAGTCCTCTGCACCCACCCCCATATCTCTGTCCACTGCTGGTAGTGATAGGCACCCACCCCTCATATGTCTCGGTCCACTGCTGGGAGTGATAGGCACCCACCCCCATGTCTCTGTCCACTGCTGGGACTCCTCTGCACCCACCACTCACATGTCTCGGTCCACTGATGGGAGTGATAGGCACCCACCCCCATGTCTCTGTCCACTGCTGGGAGTCCTCTGCACCCACCCCTCACATGTCTCTGTCCACTGCTGGGAGTCCTCTGCACCCATCACTCACATGTCTCTGTCCACTGCTGGTATTCCTCTGCACCCACCCCTCACATGTCTCCGTCCAGTGCTGGGAGTGATAGGCACCCACCCCCATGTCTCTGTCCACTGCTGATATTCCTCTGGCCCACCCCTCACATGTCTCTGTCCACTGCTGGGAGTCCTCTGCACCCACCCCCATATCTCTGTCCACTGCTGGTAGTGATAGGCACCCACCCCTCACATGTCTCCGTCCACTGCTGGGAGTGATAGGCACCCACCCCCATGTCTCTGTCCACTGCTGGGAGTCCTCTGCACCCACCCCTCACATGTCTCTGGCCACTGCTGGGAGTGATAGGCACCCACCCCTCATATATCTGTCCACTGCTGGGAGTCCTCTGCACCCACCCCTCACATGTCTCTGTCCACTGCTGGTATTCCTCTGCACCCACCCCTCACATGTCTCTGTCCACTGCTGGTATTCCTCTGCACCCACCCCTCACATGTCTCTGTCCACTGCTGGTATTCCTCTGCACCCACCCCTCACATGGCTCTGCCCACTGCTGGGAGTGATAGGCACCCACCGACATGTCTCTGTCCACTGCTGGGAGTCCTCTGCACCCACCACTCACATGTCTCTGTCCACTGCTGGGAGTCCTCTGCACCCACCCCTCACATGTCTCTGTCCACTGCTGGGAGTCCTCTGCACCCACCCCTCACATGTCGCTGTCCACTGCTGGGAGCCCTCTGCACCCATCCCTCACATGTCTCTGTGCACTGCTGGTATTCCTCTGCACCCACCCCTCACATGTCTCCGTCCACTGCTGGGAGTGATAGGCACCCACCCCCATGTCTCTGTCCACTGCTGGTATTCCTCTGCACCCACCCCTCACATGTCTCTGGCCACTGCTGGGAGTGATAGGCAACCACCCCTCATATGTCTGTCCACTGCTGGGAGTCCTCTGCACCCACCACTCACATATCTCTGTCCACTGCTGGTATTCCTCTGCACCCACCCCTCAAATGTCTCTGTCCACTGCTGTGAGTCCTCTGCACCCACCCCTCACATGTCTCTGTCCACTGCTGGGAGTCCTCTGCACACACCCCTCACATGTCTCTGGCCGCTGCTGGGAGTGATAGGCACCCACCCCTCATATGCTTGTCCACTGCTGGGAGTCCTCTGCACCCACCCCTCACATGTCTCTGTCCACTGCTGGGAGTCCTCTGCACCCACCCCTCACATGTCTCTGTCCACTGCTGGGAGTCCTCTGCACCCACCCTTCACATGTCTCTGTCCACTGCTGGGAGTGATAGGCACCCACCCCCATGTCTCTGTCCACTGCTGGGAGTCCTCTGCACCCACCCCTCACATGTCTCTGTCCACTGCTGGGAGTCCTCTGCACCCATCACTCACATGTCTCTGTCCACTGCTGGTATTCCTCTGCACCCACCCCTCACATGTCTCCGTCCAGTGCTGGGAGTGATAGGCACCCACCCCCATGTCTCTGTCCACTGCTGGTATTCCTCTGCACCCACCCCTCACATGTCTCTGTCCACTGCTGGGAGTCCTCTGCACCCACCCCCATATCTCTGTATACTGCTGGTAGTGATAGGCACCCACCCCTCACATGTCTCCGTCCACTGCTGGGAGTGATAGGCACCCACCCCCATGTCTCTGTCCACTGCTGGGAGTCCTCTGCACCCACCCCTCACATGTCTCTGGCCACTGCTGGGAGTGATAGGCACCCACCCCTCATATATCTGTCCACTGCTGGGAGTCCTCTGCACCCACCCCTCACATGTCTCTCTCCACTGCTGGTATTCCTCTGCACCCACCCCTCACATGTCTCTGTCCACTGCTGGTATTCCTCTGCACCCACCCCTCACATGGCTCTGCCCACTGCTGAGAGTGATAGGCACCCACCGACATGTCTCTGTCCACTGCTGGGAGTCCTCTGCACCCACCACTCACATGTCTCTGTCCACTGCTGGGAGTCCTCTGCACCCACCCCTCACATGTCTCTGTCCACTGCTGGGAGTCCTCTGCACCCACCCCTCACATGTCTCTGTCCACTGCTGGGAGTCCTCTGCACCCACCACTCACATTTCTCTGGCCACTGCTGGGAGTGATAGGCACCCACCCCTCATTTGTCTGTCCACTGCTGGGAGTCCTCTGCACCCACCCCTCACATGTCTCTGTCCACTGCTGGTATTCCTCTGCACCCACCCCTCAAATGTCTCTGTCCACTGCTGTGAGTCCTCTGCACCCACCCCTCACATGTCTCTGTCCACTGCTGGGAGTCCTCTGCACACACCCCTCACATGTCTCTGGCCGCTGCTGGGAGTGATAGGCACCCACCCCTCATATGCTTGTCCACTGCTGGGAGTCCTCTGCACCCACCCCTCACATGTCTCTGTCCACTGCTGGGAGTCCTCTGCACCCACCCCTCACATGTCTCTGTCCACTGCTGGGAGTCCTCTGCACCCACCCTTCACATGTCTCTGTCCACTGCTGGGAGTGATAGGCACCCACCCCCATGTCTCTGTCCACTGCTGGGAGTCCTCTGCACCCACCCCTCACATGTCTCTGTCCACTGCTGGGAGTCCTCTGCACCCATCACTCACATGTCTCTGTCCACTGCTGGTATTCCTCTGCACCCACCCCTCACATGTCTCCGTCCAGTGCTGGGAGTGATAGGCACCCACCCCCATGTCTCTGTCCACTGCTGGTATTCCTCTGCACCCACCCCTCACATGTCTCTGTCCACTGCTGGGAGTCCTCTGCACCCACCCCCATATCTCTGTATACTGCTGGTAGTGATAGGCACCCACCCCTCACATGTCTCCGTCCACTGCTGGGAGTGATAGGCACCCACCCCCATGTCTCTGTCCACTGCTGGGAGTCCTCTGCACCCACCCCTCACATGTCTCTGGCCACTGCTGGGAGTGATAGGCACCCACCCCTCATATATCTGTCCACTGCTGGGAGTCCTCTGCACCCACCCCTCACATGTCTCTCTCCACTGCTGGTATTCCTCTGCACCCACCCCTCACATGTCTCTGTCCACTGCTGGTATTCCTCTGCACCCACCCCTCACATGGCTCTGCCCACTGCTGAGAGTGATAGGCACCCACCGACATGTCTCTGTCCACTGCTGGTATTCATCTGCACCCACCCCTCACATGTCTCCGTCCACTGCTGGGAGTGATAGGCACCCACCCCCATGTCTCTGTCCACTGCTGGTATTCCTCTGCACCCACCCCTCACATGTCTCTGGCCACTGCTGGGAGTGATAGGCACCCACCCCTCATATGTCTGTCCACTGCTGGGAGTCCTCTGCACCCACCACTCACATATCTCTGTCCACTGCTGGTATTCCTCTGCACCCACCCCTCAAATGTCTCTGTCCACTGCTGTGAGTCCTCTGCACCCACCCCTCACATGTCTCTGTCCACTGCTGGGAGTCCTCTGCACCCACCCCTCACATGTCTCTGGCCGCTGCTGGGAGTGATAGGCACCCACCCCTCATATGCTTGTCCACTGCTGGGAGTCCTCTGCACCCACCCCTCACATGTCTCTGTCCACTGCTGGGAGTCCTCTGCACCCACCCCTCACATGTCTCTGTCCACTGCTGGGAGTCCTCTGCACCCACCCCTCACATGTCTCTGTCCACTGCTGGGAGTCCTCTGCACCCACCCTTCACATGTCTCTGTCCACTGCTGGGAGTGATAGGCACCCACCCCCATGTCTCTGTCCACTGCTGGGAGTCCTCTGCACCCACCCCTCATATGTCTCTGTCCACTGCTGGGAGTCCTCTGCACCCACCCCTCACATGTCTCTGTCCACTGCTGGTATTCCTCTGCACCCACCCCTCACATGTCTCTGGCCACTGCTGGGAGTGATAGGCATCCACCCCCATGTCTCTGTCCACTGCTGGTATTCCTCTGCACCCACCCCTCACATGTCACTGTCCACTGCTGGGAGTCCTCTGCACCCACCCCTCACATGTCTCTGTCCACTGCCGGGAGTCCTCTGCACCCACCCCTCACATGTCTCTTGCCACTGCTGGGAGTGATAGGCACACACCCCTCATATATGTCTGTCCACTGCTGGGAGTCCTCTGCACCCACCCCACACATGTCTCGGTCCACTGCTGGTATTCCTCTGCACCCACCCCTCAAATGTCTCTGTCCACTGCTGGGAGTCCTCTGCACCCACCCCTCACATGTCTCTGTCCACTTCTGTTATTCCTCTGCACCCACCCCTCACATGTCTCTGTCCACTGCTGGGAGTGATAGGCACCCACCCCATGTCTCTGTCCACTGCTGGGAGTCCTCTGCACCCACCCCTCACATGTCTCTGTCCACTGCTGGGAGTCCTCAGCACCCCCTCACATGTTTCTGTCCACTGCTGGGAGTCCTCTGCACCCACCCCCATATCTCTGTCCACTGCTGGTAGTGATAGGCACCCACCCCTCACATGTCTCGGTCCACTGCTGGGAGTGATAGGCACCCACCCCCATGTCTCTGTTCGCTGCTGGTATTCCTCTGCACCCACCCCTCACATGTCTCTGTCCACTGCTGGGAGTCCTCTGCACCCACCCCTCACATGTCTCTGTCCACTGCTGGGAGTCCTCTGCACCCACCACTCACATGTCTCTGGCCACTGCTGGGAGTGATAGGCACCCACCCCTCATATGTCTGTCCACTGCTGGGAGTCCTCTGCACCCACCCCTCACATGTCTCTGTCCACTGCTGGTATTCCTCTGCACCCACCCCTCACATGTCTCTGTCCACTGCTGTGAGTCCTCTGCACCCACCCCTCACATGTCTCTGTCCACTGCTGGGAGTCCCCTGCACCCACCCCTAACATGTCTTTGGACGCTGCTGGGAGTGATAGGCACCCACCCCTCATATGTCTGTCCACTGCTGGGAGTCCTCTGCACCCACCCCTCACATGTCTCTGTCCACTGCTGGTATTCCTCTGCACCCACCCTCACATGTCTCTGTACACTGATGGGAGTCCTCTGCACCCACCCCTCACATGTCTCTGTCCACTGCTGGGATTCCTCTGCACCCACCTTCACATGTCTCTGTCCACTGCTGGAAGTCCTCTGCACCCACCCCTCACATGTCTCTATCCACTGCTGGGAGTGATAGGCACCCACCCCCATGTCTCTGTCCACTGCTGGGAGTCCTCTGCACCCACCCCTCATATGTCTCTGTCCACTGATGGTATTCCTCTGCACCCACCCCTCACATATCTCTGTCCACTGCTGGTAGTGATATGCACCCACCCCTCATTTGTCTCAGTCTACTGCTGGGAGTGATAGGCACCCACCCCAATGTCTCTGTCCACTGCTGGTATTCCTCTGCACCCACCCCTCACATGTCTCTGTCCACTGCTGGGAGTCCTCTGCACCCACCCCTCATATGTCTCTGTCCACTGCTGAGAGTCCTCTGCAACCACCCCTCACATGTCTCTGTCCACTGATGGTATTCCTCTGCACCCACCCCTCACATGTCTCTGTACACTGCTGGGAGTCCTCTGCACCCACCCCCATATCTCTGTCCACTGCTGGTAGTGATAGGCACCCACCCCTCACATGTCTCGGTCCACTGCTGGGAGTGATAGGCACCCACCCCCATGTCTCTGTCCACTGCTGGTATTCCTCTGCACCCACCCCTCACATGTCTCTGGCCACTGCTGGGAGTGATAGGCACCCACCCCTCATATGTCTGTCCACTGCTGGGAGTCCTCTGCACCCACCACTCACATATCTCTGTCCACTGCTGGTATTCCTCTGCACCCACCACTCAAATGTCTCTGTCCACTGTTGTGAGTCCTCTGCACCCACCCCTCACATGTCTCTGTCCACTGCTGGGAGTCCTCTGCACCCACCCCTCACATGTCTCTGGCCGCTGCTGGGAGTGATAGGCACCCACCCCTCATATGCTTGTCCACTGCTGGGAGTCCTCTGCACCCACCCCTCACATGTCTCTGTCCACTGCTGGGAGTCCTCTGCACCCACCCCTCACATGTCTCTGTCCACTGCCTGGAGTCCTCTGCACCCACCCTTCACATGTCTCTGTCCACTGCTGGGAGTGATAGGCACCCACCCCCATGTCTCTGTCCACTGCTGGGAGTCCTCTGCACCCACCCCTCATATGTCTCTGTCCACTGCTGGGAGTCCTCTGCACCCACCCCTCACATGTCTCTGTCCACTGCTGGTATTCCTCTGCACCCACCCCTCACATGTCTCTGGCCACTGCTGGAAGTGATAGGCACCCACCCCCATGTCTCTGTCCACTGCTGGTATTCCTCTGCACCCACCCCTCACATGTCACTGTCCACTGCTGGGAGTCCTCTGCACCCACCCCTCACATGTCTCTGTCCACTGCTGGGAGTTCTCTGCAACCACCCCTCACATGTCTCTGGCCACTGCTGGGAGTGATAGGCACACACCCCTCATATATGTCTGTCCACTGCTGGGAGTCCTCTGCACCCACCCCACACATGTCTCGGTCCACTGCTGGTATTCCTCTGCACCCACCCCTCACATGTCTCTGTCACTGCTGGGAGTCCTCTGTACCCACCCCTCACATGTCTCTGTCCACTTCTGTTATTCCTCTGCAGGGCACCCACCCCCATGTCTCTGTCCACTGCTGGGAGTCCTCTGCACCCACCCCTCACATGTCTCTGTCCACTGCTGGGAGTCCTCAGCACCCCCCTCACCTGTTTCTGTCCACTGCTGGGAGTCCTCTGCACCCACCCCCATATCTCTGTCCACTGCTGGTAGTGATAGGCACCCACCCCTCACATGTCTCGGTCCACTGCTGGGAGTGATAGGCACCCACCCCCATGTCTCTGTTCGCTGCTGGTATTCCTCTGCACCTACCCCTCACATGTCTCTGTCCACTGCTGGGAGTCCTCTGCACCCACCCCTCACATGTCTCTGTCCACTGCTGGGAGTCCTCTGCACCCACCCCTCACATGTCTCTGTCCACTGCTGTGAGTCCTCTGCACCCACCCCTCACATGTCTCTGTCCACTGCTGGGAGTCCTCTGCACCCACCCCTCACATGTCTTTGGACGCTGCTGGGAGTGATAGGCACCCACCCCTCATATGTCTGTCCACTGCTGGGAGTCCTCTGCACCCACCCCTCACATGTCTCTGTCCACTGCTGGTATTCCTCTGCACCAACCCTCACATGTCTCTGTACACTGATGGGAGTCCTCTGCACCCACCCCTCACATGTCTCTGTCCACTGCTGGGATTCCTCTGCACCCACCTTCACATGTCTCTGTCCACTGCTGGGAGTCCTCTGCACCCACCCCTCACATGTCTCTATCCACTGCTGGGAGTGATAGGCACCCACCCCCATGTCTCTGTCCACTGCTGGGAGTCCTCTGCACCCACCCCTCATATGTCTCTGTCCACTGCTGGGAGTCCTCTGCACCCACCCCTCACATGTCTCTGTCCACTGCTGGGAGTCCTCTGCACCCACCCCTATATCTCTGTCCACTGCTGGTAGTGATAGGCACCCACCCCTCACATTTCTCGGTCCACTTCTGGGAGTGATAGGCACCCACCCCCATGTCTCTGTCCAGTGCTGGTATTCCTCTGCACCCACCCCTCACATGTCTCTGTCCACTGCAAGAGTCCTCTGCACCCACCCCTCACATGTCTCTGGCCACTGCTGGGAGTCCTCTGCACCCACCCCTCATTAGTCTCTGTCCACTGCTGGGAGTCCTCTGCACCCACCCTTCACATGTCTCTGTCCACTGCTAGGAGTGATAGGCACCCACCCCCATGTCTCTGTCCACTGCTGGGAGTCCTCTGCACCCACCCCTCATATGTCTCTGTCCACTGCTGGGAGTCCTCTGCACCCACCCCTAACATGTCTCTGTCCACTGCTGGTATTCCTCTGCACCCACCCCTCACATGTCTCTGGCCACTGCTGGGAGTGATAGGCACCCACCCCCATGTCTCTGTCCACTGCTGGTATTCCTCTGCACCCACCCCTCACATGTCACTGTCCACTGCTGGGAGTCCTCTGCACCCACCCCTCACATGTCTCTGGCCACTGCTGGGAGTGATAGGCACACACCCCTCATATATGTCTGTCCACTGCTGGGAGTCCTCTGCACCCACCCCACACATGTCTCGGTCCACTGCTGGTATTCCTCTGCACCCACCCCTCACATGTCTCTGTCCACTGCTGGGAGTCCTCAGCACCCAACCCTCACATGTCTCTGTCCACTGCTGGGAGTCCTCTGCACCCACCCTTCACATGTCTCTGTCCACTGCTGGGAGTGTTAGGCACCCACCCCCATGTCTCTGTCCACTGCTGGGAGTCCTCTGCACCCACCCCTCATATGTCTCTGTCCACTGCTGGGAGTCCTCTGCACCCACCCCTCACATGTCTCTGTCCACTGCTGGTATTCCTCTGCACCCACCCCTCACATGTCTCTGGCCACTGCTGGGAGTGATAGGCACCCACCCCTATGTCTCTGTCCACTGCTGGTATTCCTCTGCCCCCACCCCTCACATGTCACTGTCCACTGCTGGGAGTCCTCTGCACCCACCCCTCACATGTCTCTGGCTACTGCTGGGAGTGATAGGCACACACCCCTCATATATGTCTGTCCACTGCTGGGAGTCCTCTGCACCCACCCCACACATGTCTCGGTCCACTGCTGGTATTCCTCTGCACCCACCCCTCACATGTCTCTGTCCACTGCTGGGAGTCCTCTGCACCCACCCCTCACATGTCTCTGTCCACTTCTGGTTTTCCTCTGCACCCACCCCTCACATGTCTCTGTCCACTGCTGGGAGTGATAGGCACCCACCCCCATGTCTCTGTCCACTGCTGGGAGTCCTCTGCACCCACCCCTCACATGTCTCTGTCCACTGCTGGGAGTCCTCAGCACCCCCCTCACATGTCTCTGTCCACTATTGGGAGTCCTCTGCACCCACCCCCATATCTCTGTCCACTGCTGGTAGTGATAGGCACCCACCCCTCACATGTCTCGGTCCACTGCTGGGAGTGATAGGCACCCACCCCCATGTCTCTGTCCGCTGCTGGTATTCCTCTGCACCCACCCCTCACATGTCTCTGTCCACTGCTGGGAGTCCTCTGCACCCACCCCTCACATGTCTCTGTCCACTGCTGGGAGTCCTCTGCACCCACCACTCACATGTCTCTGGCCACTGCTGGGAGTGATAGGCACCCACCCCTCATATGTCTGTCCACTGCTGGGAGTCCTCTGCACCCACCCCTCACATGTCTCTGTCCACTGCTGGTATTCCTCTGCACCTACCCCTCACATGTCTCTGTCCACTGCTGTGAGTCCTCTGCACCCACCACTCACATGTCTCTGTCCACTGCTGGGAGTCCTCTGCACCCACCCCTCACATGTCTTTGGACGCTGCTGGGAGTGATAGGCACCCACCCCTCATATGTCTGTCCACTGCTGGGAGTCCTCTGAACCCACCCCTCACATGTCTCTGTCCACTGCTGGTATTCCTCTGCACCCACCCTCACATGTCTATGTACACTGATGGGAGTCCTCTGCACCCACCCCTCACATGTCTCTGTCCACTGCTGGGAGTTCTCTGCACCCACCTTCACATGTCTCTGTCCACTGCTGGGAGTCCTCTGCACCCACCCCTCACATGTCTCTGTCCACTGCTGGGAGTGATAGGCACCCACCCCCATGTCTCTGTCCACTGCTGGGAGTCCTCTGCACCCACCCCTCATATGTCTCTGTCCACTGCTGGGAGTCCTCTGCACCCACCCCTCACATGTCTCTGTCCACTGCTGGGAGTCCTCTGCACCCACCCCTATATCTCTGTCCACTGCTGGTAATGATAGGCACCCACCCCTCACATGTCTCTGTCCACTGCTGGGAGTGATAGGCACCCACCCCCATGTACCTGTCCACTGCTGGTATTCCTCTGCACCCACCCCTCACAAGTCTCTGTCCACTGCTGGGAGTCCTCTGCACCCACCCCTCACATGTCTCTGTCCACTGCAGGGAGTCCTCTGCACCCACCCCTCACATGTCTCTAGCCACTGCTGGGAGTCCTCTGCACCCCCCCTCACATGTCTCTGTCCACTGCTGGGAGTCCTCTGCACCCACCCCTCACATGTCTCGGTCCACTGCTGGGAGTGATAGGCACCCACCCCCATGTCTCTGTCCACTGCTGGGAGTCCTCTGCACCCATCCCACACATGTCTCTGTCCACTGCTGGTATTCCTCTGCACCCACCCCTCACATGTCTCTGTCCACTGCTGGTAGTCCTCTGCACCCACCTCTCACATGTCTCTGTCCACTGCTGGGAGTCCTCTGCACCCACCCCTCACATGTCTCTGTCCACTGCTGGGAGTGATAGGCACCCACCCCCATGTCTCTGTCCACTGCTGGGAGTCCTCTGCACCCACCCCTCACATGTCTCTGTCCACTGCTGGTATTCCTCTGCACCCACCCCTCACAAGTCTCTGTCCACTGCTGGGAGTCCTCTGCACCCACCCCTCACATGTCTCTGTCCACTGCTTGGAGTCCTCTCCACCCAACTCTCACATGTCTCTGTCCACTGCTGGTATTCCTCTGCTCCCACCCCTCACATGTCTCTGTCCACTGCTGGGAGTGATAGCCACCCACCCCCATGTCTCTGTCCACTGCTGGGAGTCTTCTGCACCCACCCCTCACATGTCTCTGTCCACTGCTGGGAGTCCTCTGCACCCACCCCTCAAATGTCTCTGTCCACTGCTGGGAGTCCTCTGCACCCACCCCTCACATGTCTCTGTCCACTGCTGGTATTCCTCTGCACCCACCCCTCACATGTCTCTGTCCACTGCTGGGAGTCCTCTGCACCCACCCCCATATCTCTGTCCACTGCTGGTAGTGATAGGCACCCACCCCTCACATGTCTCCGTCCACTGCTGGGAGTGATAGGCACCCACCCCCATGTCTCTGTCCACTGCTGGGAGTCCTCTGCACCCACCCCTCACATGTCTCTGGCCACTGCTGGGAGTGATAGGCACCCACCCCTCATATATCTGTCCACTGCTGGGAGTCCTCTGCACCCACCCCTCACATGTCTCTGTCCACTGCTGGTATTCCTCTGCACCCACCCCTCACATGTCTCTGTCCACTGCTGGTATTCCTCTGCACCCACCCCTCACATGGCTCTGCCCACTGCTGGGAGTGATAGGCACCCACCGACATGTCTCTGTCCACTGCTGGGAGTCCTCTGCACCCACCACTCACATGTCTCTGTCCACTGCTGGGAGTCCTCTGCACCCACCCCTCACATGTCTCTGTCCACTGCTGGGAGTCCTCTGCACCCACCCCTCACATGTCGCTGTCCACTGCTGGGAGCCCTCTGCAACCATCCCTCACATGTCTCTGTCCACTGCTGGTATTCCTCTGCACCCACCCCTCACATGTCTCCGTCCACTGCTGGGAGTGATAGGCACCCACCCTCATGTCTCTGTCCACTGCTGGGAGTCCTCTGCACCCACCCCTCACATGTCTCTGTCCACTGCTGGGAGTCCTCTGCACCCACCCCTCACATGTCTCTGTCCACTGCTGGGAGTCCTCTGCACCCACCCCTCACATGTCTCTGTCCACTGCTGGTATTCCTCTGCACCCACCCCTCACATGTCTCTGTCCACTGCTGGGAGTCCTCTGCACCCACCCCTCACATGTCTCTGTCCACTGCTTGCAGTCCTCTGCACCCACCCCTCACATGTCTCTGTCCACTGCTGGTATTCCTCTGCACCCACCCCTCACATGTCTCTGTCCACTGCTGGGAGTGATAGGCACCCACCCTCATGTCTCTGTCCACTGCTGGGAGTCCTCTGCACCCACCCCTCACATGTCTCTGTCCACTGCTGGGAGTCCTCTGCACCCACCCCTCACATGTCTCTGTCCACTGCTGGGAGTCCTCTGCACCCACCCCTCACATGTCTCTGTCCACTGCTGGTATTCCTCTGCACCCACCCCTCACATGTCTCTGTCCACTGCTGGGAGTCCTCTGCACCCACCCCTCACATGTCTCTGTCCACTGCTTGCAGTCCTCTGCACCCACCCCTCACATGTCTCTGTCCACTGCTGGTATTCCTCTGCACCCACCCCTCACATGTCTCTGTCCACTGCTGGGAGTGATAGGCACCCACCCTCATATCTCTGTCCACTGCTGGGAGTCCTATGCACCCACCCCTCACATGTCTCTGTCCACTGCTGGGAGTCTTCTGCACCCACCCCTCACATGTTTCTGTCCACTGCTGGGAGTCCTCTGCACCCACCCCCATATCTCTGTCCACTGCTGGTAGTGATAGGCACCCACCCCTCACATGTCTCGGTCCACTGCTGGGAGTGATAGTCACCCACCCCCATGTCTCTGTTCGCTGCTGGTATTCCTCTGCACCCACCCCTCACATGTCTCTGTCCTCTGCTGGGAGTCCTCTGCACCCACCCCTCACATGTCTCTGTCCACTGCTGGGAGTCCTCTGCACCCACCACTCACATGTCTTTGGACGCTGCTGGGAGTGATTGGCACCCACCCCTCATATGTCTGTCCACTGCTGGGAGTCCTCTGCACCCACCCCTCACATGTCTCTGTCCACTGCTGGTATTCCTCTGCACCCACCCCTCACATGTCTCTGTCCACTGCTGTGAGTCCTCTGCTCCCACCCCTCACATGTCTCTGTCCACTGCTGGGAGTCCTCTGCACCCACCCCTCACATGTCTTTGGACGCTGCTGGGAGTGATAGGCACCCACCCCTCATATGTCTGTCCACTGCTGGGAGTCCTCTGCACCCACCCCTCACATGTCTCTGTCCACTGCTGGTATTCCTCTGCACCCACCCTCACATGTCTCTGTACACTGATGGGAGTCCTCTGCACCCACCCCTCACATGTGTCTGTCCACTGCTGGGATTCCTCTGCACCCACCTTCACATGTCTCTGTCCACTGCTGGGAGTCCTCTGCACCCACCCCTCACATGTCTCTATCCACTGCTGGGAGTGATAGGCACCCACCCCCATGTCTCTGTCCACTGCTGGGAGTCCTCTGCACCCACCCCTCATACATCTCTGTCCACTGCTGGGAGTCCTCTGCACCCACCCCTCACATGTCTCTGTCCACTGCTGGGAGTCCTCTGCACCCACCCCTATATCTCTGTCCACTGCTGGTAGTGATAGGCACCCACCCCTCACATGTCTCGGTCCACTGCTGGGAGTGATAGGCACCCACCCCCATGTCTCTGTCCACTGCTGGTATTCCTCTGCACCCACCCCTCACATGTCTCTGTCCACTGCAGGGAGTCCTCTGCACCCACCCCTCACATGTCTCTGGCCACTGCTGGGAGTCCTCTGCACCCACCCCTCACATGTCTCTGTCCACTGCTGGGAGTCCTCTGCACCCACCCTTCACATGTCTCTGTCCACTGCTGGGAGTGATAGGCACCCACCCCCATGTCTCTGTCCACTGCTGGGAGTCCTCTGCACCCACCCCTCATATGTCTCTGTCCACTGCTGGGAGTCCTCTGCACCCACCCCTAACATGTCTCTGTCCACTGCTGGTATTCCTCTGCACCCACCCCTCACATGTCTCTGGCCACTGCTGGGAGTGATAGGCACCCACCCCCATGTCTCTGTCCACTGCTGGTATTCCTCTGCACCCACCCCTCACATGTCACTGTCCACTGCTGGGAGTCCTCTGCACCCACCCCTCACATGTCTCTGTCCACTGCTGGGAGTCCTCTGCACCCACCCCTCACATGTCTCTGGCCACTGCTGGGAGTGATAGGCACACACCCCTCATATATGTCTGTCCACCGCTGGGAGTCCTCTGCACCCACCCCACACATGTCTCGGTCCACTGCTGGTATTCCTCTGCACCCACCCCTCACATGTCTCTGTCCACTGCTGGGAATCCTCTGCACCCACCCCTCACATGTCTCTGTCCACTTCTGTTATTCCTCTGCACCCACCCCTCACATGTCTCTGTCCACTGCTGGGAGTGATAGGCACCCACCCCTCACATGTCTCTGGCCGCTGCTGGGAGTGATAGGCACCCACCCCTCATATGCTTGTCCACTGCTGGGAGTCCTCTGCACCCACCCCTCACATGTCTCTGTCCACTGCTGGTATTCCTCTGCACCCACCCCTCACATGTCTCTGTCCACTGCTGGGAGTCCTCTGCACCCACCCCTCACATGTCTCTGTCCACTGCTGGGAGTCCTCTGCACCCACCCTTCACATGTCTCTGTCCACTGCTGGGAGTGATAGGCACCCACCCCCATGTCTCTGTCCACTGCTGGGAGTCCTCTGCACCCACCCCTCATATGTCTCTGTCCACTGCTGGGAGTCCTCTGCACCCACCCCTAACATGTCTCTGTCCACTGCTGGTATTCCTCTGCACCCACCCCTCACATGTCTCTGGCCACTGCTGGGAGTGATAGGCACCCACCCCCATGTCTCTGTCCACTGCTGGTATTCCTCTGCACCCACCCCTCACATGTCACTGTCCACTGCTGGGAGTCCTCTGCACCCACCCCTCACATGTCTCTGTCCACTGCTGGGAGTCCTCTGCACCCACCCCTCACATGTCTCTGGCCACTGCTGGGAGTGATAGGCACACACCCCTCATATATGTCTGTCCACTGCTGGGAGTCCTCTGCACCCACCCCACACATGTCTCGGTCCACTGCTGGTATTCCTCTGCACCCACCCCTCACATGTCTCTGTCCACTGCTGGGAATCCTCTGCACCCACCCCTCACATGTCTCTGTCCACTTCTGTTATTCCTCTGCACCCACCCCTCACATGTCTCTGTCCACTGCTGGGAGTGATAGGCACCCACCCCTCACATGTCTCTGGCCGCTGCTGGGAGTGATAGGCACCCACCCCTCATATGCTTGTCCACTGCTGGGAGTCCTCTGCACCCACCCCTCACATGTCTCTGTCCACTGCTGGTATTCCTCTGCACCCACCCCTC
This sequence comes from Triturus cristatus, assembly GCF_964204655.1. Lineage (NCBI taxonomy): Eukaryota > Metazoa > Chordata > Amphibia > Caudata > Salamandridae > Triturus > Triturus cristatus. Next base: position 458,514,348 of record NC_140579.1, on the reverse strand, counting down.
ACATGTCTCTGTCCACTGCTGGGAGTCCTCTGCACCCACCCCTCACATGTCTCTGTCCACTGCTGGGAGTCCTCTGCACCCACCCTTCACATGTCTCTGTCCACTGCTGGGAGTGTTAGGCACCCACCCCCATGTCTCAGTCCACTGCTGGGAGTCCTCTGCACCCACCCCTCATATGTCTCTGTCCACTGCTGGGAGTCCTCTGCACCCACCCCTCACATGTCTCTGTCCACTGCTGGTATTCCTCTGCACCCACCCCTCACATGTCTCTGGCCACTGCTGGGAGTGATAGGCACCCACCCCCATGTCTCTGTCCACTGCTGGTATTCCTCTGCACCCACCCCTCACATGTCACTGTCCACTGCTGGGAGTCCTCTGCACCCACCCCTCACATGTCTCTGTCCACTGCTGGGAGTCCTCTGCTGCACCCACCCCTCACATGTCTCTGGCCACTGCTGGGAGTGATAGGCACACACCCCTCATATATGTCTGTCCACTGCTGGGAGTCCTCTGCACCCACCCCACACATGTCTCGGTCCACTGCTGGTATTCCTCTGCACCCACCCCTCACATGTCTCTGTCCACTGCTGGGAATCCTCTGCACCCACCCCTCACATGTCTCTGTCCACTTCTGTTATTCCTCTGCACCCACCCCTCACATGTCTCTGTCCACTGCTGGGAGTGATAGGCACCCACCCCTCACATGTCTCTGGCCGCTGCTGGGAGTGATAGGCACCCACCCCTCATATGCTTGTCCACTGCTGGGAGTCCTCTGCACCCACCCCTCACATGTCTCTGTCCACTGCTGGTATTCCTCTGCACCCACCCCTCACATGTCTCTGTCCACTGCTGGGAGTCCTCTGCACCCACCCCTCACATGTCTCTGTCCACTGCTGGGAGTCCTCTGCACCCACCCTTCACATGTCTCTGTCCACTGCTGGGAGTGTTAGGCACCCACCCCCATGTCTCAGTCCACTGCTGGGAGTCCTCTGCACCCACCCCTCATATGTCTCTGTCCACTGCTGGGAGTCCTCTGCACCCACCCCTCACATGTCTCTGTCCACTGCTGGTATTCCTCTGCACCCACCCCTCACATGTCTCTGGCCACTGCTGGGAGTGATAGGAACCCACCCCCATGTCTCTGTCCACTGCTGGTATTCCTCTGCACCCACCCCTCACATGTCACTGTCCACTGATGGGAGTCCTCTCCACCCACCCCTCACATGTCTCTGTCCACTGCTGGGAGTCCTCTGCACCCACCCCTCACATGTCTCTGGCTACTGCTGGGAGTGATAGGCACACACCCCTCATATATGTCTGTCCACTGCTGGGAGTCCTCTGCACCCACCCCTCACATGTCTCTATCCACTGCTGGGAGTGATAGGCACCCACCCCCATGTCTCTGTCCACTGCTGGGAGTCCTCTGCACCCACCCCTCATATATCTCTGTCCACTGCTGGGAGTCCTCTGCACCCACCCCTCACATGTCTCTGTCCACTGCTGGGAGTCCTCTGCACCCACCCCTATATCTCTGTCCACTGCTGGTAGTGATAGGCACCCACCCCTCACATGTCTCGGTCCACTGCTGGGAGTGATAGGCACCCACCCCCATGTCTCTGTCCACTGCTGGTATTCCTCTGCACCCACCCCTCACATGTCTCTGTCCACTGCAGGGAGTCCTCTGCACCCACCCCTCACATGTCTCTGGCCACTGCTGGGAGTCCTCTGCACCCACCCCTCACATGTCTCTGTCCACTGCTGGGAGTCCTCTGCACCCACCCTTCACATGTCTCTGTCCACTGCTGGGAGTGATAGGCACCCACCCCCATGTCTCTGTCCACTGCTGGGAGTCCTCTGCACCCACCCCTCATATGTCTCTGTCCACTGCTGGGAGACCTCTGCACCCACCCCTAACATGTCTCTGTCCACGCTGGTATTCCTCTGCACCCACCCCTCACATGTCTCTGGCCACTGCTGGGAGTGATAGGCACCCACCCCCATGTCTCTGTCCACTGCTGGTATTCCTCTGCACCCACCCCTCACATGTCACTGTACACTGCTGGGAGTCCTCTGCACCCACCCCTCACATGTCTCTGTCCACTGCTGGGAGTCCTCTGCACCCACCCCTCACATGTCTCTGGCCACTGCTGGGAGTGATAGGCACACACCCCTCATATATGTCTGTCCACTGCTGGGAGTCCTCTGCACCCACCCCACACATGTCTCGGTCCACTGCTGGTATTCCTCTGCACCCACCCCTCACATGTGTCTGTCCACTGCTGGGAGTCCTCTGCACCCACCCCTCACATGTCTCTGTCCACTTCTGTTATTCCTCTGCACCCACCCCTCACATGTCTCTGTCCACTGCTGGGAGTGATAGGCACCCACCCCTCACATGTCTCTGGCCGCTGCTGGGAGTGATAGGCACCCACCCCTCATATGCTTGTCCACTGCTGGGAGTCCTCTGCACCCACCCCTCACATGTCTCTGTCCACTGCTGGTATTTGTTGGACCCGGCCTCGTAGAATGGCCCTCCGTGCCCCCGCACCACCGAAACCTAGTGCCTGCAGCCCCAGCCCGCGGCCCAGCCGACCTTTCCCACCAGGACCCCTGCACCAACCCCGGACATCCCCGTCCATGGCCTCTCTCCTTTCGGCCACCCCGGGCCCGCGTGCCCACTCCCTGCAACAAGATGGCCGCCCGGCTCCAGCGCGACCCGGGCCTCGAGGCGCCACTCCGGCTGGAGGACATCCCGCTTCCAGGGGATGAGAGAGGGAGGAGCAGTTTCTATCGCACCTCTGAACTCCCCTGGGACGATGGGTTTCGATCGGCCTTCCGGCCTCCCTGCGAGCTGGCTCCGTGCCTGCTGGGTGTCTGGGACTCCTCCCGACCCGGCCCTGAAAGGATCAAAAGACAATAGCAGGAAACCCCGACAAGCGGCCCCCAGGTGACAAGACCCCTGCCTGCGCAGACTCCGGACATCAAAGCGGGGTCGACCTATAACAAGGGGTGCTCTGAGACTGTCCGGCAGATTCGACGCTGGAACAACGAGAGCCTGCTGACGTGGTCACGGCTCCTGGAACTGGAACCCACCTGAGCCCTGCTGAGTGACTCGCGGCTCCCTGAAGATCGTAAGACCTCCGAACTTGTACCTGAGCCCTGCTGAGTGACTCGCGGCTCCCTGAAGATCGTAAGACCTCCGAACTTGTACCTGAGCCCTGCTGAGTGACTCGCGGCTCCCTGAAGATCGTAAGACCTCCGAACTTGTACCTGAGCCCTGCTGAGTGACTCGCTGCTCCCTGAAGATCGTAAGACCTCCGAACTTGTACCTGAGCCCTGCTGAGTGACTCGCGGCTCCCCCAGACTCTCACGGTCCCGCCGGACCCCGACTCCGACCACGTACCTCCCAGCTCGAGGATTGTGAGCTGTGCGCCGGATACGTCCCTGCTTTGAACCGTTACCAGAGACAGTCCCGCTACCCCCTACCTTTCCGAGACTCTTGAGCCCGTGCTCATCTTGTACATATTTGCAGTGATACCTATTGTGATAAAGCTTGTTTCTGAGAATACCCAGTGTGGTCTCCCTGTGTCGTGTGGTGCCAGAAGTACGATCCTAGCTGCGAGATTCCTCCCCCTGGGGAATCTCTCGCCAGTGCCCGGCTACAATACAATACGGGTGGGACTCAGGGAAATCAGGACCCCTTTCCGGGCCCCTCTGAGGTCGCCGTCTAACATTGGTGGCAAGCGACGGGATTCGGGCCCATCACCTAGAGATCGTACAGTGAACAATGGACGCACGACCAACAAAGATGGCAGAAGGAAGCACCATGAGCTCCGCAGAAACCAACGCTAACAGAGTGTTCCAGGTGGAGCATCTGGAAGAATACACACACAAAGAGCTAAAACAATTTTGCAAAGAACTTAAAATAGCTACCACTGGCCTCAACACTAAGGAAGACTGGCAAAAAGCACTGAAAACTTGGGTGGAGACCGGGGCATCCCGCCCGGAAGGCACGGGGGAGCGCCCCGACGAAGCCGAACCCCCTCCAAGTGAAAGCAGCGACAATCAGGTGCAAGGCATTGTACCAGACGGGGGCCTATCCCCGGGAGAACTCGCGGACAGAGAGAGAAGCCGCAGTCATGAACTCGAGTTAGCCAAACTCAAAATCGAGGGCGAATTGAAGTTAGCGGAGAAAAAGCTAGCGGTAGAGCAAATGCGCGTACAAGGCGAACTGGAAGAAAAGAAGCTCCAACGGGAGCACGAAGGAAGGAAGCTCCAACTAGAGCACGAACGCAGCTTAAAAGAACTCGAGCTCAAGGCCCGAAATGAGGACGGGAGGCCCTCGGGGAACCGAGAGACGGCCCCCCCAGCGGAACAGAAGGTCCACATCCCCAAGGATGTGGTCAAAGAATATTATAAAAACGATGACATTCAGCAATGGTTTCGGGCCTACGAGGTCGCCATGACCTACCATCGGATCCCACAGAAGGACTGGGGGGCGGGGTTGTGGGGGCGGTTTCTGAGCGAAGGAAGGGACACCCTGCTCGACCTACCCCTCTCCCTGCAGACCTCCTACAGCCACATGAAAGAGGCTCTCCTCACAAGATACGGCCTCACCCCAGAAATGTACCGCCAACGGTTCCGGGACTGCAGGAAGATCCCGGGCACCACCTGGGTGGAGTATGTAAACTTTTTTAGTCGGGCCTTCGATGGGTGGGTCAAGGGCAGCAAGGTCACCACCCTTGCCGAACTCACTGACCTCATGTTATGGGAACATCTGGCTGCGAACTGCTTCGTAGAACTACGTCAACATCTGCTGGATAGCAAGCTCACAGATCCCCGGAAGCTGGCTGTGGAGGCCGACCGCTGGACCAACACCCGGGTCTCCCGGGGGATGGTAGGAGAGTACCCCCGAACCAGTCAGGGACCACCCCGCCAGAGAGGGGGAGGGAACCAGGGAGGGCCGAGAGAGTCCCAGCCTAGCCCCCCGAAGACACCACCTCCACCTTTCCCGGCGCCCCCCCCACCAGTAACAGGGCCCCCTGGGAGACGAGGACACCGGGTGACCGTCACCTGTTTTCGTTGCCAGAAACCCGGGCACTACGCCAATGACCCAGAGTGCCCCATGGCCACCCAAGTCACCCCTGCGAGACAGATAGCCAACGTAGCCCTAGGGGAGGAGGTTGAGGAAGCCGAGGAGTGGGAACCCGCCGCTATGGCCTTAGTATCCCTGGGAGATAGGGAAATGATCCCTGGTAGCCTCCTACCGTCCAACACACAGAAATATGGGCAGCTCGTCAAGATCAATGGCCACCAGGTAGAGGCACTGCGGGACACCGGGGCTAGTATCACCGGTGTCCTCAGGCACCTAGTTCCCGAGGAGCAGATCCTCCCCAATGTCTTTTGCCCCGTAATCTCTGCAGACAATAGGGAAAGTTTGTGTCAGGTAGCCCTGGTGCCATTTGAGTGGGGAGGGGTGATAGGTAAACTCAAGGTGGCCGTAAGAACATCCCAGCCGGTCGACTGCCTCTTAGGGAACGACCTGGAGAGTTCTCCCTGGAAGCACATAGAGCGCAAGGCCCACCTAGGAATGATGGGACTCCCCGAGTGGGTGTGTGCCACCACCCGATCTATGACAGCCCGACTCGCTCCCCGGAGAGAAGTCGAGAGCACCCCGGTCGAAGAAGCCCGTACCGTCCCCGCCGAGGGTCCTCCCGTTCCCCCATCGGAAGGGTCCGTCGCCAGCGACGAACCAGCACCATCCGACCCCGCCCCGGTCCCCGAGTTGGGGGATCTACCCGAGTTGGCCCATTGGCGCCACGAGGGCGGGCCCACCCGGGATGAATTTTGCCGGGAGCAAGCCACCTGTCCTTCCCTGGTCGGGCTGCGGCGCCAGGCCGAGGGCCAAGCCGCAGGTGACCAGACCGGAACGCACCGAATCTATTGGGAAAATAACATCCTGTATAGTGAGCAGAAATCAGTGGAGCTGGGATCCGGACGGGTACTGGTGGTACCCCTCCGCTTCCGGGATTTCCTCCTGGGCTTAGCCCACGATGTCCCCCTCGCCGGCCACCTGGGTCAGGACAAGACCTACAGCCGTCTCGTGACCCATTTTTATTGGCCTAAGATGAAAGCAGCGGTAGAGGCACACTGCAAGTCCTGCCCCACGTGCCAAGCCAGTGGGAAGAGTGGGGGGAAGCGCAAGGCTCCCCTCCAACCCTTCCCGGTCGTCAGTACCCCCTTCGAACGAGTCGGAATCGACATCGTGGGGCCACTGGACCCCCCCACCTCCCAAGGTCACCGTTTCATCTTGGTCCTAGTAGACCACGCCACCCGCTATCCAGAGGCTATTCCCCTGCGCACCATTACAGCCCCCGTGGTGGGCCGGGCCCTGATGGGGATCTTTTCCAGGGTGGGTTTCCCCCGCGAGGTCGTGAGCGATCGCGGAACTAATTTTATATCAAGGTATATGACGTCCCTGTGGCAACAATGTGGGGTGTCCTATAAGTTCACCACCCCGTACCATCCCCAAGGGAACGGCCTAGTAGAGAGGTTTAATAGGACTTTGAAAGGGATGATCGCTGGCCTAGAAGAGCCCCTCCGGCGTAAGTGGGACGTCCTGCTCCCCTGCCTCTTGTTCGCTTACCGGGAGGTCCCCCAGAAGTCCTTAGGGTTCAGCCCGTTTGAATTACTCTATGGGCACCCCGTCCGAGGTCCCCCCAGTTTGGTTAAGGAAGGGTGGGAGGCAGCACCCCAGACCACCCACCGAGATGTGTTCCAATATGTCCTGGCCCTCCGGAACCAGACCAGGAGGTTCCGAGAACTGGCCGAGGCCAACTTGGAGGCGAGTCAAGAAGAAATGAAGCGCTGGTACGACCAGAATGCTACTCTGGTCGAGTTCCAGCCGGGCCAGCAGGTGTGGGTCATGGCCCCTGTGAAGCCTGGCGCTCTCCAGGACCGATGGACTGGGCCCTACAAAGTGGTTGAGAGGAAGAGCCAAGTCACCTACTTGGTGGACGTCCAGTCGCCTCGGGATCCCCTCCGGGTCCTGCACGTGAACCGCCTCAAGCCTCACTTCGTGCGGACAGAACTGAGCCTCCTGCTGGCCACCGATGACGGGGCCGAAGATGAGTCGGATCCCCTCCCGGACCTCCTGTGTGTCAAGGAGCAGGATGGCTCCGTGGAGGGAGTGAACCTCTCCCCAGCCCTCACTGCCAAGCAACAAGCGGACTGCCGCCAGCTCCTCAGACAATTTTCTGACCTCTTCTCCCTGACCCCCCGGGTCACCAACTGGTGTGTTCACGATGTGGACACCGGGGACAGCCCGCCGGTGAGACACCGAGCCTACCGGGTTCCTGACCGGGTCCGGTCCTGTATTCAAGCCGAAGTCTCGAAAATGTTGACCCTGGGGGTGATCGAGCCCTCTGACAGTCCCTGGGCCAGCCCCGTGGTCCTGGTTCCGAAGGCAGCAGCCCCCGGTGTCGCCCCCGAGCTCCGGTTCTGCGTGGATTACCGGGGGCTCAATGACGTTACCCGAGCCGATGCCCACCCTATTCCACGAGCCGACGAGCTCATTGACCGACTAGGGGCCGCCCGGTTCCTCAGCACTTTCGACCTCACCTGCGGCTACTGGCAGATTGCGCTCACCGAAGGGGCCAAGGAGAGGTCTGCTTTCTCCACCCCCGACGGGCACTACCGCTTCCGCGTGATGTCCTTCGGGATGAAAAATGCCCCGGCCACTTTCCAGAGACTGGTAAATAGGGTCCTGGCCGGGCTAGAACAGTTCAGCGCGGCCTATCTGGACGACATCGCTGTCTTCAGTTCAGAGTGGAGTGAGCACCTCCAGCACCTCCGGAGAGTGCTAACCGCCCTGCGCCAGGCAGGCCTCACCATAAAAGCCAGCAAGTGCCAGATCGGGCAAGGATCCGTAGCCTACCTGGGGCACCAAGTCGGGAGTGGCCAGGTCGCTCCTCTACAGCCAAAAATCGACACCATCCTGGCCTGGGACCCACCCATCACCCAAACGGAAGTCCGAGCCTTTCTGGGACTCACGGGCTACTACCGCCGATTCATTCAGGGGTATGGCAGCCTGGTCGGCCCTCTCACGGAACTCACGTCTAAAAAACAGCCAAAGAAGGTGCAATGGACGGCTGCCTGCCAGGAAGCTTTCGATGCTCTAAAAAAGGCCATGTGCACGGCCCCCGTCCTCCAGGCTCCCGACTACACCAAGGAGTTCATAGTCCAGACCGATGCCTCCGAGCATGGCATTGGGGCCGTCCTGTCCCAAGTGAATGATCAAGGCCTCGACCAGCCCGTCGCCTTCCTCAGTCGGCGGCTGCTACCCCGAGAACAGAAGTGGAGCACCATAGAGCGCGAAGCCTTTGCCGTGGTCTGGGCACTCAAAAAACTACGACCCTACCTGTTCGGCACTCATTTCAGGGTCCAAACTGACCATCGGCCCTTGCGATGGCTCATGCAGATGCGAGGAGAAAACCCCAAGCTACTGCGGTGGTCAATCTCCCTCCAGGGAATGGACTTCACCGTAGAACACCGCCCTGGTACGGACCACGCCAACGCTGACGGCCTCTCCCGGTTCTTCCGCCTCAGCGAAGAGAACCCCCCAAGGTGATGGGCAGTTCTCTCCGGCTTTCAGCTGGGGGGGACGCGTGTTGGACCCGGCCTCGTAGAATGGCCCTCCGTGCCCCCGCACCACCGAAACCTAGTGCCTGCAGCCCCAGCCCGCTGCCCAGCCGACCTTTCCCACCAGGACCCCTGCACCAACCCCGGACATCCCCGTCCATGGCCTCTCTCCTTTCGGCCACCCCGGGCCCGTGTGCCCACTCCCTGCAACAAGATGGCCGCCCGGCTCCAGCGCGACCCGGGCCTCGAGGCGCCACTCCGGCTGGAGGACATCCCGCTTCCAGGGGATGAGAGAGGGAGGAGCAGTTTCTATCGCACCTCTGAACTCCCCTGGGACGATGGGTTTCGATCGGCCCTCCGGCCTCCCTGCGAGCTGGCTCCGTGCCTGCTGGGTGTCTGGGACTCCTCCCGACCCGGCCCTGAAAGGATCAAAAGACAATAGCAGGAAACCCCGACAAGCGGCCCCCAGGTGACAAGACCCCTGCCTGCGCAGACTCCGGACATCAAAGCGGGGTCGACCTATAACAAGGGGTGCTCTGAGACTGTCCGGCAGATTCGACGCTGGAACAACGAGAGCCTGCTGACGTGGTCGCGGCTCCTGGAACTGGAACCCACCTGAGCCCTGCTGAGTGACTCGCGGCTCCCTGAAGATCGTAAGACCTCCGAACTTGTAGCTGAGCCCTGCTGAGTGACTCGCGGCTCCCTGAAGATCGTAAGACCTCCGAACTTGTACCTGAGCCCTGCTGAGTGACTCGCGGCTCCCTGAAGATCGTAAGACCTCCGAACTTGTACCTGAGCCCTGCTGAGTGACTCGCGGCTCCCTGAAGATCGTAAGACCTCCGAACTTGTACCTGAGCCCTGCTGAGTGACTCGCGGCTCCCCCAGACTCTCACGGTCCCGCCGGACCCCGACTCCGACCACATACCTCCCAGCTCGAGGATTGTGAGCTGTGCGCCGGATACGTCCCTGCTTTGAACCATTACCAGAGACAGTCCCGCTACCCCCTACCTTTCCGAGACTCTTGAGCCCGTGCTCATCTTGTACATATTTGCAGTGATACCTATTGTGATAAAGCTTGTTTCTGAGAATACCCAGTGTGGTCTCCCTGTGTCGTGTGGTGCCAGAAGTACGATCCTAGCTGCGAGATTCCTCCCCCTGGGGAATCTCTCGCCAGTGCCCGGCTACAATACAATACGGGTGGGACTCAGGGAAATCAGGACCCCTTTCCGGGCCCCTCTGAGGTCGCCGTCTAACAGTATTCCTCTGCACCCACCCCTCACATGTCTCTGTCCACTGCTGGGAGTCCTCTGCACCCACCCCTCACATGTCTCTGTCCACTGCTGGGAGTCCTCTGCACCCACCCTTCACATGTCTCTGTCCACTGCTGGGAGTGTTAGGCACCCACCCCTATGTCTCTGTCCACTGCTGGGAGTCCTCTGCACCCACCCCTCATATGTCTCTGTCCACTGCTGGGAGTCCTCTGCACCCACCCCTCACATGTCTCTGTCCACTGCTGGTATTCCTCTGCACCCACCCCTCACATGTCTCTGGCCACTGCTGGGAGTGATAGGAACCCACCCCCATGTCTCTGTCCACTGCTGGTATTCCTCTGCACCCACCCCTCACATGTCACTGTCCACTGATGGGAGTCCTCTCCACCCACCCCTCACATGTCTCTGTCCACTGCTGGGAGTCCTCTGCACCCACCCCTCAAATGTCTCTGGCTACTGCTGGGAGTGATAGGCACACACCCCTCATATATGTCTGTCCACTGCTGGGAGTCCTCTGCACCCACCCCACACATGTCTCGGTCCACTGCTGGTATTCCTCTGCACCCACCCCTCACATGTCTCTGTCCACTGCTGGGAGTCCTCTGCACCCACCCCTCACATGTCTCTGTCCACTTCTGTTATTCCTCTGCACCCACCCCTCACATGTCTCTGTCCACTGCTGGGAGTGATAGGCACCCACCCCCATGTCTCTGTCCACTGCTGGGAGTCCTCTGCACCCACCCCTCACATGTCTCTGTCCACTGCTGGGAGTCCTCAGCACCCCCCTCACATGTCTCTGTCCACTGCTGGGAGTCCTCTGCACCCACCCCCATATCTCTGTCCACTGCTGGTAGTGATAGGCACCCACCCCTCACATGTCTCGGTCCACTGCTGGGAGTGATAGGCACCCACCCCCATGTCTCTGTCCGCTGCTGGTATTCCTCTGCACCCACCCCTCACATGTCTCTGTCCACTGCTGGGAGTCCTCTGCACCCACCCCTCACATGTCTCTGTCCACTGCTGGGAGTCCTCTGCACCCACCACTCACATGTCTCTGGCCACTGCTGGGAGTGATAGGCACCCACCCCTCATATGTCTGTCCACTGCTGGGAGTCCTCTGCACCCACCCCTCACATGTCTCTGTCCACTGCTGGTATTCCTCTGCACCCACCCCTCACATGTCTCTGTCCACTGCTGTGAGTCCTCTGCACCCACCACTCACATGTCTCTGTCCACTGCTGGGAGTCCTCTGCACCCACCCCTCACATGTCTTTGGACGCTGCTGGGAGTGATAGGCACCCACCCCTCATATGTCTGTCCACTGCTGGGAGTCCTCTGAACCCACCCCTCACATGTCTCTGTCCACTGCTGGTATTCCTCTGCACCCACCCTCACATGTTTATGTACACTGATGGGAGTCCTCTGCACCCACCCCTCACATGTCTCTGTCCACTGCTGGGAGTCCTCTGCACCCACCTTCACATGTCTCTGTCCACTGCTGGGAGTCCTCTGCACCCACCCCTCACATGTATCTGTCCACTGCTGGGAGTGATAGGCACCCACCCCCATGTCTCTGTCCACTGCTGGGAGTCCTCTGCACCCACCCCTCATATGTCTCTGTCCACTGCTGGGAGTCCTCTGCACCCACCCCTCACATGTCTCTGTCCACTGCTGGGAGTCCTCTGCACCCACCCCTATATCTCTGTCCACTGCTGGTAGTGATAGGCACCCACCCCTCACATGTCTCGGTCCACTGCTGGGAGTGATAGGCACACACCCCATGTCTCTGTCCACTGCTGGTATTCCTCTGCACCCACCCCTCACATGTCTCTGTCCACTGCTGGGAGTCCTCTGCACCCACCCCTCACATGTCTCTGTCCACTGCAGGGAGTCCTCTGCACCCACCCCTCACATGTCTCTGGCCACTGCTGGGAGTGATAGGCACACACCCCTCATATATGTCTGTCCACTGCTGGGAGTCCTCTGCACCCATCCCACACATGTCTCTGTCCACTGCTGGTATTCCTCTGCACCCACCGCTCACATGTCTCTGTCTACTGCTGGGAGTCCTCTGCACCCACCTCTCACATGTCTCTGTCCACTGCTGGGAGTCCTCTGCACCCACCCCTCACATGTCTCTGTCCACTTCTGGTATTCCTCTGCACCCACCCCTCACATGTCTCTGTCCACTGCTGGGAGTGATAGGCACCCACCCCCATGTCTCTGTCCACTGCTGGGAGTCCTCTGCACCCACCCCTCACATGTCTCTGTCCACAGCTGGTATTCCTCTGCACCCACCCCTCACAAGTCTCTGTCCACTGCTGGGAGTCCTCTGCAACCACCCCTCACATGTCTCTGTCCACTGCTTGGAGTCCTCTCCACCCACCCCTCACATGTCTCTGTCCACTGCTGGTATTCCTCTGCTCCCACCCCTCACATGTCTCTGTCCACTGCTGGGAGTGATAGCCACCCACCCCCATGTCTCTGTCCACTGCTGGGAGTCTTCTGCACCCACCCCTCACATGTCTCTGTCCACTGCTGGGAGTCCTCTGCACCCACCCCCATATCTCTGTCCACTGCTGGTAGTGATAGGCACCCACCCCTCATATGTCTCGGTCCACTGCTGGGAGTGATAGGCACCCACCCCCATGTCTCTGTCCACTGCTGGGACTCCTCTGCACCCACCCCTCACATCTCTCAGTCCACTGATGGGAGTGATAGGCACCCACCCCCATGTCTCTGTCCGCTGCTGGGAGTCCTCTGCACCCACCCCTCACATGTCTCTGTCCACTGCTGGGAGTCCTCTGCACCCACCCCTCACATGTCTCTGTCCACTGCTGGTATTCCTCTGCACCCACCCCTCACATGTCTCTGTCCACTGCTGGGAGTCCTCTGCACCCACCCCCATATCTCTGTCCACTGCTGGTAGTGATAGGCACCCACCCCTCACATGTCTCCGTCCACTGCTGGGAGTGATAGGCACCCACCCCCATGTCTCTGTCCACTGCTGGGAGTCCTCTGCACCCACCCCTCACATGTCTCTGGCCACTGCTGGGAGTGATAGGCACCCACCCCTCATATATCTGTCCACTGCTGGGAGTCCTCTGCACCCAGCCCTCACATGTCTCTGTCCACTGCTGGTATTCCTCTGCACCCACCCCTCACATGTCTCTGTCCACTGCTGGTATTCCTCTGCACCCACCCCTCACATGGCTCTGCCCACTGCTGGGAGTGATAGGCACCCACCGACATGTCTCTGTCCACTGCTGGGAGTCCTCTGCACCCACCACTCACATGTCTCTGTCCACTGCTGGGAGTCCTCTGCACCCACCCCTCACATGTCTCTGTCCACTGCTGGGAGTCCTCTGCACCCACCCCTCACATGTCGCTGTCCACTGCTGGGAGCCCTCTGCACCCATCCCTCACATGTCTCTGTCCACTGCTGGTATTCCTCTGCACCCACCCCTCACATGTCTCCGTCCACTGCTGGGAGTGATAGGCACCCACCCTCATGTCTCTGTCCACTGCTGGGAGTCCTCTGCACCCACCCCTCAAATGTCTCTGTCCACTGCTGGGAGTCCTCTGCACCCACCCCTCACATGTCTCTGTCCACTGCTGGGAGTCCTCTGCACCCACCCCTCACATGTCTCTGTCCACTGCTGGTATTCCTCTGCACCCACCCCTCACATGTCTCTGTCCACTGCTGGGAGTCCTCTGCACCCACCCCTCACATGTCTCTGTCAACTGCTTGCAGTCCTCTGCACCCACCCCTCACATGTCTCTGTCCACTGCTGGTATTCCTCTGCACCCACCCCTCACATGTCTCCGTCCACTGCTAGGAGTGATAGGCACCCACCCTCATATCTCTGTCCACTGCTGGGAGTCCTATGCACCCACCCCTCACATGTCTCTGTCCACTGCTGGGAGTCTTCTGCACCCACCCCTCACATGTTTCTGTCCACTGCTGGGAGTCCTCTGCACCCACCCCCATATCTCTGTCCACTGCTGGTAGTGATAGGCACCCACCCCTCACATGTCTCGGTCCACTGCTGGGAGTGATAGGCACCCACCCCCATGTCTCTGTTCGCTGCTGGTATTCCTCTGCACCCACCCCTCACATGTCTCTGTCCACTGCTGGGAGTCCTCTGCACCCACCCCTCACATGTCTCTTTTCTCTGCTGGGAGTCCTCTGCACCCACCACTCACATGTCTCTGGCCACTGCTGGGAGTGATAGGCACCCACCCCTCATATGTCTGTCCACTGCTGGGAGTCCTCTGCACCCACCCCTCACATGTCTCTGTCCACTGCTGGTATTCCTCTGCACCCACCCCTCACATGTCTCTGTCCACTGCTGTGAGTCCTCTGCTCCCACCCCTCACATGTCTCTGTCCACTGCTGGGAGTCCTCTGCACCCACCCCTCACATGTCTTTGGACGCTGCTGGGAGTGATAGGCACCCACCCCTCATATGTCTGTCCACTGCTGGGAGTCCTCTGCACCCACCCCTCACATGTCTCTGTCCACTGCTGGTATTCCTCTGCACCCACCCTCACATGTCTCTGTACACTGATGGGAGTCCTCTGCACCCACCCCTCACATGTCTCTGTCCACTGCTGGGATTCCTCTGCACCCACCTTCACATGTCTCTGTCCACTGCTGGGAGTCCTCTGCACCCACCCCTCACATGTCTCTATCCACTGCTGGGAGTGATAGGCACCCACCCCCATGTCTCTGTCCACTGCTGGGAGTCCTCTGCACCCACCCCTCATATGTCTCTGTCCACTGCTGGGAGTCCTCTGCACCCACCCCTCACATGTCTCTGTCCACTGCTGGGAGTCCTCTGCACCCACCCCTATATCTCTGACCACTGCTGGTAGTGATAGGCACCCACCCCTCACATGTCTCGGTCCACTGCTGGGAGTGATAGGCACCCACCTCCATGTCTCTGTCCACTGCTGGTATTCCTCTGCACCCACCTGTTAGACCTGGCCCCTTGGCGTGAGTCTCCCTTCCTCTTTTTGTCGCTGTGCCTCATGTGTTTTTATGGTGTTGGCCGCTCAGCGCGCTGTGCCGCTGCCAACCAGTGTCGCGGTGCGAGTGCTCCCTATGTAAATTGTATATGTTGGTTGGATTCCATGATTGGATTGTTTGATTTACTGTCAGACCCCAGTAAAATGCGCCGGGGGCGCCAGGGCATGTAAATGCGAACAACGCTGGTGGGCTTGCAGCACTGGTTGTGCCACCCACAGAAGCGGCCGGTAAAATATGTCTGAGGTCTGCCATCGCAGAACCTGCGTGCAGTCTGGTACTGACATGCTGACCGGCAAGTGCCCACACTTGCCAGTCCCTAAAACCTTCCCTTAGCTGCATGTTAGTCACCCCTCTGGTAGGCCCACGGGCAGGGTGCGTTGTAAGCCTAAGGTAGGACAAGCCCGGATGCGTGGCATGTCCTAGTAGTGAATTACCGCCATCTTGTTGTTCACTACTGCAAGGCTACCCTGTTCTCATAGGCCAGTATGGGCGGCCTGGATTATTACACCCTATGATCCTAACCGACCCAGGGAACATGGTAGAAGATCGAGTTTAGTATGCCTGAACTCGGAATAATAAGGTACATCTTTTCGCAAGGTTTATTTTAATATTCCGGGTTTGCAAATGCCGCTTTTAGAAAGTTGGCCTTTGCTTGCCTAAACCTTTCAGCCGCCTCTGCGTGATGTGTATCTGATGTCTGGCTGGTATGAGTGACAGGGCTGGGGGAACCCAGATGGGCAGGGCTAGGTAGCCTGGTAATGAATAGGACGATCGACAGGTAGATGGGTGGGAGGAGTGCTCCTAGGCTCTGAATAGGACAGTGCTCTGCTACCTCAATGCCGGCTCCGCCCCCTGTGGAGCGTCTGATGACTCTGCCCTGCACTCTGAAAGAAGAAGCCTGCATCGCGTAAACAAAGTGCTCAGAAACCGGACTGAACTAGGCAAGGGCCCCCCTGGCCTGGGAGAGCAAAAGATTTGCTGTATAAATGGAGGAGCCCTGCTCCTGAGAAACGAGATCCGCTTTTGACCAAGAAGAATCTCTGCCTGAGGAGGAGGCACCGGGAAAGCTGTAGGAGGAAGACTGTCCCTATCCTGGGGGATTGGCCTGCAGTGGTGACCTTGCTGCCAAAGGAGAGAAGAGGAACTGTTGCTGAAGACTTTCACTTTACTTTTACTTTCAAGACTTGTGCTTTTCCAAAACGATCTCCAAGGGCTTGGAACTGAGCTTGCCCCCTGAACTGAGCCCCAGGACCATTGGGCTCTACCCGATCTTCACTCGCCTGCTGCTGGACTGTGGTGTCCTTTCCCTCGCCGGAGCTGTGACCCTCGTGCCCCAGTCCCTCCTTGAGCCGTGACCAGGACTGCTTAGCCGCCCCCGCCTTGGGAAGAGCCTCGCTTGATCGGAGCCGCTCCCCCTACGCTGTGCTGGGCTGCCCCGTCACCTCGCTCGTTGGAGGCTCGCTGTGCACCTTCACCCTCCCGCCGGAATCGGCGTTTGTGAGCATCTCCAAGCCTCGGACGGCCCGGACGTATCTGCGTGCCCGGCTGCCCCGCTTTGTTCACCCGCCACCTGCAACACCCCGCTCTTGTCGTGAGCCTGAAGATCAGACCCCCATCGTGAAGTGTGGGAGCCTCGGACGCCGCCTCGCCCTTCTGTCGAAGGGCGGCTGAAATCCCGCACCCGCCTTTGCGTCAAGAAACAAGGTACTGTACTCACGAACTCGACCGCGAGCTCGCATCGGATCCAGGGTCCGCAACGTTCTTATTTCCCTGTCATCTGCTGTGTGCTTCCTGGGCGCTGCCTCAGCCCAAAGTGCGCTGAGGCCTACAGTTACCTTGTGCCCGCCTAAAGAACTTTCCGTAAAACAAAGAGAACTTTACCGTATTTCCAAGAATTGTGGCCCCATCAGTTCAACGTTACTGGGCCTTGTATTTGAATCTGCTGAATCTACATAAAAGCTTATTTTTATATACTTCCTGATTGGTGTCCGTTTGTGGTGCATGCAAGGGGTTTACTGTATGTGTAATTGCATTTGCTTAACCGTGTACGCCTGAGACTTAGCCTAGACTGCTCGCGCCACGCACCTAGAGGGTGAGCAGGGGTTATTCTGGCGAGTCATCCTTCGCCCTGACAAGAAGTAAAGGGTCCCTGCTTGTTGTGGGTTCACACCTGCGTCAACCGGAGCCCCCTCATTTCTAACATTGGTGGCAGCGGTGGGATTTACGGATTTGCATTTGCGGTTTGCGTATAGTGAACCACTGATCACCACGTAGTGAGAGCAGACCAGTAACACAGCCACAAGACTAGAATTTGTTTTTGTTTTGCCAAGAATCTCCGTTGTTAGAACCATGCCTGGTTCACTTCCCGCCGGAAGGGCAGCTTCTATAATCTCTGGATTTGAGGACATAGATTGGGAAGAAAGCGCACTTCGGAATTATAGCAATGAAGAATTGAAAGGTTTTTGCTCCAAGTTCAGAATTGCCCAAACTGGATTGAAAAACACGACCCAATTCGTGAAGGCGCTGAGGGCCTGGTATGAGTCAAAGGCACCAGAGAATCAGGTGGAAGTGGTTCCACCAGAAAGTGTCCATGAGTTTGGCCGAGGCCTGTCGCCAGAAGAGTTGGCAGACAGGGCATGTTGGACCCGGCCTCGTAGAATGGCCCTCCGTGCCCCCGCACCACCGAAACCTAGTGCCTGCAGCCCCAGCCCGCGGCCCAGCCGACCTTTCCCACCAGGACCCCTGCACCAACCCCGGACATCCCCGTCCATGGCCTCTCTCCTTTCGGCCACCCCGGGCCCGCGTGCCCACTCCCTGCAACAAGATGGCCGCCCGGCTCCAGCGCGACCCGGGCCTCGAGGCGCCACTCCGGCTGGAGGACATCCCACTTCCAGGGGATGAGAGAGGGAGGAGCAGTTTCTATCGCACCTCTGAACTCCCCTGGGACGATGGGTTTCGATCGGCCCTCCGGCCTCCCTGCGAGCTGGCTCCGTGCCTGCTGGGTGTCTGGGACTCCTCCCGACCCGGCCCTGAAAGGATCAAAAGACAATAGCAGGAAACCCCGACAAGCGGCCCCCAGGTGACAAGACCCCTGCCTGCGCAGACTCCGGACATCAAAGCGGGGTCGACCTATAATAAGGGGTGCTCTGAGACTGTCCGGCAGATTCGACGCTGGAACAACGAGAGCCTGCTGACGTGGTCGCGGCTCCTGGAACTGGAACCCACCTGAGCCCTGCTGAGTGACTCGCGGCTCCCTGAAGATCGTAAGACCTCCGAACTTGTACCTGAGCCCTGCTGAGTGACTCGCGGCTCCCTGAAGATCGTAAGACCTCCGAACTTGTACCTGAGCCCTGCTGAGTGACTCGCGGCTCCCTGAAGATCGTAAGACCTCCGAACTTGTACCTGAGCCCTGCTGAGTGACTCGCGGCTCCCTGAAGATCGTAAGACCTCCGAACTTGTACCTGAGCCCTGCTGAGTGACTCGCGGCTCCCCCAGACTCTCACGGTCCCGCCGGACCCCGACTCCGACCACATACCTCCCAGCTCGAGGATTGTGAGCTGTGCGCCGGATACGTCCCTGCTTTGAACCGTTACCAGAGACAGTCCCGCTACCCCCTACCTTTCCGAGACTCTTGAGCCCGTGCTCATCTTGTACATATTTGCAGTGATACCTATTGTGATAAAGCTTGTTTCTGAGAATACCCAGTGTGGTCTCCCTGTGTCGTGTGGTGCCAGAAGTACGATCCTAGCTGCGAGATTCCTCCCCCTGGGGAATCTCTCGCCAGTGCCCGGCTACAATACAATACGGGTGGGACTCAGGGAAATCAGGACCCCTTTCCGGGCCCCTCTGAGGTCGCCGTCTAACAGTATTCCTCTGCACCCACCCCTCACATGTCTCTGTCCACTGCTGGGAGTCCTCTGCACCCACCCCTCACATGTCTCTGTCCACTGCTGGGAGTCCTCTGCACCCACCCTTCACATGTCTCTGTCCACTGCTGGGAGTGTTAGGCACCCACCCCCATGTCTCTGTCCACTGCTGGGAGTCCTCTGCACCCACCCCTCATATGTCTCTGTCCACTGCTGGGAGTCCTCTGCACCCACCCCTCACATGTCTCTGTCCACTAATGGTATTCCTCTGCACCCACCCCTCACATGTCTCTGGCCACTGCTGGGAGTGATAGGAACCCACCCCCATGTCTCTGTCCACTGCTGGTATTCCTCTGCACCCACCCCTCACATGTCACTGTCCACTGATGGGAGTCCTCTCCACCCACCCCTCACATGTCTCTGTCCACTGCTGGGAGTCCTCTGCACCCACCCCTCACATGTCTCTGGCTACTGCTGGGAGTGATAGGCACACACCCCTCATATATGTCTGTCCACTGCTGGGAGTCCTCTGCACCCACCCCACACATGTCTCGGTCCACTGCTGGTATTCCTCTGCACCCACCCCTCACATGTCTCTGTCCACTGCTGGGAGTCCTCTGCACCCACCCCTCACATGTCTCTGTCCACTTCTGTTATTCCTCTGCACCCACCCCTCACATGTCTCTGTCCACTGCTGGGAGTGATAGGCACCCACCCCCATGTCTCTGTCCACTGCTGGGAGTCCTCTGCACCCACCCCTCACATGTCTCTGTCCACTGCTGGGAGTCCTCAGCACCCCCCTCACATGTCTCTGTCCACTGCTGGGAGTCCTCTGCACCCACCCCCATATCTCTGTCCACTGCTGGTAGTGATAGGCACCCACCCCTCACATGTCTCGGTCCACTGCTGGGAGTGATAGGCACCCACCCCCATGTCTCTGTCCGCTGCTGGTATTCCTCTGCACCCACCCCTCACATGTCTCTGTCCACTGCTGGGAGTCCTCTGCACCCACCCCTCACATGTCTCTGTCCACTGCTGGGAGTCCTCTGCACCCACCACTCACATGTCTCTGGCCACTGCTGGGAGTGATAGGCACCCACCCCTCATATGTCTGTCCACTGCTGGGAGTCCTCTGCACCCACCCCTCACATGTCTCTGTCCACTGCTGGTATTCCTCTGCACCCACCCCTCACATGTCTCTGTCCACTGCTGTGAGTCCTCTGCACCCACCACTCACATGTCTCTGTCCACTGCTGGGAGTCCTCTGCACCCACCCCTCACATGTCTTTGGACGCTGCTGGGAGTGATAGGCACCCACCCCTCATATGTCTGTCCACTGCTGGGAGTCCTCTGAACCCACCCCTCACATGTCTCTGTCCACTGCTGGTATTCCTCTGCACCCACCCTCACATGTTTATGTACACTGATGGGAGTCCTCTGCACCCACCCCTCACATGTCTCTGTCCACTGCTGGGAGTCCTCTGCACCCACCTTCACATGTCTCTGTCCACTGCTGGGAGTCCTCTGCACCCACCCCTCACATGTATCTGTCCACTGCTGGGAGTGATAGGCACCCACCCCCATGTCTCTGTCCACTGCTGGGAGTCCTCTGCACCCACCCCTCATATGTCTCTGTCCACTGCTGGGAGTCCTCTGCACCCACCCCTCACATGTCTCTGTCCACTGCTGGGAGTCCTCTGCACCCACCCCTATATCTCTGTCCACTGCTGGTAGTGATAGGCACCCACCCCTCACATGTCTCGGTCCACTGCTGGGAGTGATAGGCACACACCCCATGTCTCTGTCCACTGCTGGTATTCCTCTGCACCCACCCCTCACATGTCTCTGTCCACTGCTGGGAGTCCTCTGCACCCACCCCTCACATGTCTCTGTCCACTGCAGGGAGTCCTCTGCACCCACCCCTCACATGTCTCTGGCCACTGCTGGGAGTGATAGGCACACACCCCTCATATATGTCTGTCCACTGCTGGGAGTCCTCTGCACCCATCCCACACATGTCTCTGTCCACTGCTGGTATTCCTCTGCACCCACCGCTCACATGTCTCTGTCTACTGCTGGGAGTCCTCTGCACCCACCTCTCACATGTCTCTGTCCACTGCTGGGAGTCCTCTGCACCCACCCCTCACATGTCTCTGTCCACTTCTGGTATTCCTCTGCACCCACCCCTCACATGTCTCTGTCCACTGCTGGGAGTGATAGGCACCCACCCCCATGTCTCTGTCCACTGCTGGGAGTCCTCTGCACCCACCCCTCACATGTCTCTGTCCACAGCTGGTATTCCTCTGCACCCACCCCTCACAAGTCTCTGTCCACTGCTGGGAGTCCTCTGCAACCACCCCTCACATGTCTCTGTCCACTGCTTGGAGTCCTCTCCACCCACCCCTCACATGTCTCTGTCCACTGCTGGTATTCCTCTGCTCCCACCCCTCACATGTCTCTGTCCACTGCTGGGAGTGATAGCCACCCACCCCCATGTCTCTGTCCACTGCTGGGAGTCTTCTGCACCCACCCCTCACATGTCTCTGTCCACTGCTGGGAGTCCTCTGCACCCACCCCCATATCTCTGTCCACTGCTGGTAGTGATAGGCACCCACCCCTCATATGTCTCGGTCCACTGCTGGAAGTGATTGGCACCCACCCCCATGTCTCTGTCCACTGCTGGGACTCCTCTGCACCCACCCCTCACATCTCTCGGTCCACTGATGGGAGTGATAGGCACCCACCCCCATGTCTCTGTCCGCTGCTGGGAGTCCTCTGCACCCACCCCTCACATGTCTCTGTCCACTGCTGGGAGTCCTCTGCACCCACCCCTCACATGTCTCTGTCCACTGCTGGTATTCCTCTGCACCCACCCCTCACATGTCTCTGTCCACTGCTGGGAGTCCTCTGCACCCACCCCCATATCTCTGTCCACTGCTGGTAGTGATAGGCACCCACCCCTCACATGTCTCCGTCCACTGCTGGGAGTGATAGGCACCCACCCCCATGTCTCTGTCCACTGCTGGGAGTCCTCTGCACCCACCCCTCACATGTCTCTGGCCACTGCTGGGAGTGATAGGCACCCACCCCTCATATATCTGTCCACTGCTGGGAGTCCTCTGCACCCAGCCCTCACATGTCTCTGTCCACTGCTGGTATTCCTCTGCACCCACCCCTCACATGTCTCTGTCCACTGCTGGTATTCCTCTGCACCCACCCCTCACATGGCTCTGCCCACTGCTGGGAGTGATAGGCACCCACCGACATGTCTCTGTCCACTGCTGGGAGTCCTCTGCACCCACCACTCACATGTCTCTGTCCACTGCTGGGAGTCCTCTGCACCCACCCCTCACATGTCTCTGTCCACTGCTGGGAGTCCTCTGCACCCACCCCTCACATGTCGCTGTCCACTGCTGGGAGCCCTCTGCACCCATCCCTCACATGTCTCTGTCCACTGCTGGTATTCCTCTGCACCCACCCCTCACATGTCTCTGTCCACTGCTGGTATTCCTCTGCACCCACCCCTCACATGTCTCTGTCCACTGCTGGGAGTCCTCTGCACCCACCCCTCACATGTCTCTGTCCACTGCTGGGAGTCCTCTGCACCCACCCCTCACATGTCTCTGTCCACTGCTGGGAGTCCTCTGCACCCACCCCTCACATGTCTCTGTCCACTGCTGGTATTCCTCTGCACCCACCCCTCACATGTCTCTGTCCACTGCTGGGAGTCCTCTGCACCCACCCCTCACATGTCTCTGTCAACTGCTGGTATTCCTCTGCACCCACCCCTCACATGTCTCCGTCCACTGCTGGGAGTGATAGGCACCCACCCTCATATCTCTGTCCACTGCTGGGAGTCCTATGCACCCACCCCTCACATGTCTCTGTCCACTGCTGGGAGTCTTCTGCACCCACCCCTCACATGTTTCTGTCCACTGCTGGGAGTCCTCTGCACCCACCCCCATATCTCTGTCCACTGCTGGTAGTGATAGGCACCCACCCCTCACATGTCTCGGTCCACTGCTGGGAGTGATAGGCACCCACCCCCATGTCTCTGTTCGCTGCTGGTATTCCTCTGCACCCACCCCTCACATGTCTCTGTCCACTGCTGGGAGTCCTCTGCACCCACCCCTCACATGTCTCTTTTCTCTGCTGGGAGTCCTCTGCACCCACCACTCACATGTCTCTGGCCACTGCTGGGAGTGATAGGCACCCACCCCTCATATGTCTGTCCACTGCTGGGAGTCCTCTGCACCCACCCCTCACATGTCTCTGTCCACTGCTGGTATTCCTCTGCACCCACCCCTCACATGTCTCTGTCCACTGCTGTGAGTCCTCTGCTCCCACCCCTCACATGTCTCTGTCCACTGCTGGGATTCCTCTGCACCCACCCCTCACATGTCTTTGGACGCTGCTGGGAGTGATAGGCACCCACCCCTCATATGTCTGTCCACTGCTGGGAGTCCTCTGCACCCACCCCTCACATGTCTCTGTCCACTGCTGGTATTCCTCTGCACCCACCCTCACATGTCTCTGTACACTGATGGGAGTCCTCTGCACCCACCCCTCACATGTCTCTGTCCACTGCTGGGATTCCTCTGCACCCACCTTCACATGTCTCTGTCCACTGCTGGGAGTCCTCTGCACCCACCCCTCACATGTCTCTATCCACTGCTGGGAGTGATAGGCACCCACCCCCATGTCTCTGTCCACTGCTGGGAGTCCTCTGCACCCACCCCTCATATGTCTCTGTCCACTGCTGGGAGTCCTCTGCACCCACCCCTCACATGTCTCTGTCCACTGCTGGGAGTCCTCTGCACCCACCCCTATATCTCTGTCCACTGCTGGTAGTGATAGGCACCCACCCCTCACATGTCTCGGTCCACTGCTGGGAGTGATAGGCACCCACCTCCATGTCTCTGTCCACTGCTGGTATTCCTCTGCACCCACCTGTTAGACCTGGCCCCTTGGCGTGAGTCTCCCTTCCTCTTTTTGTCGCTGTGCCTCATGTGTTTTTATGGTGTTGGCCGCTCAGCGCGCTGTGCCGCTGCCAACCAGTGTCGCGGTGCGAGTGCTCCCTATGTAAATTGTATATGTTGGTTGGATTCCATGATTGGATTGTTTGATTTACTGTCAGACCCCAGTAAAATGCGCCGGGGGCGCCAGGGCATGTAAATGCGAACAACGCTGGTGGGCTTGCAGCACTGGTTGTGCCACCCACAGAAGCGGCCGGTAAAATATGTCTGAGGTCTGCCATCGCAGAACCTGCGTGCAGTCTGGTACTGACATGCTGACCGGCAAGTGCCCACACTTGCCAGTCCCTAAAACCTTCCCTTAGCTGCATGTTAGTCACCCCTCTGGTAGGCCCACGGGCAGGGTGCGTTGTAAGCCTAAGGTAGGACAAGCCCGGATGCGTGGCATGTCCTAGTAGTGAATTACCGCCATCTTGTTGTTCACTACTGCAAGGCTACCCTGTTCTCATAGGCCAGTATGGGCGGCCTGGATTATTACACCCTATGATCCTAACCGACCCAGGGAACATGGTAGAAGATCGAGTTTAGTATGCCTGAACTCGGAATAATAAGGTACATCTTTTCGCAAGGTTTATTTTAATATTCCGGGTTTGCAAATGCCGCTTTTAGAAAGTTGGCCTTTGCTTGCCTAAACCTTTCAGCCGCCTCTGCGTGATGTGTATCTGATGTCTGGCTGGTATGAGTGACAGGGCTGGGGGAACCCAGATGGGCAGGGCTAGGTAGCCTGGTAAAATATAGGACGATCGACAGGTAGATGGGTGGGAGGAGTGCTCCTAGGCTCTGAATAGGACAGTGCTCTGCTACCTCAATGCCGGCTCCGCCCCCTGTGGAGCGTCTGATGACTCTGCCCTGCACTCTGAAAGAAGAAGCCTGCATCGCGTAAACAAAGTGCTCAGAAACCGGACTGAACTAGGCAAGGGCCCCCCTGGCCTGGGAGAACAAAAGATTTGCTGTATAAATGGAGGAGCCCTGCTCCTGAGAAACGAGATCCGCTTTTGACCAAGAAGAATCTCTGCCTGAGGAGGAGGCACCGGGAAAGCTGTAGGAGGAAGACTGTCCCTATCCTGGGGGATTGGCCTGCAGTGGTGACCTTGCTGCCAAAGGAGAGAAGAGAAACTGTTGCTGAAGACTTTCACTTTACTTTTACTTTCAAGACTTGTGCTTTTCCAAAACGATCTCCAAGGGCTTGGAACTGAGCTTGCCCCCTGAACTGAGCCCCAGGACCATTGGGCTCTACCCGATCTTCACTCGCCTGCTGCTGGACTGTGGTGTCCTTTCCCTCGCCGGAGCTGTGACCCTCGTGCCCCAGTCCCTCCTTGAGCCGTGACCAGGACTGCTTAGCCGCCCCCGCCTTGGGAAGAGCCTCGCTTGATCGGAGCCGCTCCCCCTACGCTGTGCTGGGCTGCCCCGTCACCTCGCTCGTTGGAGGCTCGCTGTGCACCTTCACCCTCCCGCCGGAATCGGCGTTTGTGAGCATCTCCAAGCCTCGGACGGCCCGGACGTATCTGCGTGCCCGGCTGCCCCGCTTTGTTCACCCGCCACCTGCAACACCCCGCTCTTGTCGTGAGCCTGAAGATCAGACCCCCATCGTGAAGTGTGGGAGCCTCGGACGCCGCCTCGCCCTTCTGTCGAAGGGCGGCTGAAATCCCGCACCCGCCTTTGCGTCAAGAAACAAGGTACTGTACTCACGAACTCGACCGCGAGCTCGCATCGGATCCAGGGTCCGCAACGTTCTTATTTCCCTGTCATCTGCTGTGTGCTTCCTGGGCGCTGCCTCAGCCCAAAGTGCGCTGAGGCCTACAGTTACCTTGTGCCCGCCTAAAGAACTTTCCGTAAAACAAAGAGAACTTTACCGTATTTCCAAGAATTGTGGCCCCATCAGTTCAACGTTACTGGGCCTTGTATTTGAATCTGCTGAATCTACATAAAAGCTTATTTTTATATACTTCCTGATTGGTGTCCGTTTGTGGTGCATGCAAGGGGTTTACTGTATGTGTAATTGCATTTGCTTAACCGTGTACGCCTGAGACTTAGCCTAGACTGCTCGCGCCACGCACCTAGAGGGTGAGCAGGGGTTATTCTGGGGAGTCATCCTTCGCCCTGACAAGAAGTAAAGGGTCCCTGCTTGTTGTGGGTTCACACCTGCGTCAACCGGAGCCCCCTCATTTCTAACATTGGTGGCAGCGGTGGGATTTACGGATTTGCATTTGCGGTTTGCGTATAGTGAACCACTGATCACCACGTAGTGAGAGCAGACCAGTAACACAGCCACAAGACTAGAATTTGTTTTTGTTTTGCCAAGAATCTCCGTTGTTAGAACCATGCCTGGTTCACTTCCCGCCGGAAGGGCAGCTTCTATAATCTCTGGATTTGAGGACATAGATTGGGAAGAAAGCGCACTTCGGAATTATAGCAATGAAGAATTGAAAGGTTTTTGCTCCAAGTTCAGAATTGCCCAAACTGGATTGAAAAACAAGACCCAATTCGTGAAGGCGCTGAGGGCCTGGTATGAGTCAAAGGCACCAGAGAATCAGGTGGAAGTGGTTCCACCAGAAAGTGTCCATGAGTTTGGCCGAGGCCTGTCGCCAGAAGAGTTGGCAGACAGGGCATGTTGGACCCGGCCTCGTAGAATGGCCCTCCGTGCCCCCGCACCACCGAAACCTAGTGCCTGCAGCCCCAGCCCGCGGCCCAGCCGACCTTTCCCACCAGGACCCCTGCACCAACCCCGGACATCCCCGTCCATGGCCTCTCTCCTTTCGGCCACCCCGGGCCCTCGTGCCCACTCCCTGCAACAAGATGGCCGCCCGGCTCCAGCGCGACCCGGGCCTCGAGGCGCCACTCCGGCTGGAGGACATCCCGCTTCCAGGGGATGAGAGAGGGAGGAGCAGTTTCTATCGCACCTCTGAACTCCCCTGGGACGATGGGTTTCGATCGGCCCTCCGGCCTCCCTGCGAGCTGGCTCCGTGCCTGCTGGGTGTCTGGGACTCCTCCCGACCCGGCCCTGAAAGGATCAAAAGACAATAGCAGGAAACCCCGACAAGCGGCCCCCAGGTGACAAGACCCCTGCCTGCGCAGACTCCGGACATCAAAGCGGGGTCGACCTATAACAAGGGGTGCTCTGAGACTGTCCGGCAGATTCGACGCTGGAACAACGAGAGCCTGCTGACGTGGTCGCGGCTCCTGGAACTGGAACCCACCTGAGCCCTGCTGAGTGACTCGCGGCTCCCTGAAGATCGTAAGACCTCCGAACTTGTACCTGAGCCCTGCTGAGTGACTCGCGGCTCCCTGAAGATCGTAAGACCTCCGAACTTGTACCTGAGCCCTGCTGAGTGACTCGCGGCTCCCTGAAGATCGTAAGACCTCCGAACTTGTACCTGAGCCCTGCTGAGTGACTCGCGGCTCCCTGAAGATCGTAAGACCTCCGAACTTGTACCTGAGCCCTGCTGAGTGACTCGCGGCTCCCCCAGACTCTCACGGTCCCGCCGGACCCCGACTCCGACCACGTATCTCCCAGCTCGAGGATTGTGGGCTGTGCGCCGGATACGTCCCTGCTTTGAACCGTTACCAGAGACAGTCCTGCTACCCCCTACCTTTCCGAGACTCTTGAGCCCGTGCTCATCTTGTACATATTTGCAGTGATACCTATTGTGATAAAGCTTGTTTCTGAGAATACCCAGTGTGGTCTCTCTGTGTCGTGTGGTGCCAGAAGTACGATCCTAGCTGCGAGATTCCTCCCCCTGGGGAATCTCTCGCCAGTGCCCGGCTACAATACAATACGGGTGGGACTCAGGGAAATCAGGACCCCTTTCCGGGCCCCTCTGAGGTCGCCGTCTAACATTGGTGGCAAGCGACGGGATTCGGGCCCATCACCTAGAGATCGTACAGTGAACAACGGACGCACGACCAACAAAGATGGCAGAAGGAAGCACCATGAGCTCCGCAGAAACCAACGCTAACAGAGTGTTCCAGGTGGAGCATCTGGAAGAATACACACACAAAGAGCTAAAACAATTTTGCAAAGAACTTAAAATAGCTACCACTGGCCTCAACACTAAGGAAGACTTGCAGAAAGCACTGAAAACTTGGGTGGAGACCGGGGCATCCCGCCCGGAAGGCACGGGGGAGTGCCCCGACGAAGCCGAACCCCCTCCAAGTGAAAGCAGCGACAATCAGGTGCAAGGCATTGTACCAGACGGGGGCCTATCCCCGGGAGAACTCGCGGACAGAGAGAGAAGCCGCAGTCATGAACTCGAGTTAGCCAAACTCAAAATCGAGGGCGAATTGAAGTTAGCGGAGAAAAAGCTAGCGGTAGAGCAAATGCGCGTACAAGGCGAACTGGAAGAAAAGAAGCTCCAACGGGAGCACGAAGGAAGGAAGCTCCAACTAGAGCACGAACGCAGCTTAAAAGAACTCGAGCTCAAGGCCCGAAATGAGGACGGGAGGCCCTCGGGGAACCGAGAGACGGCCCCCCCAGCGGAACAGAAGGTCCACATCCCCAAGGATGTGGTCAAAGAATATTATAAAAACGATGACATTCAGCAATGGTTTCGGGCCTACGAGGTCGCCATGACCTCCCATCGGATCCCACAGAAGGACTGGGGGGCGGGGTTGTGGGGGCGGTTTCTGAGCGAAGGAAGGGACACCCTGCTCGACCTACCCCTCTCCCTGCAGACCTCCTACAGCCACATGAAAGAGGCTCTCCTCACAAGATACGGCCTCACCCCAGAAATGTACCGCCAACGGTTCCGGGACTGCAGGAAGATCCCGGGCACCACCTGGGTGGAGTATGTAAACTTTTTTAGTCGGGCCTTTGATGGGTGGGTCAAGGGCAGCAAGGTCACCACCCTTGCCGAACTCACTGACCTCATGTTATGGGAACATCTGGCTGCGAACTGCTTCGTAGAACTACGTCAACATCTGCTGGATAGCAAGCTCACAGATCCCCGGAAGCTGGCTGTGGAGGCCGACCGCTGGACCAACACCCGGGTCTCCCGGGGGATGGTAGGAGAGTACCCCCGAACCAGTCAGGGACCACACCGCCAGAGAGGGGGAGGGAACCAGGGAGGGCCGAGAGAGTCCCAGCCTAGCCCCCCGAAGACACCACCTCCACCTTTCCTGGCGCCCCCCCCACCAGTAACAGGGCCCCCTGGGAGACGAGGACACCGGGTGACCGTCACCTGTTTTCGTTGCCAGAAACCCGGGCACTACGCCAATGACCCCGAGTGCCCCATGGCCACCCAAGTCACCCCTGCGAGACAGATAGCCAACGTAGCCCTAGGGGAGGAGGTTGAGGAAGCCGAGGAGTGGGAACCCGCCACTATGGCCCTAGTATCCCTGGGAGATAGGGAAATGATCCCTGGTAGCCTCCTACCGTCCAACACACAGAAATATGGGCAGCTCGTCAAGATCAATGGCCACCAGGTAGAAGCCCTGCGGGACACCGGGGCTAGTATCACCGGTGTCCTCAGGCACCTAGTTCCCGAGGAGCAGATCCTCCCCAATGTCTTTTGCCCCGTAATCTCTGCAGACAATAGGGAAAGTTTGTGTCAGGTAGCCCTGGTGCCATTTGAGTGGGGAGGGGTGATAGGTAAACTCAAGGTGGCCGTAAGAACATCCCAGCCGGTCGACTGCCTCTTAGGGAACGACCTGGAGAGTTCTCCCTGGAAGCACGTAGAGCGCAAGGCCCACCTAGGAATGATGGGACTCCCCGAGTGGGTGTGTGCCACCACCCGATCTATGACAGCCCGACTCGCTCCCCGGAGAGAAGTCGAGAGCACCCCGGTCGAAGAAGCCCGTACCGTCCCCGCCGAGGGTCCTCCCGTTCCCCCATCGGAAGGGTCCGTCGCCAGCGACGAACCCGCACCATCCGACCCCGCCCCGGTCCCCGAGTTGGGGGATCTACCCGAGTTGGCCCATTGGCGCCACGAGGGCGGGCCCACCCGGGATGAATTTTGCCGGGAGCAAGCCACCTGTCCTTCCCTGGTCGGGCTGCGGCGCCAGGCCGAGGGCCAAGCCGCAGGTGACCAGACCGGAACGCACCGAATCTATTGGGAAAATAACATCCTGTATAGTGAGCAGAAATCAGTGGAGCTGGGATCCGGACGGGTACTGGTGGTACCCCTCCGCTTCCGGGATTTCCTCCTGGGCTTAGCCCACGATGTCCCCCTCGCCGGCCACCTGGGTCAGGACAAGACCTACAGCCGTCTCGTGACCCATTTTTATTGGCCTAAGATGAAAGCAGCGGTAGAGGCACACTGCAAGTCCTGCCCCACGTGCCAAGCCAGTGGGAAGAGTGGGGGGAAGCGCAAGGCTCCCCTCCAACCCTTCCCGGTCGTCAGTACCCCCTTCGAACGAGTCGGAATCGACATCGTGGGGCCACTGGACCCCCCCACCTCCCAAGGTCACCGTTTCATCTTGGTCCTAGTAGACCACGCCACCCGCTATCCAGAGGCTATTCCCCTGCGCACCATTACAGCCCCCGTGGTGGGCCGGGCCCTGATGGGGATCTTTTCCAGGGTGGGTTTCCCCCGCGAGGTCGTGAGCGATCGCGGAACTAATTTTATATCAAGGTATATGACGTCCCTGTGGCAACAATGTGGGGTGTCCTATAAGTTCACCACCCCGTACCATCCCCAAGGGAACGGCCTAGTAGAGAGGTTTAATAGGACTTTGAAAGGGATGATCGCTGGCCTAGAAGAGCCCCTCCGGCGTAAGTGGGACGTCCTGCTCCCCTGCCTCTTGTTCGCTTACCGGGAGGTCCCCCAGAAGTCCTTAGGGTTCAGCCCGTTTAAATTACTCTATGGGCACCCCGTCCGAGGTCCCCTCAGTTTGGTTAAGGAAGGGTGGGAGGCAGCACCCAGACCACCCCCCGAGATGTGTTCCAATATGTCCTGGCCCTCCGGAACCAGACCAGGAGGTTCCGAGAACTGGCCGAGGCCAACTTGGAGGCGAGTCAAGAAGAAATGAAGCGCTGGTACGACCAGAATGCTACTCTGGTCGAGTTCCAGCCGGGCCAGCAGGTGTGGGTCATGGCCCCTGTGAAGCCTGGCGCTCTCCAGGACCGATGGACTGGGCCCTACAAAGTGGTTGAGAGGAAGAGCCAAGTCACCTACTTGGTGGACGTCCAGTCGCCTCGGGATCCCCTCCGGGTCCTGCACGTGAACCGCCTCAAGCCTCACTTCGTGCGGACAGAACTGAGCCTCCTGCTGGCCACCGATGACGGGGCCGAAGATGAGTCGGATCCCCTCCCGGACCTCCTGTGTGTCAAGGAGCAGGATGGCTCCGTGGAGGGAGTGAACCTCTCCCCAGCCCTCACTGCCCAGCAACAAGCGGACTGCCGCCAGCTCCTCAGACAATTTTCTGACCTCTTCTCCCTGACCCCCCGGGTCACCAACTGGTGTGTTCACGATGTGGACACCGGGGACAGCCCGCCGGTGAGACACCGAGCCTACCGGGTTCCTGACCGGGTCCGGTCCTGTATTCAAGCCGAAGTCTCGAAAATGTTGACCCTGGGGGTGATCGAGCCCTCTGACAGTCCCTGGGCCAGCCCCGTGGTCCTGGTTCCGAAGGCAGCAGCCCCCGGTGTCGCCCCCGAGCTCCGGTTCTGCGTGGATTACCGGGGGCTCAATGACGTTACCCGAGCCGATGCCCACCCTATTCCACGAGCCGACGAGCTCATTGACCGACTAGGGGCCGCCCGGTTCCTCAGCACTTTCGACCTCACCTGCGGCTACTGGCAGATTGCGCTCACCGAAGGGGCCAAGGAGAGGTCTGCTTTCTCCACCCCCGACGGGCACTACCGCTTCCGCGTGATGCCCTTCGGGATGAAAAATGCCCCGGCCACTTTCCAGAGACTGGTAAATAGGGTCCTGGCCGGGCTAGAACAGTTCAGCGCGGCCTATCTGGACGACATCGCTGTCTTCAGTTCAGAGTGGAGTGAGCACCTCCAGCACCTCCGGAGGGTGCAAACCGCCCTGCGCCAGGCAGGCCTCACCATAAAAGCCAGAAAGTGCCAGATCGGGCAAGGATCCGTAGCCTACCTGGGGCACCAAGTCGGGAGTGGCCAGGTCGCTCCTCTACAGCCAAAAATCGACGCCATCCTGGCCTGGGACCCACCCATCACCCAAACGGAAGTCCGAGCCTTTCTGGGACTCACGGGCTACTACCGCCGATTCATTCAGGGGTATGGCAGCCTGGTCGGCCCTCTCACGGAACTCACGTCTAAAAAACAGCCAAAGAAGGTGCAATGGACGGCTGCCTGCCAGGAAGCTTTCGATGCTCTAAAAAAGGCCATGTGCACGGCCCCCGTCCTCCAGGCTCCCGACTACACCAAGGAGTTCATAGTCCAGACCGATGCCTCCGAGCATGGCATTGGGGCCGTCCTGTCCCAAGTGAATGATCAAGGCCTCGACCAGCCCGTCGCCTTCCTCAGTCGGCGGCTGCTACCCCGAGAACAGAAGTGGAGCACCATAGAGCGCGAAGCCTTTGCCGTGGTCTGGGCACTCAAAAAACTACGACCCTACCTGTTCGGCACTCATTTCAGGGTCCAAACTGACCATCGGCCCTTGCGATGGCTCATGCAGATGCGAGGAGAAAACCCCAAGCTACTGCGGTGGTCAATCTCCCTCCAGGGAATGGACTTCACCATAGAACACCGCCCTGGTACGGACCACGCCAACGCTGACGGCCTCTCCCGGTTCTTCCGCCTCAGCGAAGAGAACCCCCCAAGGTGATGGGCAGTTCTCTCCGGCTTTCAGCTGGGGGGGACGCGTGTTGGACCCGGCCTCGTAGAATGGCCCTCCGTGCCCCCGCACCACCGAAACCTAGTGCCTGCAGCCCCAGCCCGCGGCCCAGCCGACCTTTCCCACCAGGACCCCTGCACCAACCCCGGACATCCCCGTCCATGGCCTCTCTCCTTTCGGCCACCCCGGGCCCGCGTGCCCACTCCCTGCAACAAGATGGCCGCCCGGCTCCAGCGCGACCCGGGCCTCGAGGCGCCACTCTGGCTGGAGGACATCCCGCTTCCAGGGGATGAGAGAGGGAGGAGCAGTTTCTATCGCACCTCTGAACTCCCCTGGGACGATGGGTTTCGATCGGCCCTCCGGCCTCCCTGCGAGCTGGCTCCGTGCCTGCTGGGTGTCTGGGACTCCTCCCGACCCGGCCCTGAAAGGATCAAAAGACAATAGCAGGAAACCCCGACAAGCGGCCCCCAGGTGACAAGACCCCTGCCTGCGCAGACTCCGGACATCAAAGCGGGGTCGACCTATAACAAGGGGTGCTCTGAGACTGTCCGGCAGATTCGACGCTGGAACAACGAGAGCCTGCTGACGTGGTCGCGGCTCCTGGAACTGGAACCCACCTGAGCCCTGCTGAGTGACTCGCGGCTCCCTGAAGATCGTAAGACCTCCGAACTTGTACCTGAGCCCTGCTGAGTGACTCGCGGCTCCCTGAAGATCGTAAGACCTCCGAACTTGTACCTGAGCCCTGCTGAGTGACTCGCGGCTCCCTGAAGATCGTAAGACCTCCGAACTTGTACCTGAGCCCTGCTGAGTGACTCGCGGCTCCCTGAAGATCGTAAGACCTCCGAACTTGTACCTGAGCCCTGCTGAGTGACTCGCGGCTCCCCCAGACTCTCACGGTCCCGCCGGACCCCGACTCCGACCACGTATCTCCCAGCTCGAGGATTGTGGGCTGTGCGCCGGATACGTCCCTGCTTTGAACCGTTACCAGAGACAGTCCCGCTACCCCCTACCTTTCCGAGACTCTTGAGCCCGTGCTCATCTTGTACATATTTGCAGTGATACCTATTGTGATAAAGCTTGTTTCTGAGAATACCCAGTGTGGTCTCTCTGTGTCGTGTGGTGCCAGAAGTACGATCCTAGCTGCGAGATTCCTCCCCCTGGGGAATCTCTCGCCAGTGCCCGGCTACAATACAATACGGATGGGACTCAGGGAAATCAGGACCCCTTTCCGGGCCCCTCTGAGGTCGCCGTCTAACAGGGCAGCAACCCTGGCACACGAGGTGGAGATGGCAAAACTTCATGGGCAGATGGATATGGAAAAACAAAGACTAGCCATGGAAGAAAAGAAACTACAATTAGAGCATGACATGAAGCTGAGGGAGCTGGAGCTGAAAGCAAAAAGTTTGGAGCTTAATCCCTCTGGTGGCAGCACACCGCCAGTACCGGCGGAACCAAGAGTTTATATTCCCAAGGATGTGGTGAAGGAGTTCTTCAAAAATGACGACATCGGGCAGTGGTTCAGAGCCTACGAGGTAGCCATGTCTTCCCACCGGGTCCCTGAGAAAGATTGGGGAGCGGGGTTGTGGGGACGGTTCCTGAGTGAAGGGCGGGACACACTGTTACCTGCTGATGTTCATAATTCTTATGCCCATATGAAGGAAGCATTGATGGCTAGGTATGGGTTGACCCCTGAGTTATATAGACAGAGGTTTAGGGGTTGCACTAAGATTCCCAATAGTACCTATGTGGAGTATGTGACTTTCATTTGCAGAGCGCTGGATGGTTGGGTAAAGGGTAGTAAGGTAAATGATTATCAAGGGCTTCTTGATTTAGTGGCATGGGAGCACTTGTCCAGTAATTGTTTTCCTGAGCTACGCCAGCACCTGATCGATAGTAGGCTGACTAACCCTAGGAAGCTTGCTGAGGAGGCGGACCGCTGGGTCAGTACCAGGGTCCACAAGGGTACCGTGGGGGATTCCGCCAAAGGTGGGCAGGGTCCCCAGCAGAAGAGTGGGGGGGGACAGGGGTAAACAGAAGCAGTTCCAAAAAGGGCCCCAACATAGTCCCCAAGGGAACCAAGGGAAGGGTTCTCAGCCTCCCCCACCCCAGAAACCGACCGGGGCCCCGACAGGTCCTCCTGTTCAAAAGGGGCCCGTAAGATGTTACAGGTGTAACAATTTGGGGCATTTTGCCTCTGATGTAAAGTGTCCATTGTTTGGTAAACCAGCGCCCACTGGTGCTCCACCCCGGCAGGTGACTAGTGTAGCCTTGGGGGAGGAGAGGGATGTCCAAGGTGGGTGGGGTCCCGCAGAGATGTCCCTGGTCTCGCTAGGAGACCGTGAAGTGGTCCCTCCAACCCAGCTGCCTGAGAACACTAAGAAGTACAGGCAGTGGGTGACCATAAATGGCCATAGAGTGGAAGCTCTTAGGGATATAGGAGCCAGTGTGACAGCTGTCAGGTGTCACCTGGTGTCTCAGGAGCAGGTGGTCCCCAACGCATTCTATCCCGTTGTTGCCGCTGACAACACAGAGAGACACTGCAAGGTGGCTCAGGTTCCCTTTGAGTGGGGGGGGGTCTCTGGTACTCTTCAGGTAGCTGTGAGGCCCGCCATGCCTGTAGACTGTTTGTTAGGGAACGATTTGGAGAGCTCACCTTGGGCTAAGGTGGAGCGGAGTGCTCACCTGGAGATGTTGGGTATGCCGGATTGGGCGTGTGTCACCACACGGTCCATGGCAGCCAGTAGAGGTACTCAAGAGGTCCTGGAGCCTGAGAGGGAGGCCCAGGAACCGGCCTCAGAGAGAAGGAGCAAGGGGCGCGGGAAGCCAGCCCCTGAAGTTCCCACGGTCCAGGAGGAAGCAGACCTTGAGGGGGATGCCCTGGAGCCTACAGGGGAGCAGATAGCTGAACTGGGAGACCTGCCGGAGCTGACCCATTGGCAGCAGGAAGGGGGTCCCACCAGGGAGGACTTTTGCAAGGCACAGAAGGAGTGCCCTTCTCTCGTGGGTATGCGGCAGCAGGCTGCAGACCAGGCCGCAGGTGATCAGTCAGGATCACATTTCGTTTACTGGGAGAACGACCTCCTATATACAGAGCCTAAGGTTGCTGAGCCTGGGTCAGCCCGTGCGCTGGTGGTACCCCAGGACTTCAGAGCCTTCCTACTGGGGCTGGCTCACGATGTGCCATTGGCAGGGCATTTGGGGCAGGACAAGACCTTTGAAAGGCTTGTCACCCACTTTTATTGGCCTCAAATGTGCAGGAGTTCAGATACTCACTGCAGGACATGCCAGACTTGCCAGGCAAGTGGAAAGAGTGGAAGGAAGCAGAAGGCTCCACTCCAGCCATTCCCTGTGGTCGGTACCCCATTCCAGCGAGTGGGGATTGACATTGTAGGGCCACTGGACCCCAGGACAGTGATGGGCAATAGGTTCATCCTGGTCCTGGTGGACCATGCCACCCGGTACCCGGAAGCCATTCCTCTAAGGACAGTGACGGCCCCCGTGGTGGGACGGGCACTGATGGGAATTTTCTCCCGAGTGGGATTCCCTCTAGAAGTGGTGTCTGACCGAGGTACCAATTTCATGTCCAAGTACATGAAATCTCTTTGGCAAGAGTGTGGTGTAACCTACAAGTTCACCACCCCTTACCACCCCCAAGGAAACGGGTTGGTTGAGAGATTCAACCGAACCCTCAAAGGCATGATAATGGGCCTGGAAGGAGCCATGAGGCGTAAGTGGGACGTCCTCTTACCATGCCTTCTCTTCGCTTACCGTGAGGTGCCACAGAAGTCTCTGGGGTTCAGTCCCTTTGAGCTTCTGTATGGTCACCCAGTCAGAGGACCTCTAAGTCTGGTCAAAGAAGGCTGGGAGCAATCTCCCAGGAAGCCTCCCCAGAATGTATATAGTTACATGCTGGCCTTCAGGAATCAGACTAGGCGATTCAGGCAACTTGCTGAGGCAAATCTGGAAGCCAGCCAGGAGGAGATGAAGCGGTGGTACGACCAGAACGCCACTCTGGTAGAGCTTCAGCCTGGGCAGAAAGTATGGGTCTTGGCCCCCGTGGAGCCGTGTGCGCTCCAGGATAAGTGGACCGGTCCCTTTGAGGTGGTGGAGCGCAAGAGTCCTGTTACCTACGTGGTGGACCTAAAGTCTCCCAGGAACCCCTTAAGGTTCCTACACGTCAACCGCCTCAAGCCCCACTTGGAGAGGTCCCAAGTGGGCATGCTCTTGGCAACAGATGCTGGAATGGAAGAGGAGACAGAACCTCTTCCTGACCTCCTGTCAGCCAAGGAGCAAGATGGGTCAGTGGAGGGTGTCATCCTCTCTTCCACCCTGACCCCTGAGCAACAGAATGATTGTCGCCAGTTGCTGGGACAATTTTCTGACCTGTTTTCCCTGGTCCCTGGTGTCACTGATTGGTGCGTCCATGATGTGGACACTGGGGATAGTCCACCTGTGCGGCACAAGGCCTACAGGGTGACTGACAGGGTGAGGACATGCATCAAGGAGGAGGTCTCCAAGATGTTTGCACTCGGGGTAATTGAGTCTTCTAGCAGTCCTTGGGCCAGCCCCGTGGTCTTGGTCCCAAAAGCTGCAGCGCCGGGAGCCACACCCGAACTCCGGTTCTGTGTGGACTACAGAGGACTCAATTCGGTCACTAGGACCGACGCACACCCCATCCCCAGAGCTGATGAGCTCATCGATCGGCTAGGGGCTGCCAACTACCTCAGCACGTTTGATTTAACGCCTGGGTATTGGCAGATCGCCTTGACCGAGGGGGCCAAAGAGAGGTCAGCATTTTCCACCCCAGATGGGCACTACCAGTTCCGGGTTATGCCATTTGGGATGAAGAATGCCCCTGCCACCTTCCAGAGATTGGTCAACCAGGTGTTGGCTGGGCTGGATTCGTTCAGTGCAGCCTACCTGGATGACATCGCAGTGTTCAGCTCCACTTGGGAGGAACACTTGCATCACCTCTGGGAAGTGTTGATGGCGCTGCGCAAGGCAGGCCTCACGATCAAGGCGAGTAAGTGCCAGATCGGGCAGGGTTCCGTGGTGTACTTGGGACACCAAGTTGGGAGTGGCCAGGTGGCACCCCTTCAGCCCAAGATAGAAACCATCCTGAATTGGGAGGCGCCCAAAACCCAGACGGAGGTGAGAGCCTTCCTAGGTCTCACCGGGTACTACAGGAGGTTTGTCAAGGGGTATGGCAACATGGTTGCCCCCTTGACAGCGCTGACTTCGAAGAAGCAGCCCAGGAAAGTGATCTGGACTGACACCTGTCAGAAAGATTTTGAGGCCTTGAAAACTGCTATGTGCACGGCGCCCGTGCTCTTGGCTCCCAACTTCTCCAAAGAGTTTATCGTTCAGACAGACGCTTCAGAGCATGGTGTGGGGGCTGTTCTTTCACAGATTAATGAGGAGGGCCTAGATCAACCCGTAGCCTTTCTTAGCAGGAGGTTACTTCCACGGGAACAAAGGTGGAGTGCTATTGAGCGTGAGGCATTTGCTGTGGTCTGGGCGCTGAAGAAGCTAAGACCCTACTTGTTTGGGTCTCACTTCCGGGTTCAGACGGACCACAGGCCCCTCAGATGGTTGATGCATATGAGGGGTGAGAATCCAAAGCTGTTGAGGTGGTCCATTTCCCTACAGGGTATGGATTTCACGGTGGAACATCGCCCTGGTACAGATCACGCCAATGCTGACGGTCTGTCCAGATTTTTCCGCCTTAGTGATGAGGAACTCCCTGGGGTAGGGTAGTTCTCCCCACTTTTCAGCTGGAGGGGACACGTGTTAGACCTGGCCCCTTGGCGTGAGTCTCCCTTCCTCTTTTTGTCGCTGTGCCTCATGTGTTTTTATGGTGTTGGCCGCTCAGCGCGCTGTGCCGCTGCCAACCAGTGTCGCGGTGCGAGTGCTCCCTATGTAAATTGTATATGTTGGTTGGATTCCATGATTGGATTGTTTGATTTACTGTCAGACCCCAGTAAAATGCGCCGGGGGCGCCAGGGCATGTAAATGCGAACAACGCTGGTGGGCTTGCAGCACTGGTTGTGCCACCCACAGAAGCGGCCGGTAAAATATGTCTGAGGTCTGCCATCGCAGAACCTGCGTGCAGTCTGGTACTGACATGCTGACCGGCAAGTGCCCACACTTGCCAGTCCCTAAAACCTTCCCTTAGCTGCATGTTAGTCACCCCTCTGGTAGGCCCACGGGCAGGGTGCGTTGTAAGCCTAAGGTAGGACAAGCCCGGATGCGTGGCATGTCCTAGTAGTGAATTACCGCCATCTTGTTGTTCACTACTGCAAGGCTACCCTGTTCTCATAGGCCAGTATGGGCGGCCTGGATTATTACACCCTATGATCCTAACCGACCCAGGGAACATGGTAGAAGATCGAGTTTAGTATGCCTGAACTCGGAATAATAAGGTACATCTTTTCGCAAGGTTTATTTTAATATTCCGGGTTTGCAAATGCCGCTTTTAGAAAGTTGGCCTTTGCTTGCCTAAACCTTTCAGCCGCCTCTGCGTGATGTGTATCTGATGTCTGGCTGGTATGAGTGACAGGGCTGGGGGAACCCAGATGGGCAGGGCTAGGTAGCCTGGTAATGAATAGGACGATCGACAGGTAGATGGGTGGGAGGAGTGCTCCTAGGCTCTGAATAGGACAGTGCTCTGCTACCTCAATGCCGGCTCCGCCCCCTGTGGAGCGTCTGATGACTCTGCCCTGCACTCTGAAAGAAGAAGCCTGCATCGCGTAAACAAAGTGCTCAGAAACCGGACTGAACTAGGCAAGGGCCCCCCTGGCCTGGAAGAACAAAAGATTTGCTGTATAAATGGAGGAGCCCTGCTCCTGAGAAACGAGATCCGCTTTTGACCAAGAAGAATCTCTGCCTGAGGAGGAGGCACTGGGAAAGCTGTAGGAGGAAGACTGTCCCTATCCTGGGGGATTGGCCTGCAGTGGTGACCTTGCTGCCAAAGGAGAGAAGAGAAACTGTTGCTGAAGACTTTCACTTTACTTTTACTTTCAAGACTTGTGCTTTTCCAAAACGATCTCCAAGGGCTTGGAACTGAGCTTGCCCCCTGAACTGAGCCCCAGGAGCATTGGGCTCTACCTGATCTTCACTCGCCTGCTGCTGGACTGTGGTGTCCTTTCCCTCGCCGGAGCTGTGACCCTCGTGCCCCAGTCCCTCCTTGAGCCGTGACCAGGACTGCTTAGCCGCCCCCGCCTTGGGAAGAGCCTCGCTTGATCGGAGCCGCTCCCCCTACGCTGTGCTGGGCTGCCCCGTCACCTCGCTCGTTGGAGGCTCGCTGTGCACCTTCACCCTCCCGCCGGAATCGGCGTTTGTGAGCATCTCCAAGCCTCGGACGGCCCGGACGTATCTGCGTGCCCGGCTGCCCCGCTTTGTTCACCCGCCACCTGCAACACCCCGCTCTTGTCGTGAGCCTGAAGATCAGACCCCCATCGTGAAGTGTGGGAGCCTCGGACGCCGCCTCGCCCTTCTGTCGAAGGGCCGCTGAAATCCCGCACCCGCCTTTGCGTCAAGAAACAAGGTACTGTACTCACGAACTCGACCGCGAGCTCGCATCGGATCCAGGGTCCGCAACGTTCTTATTTCCCTGTCATCTGCTGTGTGCTTCCTGGGCGCTGCCTCAGCCCAAAGTGCGCTGAGGCCTACAGTTACCTTGTGCCCGCCTAAAGAACTTTCCGTAAAACAAAGAGAACTTTACCGTATTTCCAAGAATTGTGGCCCCATCAGTTCAACGTTACTGGGCCTTGTATTTGAATCTGCTGAATCTACATAAAAGCTTATTTTTATATACTTCCTGATTGGTGTCCGTTTGTGGTGCATGCAAGGGGTTTACTGTATGTGTAATTGCATTTGCTTAACCGTGTACGCCTGAGACTTAGCCTAGACTGCTCGCGCCACGCACCTAGAGGGTGAGCAGGGGTTATTCTGGGGAGTCATCCTTCGCCCTGACAAGAAGTAAAGGGTCCCTGCTTGTTGTGGGTTCACACCTGCGTCAACCGGAGCCCCCTCATTTCTAACACCACCCCTCACATGTCTCTGTCCACTGCAGGGAGTCCTCTGCACCCACCCCTCACATGTCTCTGGCCACTGCTGGGAGTCCTCTGCACCCACCCCTCACATGTCTCTGTCCACTGCTGGGAGTCCTCTGCACCCACCCTTCACATGTCTCTGTCCACTGCTGGGAGTGATAGGCACCCACCCCCATGTCTCTGTCCACTGCTGGGAGTCCTCTGCACCCACCCCTCATATGTCTCTGTCCACTGCTGGGAGTCCTCTGCACCCACCCCTAACATGTCTCTGTCCACTGCTGGTATTCCTCTGCACCCACCCCTCACATGTCTCTGGCCACTGCTGGGAGTGATAGGCACCCACCCCCATGTCTCTGTCCACTGCTGGTATTCCTCTGCACCCACCCCTCACATGTCACTGTCCACTGCTGGGAGTCCTCTGCACCCACCCCTCACATGTCTCTGTCCACTGCTGGGAGTCCTCTGCACCCACCCCTCACATGTCTCTGGCCACTGCTGGGAGTGATAGGCACACACCCCTCATATATGTCTGTCCACTGCTGGGAGTCCTCTGCACCCACCCCACACATGTCTCGGTCCACTGCTGGTATTCCTCTGCACCCACCCCTCACATGTCTCTGTCCACTGCTGGGAGTCCTCTGCACCCACCCCTCACATGTCTCTGTCCACTTCTGTTATTCCTCTGCACCCACCCCTCACATGTCTCTGTCCACTGCTGGAAATTGATAGGCACCCACCCCTCACATGTCTCTGGCCGCTGCTGGGAGTGATAGGCACCCACCCCTCATATGCTTGTCCACTGCTGGGAGTCCTCTGCACCCACCCCTCACATGTCTCTGTCCACTGCTGGTATTCCTCTGCACCCACCCCTCACATGTCTCTGTCCACTGCTGGGAGTCCTCTGCACCCACCCCTCACATGTCTCTGTCCACTGCTGGGAGTCCTCTGCACCCACCCTTCACATGTCTCTGTCCACTGCTGGGAGTGTTAGGCACCCACCCCCATGTCTCTGTCCACAGCTGGGAGTCCTCTGCACCCACCCCTCATATGTCTCTGTTTACTGCTGGGAGTCCTCTGCACCCACCCCTCACATGTCTCTGTCCACTGCTGGTATTCCTCTGCACCCACCCCTCACATGTCTCTGGCCACTGCTGGGAGTGATAGGCACCCACCCCCATGTCTCTGTCCACTGCTGGTATTCCTCTGCACCCACCCCTCACATGTCACTGTCCACTGATGGGAGTCCTCTGCACCCACCCCTCACATGTCTCTGTCCACTGCTGGGAGTCCTCTCCACCCACCCCTCACATGTCTCTGGCTACTGCTGGGAGTGATAGGCACACACCCCTCATATATGTCTGTCCACTGCTGGGAGTCCTCTGCACCCACCCCACACATGTCTCGGTCCACTGCTGGTATTCCTCTGCACCCGCCCCTCACATGTCTCTGTCCACTGCTGGGAGTCCTCTGCACCCACCCCTCACATATCTCTGTCCACTTCTGTTATTCCTCTGCACCCACCCCTCACATGTCTCTGTCCACTGCTGGGAGTGATAGGCACCCACCCCCATGTCTCTGTTCACTGCTGGGAGTCCTCTGCACCCACCCCTCACATGTCTCTGTCCACTGCTGGGAGTCCTCAGCACCCCCCTCACATGTCTCTGTCCACTGCTGGGAGTCCTCTGCACCCACCCCCATATCTCTGTCCACTGCTGGTAGTGATAGGCACCCACCCCTCACATGTCTCGGTCCACTGCTGGGAGTGATAGGCACCCACCCCCATGTTTCTGTCCGCTGCTGGTATTCCTCTGCACCCACCCCTCACATGTCTCTGTCCACTGCTGGGAGTCCTCTGCACCCACCCCTCACATGTCTCTGTCCACTGCTGGGAGTCCTCTGCACCCACCACTCACATGTCTCTGGCCACTGCTGGGAGTGATAGGCACCGACCCCTCATATGTCTGTCCACTGCTGGGAGTCCTCTGCACCCACCCCTCACATGTCTCTGTCCACTGCTGGTATTCCTCTGCACCCACCCCTCACATGTCTCTGTCCACTGCTGTGAGTCCTCTGCACCCACCACTCACATGTCTCTGTCTACTGCTGGGAGTCCTCTGCACCCACCCCT
Organism: Triturus cristatus; assembly: GCF_964204655.1. NCBI lineage: Eukaryota > Metazoa > Chordata > Amphibia > Caudata > Salamandridae > Triturus > Triturus cristatus. The sequence continues at coordinate 458,471,584 of NC_140579.1, read as the reverse complement.
CACATGTCTTTGGACGCTGCTGGGAGTGATAGGCACCCACCCCTCATATGTCTGTCCACTGCTGGGAGTCCTCTGAACCCACCCCTCACATGTCTCTGTCCACTGCTGGTATTCCTCTGCACCCACCCTCACATGTCTATGTACACTGATGGGAGTCCTCTGCACCCACCCCTCACATGTCTCTGTCCACTGCTGGGAGTCCTCTGCACCCACCTTCACATGTCTCTGTCCACTGCTGGGAGTCCTCTGCACCCACCCCTCACATGTCTCTGTCCACTGCTGGGAGTGATAGGCACCCACCCCCATGTCTCTGTCCACTGCTGGGAGTCCTCTGCACCCACCCCTCATATGTCTCTGTCCACTGCTGGGAGTCCTCTGCACCCACCCCTCACATGTCTCTGTCCACTGCTGGGAGTCCTCTGCACCCACCCCTATATCTCTGTCCACTGCTGGTAGTGATAGGCACCCACCCCTCACATGTCTCGGTCCACTGCTGGGAGTGATAGGCACCCACCCCCATGTCTCTGTCCACTGCTGGTATTCCTCTGCACCCACCCCTCACATGTCTCTGTCCACTGCTGGGAGTCCTCTGCACCCACCCCTCACATGTCTCTGTCCACTGCAGGGAGTCCTCTGCACCCACCCCTCACATGTCTCTGGCCACTGCTGGGAGTGATAGGCACACACCCCTCATATATGTCTGTCCGCTGCTAGGAGTCCTCTGCACCCATCCCACACATGTCTCTGTCCACTGCTGGTATTCCTCTGCACCCACCGCTCACATGTCTCTGTCTACTGCTGGGAGTCCTCTGCACCCACCTCTCACATGTCTCTGTCCACTGCTGGGAGTCCTCTGCACCCACCCCTCACATGTCTCTGTCCACTTCTGGTATTCCTCTGCACCCACCCCTCACATGTCTCTGTCCACTGCTGGGAGTGATAGGCACCCACCCCCATGTCTCTGTCCACTGCTGGGAGTCCTCTGCACCCACCCCTCACATGTCTCTGTCCACTGCTGGTATTCCTCTGCACCCACCCCTCACAAGTCTCTGTCCACTGCTGGGAGTCCTCTGCCCCCACCCCTCACATGTCTCTGTCCACTGCTTGGAGTCCTCTCCACCCACCCCTCACATGTCTCTGTCCACTGCTGGTATTCCTCTGCTCCCACCCCTCACATGTCTCTGTCCACTGCTGGGAGTGATAGCCACCCACCCCCATGTCTCTGTCCAATGCTGGGAGTCTTCTGCACCCACCCCTCACATGTCTCTGTCCACTGCTGGGAGTCCTCTGCACCCACCCCCATATCTCTGTCCACTGCTGGTAGTGATAGGCACCCACCCCTCATATGTCTCGGTCCACTGCTGAGAGTGATAGGCACCCACCCCCATGTCTCTGTCCACTGCTGGGACTCCTCTGCACCCACCCCTCACATGTCTCGGTCCACTGATGGGAGTGATAGGCACCCACCCCCATGTCTCTGTCCACTCCTGGGAGTCCTCTGCACCCACCCCTCACATGTCTCTGTCCACTGCTGGGAGTCCTCTGCACCCACCCCTCACATGTCTCTGTCCACTGCTGGTATTCCTCTGCACCCACCCCTCACATGTCTCTGTCCACTGCTGGGAGTCCTCTGCACCCACCCCCATATCTCTGTCCACTGCTGGTAGTGATAGGCACCCACCCCTCACATGTCTCGGTCCACTGCTGGGAGTGATAGGCACCCACCCCCATGTCTCTGTCCACTGCTGGGAGTCCTCTGCACCCACCCCTCACATGTCTCTGGCCACTGCTGGGAGTGATAGGCACCCACCCCTCATATATCTGTCCACTGCTGGGAGTCCTCTGCACCCACCCCTCACATGTCTCTGTCCACTGCTGGTATTCCTCTGCACCCACCCCTCACATGTCTCTGTCCACTGCTGGTATTCCTCTGCACCCACCCCTCACATGGCTCTGCCCACTGCTGGGAGTGATAGGCACCCACTGACATGTCTCTGTCCACTGCTGGGAGTCCTCTGCACCCACCACTCACATGTCTCTGTCCACTGCTGGGAGTCCTCTGCACCCACCCCTCACATGTCTCTGTCCACTGCTGGGAGTCCTCTGCACCCACCCCTCACATGTCGCTGTCCACTGCTGGGAGCCCTCTGCACCCATCCCTCACATGTCTCTGTCCACTGCTGGGAGTGATAGGCACCCACCCCCATGTCTCTGTTCACTGCTGGGAGTCCTCTGCACCCACCCCTCACATGTCTCTGTCCACTGCTGGGAGTCCTCAGCACCCCCCTCACATGTCTCTGTCCACTGCTGGGAGTCCTCTGCACCCACCCCCATATCTCTGTCCACTGCTGGTAGTGATAGGCACCCACCCCTCACATGTCTCGGTCCACTGCTGGGAGTGATAGGCACCCACCCCCATGTTTCTGTCCGCTGCTGGTATTCCTCTGCACCCACCCCTCACATGTCTCTGTCCACTGCTGGGAGTCCTCTGCACCCACCCCTCACATGTCTCTGTCCACTGCTGGGAGTCCTCTGCACCCACCACTCACATGTCTCTGGCCACTGCTGGGAGTGATAGGCACCGACCCCTCATATGTCTGTCCACTGCTGGGAGTCCTCTGCACCCACCCCTCACATGTCTCTGTCCACTGCTGGTATTCCTCTGCACCCACCCCTCACATGTCTCTGTCCACTGCTGTGAGTCCTCTGCACCCACCACTCACATGTCTCTGTCTACTGCTGGGAGTCCTCTGCACCCACCCCTCACATGTCTTTGGACGCTGCTGGGAGTGATAGGCACCCACCCCTCATATGTCTGTCCACTGCTGGGAGTCCTCTGAACCCACCCCTCACATGTCTCTGTCCACTGCTGGTATTCCTCTGCACCCACCCTCACATGTCTATGTACACTGATGGGAGTCCTCTGCACCCACCCCTCACATGTCTCTGTCCACTGCTGGGAGTCCTCTGCACCCACCTTCACATGTCTCTGTCCACTGCTGGGAGTCCTCTGCACCCACCCCTCACATGTCTCTGTCCACTGCTGGGAGTGATAGGCACCCACCCCCATGTCTCTGTCCACTGCTGGGAGTCCTCTGCACCCACCCCTCATATGTCTCTGTCCACTGCTGGGAGTCCTCTGCACCCACCCCTCACATGTCTCTGTCCACTGCTGGGAGTCCTCTGCACCCACCCCTATATCTCTGTCCACTGCTGGTAGTGATAGGCACCCACCCCTCACATGTCTCGGTCCACTGCTGGGAGTGATAGGCACCCACCCCCATGTCTCTGTCCACTGCTGGTATTCCTCTGCACCCACCCCTCACATGTCTCTGTCCACTGCTGGGAGTCCTCTGCACCCACCCCTCACATGTCTCTGTCCACTGCAGGGAGTCCTCTGCACCCACCCCTCACATGTCTCTGGCCACTGCTGGGAGTGATAGGCACACACCCCTCATATATGTCTGTCCGCTGCTAGGAGTCCTCTGCACCCATCCCACACATGTCTCTGTCCACTGCTGGTATTCCTCTGCACCCACCGCTCACATGTCTCTGTCTACTGCTGGGAGTCCTCTGCACCCACCTCTCACATGTCTCTGTCCACTGCTGGGAGTCCTCTGCACCCACCCCTCACATGTCTCTGTCCACTTCTGGTATTCCTCTGCACCCACCCCTCACATGTCTCTGTCCACTGCTGGGAGTGATAGGCACCCACCCCCATGTCTCTGTCCACTGCTGGGAGTCCTCTGCACCCACCCCTCACATGTCTCTGTCCACTGCTGGTATTCCTCTGCACCCACCCCTCACAAGTCTCTGTCCACTGCTGGGAGTCCTCTGCCCCCACCCCTCACATGTCTCTGTCCACTGCTTGGAGTCCTCTCCACCCACCCCTCACATGTCTCTGTCCACTGCTGGTATTCCTCTGCTCCCACCCCTCACATGTCTCTGTCCACTGCTGGGAGTGATAGCCACCCACCCCCATGTCTCTGTCCAATGCTGGGAGTCTTCTGCACCCACCCCTCACATGTCTCTGTCCACTGCTGGGAGTCCTCTGCACCCACCCCCATATCTCTGTCCACTGCTGGTAGTGATAGGCACCCACCCCTCATATGTCTCGGTCCACTGCTGAGAGTGATAGGCACCCACCCCCATGTCTCTGTCCACTGCTGGGACTCCTCTGCACCCACCCCTCACATGTCTCGGTCCACTGATGGGAGTGATAGGCACCCACCCCCATGTCTCTGTCCACTCCTGGGAGTCCTCTGCACCCACCCCTCACATGTCTCTGTCCACTGCTGGGAGTCCTCTGCACCCACCCCTCACATGTCTCTGTCCACTGCTGGTATTCCTCTGCACCCACCCCTCACATGTCTCTGTCCACTGCTGGGAGTCCTCTGCACCCACCCCCATATCTCTGTCCACTGCTGGTAGTGATAGGCACCCACCCCTCACATGTCTCGGTCCACTGCTGGGAGTGATAGGCACCCACCCCCATGTCTCTGTCCACTGCTGGGAGTCCTCTGCACCCACCCCTCACATGTCTCTGTCCACTGCTGGTATTCCTCTGCACCCACCCCTCACATGTCTCTGTCCACTGCTGGTATTCCTCTGCACCCACCCCTCACATGGCTCTGCCCACTGCTGGGAGTGATAGGCACCCACTGACATGTCTCTGTCCACTGCTGGGAGTCCTCTGCACCCACCACTCACATGTCTCTGTCCACTGCTGGGAGTCCTCTGCACCCACCCCTCACATGTCTCTGTCCACTGCTGGGAGTCCTCTGCACCCACCCCTCACATGTCGCTGTCCACTGCTGGGAGCCCTCTGCACCCATCCCTCACATGTCTCTGTCCACTGCTGGTATTCCTCTGCACCCACCCCTCACATGTCTCCGTCCACTGCTGGGAGTGATAGGCACCCACCCTCATGTCTCTGTCCACTGCTGGGAGTCCTCTGCACCCACCCCTCACATGTCTCTGTCCACTGCTGGGAGTCCTCTGCACCCACCCCTCACATGTCTCTGTCCACTGCTGGGAGTCCTCTGCACCCACCCCTCACATGTCTCTGTCCACTTCTGGTATTCCTCTGCACCCACCCCTCACATGTCTCTGTCCACTGCTGGTAGTGATTGGCACCCACCCCCATGTCTCTGTCCACTGCTGGGAGTCCTCTGCACCCACCCCTCACATGTCTCTGTCCACTGCTGGTATTCCTCTGCACCCACCCCTCACATGTCTCTGTCCACTGCTGGGAGTCCTCTGCACCCACCCCTCACATGTCTCTGTCCACTGCTTGCAGTCCTCTGCACCCACCCCTCACATGTCTCTGTCCACTGCTGGTATTCCTCTGCACCCACCCCTCACATGTCTCTGTCCACTGCTGGGAGTGATAGGCACCCACCCTCATATCTCTGTCCACTGCTGGGAGTCCTATGCACCCACCCCTCACATGTCTCTGTCCACTGATGGGAGTCTTCTGCACCCACCCCTCACATGTCTCTGTCCACTGCTGGGAGTCCTCTGCACCCACCCCCATATCTCTGTCCACTGCTGGTAGTGATAGGCACCCACCCCTCATATGTCTCGGTCCACTGCTGGGAGTGATAGGCACCCACCCCCATGTCTCTGTCCACTGCTGGGAGTCCTCTGCACCCACCGCTCACATGTCTCGGTCCACAGATGGGAGTGATAGGCACCCACCCCCATGTCTCTGTCCACTGCTGGGAGTCCTCTGCACCCACCCCTCACATGTCTCTGTCCACTGCTGGGAGTCCTCTGCACCCACCCCTCACATGTCTCTGTCCACTGCTGGTATTCCTCTGCACCCACCCCTCACATGTCTCTGTCCACTGCTGGGAGTCCTCTGCACCCACCCCCATATCTCTGTCCACTGCTGGTAGTGATAGGCACCCACCCCTCACATGTCTCGGTCCACTGCTGGGAGTGATAGGCACCCACCCCCATGTCTCTGCCCACTGCTGGGAGTCCTCTGCACCCACCCCTCACATGTCTCTGTCCACTGCTGGAAATCCTCTGCACCCACTCCTCAAATGTCTCTGTCCACTGCTGGGAGTCCTCTGTACCCTCCCCTCACATGTCTCTGTCCACTGCTGGGAGTCCTCTGCACCCACCTCTCACATGTCTCTGTCCACTGCTGGGAGTCTTCTGCACCCACCCCTCACATGTCTCTGTCCACTGCTGGGAGTCCTCTGCACCCACCCCCATATCTCTGTCCACTGCTGGTAGTGATAGGCACCCACCCCTCATAAGTATCGGTCCACTGCTGGGAGTGATAGGCACCCACCCCCATGTCTCTGTCCACTGCTGGGAGTCCTCTGCACCCACCCCTCACATGTCTCTGTCCACTGCTGGGAGTCCTCTGCTCCCACACCTCACATGTCTCTGTCCACTGCTGGTATTCCTCTGCACCCACCCCTCACATGTCTCTGTCCACTGCTGGGAGTCCTCTGCACCCACCCCCATATCTCTGTCCACTGCTGGTAGTGATAGGCACCCACCCCTCACATGTCTCGGTCCACTGCTGGGAGTGATAGGCACCCACCCCATGTCTCTGTCCACTGCTGGGAGTCCTCTGCACCCACCCCTCACATGTCTCTGTCCACTGCTGGGAGTCCTCTGCACCCACTCCTCAAATGTCTCTGTCCACTGCTGGGAGTCCTCTGTACCCTCCCCTCACATGTCTCTGTCCACTGCTGGGAGTCCTCTGCACCCCCCCTCACATGTCTCTGTCCACTGCTGGGAGTCCTCTGCACCCACCCCTCACATGTCTCGGTCCACTGCTGGGAGTGATAGGCACCCACCCCCATGTCTCTGTCCACTGCTGGTAGTCCTCTGCACCCACCCCTCATATGTCTCTGTCCACTGCTGGGAGTCCTCTGCACCCACCCCTCACATGTCTCTGTCCACTGCTGGGAGTCCTCTGCACCCACCCCTATATCTCTGTCCACTGCTGGTAGTGATAGGCCCCCACCCCTCACATGTCTCGGTCCACTGCTGGGAGTGATAGGCACCCACCCCCATGTCTCTGTCCACTGCTGGTATTCCTCTGCACCCACCCCTCACATGTCTCTGTCCACTGCTGGGAGTCCTCTGCACCCAACCCTCACATGTCTCTGTCCACTGCTGGGAATCCTCTACACCCACCCCTCACATGTCTCTGGCCACTGCTGGGAGTGATAGGCACCCACCCCTCATATATGTCTGTCCACTGCTGGGAGTCCTCTGCACCCACCCCTCACATGTCTCTGTCCACTGCTGGTATTCCTCTGCACCCACCCTCACATGTCTCTGTACACTGATGGGAGTCCTCTGCACCCACCCCTCACATGTCTCTGTCCACTGCTGGGATTCATCTGCACCCACCTTCACATGTCTCTGTCCACTGCTGGGAGTCCTATGCACCCACCCCTCACATGTCTCTATCCACTGCTGGGAGTGATAGGCACCCACCCCCATGTCTCTGTCCACTGCTGGGAGTCCTCTGCACCCACCCCTCATATGTCTCTGTCCACTGCTGGGAGTCCTCTGCACCTACCCCTCACATGTCTCTGTCCACTGCTGGGAGTCCTCTGCACCCACCCCTATATCTCTGTCCACTGCTGGTAGTGATAGGCACCCACCCCTCACATGTCTCGGTCCACTGCTGGGAGTGATAGGCACCCACCCCCATGTCTCTGTCCACTGCTGGTATTCCTCTGCACCCACCCCTCACATGTCTCTGTCCACTGCTGGGAGTCCTCTGCACCCACCCTTCACATGTCTCTGTCCACTGCTGGGAGTGATAGGCACCCACCCCCATGTCTCTGTCCACTGCTGGGAGTCCTCTCCACCCACCCCTCATATGTCTCTGTCCACTGCTGGGAGTCCTCTGCACCCACCCCTCACATGTCTCTGTCCACTGCTGGTATTCCTCTGCACCCACCCCTCACATGTCTCTGGCCACTGCTGGGAGTGATAGGCACCCACCCCCATGTCTCTGTCCACTGCTTGTATTCCTCTGCACCCACCCCTCACATGTCACTGTCCACTGCTGGGAGTCCTCTGCACCCACCCCTCACGTGTCTCTGTCCACTGCTGGGAGTCCTCTGCACCCACCCCTCACATGTCTCTGGCCACTGCTGGGAGTGATAGGCACACACCCCTCATATATGTCTGTCCACTGCTGGGAGTCCTCTGCACCCACCCCACACATGTCTCGGTCCACTGCTGGTATTCCTCTGCATCCACCCCTCACTTGTCTCTGTCCACTGCTGGGAGTCCTCTGCACCCACCCCTCACATGTCTCTGTCCACTTCTGTTATTCCTCTGCACCCACCCCTCACATGTCTCTGTCCACTGCTGGGAGTGATAGGCACCCACCCCTCACATGTCTCTGGCCGCTGCTGGGAGTGATAGGCACCCACCCCTCATATGCTTGTCCACTGCTGGGAGTCCTCTGCACCCACCCCTCACATGTCTCTGTCCACTGCTGGTATTCCTCTGCACCCACCCCTCACATGTCTCTGTCCACTGCTGGGAATCCTCTGCACCCACCCCTCACATGTCTCTGTCCACTGCTGGGAGTCCTCTGCACCCACCCTTCACATGTCTCTGTCCACTGCTGGGGAGTGTTAGGCACCCACCCCCATGTCTCTGTCCACTGCTGAGAGTCCTCTGCACCCACCCCTCATATGTCTCTGTCCACTGCTGGGAGTCCTCTGCACCCACCCCTCACATGTCTCTGTCCACTGCTGGTATTCCTCTGCACCCACCCCTCACATGTCTCTGGCCACTGCTGGGAGTGATAGGCACCCACCCCCATGTCTCTGTCCACTGCTGGTATTCCTCTGCACCCATCCCTCACATGTCACTGTCCACTGCTGGGAGTCCTCTGCACCCACCCCTCACATGTCTCTGTCCACTGCTGGGAGTCCTCTGCACTCACCCCTCACATGTCTCTGGCTACTGCTGGGAGTGATAGGCACACACCCCTCATATATGTCTGTCCACTGCTGGGAGTCCTCTGCACCCACCCCACACATGTCTCGGTCCACTGCTGGTATTCCGCTGCACCAACCCCTCACATGTCTCTGTCCACTGCTGGGAGTCCTCTGCACCCACCCCTCACATGTCTCTGTCCACTTCTGTTATTCCTCTGCACCCACCCCTCACATGTCTCTGTCCACTGCTGGGAGTGATAGGCACCCACCCCCATGTCTCTGTCCACTGCTGGGAGTCCTCTGCACCCACCCCTCACATGTCTCTGTCCACTGCTGGGAGTCCTCAGCACCCCCCTCACATGTCTCTGTCCACTGCTGGGAGTCCTCTGCACCCACCCCCATATCTCTGTCCACTGCTGGTAGTGATAGGCACCCACCCCTCACATGTCTCGGTCCACTGCTGGGAGTGATAGGCACCCACCCCCATGTCTCTGTCTGCTGCTGGTATTCCTCTGCACCCACCCCTCACATGTCTCTGTCCACTGCTGGGAGTCCTCTGCACCCACCCCTCACATGTCTCTGTCCACTGCTGGGAGTCCTCTGCACCCACCACTCACATGTCTCTGGCCACTGCTGGGAGTGATAGGCACCCACCCCTCATATGTCTGTCCACTGCTGGGAGTCCTCTGCACCCACCCCTCACATGTCTCTGTCCACTGCTGGTATTCCTCTGCACCCACCCCTCACATGTCTCTGTCCACTGCTGTGAGTCCTCTGCACCCACCACTCACATGTCTCTGTCCACTGCTGGGAGTCCTCTGCACCCACCCCTCACATGTCTTTGGACGCTGCTGGGAGTGATAGGCACCCACCCCTCATTTGTCTGTCCACTGCTAGGAGTCCTCTGCACCCACCCCTCACATGTCTCTGTCCACTGCTGGTATTCCTCTGCACCCACCCTCACATGTCTATGTACACTGATGGGAGTCCTCTGCACCCACCCCTCACATGTCTCTGTCCACTGCTGGGAGTCCTCTGCACCCACCTTCACATGTCTCTGTCCACTGCTGGGAGTCCTCTGCACCCACCCCTCACATGTCTCTGCCCACTGCTGGGAGTGATAGGCACCCACCCCCATGTCTCTGTCCACTGCTGGGAGTCCTCTGCACCCACCCCTCATATGTCTCTGTCCACTGCTGGGAGCCCTCTGCACCCACCCCTCACATGTCTCTGTCCACTGCTGGGAGTCCTCTGCACCCACCCCTATATCTCTGTCCACTGCTGGTAGTGATAGGCACCCACCCCTCACATGTCTCGGTCCACTGCTGGGAGTGATAGGCACCCACCCCCATGTCTCTGTCCACTGCTGGTATTCCTCTGCACCCACCCCTCACATGTCTCTGTCCACTGCTGGGAGTCCTCTGCACCCACCCCTCACATGTCTCTGTCCACTGCAGGGAGTCCTCTGCACCCACCCCTCACATGTCTCTGGCCACTGCTGGGAGTGATAGGCACACACCCCTCATATATGTCTGTCCACTGCTGGGAGTCCTCTGCACCCATCCCACACATGTCTCTGTCCACTGCTGGTATTCCTCTGCACCCACCCCGCACATGTCTCTGTCCACTGCTGGGAGTCCTCTGCACCCACCTCTCACATGGCTCTGTCCACTGCTGGGAGTCCTCTGCACCCACCCCTCACATGTCTCTGTCCACTTCTGGTATTCCTCTGCACCCACCCCTCACATGTCTCTGTCCACTGCTGGGAGTGATAGGCACCCACCCCCATGTCTCTGTCCACTGCTGGAAGTCCTCTGCACCCACCCCTCACATGTCTCTGTCCACTGCTGGTATTCCTCTGCACCCACCCCTCACAAGTCTCTGTCCACTGCTGGGAGTCCTCTGCACCCACCCCTCACATGTCTCTGTCCACTGCTTGGAGTCCTCTCCACCCACCCCTCACATGTCTCTGTCCACTGCTGGTATTCCTCTGCACCCACCCCTCACATGTCTCTGTCCACTGCTGGGAGTGATAGGCACCCACCCCCATGTCTCCGTCCACTGATGTGAGTCCTCTGCACCCACCCGTCACATGTCTCTGTCTACTGCTGGTATTCCTCTGCACCCACCCCTCACATGTCTCTGTCCACTGCTGGCAGTCCTCTGCACCCACCCCTCACATGTCTCTGTCCACTGCTGAGAGTCCTCTGCACCCACCCCTCACATGTCTCTGGCCACTGCTGGGAGTGATAGGCACCCACCCCCATGTCTCTGTCCACTGCTGGGAGTCCTCTGCACCCACCCCTCACATGTCTCTGGCCACTGCTGGTATTCCTCTGCACCCACCCATCACATGTCTCTGTCCACTGCTGGGAGTCCTTTGCACCCACCCCTCACATGTCTCTGTCCACTGCTTGTAGTGTTAGGCACCCACCCCTCACATGTCTCTGTCCACTGCTGGGAGTCCTCCGCACCTACCCCTCACATGTCTCTGTCCACTGCTGTGAGTCCTCTGCACCCACCCCACACATGTCTCTGTCCACTGCTGGTATTCCTCTGCACCCTCCCCTCACATGTCTCTGGCCACTGCTGGGAGTGATAGGCACCCACCCCCATGTCTCTGTCCACTGCTGGTATTCCTCTGCACCCACCCCTCACATGTCACTGTCCACTGCTGGGAGTCCTCTGCACCCACCCCTCACATGTCTCTGTCCACTGCTGGGAGTCCTCTGCACCCACCCCTCACATGTCTCTGTCCACTTCTGTTATTCCTCTGCACCCACCCCTCACATGTCTCTGTCCACTGCTGGGAGTGATAGGCACCCACCCCCATGTCTCTGTCCACTGCTGGGAGTCCTCTGCACCCACCCCTCACATGTCTCTGTCCACTGCTAGGAGTCCTCAGCACCCCCCTCACATGTCTCTGTCCACTGCTGGGAGTCCTCTGCACCCACCCCCATATCTCTGTCCACTGCTGGTAGTGATAGGCACCCACCCCTCACATGTCTCGGTCCACTGCTGGGAGTGATAGGCACCCACCCCCATGTCTCTGTCTGCTGCTGGTATGCCTCTGCACCCACCCCTCACATGTCTCTGTCCACTGCTGGGAGTCCTCTGCACCCACCCCTCACATGTCTCTGTCCACTGCTGGGAGTCCTCTGCACCCACCACTCACATGTCTCTGGCCACTGCTGGGAGTGATAGGCACCCACCCCTCATATGTCTGTCCACTGCTGGGAGTCCTCTGCACCCACCCCTCACATGTCTCTGTCCACTGCTGGTATTCCTCTGCACCCACCCCTCACATGTCTCTGTCCACTGCTGTGAGTCCTCTGCACCCACCACTCACATGTCTCTGTCCACTGCTGGGAGTCCTCTGCACCCACCCCTCACATGTCTTTGGACGCTGCTGGGAGTGATAGGCACCCACCCCTCATATGTCTGTCCACTGCTGGGAGTCCTCTGCACCCACCCCTCACATGCCTCTGTCCACTGCTGGTATTCCTCTGCACCCACCCTCACATGTCTATGTACACTGATGGGAGTCCTCTGCACCCACCCCTCACATGTCTCTGTCCACTGCTGGGAGTCCTCTGCACCCACCTTCACATGTCTCTGTCCACTGCTGGGAGTCCTCTGCACCCACCCCTCACATGTCTCTGCCCACTGCTGGGAGTGATAGGCACCCACCCCCATGTCTCTGTCCACTGCTGGGAGTCCTCTGCACCCACCCCTCATATGTCTCTGTCCACTGCTGGGAGTCCTCTGCACCCACCCCTCAGATGTCTCTGTCCACTGCTGGGAGTCCTCTGCACCCACCCCTATATCTCTGTCCACTGCTGGTAGTGATAGGCACCCACCCCTCACATGTCTCGGTCCACTGCTGGGAGTGATAGGCACCCACCCCCATGTCTCTGTCCACTGCTGGTATTCCTCTGCACCCACCCCTCACATGTCTCTGTCCACTGCTGGGAGTCCTCTGCACCCACCCCTCACATGTCTCTGTCCACTGCAGGGAGTCCTCTGCACCCACCCCTCCCATGTCTCTGGCCACTGCTGGGAGTGATAGGCACACACCCCTGATATATATGTCTGTCCACTGCTGGGAGTCCTCTGCACCCATCCCACACATGTCTCTGTCCACTGCTGGTATTCCTCTGCACCCACCCCGCACATGTCTCTGTCCACTGCTGGGAGTCCTCTGCACCCACCTCTCACATGTCTCTGTCCACTGCTGGGAGTCCTCTGCACCCACCCCTCACATGTCTTTGTCCACTTCTGGTATTCCTCTGCACCCACCCCTCACATGTCTCTGTCCACTGCTGGGAGTGATAGGCACCCACCCCCATGTCTCTGTCCACTGCTGGAAGTCCTCTGCACCCACCCCTCACATGTCTCTGTCCACTGCTGGTATTCCTCTGCACCCACCCCTCACAAGTCTCTGTCCACTGCTGGGAGTCCTCTGCACCCACCCCTCACATGTCTCTGTCCACTGCTTGGAGTCTTCTCCACCCACCCCTCACATGTCTCTGTCCACTGCTGGTATTCCTCTGCACCCACCCATCACATGTCTCTGTCCACTGCTGGGAGTGATAGGCACCCACCCCCATGTCTCCGTCCACTGATGTGAGTCCTCTGCACCCACCGTCACATGTCTCTGTCCACTGCTGGTATTCCTCTGCACCCACCCCTCACATGTCTCTGTCCACTGCTGGCAGTCCTCTGCACCCACCCCTCACATGTCTCTGTCCACTGCTGAGATTCCTCTGCACCCACCCCTCACATGTCTCTGGCCAATGCTGGGAGTGATAGGCACCCACCCCCATGTCTCTGTCCACTGCTGGGAGTCCTCTGCACCCACCCCTCACATGTCTCTGTCCACTGCTGGTATTCCTCTGCACCCACCCATCACATGTCTCTGTCCACTGCTGGGAGTCCTTTGCACCCACCCCTCACATGTCTCTGTCCACTGCTTGTAGTGTTAGGCACCCACCCCTCACATGTCTCTGTCCACTGCTGGGAGTCCTCCGCACCCACCCCTCACATGTCTCCGTCCACTGCTGTGAGTCCTCTGCACCCACTCCACACATGTCTCTGTCCACTGCTGGTATTCCTCTGCACCCACCTCTCACATGTCTCTGTCCACTGCTGGGAGTGATAGGCACCCACCCCCATGTCTCTGTCCACTGCTGGGAGTCCTCTGCACCCACCCCTCACATGTCTCTTTCCACTGCTGGCAGTCCTCTGCACCCATCCCCATGTCTCTGTCCACTGCTGGGAGTCCTCTGCACACACCCCTCACATGTCTCTGTCCACTGCTAGGAGTCCTCTGCACCCACCCCTCACACGTCTCTGGCCACTGCTGGGAGTGATAGGCACCCACCCCTCATATGTCTGTCCACTGCTGGGAGTCCTCTGCACCCACCCCTCACATGTCTCTGTCCACTGCTGGTATTCCTCTGCACCCACCCCTCACATGTCTCTGTCCACTGCTGGGAGTCCTCTGCACCCACCCCTCACATGTCTCTGTCCACTGCTGGGAGTCCTCTGCACCCACCCCTCACATGTCTCTGTCCACTGCTGGTATTCCTCTGCACCCACCCCTCACATGTATATGTCCATTGCTGATAGTGATAGGCACCCACCCCCATGTCTCCGTCCACTGATGTGAGTCCTCTGCACCCACCCGTCACATGTCTCTGTCCACTGCTGGTATTCCTCTGCACCCACCCCTCACATGTCTCCGTCCACTGCTGGGAGTGATAGGCACTCACCCCCATGTCTCTGTCCACTGCTCAGAGTCCTCTGCACCCACCCCTCACATGTCTCTGTCCACTGCTGGTATTCCTCTGCACCCACCCCTCACATGTCTCTGTCCACTGCTGGGAGTCCTTTGCACCCACCCCTCACATGTCTCTGTCCACTGCTTGTAGTGTTAGGCACCCACCCCTCACATTTCTCTGTCCACTGCTGGGAGTCCTCCGCACCCACCCCTCACATGTCTCTGTTCACTGCTGGGAGTCCTCTGCACCCACCCCTCACATGTCTCTGGCCACTGCTGGTATTCCTCTGCACCCACCCCTCACATTTCTCTGTCCACTGCTGGGAGTGATAGGCACCCACCCCCATGTCTCTGTCCACTGCTGGGAGTCCTCTGCAGCCACCCCTCACATGTCTCTTTCCACTGCTGGCAGTCCTCTGCACCCATCCCCATGTCTCTGTCCACTGCTGGGAGTCCTCTGCACACACCCCTCACATGTCTCTGTCCACTGCTAGGAGTCCTCTGCACCCACCCCTCACATGTCTCTGGCCACTGCTGGGAGTGATAGGCACCCACCCCTCATATGTCTGTCCACTGCTGGGAGTCCTCTGCACCCACCCCTCACATGTCTCTGTCCACTGCTAGTATTCCTCTGCACCCACCCCTCACATGTCTCTGTACACTGCTGGGAGTCCTCTGCACCCACCCCTCACATGTCTCTGTCCACTGCTGGGAGTCCTCTGCACCCACCCCTCACATGTCTCTGTCCACTGCTGGTATTCCTCTGCACCCTACCCTCACATGTATATGTCCATTGCTGGGAGTGATAGGCACCCACCCCTATGTCTCCGTCAACTGATGTGAGTCCTCTGCACCCACCCGTCACATGTCTCTTTCCACTGCTGGTATTCCTCTGCACCCACCCCTCACCTTTCTCTGTCCACTGCTGGGAGTCCTCTGCACCCACCCCACACATGTCTCTGTCCACTGCTGGGAGTCCTCTGCACCCACCCCTCACCTGTCTCTGTCCACTGCTGGGAGTCCTCTGCACCCACCCCTCACATGTCTCTGTCCACTGCTGGTATTCCTCTGCACCCACCCCTCACATGTCTCTGTCCACTGCCGGGAGTGATAGGCACCCACCCCCATGTCTCTGTCCACTGATGTGAGTCCTCTGCACCCACCCGTCACATGTCTCTGTCCACTGCTGGTATTCCTCTGCACCCACCCCTCACATGTCTCTGTCCACTGCTGGCAGTCCTCTGCACCCACCCCTCACATGTCTCTGTCCACTGCTGAGAGTCCTCTGCACCCACCCCTCACATGTCTCTGGCCACTGCTTGTAGTGTTAGGCACCCACCCCTCAAATGTCTCTGTCCACTGCTGGGAGTCCTCCGCACCCACCCCTCACATGTCTCTGTCCACTGCTGTGAGTCCTCTGCACCCACCCCACACATGTCTCTGTCCACTGCTGGTATTCCTCCGCACCCACCCCTCACATGTCTCTGTCCACTGCTGTGAGTCCTCTGCACCCACCCCACACATGTCTCTGTCCACTGCTGGTATTCCTCTGCACCCACCCCTCACATGTCTCTTTCCACTGCTGGCAGTCCTCTGCACCCATCCCCATGTCTCTGTCCACTGCTGGGAGTCCTCTGCACACACCCCTCACATGTCTCTGTCCACTGCTAGGAGTCCTCTGCACCCACCCCTCACATGTCTCTGGCCACTGCTGGGAGTGATAGGCACCCACCCCTCATATGTCTGTCCACTGCTGGGAGTCCTCTGCACCCACCCTTCACATGTCTCTGTCCACTGCTGGGAGTCCTCTGCACCCACCCCTCACATGTCTCTGTCCACTGCTGGGAGTCCTCTGCACCCACCCTTCACATGTCTCTGTCCACTGCTGGTATTCCTCTGCACCCACCCCTCACATGTATATGTCCATTGCTGGGAGTGATAGGCACCCACCCCCATGTCTCCGTCCACTGATGTGAGTCCTCTGCACCCACCCGTCACATGTCTCTTTCCACTGCTGGTATTCCTCTGCACCCACCCCTCACATGTCTCCGTCCACTGCTGGGAGTGATAGGCACTCAACCCCCATGTCTCTGTCCACTGCTGAGAGTCCTCTGCACCCACCCCTCACATGTCTCTGTCCACTGCTGGTATTCCTCTGTACCCACCCCTCACATGTCTCTGTCCACTGCTGGGAGTCCTTTGCACCCACCCCTCACATGTCTCTGTCCACTGCTTGTAGTGTTAGGCACCCACCCCTCACATGTCTCTGTCCACTGCTGGGAGTCCTCCGCACCCACCCCTCACATGTCTCTGTTCACTGCTGGGAGTCCTCTGCACCCACCCCTCACATGTCTCTGTCCACTGCTGGTATTCCTCTGCACCCACCCCTCACATGTCTCTGTCCACTGCTGGGAGTGATAGGCACCCACCCCCATGTCTCTGTCCACTTCTGGGAGTCATCTGCACCCACCCCTCACATGTCTCTTTCCACTGCTGGCAGTCCTCTGCACCCATCCCCATATCTCTGTCCACTGCTGGGAGTCCTCTGCACACACCCCTCACATGTCTCTGTCCACTGCTAGGAGTCCTCTGCACCCACCCCTCACATGTCTCTGGCCACTGCTGGGAGTGATAGGCACCCACCCCTCATATGTCTGTCCACTGCTGGGAGTCCTCTGCACCCACCCCTCACATGTGTCTGTCCACTGCTGGTATTCCTCTGCTCCCACCCCTCACATGTCTCTGTCCACTGCTGGGAGTCCTCTGCACCCACCCCTCACATGTCTCTGTCCACTGCTGGGAGTCCTCTGCACCCACCCCTCACATGTCTCTGTCCACTGCTGGTATTCCCCTGCACCCACCCCTCACATGTATATGTCCATTGCTGGGAGTGATAGGCACCCACCCCCATGTATCCGTCCACTGATGTGAGTCCTCTGCACCCACCCATCACATGTCTCTGTCCACTGCTGGGAGTCCTCTGCACCCACCCCTCACATGTCTCTGTCCACTGCTGGCAGTCCTCTGCACCCACCCCTCACATGTCTCCGTCCACTGCTTGGAGTCCTCTGCACCCACCCCTCACATGTCTCTGTCCACTGCTGGGAGTCCTCTGCACCCACCCCTCACATGTCTCTGCCCACTGCTGGTATTCCTCTGCACCCACCCCTCACATGTCTCTGTCCACTGCTGGGAGTGATAGGCACCCACCCCCATGTCTCCGTCCACTGATGTGAGTCCTCTGCACCCACCCGTCACATGTCTCTGTCCACTGCTGGTATTTCTCTGCACCCACCCCTCACATGTCTCTGTCGAACTGCTGGCAGTCCTCTGCACCCACCCCTCACATGTCTCTGTCCACTGCTGGTATTCCTCTGCACCCACCCCTCACATGTCTCTGTCCACTGCTGGGAGTCCTCTGCACCTACCCCCTTATCTCTGTCCACTGCTGGTAGTGATAGGCACCCACCCCTCACATGTCTCGGTCCACTGCTGGGACTGGTAGGCACCCACCCCCATGTCTCTGTCCACTGCTGGGAGTCCTCTGCAACCACCCCTCACATGTCTCTGTCCACTGCTGGGAGTCCTCTGCACCCACTCCTCACATGTCTCTGTCCACTGCTGGGAGTCCTCTGCACCCACCCCTCACATGTCTCTGGCTAGTGCTTGGTGTGATAGGCACCCACCCCTCATATATCTGTCCACTGCTGGGAGTCCTCTGCACCCACCCCTCACATGTCTCTGTCCATTGCTGGTATTCCTCTGCACCCACCCCTCACATGTCGCTGTCCACTGCTGGGAGTCCTTTGCACCCACCCCTCACATGTCTCTGTCCACTGCTGGTAGTGATAGGCACCCACCCCTCACATGTCTCTGTCCACTGCTGGGAGTGATAGGCACCCACCCCCATGTCTCTGTCCACTGCTGGGAGTCCTCTGCGCCCACCCCTCACATGTCTCTGTCCACTGCTGGGAGTCCTCTGCACCCACCCCTCACATGTCTCTGTCCACTGCTAGGAGTCCTCTGCACCCACCCCTCACATGTCTCTGGCCACTGCTGGGAGTGATAGGCACCCACCCCTCATATGTCTGTCCACTGCTGGGAGTCCTCTGCACCCACCCCTCACATGTCTCTGTCCACTGCTGGTATTCCTCTGCACCCACCCCTCACATGTCTCTGTCCACTGCTGGGAGTCCTCTGCACCCACCCCTCACATGTCTCTGTCCACTGCTGGGAGTCCTCTGCACCCACCCCTCACATGTCTCTGTCCACTGCTGGTATTCCTCTGCACCCACCCCTCACATGTCTCTGTCCATTGCTGGGAGTGATAGGCACCCACCCCCATGTGTCCGTCCACTGATGGGAGTCCTCTGCACCCACCCGTCACATGTCTCTGTCCACTGCTGGTATTCCTCTGCATCCACCCCTCACATGTCTCTGTCCACTGCTGGGAGTCCTCTGCACCCAACCCTCACATGTCTCTGTCCACTGCTGGTATTCCTCTGCACCCACCCCTCACATGTCTCTGTCCACTGCTGGGAGTGATAGGCACCCACCCCCATGTCTCTGTCAACTGCTGGGAGTCCTCTGCACCCACCCCTCACATGTCTCTTTCCACTGCTGGCAGTCCTCTGCACCCACCCCCATGTCTCTGTCCACTGCGGGGAGTCCTCTGCACCCACCCCTCACATGTCTCTGTCCACTGCTGGTATTCCTCTGCACCCACCCCTCACATGTCTCTGTCCACTGCTGGGAGTCCTTTGCACCCACCCCTCACATGTCTCTGTCCACTGCTTGTAGTGTTAGGCACCCACCCCTCACATTTCTCTGTCCACTGCTGGGAGTCCTCCGCACCCACCCCTCACATGTCTCTGTTCACTGCTGGGAGTCCTCTGCACCCACCCCTCACATGTCTCTGGCCACTGCTGGTATTCCTCTGCACCCACCCCTCACATTTCTCTGTCCACTGCTGGGAGTGATAGGCACCCACCCCCATGTCTCTGTCCACTGCTGGGAGTCCTCTGCAGCCACCCCTCACATGTCTCTTTCCACTGCTGGCAGTCCTCTGCACCCATCCCCATGTCTCTGTCCACTGCTGGGAGTCCTCTGCACACACCCCTCACATGTCTCTGTCCACTGCTAGGAGTCCTCTGCACCCACCCCTCACATGTCTCTGGCCACTGCTGGGAGTGATAGGCACCCACCCCTCATATGTCTGTCCACTGCTGGGAGTCCTCTGCACCCACCCCTCACATGTCTCTGTCCACTGCTAGTATTCCTCTGCACCCACCCCTCACATGTCTCTGTACACTGCTGGGAGTCCTCTGCACCCACCCCTCACATGTCTCTGTCCACTGCTGGGAGTCCTCTGCACCCACCCCTCACATGTCTCTGTCCACTGCTGGTATTCCTCTGCACCCTACCCTCACATGTATATGTCCATTGCTGGGAGTGATAGGCACCCACCCCTATGTCTCCGTCAACTGATGTGAGTCCTCTGCACCCACCCGTCACATGTCTCTTTCCACTGCTGGTATTCCTCTGCACCCACCCCTCACCTTTCTCTGTCCACTGCTGGGAGTCCTCTGCACCCACCCCACACATGTCTCTGTCCACTGCTGGGAGTCCTCTGCACCCACCCCTCACCTGTCTCTGTCCACTGCTGGGAGTCCTCTGCACCCACCCCTCACATGTCTCTGTCCACTGCTGGTATTCCTCTGCACCCACCCCTCACATGTCTCTGTCCACTGCCGGGAGTGATAGGCACCCACCCCCATGTCTCTGTCCACTGATGTGAGTCCTCTGCACCCACCCGTCACATGTCTCTGTCCACTGCTGGTATTCCTCTGCACCCACCCCTCACATGTCTCTGTCCACTGCTGGCAGTCCTCTGCACCCACCCCTCACATGTCTCTGTCCACTGCTGAGAGTCCTCTGCACCCACCCCTCACATGTCTCTGGCCACTGCTTGTAGTGTTAGGCACCCACCCCTCAAATGTCTCTGTCCACTGCTGGGAGTCCTCCGCACCCACCCCTCACATGTCTCTGTCCACTGCTGTGAGTCCTCTGCACCCACCCCACACATGTCTCTGTCCACTGCTGGTATTCCTCCGCACCCACCCCTCACATGTCTCTGTCCACTGCTGTGAGTCCTCTGCACCCACCCCACACATGTCTCTGTCCACTGCTGGTATTCCTCTGCACCCACCCCTCACATGTCTCTTTCCACTGCTGGCAGTCCTCTGCACCCATCCCCATGTCTCTGTCCACTGCTGGGAGTCCTCTGCACACACCCCTCACATGTCTCTGTCCACTGCTAGGAGTCCTCTGCACCCACCCCTCACATGTCTCTGGCCACTGCTGGGAGTGATAGGCACCCACCCCTCATATGTCTGTCCACTGCTGGGAGTCCTCTGCACCCACCCTTCACATGTCTCTGTCCACTGCTGGGAGTCCTCTGCACCCACCCCTCACATGTCTCTGTCCACTGCTGGGAGTCCTCTGCACCCACCCTTCACATGTCTCTGTCCACTGCTGGTATTCCTCTGCACCCACCCCTCACATGTATATGTCCATTGCTGGGAGTGATAGGCACCCACCCCCATGTCTCCGTCCACTGATGTGAGTCCTCTGCACCCACCCGTCACATGTCTCTTTCCACTGCTGGTATTCCTCTGCACCCACCCCTCACATGTCTCCGTCCACTGCTGGGAGTGATAGGCACTCAACCCCCATGTCTCTGTCCACTGCTGAGAGTCCTCTGCACCCACCCCTCACATGTCTCTGTCCACTGCTGGTATTCCTCTGTACCCACCCCTCACATGTCTCTGTCCACTGCTGGGAGTCCTTTGCACCCACCCCTCACATGTCTCTGTCCACTGCTTGTAGTGTTAGGCACCCACCCCTCACATGTCTCTGTCCACTGCTGGGAGTCCTCCGCACCCACCCCTCACATGTCTCTGTTCACTGCTGGGAGTCCTCTGCACCCACCCCTCACATGTCTCTGTCCACTGCTGGTATTCCTCTGCACCCACCCCTCACATGTCTCTGTCCACTGCTGGGAGTGATAGGCACCCACCCCCATGTCTCTGTCCACTTCTGGGAGTCCTCTGCACCCACCCCTCACATGTCTCTTTCCACTGCTGGCAGTCCTCTGCACCCATCCCCATATCTCTGTCCACTGCTGGGAGTCCTCTGCACACACCCCTCACATGTCTCTGTCCACTGCTAGGAGTCCTCTGCACCCACCCCTCACATGTCTCTGGCCACTGCTGGGAGTGATAGGCACCCACCCCTCATATGTCTGTCCACTGCTGGGAGTCCTCTGCACCCACCCCTCACATGTGTCTGTCCACTGCTGGTATTCCTCTGCTCCCACCCCTCACATGTCTCTGTCCACTGCTGGGAGTCCTCTGCACCCACCCCTCACATGTCTCTGTCCACTGCTGGGAGTCCTCTGCACCCACCCCTCACATGTCTCTGTCCACTGCTGGTATTCCCCTGCACCCACCCCTCACATGTATATGTCCATTGCTGGGAGTGATAGGCACCCACCCCCATGTATCCGTCCACTGATGTGAGTCCTCTGCACCCACCCATCACATGTCTCTGTCCACTGCTGGGAGTCCTCTGCACCCACCCCTCACATGTCTCTGTCCACTGCTGGCAGTCCTCTGCACCCACCCCTCACATGTCTCCGTCCACTGCTTGGAGTCCTCTGCACCCACCCCTCACATGTCTCTGTCCACTGCTGGGAGTCCTCTGCACCCACCCGTCACATGTCTCTGTCCACTGCTGGTATTTCTCTGCACCCACCCCTCACATGTCTCTGTCGAACTGCTGGCAGTCCTCTGCACCCACCCCTCACATGTCTCTGTCCACTGCTGGTATTCCTCTGCACCCACCCCTCACATGTCTCTGTCCACTGCTGGGAGTCCTCTGCACCTACCCCCTTATCTCTGTCCACTGCTGGTAGTGATAGGCACCCACCCCTCACATGTCTCGGTCCACTGCTGGGACTGGTAGGCACCCACCCCCATGTCTCTGTCCACTGCTGGGAGTCCTCTGCAACCACCCCTCACATGTCTCTGTCCACTGCTGGGAGTCCTCTGCACCCACTCCTCACATGTCTCTGTCCACTGCTGGGAGTCCTCTGCACCCACCCCTCACATGTCTCTGGCTAGTGCTTGGTGTGATAGGCACCCACCCCTCATATATCTGTCCACTGCTGGGAGTCCTCTGCACCCACCCCTCACATGTCTCTGTCCATTGCTGGTATTCCTCTGCACCCACCCCTCACATGTCGCTGTCCACTGCTGGGAGTCCTTTGCACCCACCCCTCACATGTCTCTGTCCACTGCTGGTAGTGATAGGCACCCACCCCTCACATGTCTCTGTCCACTGCTGGGAGTGATAGGCACCCACCCCCATGTCTCTGTCCACTGCTGGGAGTCCTCTGCGCCCACCCCTCACATGTCTCTGTCCACTGCTGGGAGTCCTCTGCACCCACCCCTCACATGTCTCTGTCCACTGCTAGGAGTCCTCTGCACCCACCCCTCACATGTCTCTGGCCACTGCTGGGAGTGATAGGCACCCACCCCTCATATGTCTGTCCACTGCTGGGAGTCCTCTGCACCCACCCCTCACATGTCTCTGTCCACTGCTGGTATTCCTCTGCACCCACCCCTCACATGTCTCTGTCCACTGCTGGGAGTCCTCTGCACCCACCCCTCACATGTCTCTGTCCACTGCTGGGAGTCCTCTGCACCCACCCCTCACATGTCTCTGTCCACTGCTGGTATTCCTCTGCACCCACCCCTCACATGTCTCTGTCCATTGCTGGGAGTGATAGGCACCCACCCCCATGTGTCCGTCCACTGATGGGAGTCCTCTGCACCCACCCGTCACATGTCTCTGTCCACTGCTGGTATTCCTCTGCATCCACCCCTCACATGTCTCTGTCCACTGCTGGGAGTCCTCTGCACCCAACCCTCACATGTCTCTGTCCACTGCTGGTATTCCTCTGCACCCACCCCTCACATGTCTCTGTCCACTGCTGGGAGTGATAGGCACCCACCCCCATGTCTCTGTCAACTGCTGGGAGTCCTCTGCACCCACCCCTCACATGTCTCTTTCCACTGCTGGCAGTCCTCTGCACCCACCCCCATGTCTCTGTCCACTGCGGGGAGTCCTCTGCACCCACCCCTCACATGTCTCTGTCCACTGCTGGGAGTCCTCTGCACACACCCCTCACATGTCTCTGTCCACTGCTAGGAGTCCTCTGCACCCACCCCTCACATGTCTCTGGCCACTGCTGGGAGTGATAGGCACCCACCCCTCATATGTCTGTCCACTGCTGGGAGTCCTCTGCACCCACCCCTCACATGTCTCTGTCCACTGCTGGTATTCCTCTGCACCCACCCCTCACATGTATATGTCCATTGCTGGGAGTGATAGGCACCCACCCCCATGTCTCCGTCCACTGATGTGAGTCCTCTGCACCCACCCGTCACATGTCTCTGTCCACTGCTGGTATTCCTCTGCACCCACCCCTCACATGTCTCTGTCCACTGCTGGGAGTCCTCTGCACCCACCCCTCACATGTCTCTGTCCACTGCTGGGAGTCCTCTGCACCCACCCCTCACATGTCTCTGTCCACTGCTTGGAGTCCTCTGCACCCACCCCTCACATGTCTCTGTCCACTGCTGGTATTCCTCTGCACCCATCCCTCACATGTCTCTGTCCACTGCTGGTAGTGATAGGCACCCACCCCTCACATGTCTCTGTCCACTGCTGGGAGTGATAGGCACCCACCCCCATGTCTCCGTCCACTGATGTGAGTCCTCTGCACCCACCCGTCACATGTCTCTGTCCACTGCTGGTATTCCTCTGCACCCACCCCTCACATGTCTCTGTCCACTGCTGGCAGTCCTCTGCACCCACCCCTCACATGTCTCTGTCCACTGCTGAGAGTCCTCTGCACCCACCCCTCACATGTCTCTGGTCACTGCTGGGAGTGATAGGCACCCACCCCTCATATGTCTGTTGTTAGATGGCGACCTCAGAGGAGCCTGGAAGGGGTTCTGACTACCCTGAGACCCACCCTCGAAGTATCGTAGCCGGGCACTGGCGGGAGACTCCCCAGGGGGAAGAATCTCGTATCTAGGATCGTACTTCTGGCACCACACGACACAGAGTGACCACACCGGGTATTCTTAGTAATCAATCTTTATCAAGTAGGTTATCACTGCAAATATGTACAAGGTGAGCACGGGCTCAATGAGTCTCGGAAGGGGTAGGGGGTAGCGGGACAGTCTCTGGTAAAGGTTCAAGGCAGGGACGTATCCGGCGCACAGCTCACAATCCTCGAGCTGGGGGGTACGTTGTTGTAGTCGGGGTCCGGCGGGACCATGAGAGTCTGTTGGAGCCGCGAGTCACTCAGCGGGCTCAGGTACAGGTTCGGAGGTCTTACGAGCTTCAAGGAGCCGCGAATCACTCAGCAGGCTCAGGCACAAGTTCGGAGGTCTTACGATCTTCAGGGAGCCGCGAGTCACTCAGCAGGCTCAGGTACAAGTTCGGAGGTCTTATGATCTTCAGGGAGCCGCGAGTCACTCAGCAGGCTCAGGTACAAGTTCGGAGGTCTTATGATCTTCAGGGAGCCGCGAGTCACTCAGCAGGCTCAGGTACAAGTTCGGAGGTCTTACGATCTTCAGGGAGCCGCGAGTCACTCAGCAGGGCTCAGGAGGGTCCAAGTTTCAGGAGCCGCGACCACGTCGGCAGGCTCTTGTTGTTCCAGCGTCGAATCTGCGGACAGACCCAGAGCACCCCTTGTTATAGGTCGACCCCTCTTTGATGTCCGGAGTCTGTGCAGGCAGGGGTCTTGTCACCTGGGGGTCGCTTGTCGGGATTTCCTGCTATTGTCTTTTGATCCTTTCAGGGCCGGGTCGGGAGGAGTCCCAGACACCCAGCAGGCACGGAGCCAGCCCTCAGGGAGGCCGGAGGGCCGATCGAAACCCATCGTCCCAGGGGAGTTCAGAGGTGCGATAGAAACTGCTCCTCCCTCTCTCATCCCCTGGAAGCGTGATGTCCTCCAGCCGGAGTGGCGCCTCTAGGCCCGGGTCGCGCTGGGGCCGGGCGGCCATCTTGGTGCATGAAGTGGGCACGCGGGCCCGGGGTGGCCGAAAGGGGAGAGGCCATGGACGGGGATGTCCGGGTCGGTGCGTGTGTCCTGGTGGGGAGGGTCGGCTGGGCCTTGTGCTTGGGGCTGCAGGTACCAGGTTTTGGTGGTGCGGGGGCACGTCGGGCCATTCTACGAGGCCGGGTCCAACACGCGTCCCCCCCAGCTGAAAGCCGGAGAGAACTGCCCATCATCTTGGGGGGTTCTCTTCGCTGAGGCGGAAGAACCGGGAGAGGCCGTCAGCGTTGGCGTGGTCCGTACCAGGGCGGTGTTCTACGGTGAAATCCATCCCCTGGAGGGAGATTGACCACCGCAGTAGCTTGGGGTTTTCTCCTCGCATCTGCATGAGCCATCGCAAGGGCCGATGGTCAGTTTGGACTCTGAAATGGGTGCCGAACAGGTAGGGTCGTAGCTTTTTGAGTGCCCAGACCACGGCAAAGGCTTCGCGCTCTATGGTGCTCCATCTCTGTTCTCGGGGCAACAGCCGCCGACTGAGGAAGGCGACGGGCTGGTCTAGGCCTTGGTCATTCACTTGGGACAGGACGGCCCCAATGCCATGCTCGGAGGCATCGGTCTGGACTATGAACTCCTTGGCGTAGTCGGGAGCCTGGAGGACGGGGGCAGTACACATGGCCTTTTTTAGGGCATCGAAAGCTTCCTGGCAGGCAGCCGTCCACTGCACTTTCTTTGGCTGTCTTTTAGACGTGAGTTCTGTGAGAGGGCCGACAAGGCTGCCATACCCCCGAATGAATCTTCGGTAGTAGCCAGTGAGTCCCAGAAAGGCTCGGACCTCCGTTTGGGTGATGGGTGGTTCCCAGGCCAGGATGGCGTCGATCTTTGGCTGTAGAGGGGCGACCTGGCCGCTCCCGACCTGGTGCCCCAGGTAGACTACGGATCCTTGCCCGATCTGGCACTTGCTGGCTTTTACTGTGAGGCCTGCCTGGCGCAGGGCGGTTAGCACCCTCCGGAGGTGCTGGAGGTGCTCACTCCATTCTGAACTGAAAACAGCGATGTCGTCCAGATATGCCGCGCTGAACGGCTCTAGCCCGGCCAGGACCCTATTCACCAGTCGCTGGAAAGTGGCCGGGGCATTTTTCATCCCGAAGGGCATTACGCGGAAGCGGTAGTGCCCATCGGGGGTGGAGAAAGCGGACCGCTCCTTGGCCCCTTCGGTGAGTGCAATCTGCCAGTATCCGCAGGTGAGGTCGAATGTGCTGAGGAACCGGGCTGCCCCTAGTCGGTCAATGAGTTCGTCGGCTCGTGGAATGGGGTGGGCATCGGCTCGGGTAACGTCATTGAGCCCCCGGTAGTCTACGCAGAATCGGAGCTCGGGGGCGACACCGGGGGCCGCTGCCTTCGGGACCAGGACCACGGGGCTGGCCCAGGGACTGTCAGAGGGCTCGATCACCCCCAGGGTCAACATCTTCGAGACTTCAGCTTGAATGCAGGACCGGACCCGGTCAGGAACCCGGTAGGCTCGGTGTCTCACCGGCGGGCTGTCCCCGGTGTCCACGTCATGAACACACCAGTTGGTGACCCGGGGGGTCAGGGAGAAGAGGTCGGAAAATTGTCTTAGGAGCTGGCGGCAGTCCGCTTGTTGCTGGGCAGTGAGGGCTGGGGAGAGGTTCACTCCTTCCACGGAGCCATCCTGCTCCTTGACACACAGGAGGTCCGGGAGGGGATCCGACTCATCTTCGGCCCCGTCATCGGTGGCCAGCAGGAGGCTCAGTTCTGTCCGCACGAAGTGAGGCTTGAGGCGGTTCACGTGCAGGACCCGGAGGGGATCCCGAGGCGACTGGACGTCCACCAAGTATGTGACTTGACTCTTCCGCTCAACCACTTTGTAGGGCCCAGTCCATCGGTCCTGGAGGGCGCCAGGCTTCACGGGGGCCATGACCCACACCTGCTGGCCTGGCTGGAACTCGACCAGAGTGGCATTCTGGTCGTACCAGCGCTTCATCTCTTCTTGACTTGCCTCCAGGTTGGCCTCGGCCAGTCCTCGGAACTTCCTGGTCTGGTTCCGGAGGGCCAGGACGTACTGGAACACATCTCGGGGGGTGGTCTGGGGTGCTGCCTCCCACCCTTCCTTAACCAAACTGAGGGGACCTCGGACGGGGTGCCCATAGAGTAATTCAAACGGGCTAAACCCTAAGGACTTCTGGGGGACTGTTCTGATCTCTTCAATCGGGGTGCTTTCGACTTCTCTCCGGGGAGTGAGTCGGGCCGACATAGATCGGGTGGTGGCGCACACCCACTCGGGGAGTCCCATCATTCCTAGGTGGGCCTTGCGCTCGACGTGCTTCCAGGGAGAACTCTCCAGGTCGTTGCCCAAGAGGCAGTCGACCGGCTGGGAGGTTCTTACGGCAACCTTGAGTTTACCTATCACCCCTCCCCACTCAAACGGCACCAGGGCTACCTGACACATACTTTCTCTATTGTCTGCGGATATTACGGGGCAAAAGACGTTGGGGAGGATCTGCTCCTCGGGGACTAGGTGCCTGAGGACACCGGTGATACTGGCCCCGGTGTCCCGCAGGGCCCCTACTTGGTGGCCATTGATTTTGACGAGCTGCCCGTATTTCTGTGTGTTGGAGGGTAGGAGGCTACCAGGGATCATCTCCCTATCTCCCAGGGATACTAGGGCCATCGCTGCGGGTTCCCACTCCTCGGCTTCCTCAACCTCCTCCCCCAGGGCTACGTTGGCTATCTGTCTCGCAGGGGTGGGAGGGGAGACTTGGGTGGCCATGGGGCACTCTGGGTCATTGGCGTAGTGCCCGGGTTTCTGGCAGCGGAAACATGTGACGGTCACCCAGTGTCCCCGTCTCCCAGGGGGCCCTGTCACTGGTGGGGGGGGCGCCGGGAAAGGTGGAGGTTGTGTCTTCGGAGGGCTAGGCTGGGACTCTCTCGGCCCTCCCTGGTTCCCTCTAGGGGTGGGCGGAATTTGCGTAATCGCGTTACGCAAATCTCCGCGAAACGGTAAAAAATCTCCGCGAACACGCAGAAATTCCGCGAACACGCGGAATTGCTTGTTCGCGATACTTTTTTCCTGTTCGCGATCGCTGTTTGCGTGCTCGGGGTGAAATATCTCGCGAACACGCATATTGAGAACGCGAACAAGCAAAAAATTTCGCGAAGTCGCGGAACGCAGATTTTTGGGCAATTTCGCGTTCTCCGCGGAACGCGAAATTACCCAAATTCCGCAAATTCCGCGAACGGAACGGAATTTACCGCCCAGGCCTAGTTCCCTCCCCCTCTCTGGCGGGGTGGTCCCTGACTGGCACGGGGGTACTCTCCTACCATGCCCCGGGAGACCCGGGTGTTGGTCCAGCGGTCGGCCTCCACAGCTAGCTTCCGGGGATCTGTGAGCTTGCTGTCAAGCAGATGCTGACGTAGTTCTATGAAGCAGTTCGCAGCCAGGTGTTCCCACAACATGAGGTCAGTGAGTTCGGCAAGGGTGGTGACTTTGCTGCCCTTGATCCACCCATCGAAGGCCCGACTGAAAAAGTTTACATACTCCACCCAGGTGGTGCCCGGGATCTTCCTGCAGTCCCGGAATCGCTGACGGTACATTTCTGGGGTGAGGCCGTATCTTGTGAGTAGAGCCTCTTTCATGTGGCTGTAGGAGGTCTGCAGGGAGAGGGGTAGGTCGAGCAGGGTGTCCCTTCCTTCGCTCAGAAACCGCCCCCACAACCCCGCCCCCCAGTCCTTCTGCGGGATCCGATGGGAGGTCATGGCGACCTCGTAGGCCCTGAACCATTGCTGAATGTCATCGTTTTTATAATATTCCTTGACCACATCCTTAGGGATGTGGACCTTCTGTTCCGCTGGGGAGGCCGTCTCTCGGTTTCCCGGGGGCCTCCCTTCCTCGTTTCTGGCCTTGAGCTCGAGTTCCTTCAAGCTGCGTTCGTGCTCCAGTTGGAGCTTCCTTCCTTCGTGCTCCCGTTGGAGCTTCTTTTCTTCTAGTTCGCCTTGTACACGCATTTGCTCTACTGCTAGCTTTTTTTCCGCTAACTTCAATTCGCCCTCGATTTTGAGTTTGGCTAACTCGAGTTCATGATTGCGACTTCTCTCTCTGTCCGCGAGCTCTTCCGGGGATAGGCCACCGTCTGGTACGATGCCTCGCACCTGATTGCTGCTGCTTTCACTTTGGGGGGGTTCGGCTTCGTCGGGGCGCTCCCCCGTGCCTTCTGGGCGGGAGGCCCTGGTCTCCACCCAAGTTTTCAGTGCTTTCTGCAAATCTTCTTTAGTGTTGAGATCAGTGGTAGCGATTTTAAGTTCTTTGCAAAATTGCTTTAGCTCTTTGTGTGTGTATTCTTCTAGATGCTCCACCTGGAACACCCTGTTGGCGTTGGTTTCTGCGGGGCTCACGGCGCTTCCTTCTGCCATGTTTGTCGGTAGTGCTTCCGTCGTTCACGGTACGATCTCTAGGTGATGGGCCCTAATCCCGTCGCTTGCCACCAATGTTAGATGGCGACCTCAGAGGAGCCTGGAAGGGGTTCTGACTACCCTGAGACCCACCCTCGAAGTATCGTAGCCGGGCACTGGCGGGAGACTCCCCAGGGGGAAGAATCTCGTATCTAGGATCGTACTTCTGACACCACACGACACAGAGTGACCACACCGGGTATTCTTAGAAATCAATCTTTATCAAGTAGGTTATCACTGCAAATATGTTCAAGGTGAGCACGGGCTCAATGAGTCTCGGAAGGGGTAGGGGGTAGCGGGACAGTCTCTGGTAAAGGTTCAAGGCAGGGACGTATCCGGCGCACAGCTCACAATCCTCGAGCTGGGGGGTACGTTGTTGTAGTCGGGGTCCGGCGGGACCATGAGAGTCTGTTGGAGCCGCGAGTCACTCAGCGGGCTCAGGTACAGGTTCGGAGGTCTTACGAGCTTCAAGGAGCCGCGAGTCACTCAGCAGGCTCAGGCACAAGTTCGGAGGTCTTACGATCTTCAGGGAGCCGCGAGTCACTCAGCAGGCTCAGGTACAAGTTCGGAGGTCTTATGATCTTCAGGGAGCCGCGAGTCACTCAGCAGGCTCAGGTACAAGTTCGGAGGTCTTATGATCTGCAGGGAGCCGCGAGTCACTCAGCAGGCTCAGGTACAAGTTCGGAGGTCTTACGATCTTCAGGGAGCCGCGAGTCACTCAGCAGGGCTCAGGAGGGTCCAAGTTTCAGGAGCCGCGACCACGTCGGCAGGCTCTTGTTGTTCCAGCGTCGAATCTGCGGACAGACCCAGAGCACCCCTTGTTATAGGTCGACCCCTCTTTGATGTCCGGAGTCTGTGCAGGCAGGGGTCTTGTCACCTGGGGGTCGCTTGTCGGGATTTCCTGCTATTGTCTTTTGATCCTTTCAGGGCCGGGTCGGGAGGAGTCCCAGACACCCAGCAGGCACGGAGCCAGCCCTCAGGGAGGCCGGAGGGCCGATCGAAACCCATCGTCCCAGGGGAGTTCAGAGGTGCGATAGAAACTGCTCCTCCCTCTCTCATCCCCTGGAAGCGTGATGTCCTCCAGCCGGAGTGGCGCCTCTAGGCCCGGGTCGTGCTGGGGCCGGGCGGCCATCTTGGTGCATGAAGTGGGCACGCGGGCCCGGGGTGGCCGAAAGGGGAGAGGCCATGGACGGGGATGTCCGGGTCGGTGCGTGTGTCCTGGTGGGGAGGGTCGGCTGGGCCTTGTGCTTGGGGCTGCAGGTACCAGGTTTCGGTGGTGCGGGGGCACGTCGGGCCATTCTACGAGGCCGGGTCCAACATCTGTCCACTGCTGGGAGTCCTCTGCACCCACCCCTCACATGTCTCTGTCCACTGCTGGGAGTCCTCTGCACCCACCCCTCACATGTCTCTGTCCACTGCTGGGAGTCCTCTGCCCCCACCCCTCACATGTCTCTGTCCACTGCTGGTATTCCTCTGCACCCACCCCTCACATGTCTCCGTCCACTGCTGGGTGTGATAGGCACCCACCCCTCATATATCTGTCCACTGCTGGGAGTCCTCTTCACCCACCCCTCACATGTCTCTGTCCACTGCTGGTATTCCTCTGCACCCACCCCTCACATGTCTCTGTCCACTGCTGGGAGTCCTTTGCACCCACCCCTCACATGTCTCTGTCCACTGCTGGTAGGGATAGGCACCCGCCCCTCACATGTCTCTGTCCACTGCTGGGAGTGATAGGCACCCACCCCCATGTCTCTGTCCACTGCTGGGAGTCCTCTGCACCCACCCCTCACATGTCTCTGTCCACTGCTGGGAGTCCTCTGCACCCACCCCTCACATGTCTCTGTCCACTGCTGAGAGTCCTCTGCACCCACCCCTCACATGTCTCTGGCCACTGCTGGGAGTGATAGGCACCCACCCCCATGTCTCTGTCCACTGCTGGGAGTCCTCTGCACCCACCCCTCACATGTCTCTGTCCACTGCTGGTATTCCTCTGCACCCACCCATCACATGTCTCTGTCCACTGCTGGGAGTCCTTTGCACCCACCCCTCACATGTCTCTGTCCACTGCTTGTAGTGTTAGGCACCCACCCCTCACATGTCTCTGTCCACTGCTGGGAGTCCTCCGCACCCACCCCTCACATGTCTCTGTCCACTGCTGTGAGTCCTCTGCACCCACCCCACACATGTCTCTGTCCACTGCTGGTATTCCTCTGCACCCACCCCTCACATGTCTCTGGCCACTGCTGGGAGTGATAGGCACCCACCCCCATGTCTCTGTCCACTGCTGGTATTCCACTGCACCCACCCCTCACATGTCACTGTCCACTGCTGGGAGTCCTCTGCACCCACCCCTCACATGTCTCTGTCCACTGCTGGGAGTCCTCTGCACCCACCCCTCACATGTCTCTGTCCATTTCTGTTATTCCTCTGCACCCACCCCTCACATGTCTCTGTCCACTGCTGGGAGTGATAGGCACCCACCCCCATGTCTCTGTCCACTGCTGGGAGTCCTCTGCACCCAACCCTCACATGTCTCTGTCCACTGCTGGGAGTCCTCAGCACCCCCTCACATGTCTCTGTCCACTGCTGGGAGTCCTCTGCACCCACCCCCATATCTCTGTCCACTGCTGGTAGTGATAGGCACCCACCCCTCACATGTCTCGGTCCACTGCTGGGAGTGATAGGCACCCACCCCCATGTCTCTGTCCGCTGCTGGTATTCCTCTGCACCCACCCCTCACATGTCTCTGTCCACTGCTGGGAGTCCTCTGCACCCACCCCTCACATGTCTCTGTCCACCTTGGTATTCCTCTGCACCCACCCCTCACATGTCTCTGTCCACTGCTGTGAGTCCTCTGCACCCACCACTCACATGTCTCTGTCCACTGCTGGGAGTATTCTGCACCCACCCCTCACATGTCTTTGGACGCTGCTGGGAGTGATAGGCACCCACCCCTCATATGTCTGTCCACTGCTGGGAGTCCTCTGCACCCACCCCTCACATGCTTCTGTCCACTGCTGGTATTCCTCTGCACCCACCCTCACATGTCTATGTACACTGATGGGAGTCCTCTGCACCCACCCCTCACATGTCTCTGTCCACTGCTGGGAGTCCTCTGCACCCACCTTCACAAGTCTCTGTCCACTGCTGGGAGTCCTCTGCACCCACCCCTCACATGTCTCTGCCCACTGCTGGGAGTGATAGGCACCCACCCCCATGTCTCTGTCCACTGCTGGGAGTCCTCTGAACCCACCCCTCATATGTCTCTGTCCACTGCTGGGAGTCCTCTGCACCCACCCCTCAGATGTCTCTGTCCACTGCTGGGAGTCCTCTGCACCCACCCCTATATCTCTTTCCACTGCTGGTAGTGATAGGCACCCACCCCTCACATGTCTCGGTCCACTGCTGGGAGTGATAGGCACCCACCCCCATGTCTCTGTCCACTGCTGGTATTCCTCTGCACCCACCCCTCACATGTCTCTGTCCACTGCTGGGAGTCCTCTGCACCCAACCCTCACATGTCTCTGTCCACTGCAGGGAGTCCTCTGCACCCACCCCTCACATGTCTCTGGCCACTGCTGGGAGTGATAGGCACACACCCCTCATATATGTCTGTCCACTGCTGGGAGTCCTCTGCACCCATCCCACACATGTCTCTGTCCACTGCTGGTATTCCTCTGCACCCACCCCGCACATGTCTCTGTCCACTGCTGGGAGTCCTCTGCACCCACCCCTCACATGTCTCTGTCCACTTCTGGTATTCCTCTGCACCCACCCCTCACATGTCTCTGTCCACTGCTGGGAGTGATAGGCACCCACCCCCATGTCTCTGTCCACTGCTGGAAGTCCTCTACACCCATACCTCACATGTCTCTGTCCACTGCTGGTATTCCTCTGCACCCACCTCTCACAAGTCTCTGTCCACTGCTGGGAGTCCTCTGCACCCACCCCTCACATGTCTCTGTCCACTGCTTGGAGTCCTCTCCACCCACCCCTCACATATCTCTGTCCACTGCTGGTATTCCTCTGCACCCACCCCTCACATGTCTCTGTCCACTGCTGGGAGTGATAGGCACCCACCCCCATGTCTCCGTCCACTGATGTGAGTCCTCTGCACCCACCCGTCACATGTCTCTGTCCACTGCTGGTATTCCTCTGCACCCACCCCTCACATGTCTCTGTCCACTGCTGGCAGTCCTCTGCACCCATCCCTCACATGTCTCTGTCCACTGCTGAGAGTCCTCTGCACCCACCCCTCACATGTCTCTGGCCACTGCTGGGAGTGATAGGCACCCACCCCCATGTCTCTGTCCACTGCTGGGAGTCCTCTGCACCCACCCCTCACATGTCTCTGTCCACTGCTGGTATTCCTCTGCACCCACCCATCACATGTCTCTGTCCACTGATGGGAGTCCTTTGCACCCACCCCTCACATGTCTCTGTCCACTGCTTGTAGTGTTAGGCACCCACCCCTCACATGTCTCTGTCCACTGCTGGGAGTCCTCCGCACCCACCCCTCACATGTCTCTGTCCACTGCTGTGAGTCCTCTGCACCCACCCCACACATGTCTCTGTCCACTGCTGGTATTCCTCTGCACCCACCCCTCACATGTCTCTGTCCACTGCTGGGAGTGATAGGCACCCACCCCCATGTCTCTGTCCACTGCTGGGAGTCCTCTGCACCCACCCCTCACATGTCTCTTTCCACTGCTGGCAGTCCTCTGCACCCATCCCCATGTCTCTGTCCACTGCTGGGAGTCCTCTGCACACACCCCTCACATGTCTCTGTCCACTGCTAGGAGTCCTCTGCACCCACCCCTCACACGTCTCTGGCCACTGCTGGGAGTGATAGGCACCCACCCCTCATATGTCTGTCCACTGCTGGGAGTCCTCTGCACCCACCCCTCACATGTCTCTGTCCACTTGTTGGACTTGGCCCTTTTTGCAGGGTCACCCCTAAACTTTTTGCCTTCCTCCGGTATTTTTTCTGACCTGTTGTTGGCTGTTTTATGACTCTGGGCACCGTACTACTGCTGACCAGTGCTAAGGTGCATATGCTCTCCCTATGGTAAAATGTATACATTGATTGATGTCCATGTTTGGCTTATTCGGTTTACTATCAGCCCCTAGTAAAGTGCACCAGGAGTGCCAGGGCTTGTAAATACGAATGCTGCTGGTGGGCTTGCAGCGCTGGTTGCGCCACCCACAGAAAGCGGCCTTGTAAAATGTGTCTAGGGTCTGCCACCGCAGACCCTGTGCGCGGTCTGGGACCGTCGCGCTGACTGCGCAAGTGCCCCCACTTGCCAGTCCCTAAACCTTCCCTTACCTACATATTAGCCACCCCTCTGGTAGGCCCAAGGGCAGGGTGCATTGTAGGCATAAGGTAGGACATGCCCTGATGTGTGTGGCATGTCTTAGTAGTGAATTACAGCCATTTTCGTTTTTCACTATTGAAGGCTACCTGCTCTCCATAGGCCAGAATGGGCTGCTGGAGTCACTACACGCTGTGACCCCAGTGGACTCAGAGAGCATGGTAGAATGTCAAGTTTAGTATGCCTGAACTCAGAATAATAAAATACTTCTTGTAGTCAAGTTTATTTTAATATCCTGGGTTTGTAAATACTACTTTTAGAAAGTTAGTATTTACTGACCTGGCCATTTCAGTCCGCCTCTGCTGTGTGTGTGTGTTCTGCCTAGCAACAGTAAGGAGCAGGGTTGGGGAATCCCCAGAGACAGGTTGGCTGCCAGGTGGTGGGTAGAGAGATGACACCAGGATGGGTGGGAGGAGTACACCTTGACTCTTGAATAGACCTGTGCTCTGCCACCACAAAGCCGGCGCCGCCCTCTGTGGAGCGGCTGATGTCTCTGCCCTGCTGCTGAAAGGAAAGAGCAGAGTCACCATAACAAAGTGCTCCAGAACTGGACTGGGCCAGGCCCAGGCCCCCTGGCGCTAAAGAACAAAAGAATCATGGTATAAAAGTAGGAGCCTGGCTCCTAAGAAATCAGAATCCTGTTTTACCACAAAGAACCTCTGCCCGACTAGAAGGAGAAGAAGACGCTGGAGGAGCTGGCCTGCTGCTTGCCTTGCTGAGAAAGGAGAGGAAGAGACTACTGAAAAGACTTTGCTACTTTGTGCTTTAAACATTCTCCAAGGGCTTGATCTGAGCTTGCCCCCTGAACTGAACCCCAGGACCAGTGGGTTCTCTGTGCTTTTGCTCGTCCTCCGATTCGAGCCGTGTGTGCATCCCGCTGGAAAGAGACTGCGCCCCTCATCGCCCCTCCTAGGGCCGTGACACTCAGAAGCTTGCCTGCCTCAACCCCGTGAGAGCCCCGCTCCGTCCGGAGCCGCTCTCTGTCCCCGGGCTAGGTTGCCTGCATCCCTGTCACCGCCTGCCACTGGAGCGCGCTGAACGCGCTATCACCCCTCCCGCCGGAAACCGTCCGACGACTGTGATCTACGCCGGGTCATCCAGCTGCACTGACCGTGCCCTGCGACCCCGCTTCGCTATCCCCGGACATCTCAGGCCGCGCCGCCCCCGTTGTGGAGACCCCCCCTGCACCGCCGTGCTGAGGGTCGCTGGCCGCGCCTGCCTGCCTGCCCACACCCGCTGATCGAGGACCCAAGACCACTTCCCAAGCTGAGAGTCGCACCGACCTGTGCCGACTCTCCACATCACGAAAGAAGTTCCAGTATCGGGCTCGGGGCCCGCAACGCCTTATTTCCCCGTTCGCAGGAGCCGATCTCTGTGAGTACTGGAACCACAAGTAACATTTGCAAGAGACTACAAAGTGTCCATTTGAACCTACGAACAAAGAACATTTGCCTGCTTTACAACCTGGTGGCATAGCGAAAACGTTATTGGTCTTGTGATAAGTCTGCTGAGATATATATCCTTATTTTTACATAAAGAAGCGTATTTTTCTACATATCCAAATCTGGTGTCCGTTTCTGGGGGGATTGATGTATTTACTGTGTGTGTAATTGTAAGTGCTTAACCAACAACGCCTGAGGAATCGCCTTGGCTGCTCACGCCACGCACCTAGAGGGTGAGCAAGGGTCATTCACAAGGGGTTATCCTGCGCCCTGACATAGAGGAGAGGGTTCCTGCTTGACACAAGGGCAACCTTGCGCCAACCAGAGACCCCCGAGTCTAACACCACTGCTGGTATTCCTCTGCACCCACCCCTCACATGTCTCTGTCCACTGCTGGGAGTCCTCTGCACCCACCCCTCACATGTCTCTGTCCACTGCTGGGAGTCCTCTGCACCCACCCCTCACATGTCTCTGTCCACTGCTGGTATTCCTCTGCACCCACCCCTCACATGTATATGTCCATTGCTGATAGTGATAGGCACCCACCCCCATGTCTCCGTCCACTGATGTGAGTCCTCTGCACCCACCCGTCACATGTCTCTGTCCACTGCTGGTATTCCTCTGCACCCACCCCTCACATGTCTCCGTCCACTGCTGGGAGTGATAGGCACTCACCCCCATGTCTCTGTCCACTGCTGGGAGTCCTCTGCACCCACCCCTCACATGTCTCTGTCCACTGCTGTTATTCCTCTGCACCCACCCCTCACATGTCTCTGTCCACTGCTGGGAGTCCTTTGCACCCACCCCTCACATGTCTCTGTCCACTGCTTGTAGTGTTAGGCACCCACCCCTCACATTTCTCTGTCCACTGCTGGGAGTCCTCCGCACCCACCACTCACATGTCTCTGTTCACTGCTGGGAGTCCTCTGCACCCACCCCTCACATGTCTCTGTCCACTGCTGGTATTCCTCTGCACCCACCCCTCACATGTCTCTGTCCACTGCTGGGAGTGATAGGCACCCACCCCCATGTCTCTGTCCACTGCTGGGAGTCCTCTGCAGCCACCCCTCACATGTCTCTTTCCACTGCTGGCAGTCCTCTGCACCCATCCCCATGTCTCTGTCCACTGCTGGGAGTCCTCTGCACACACCCCTCACATGTCTCTGTCCACTGCTAGGAGTCCTCTGCACCCACCCCTCACATGTCTCTGGCCACTGCTGGGAGTGATAGGCACCCACCCCTCATATGTCTGTCCACTGCTGGGAGTCCTCTGCACCCACCCCTCACATGTCTCTGTCCACTGCTGGTATTCCTCTGCACCCACCCCTCACATGTCTCTGTACACTGCTGGGAGTCCTCTGCACCCACCCCTCACATGTCTCTGTCCACTGCTGGGAGTCCTCTGCACCCACCCCTCACATGTCTCTGTCCACTGCTGGTATTCCTCTGCACCCACCCCTCACATGTATATGTCCATTGCTGGGAGTGATAGGCACCCACCCCCATGTCTCCGTCAACTGATGTGAGTCCTCTGCACCCACCCGTCACATGTCTCTTTCCACTGCTGGTATTCCTCTGCACCCACCCCTCACCTTTCTCTGTCCACTGCTGGGAGTCCTCTGCACCCACCCCTCACATGTCTCTGTCCACTGCTGGGAGTCCTCTGCACCCACCCCTCACATGTCTCTGTCCACTGCTGGGAGTCCTCTGCACCCACCCCTCACATGTCTCTGTCCACTGCTGGTATTCCTCTGCACCCACCCCTCACATGTCTCTGTCCACTGCTGGGAGTGATAGGCACCCACCCCCATGTCTCTGTCCACTGATGTGAGTCCTCTGCACCCACCCGTCACATGTCTCTGTCCACTGCTGGTATTCCTCTGCACCCACCCCTCACATGTCTCTGTCCACTGCTGGCAGTCCTCTGCACCCACCCCTCAAATGTCTCTGTCCACTGCTGAGAGTCCTCTGCACCCACCCCTCACATGTCTCTGGCCACTGCTGGGAGTGATAGGCACCCACCCCCATGTGTCTGTCCACTGCTGGGAGTCCTCTGCACCCACCCCTCACATGTCTCTGTCCACTGCTGGTATTCCTCTGCACCCACCCATCACATGTCTCTGTCCACTGCTGGGAGTCCTTTGCACCCACCCCTCACATGTCTCTGTCCACTGCTTGTAGTGTTAGGCACCCACCCCTCACATGTCTCTGTCCACTGCTGGGAGTCCTCCGCACCCTCCCCTCACATGTCTCTGTCCACTGCTGTGAGTCCTCTGCACCCACCCCACACATGTCTCTGTCCACTGCTGGTATTCCTCTGCACCCACCCCTCACATGTCTCTGTCCACTGCTGGGAGTGATAGGCACCCACCCCCATGTCCCTGTCCACTGCTGGGAGTCCTCTGCACCCACCCCTCACATGTCTCTGTCCACTGCTGGCAGTCCTCTGCACCCACCCCTCACATGTCTCTGTCCACTGCTTTGAGTCCTCTGCACCCACCCCTCATATGTCTCTGGCCACTGCTGGGAGTGATAGGCACCCACCCCCATGTCTCTGTCCACTGCTGGGAGACCTCTGCACCCACCCCTCACATGTCTCTGTCCACTGCTGGTATTCCTCTGCACCCACCCCTCACATGTCTCTGTCCACTGCTTGTAGTGTTAGGCACCCACCCCTCACATGTCTCTGTCCACTGCTGGGAGTCCTCCGCACCCACCCCTCACATGTCTCTGTCCACTGCTGTGAGTCCTCTGCACCCACCCCACACATGTCTCTGTCCACTGCTGGTATTCCTCTGCACCCACCCCTCACATGTCTCTGTCCACTGCTGGGAGTGATAGGCACCCACCCCCATGTCTCAGTCCACTGCTGGGAGTCCTCTGCACCCACCCCTCACATGTCTCTTTCCACTGCTGGCAGTCCTCTGCACCCATCCCCATGTCTCTGTCCACTGCTGGGAGTCCTCTGCACACACCCCTCACATGTCTCTGTCCACTGCTAGGAGTCCTCTGCACCCACCCCTCACACGTCTCTGGCCACTGCTGGGAGTGATAGGCACCCACCCCTCATATGTCTGTCCACTGCTGGGAGTCCTCTGCACCCACCCCTCACATGTCTCTGTCCACTGCTGGTATTCCTCTGCACCCACCCCTCACATGTCTCTGTCCACTGCTGGGAGTCCTCTGCACCCACCCCTCACATGTCTCTGTCCACTGCTGGGAGTCCTCTGCACCCACCCCTCACATGTCTCTGTCCACTGCTGGTATTCCTCTGCACCCACCCCTCACATGTATATGTCCA
The DNA here is from genome assembly GCF_964204655.1 of Triturus cristatus. Taxonomy (NCBI): domain Eukaryota; kingdom Metazoa; phylum Chordata; class Amphibia; order Caudata; family Salamandridae; genus Triturus; species Triturus cristatus. The sequence goes on along the minus strand of NC_140579.1, from coordinate 458,431,144 downwards.
TTGCTGATAGTGATAGGCACCCACCCCCATGTCTCCGTCCACTGATGTGAGTCCTCTGCACCCACCCGTCACATGTCTCTGTCCACTGCTGGTATTCCTCTGCACCCACCCCTCACATGTCTCCGTCCACTGCTGGGAGTGATAGGCACTCACCCCCATGTCTCTTTCCACTGCTGGGAGTCCTCTGCACCCACCCCTCACATGTCTCTGTCCACTGCTGGTATTCCTCTGCACCCACCCCTCACATGTCTCTGTCCACTGCCTGGAGTCCTTTGCACCCACCCCTCACATGTCTCTGTCCACTGCTTGTAGTGTTAGGCACCCACCCCTCACATTTCTCTGTCCACTGCTGGGAGTCCTCCGCACCCACCCCTCACATGTCTCTGTTCACTGCTGGGAGTCCTCTGCACCCACCCCTCACATGTCTCTGTCCACTGCTGGTATTCCTCTGCACCCACCCCTCACATGTCTCTGTCCACTGCTGGGAGTGATAGGCACCCACCCCCATGTCTCTGTCCACTGCTGGGAGTCCTCTGCAGCCACCCCTCACATGTCTCTTTCCACTGCTGGCAGTCCTCTGCACCCATCCCCATGTCTCTGTCCACTGCTGGGAGTCCTCTGCACACACCCCTCACATGTCTCTGTCCACTGCTAGGAGTCCTCTGCACCCACCCCTCACATGTCTCTGGCCACTGCTGGGAGTGATAGGCACCCACCCCTCATATGTCTGTCCACTGCTGGGAGTCCTCTGCACCCACCCCTCACATGTCTCTGTCCACTGCTGGTATTCCTCTGCACCCACCCCTCACATGTCTCTGTACACTGCTGGGAGTCCTCTGCACCCACCCCTCACATGTCTCTGTCCACTGCTGGGAGTCCTCTGCACCCACCCCTCACATGTCTCTGTCCACTGCTGGTATTCCTCTGCACCCTCCCCTCACATGTATATGTCCATTGCTGGGAGTGATAGGCACCCACCCCCATGTCTCCGTCAACTGATGTGAGTCCTCTGCACCCACCCGTCACATGTCTCTTTCCACTGCTGGTATTCCTCTGCACCCACCCCTCACCTTTCTCTGTCCACTGCTGGGAGTCCTCTGCACCCACCCCTCACATGTCTCTGTCCACTGCTGGGAGTCCTCTGCACCCACCCCTCACATGTCTCTGTCCACTGCTGGGAGTCCTCTGCACCCACCCCTCACATGTCTCTGTCCACTGCTGGTATTCCTCTGCACCCACCCCTCACATGTCTCTGTCCACTGCTGGGAGTCCTTTGCACCCACCCCTCACATGTCTCTGTCCACTGCTTGTAGTGTTAGGCACCCACCTCTCACATGTCTCTGTCCACTGCTGGGAGTCCTCTGCACCCTCACCTCACATGTCTCTGTCCACTGCTGTGAGTCCTCTGCACCCACCCCACACATGTCTCTGTCCACTGCTGGTATTCCTCTGCACCCACCCCTCACATGTCTCTGTCCACTGCTGGGAGTGATAGGCACCCACCCCCATGTCTCTGTCCACTGCTGGGAGTCCTCTGCACCCACCCCTCACATGTCTCTTTCCACTGCTGGCAATCCTCTGCACCCATCCCCATGTCTCTGTCCACTGCTGGGAGTCCTCTGCACACACCCCTCACATGTCTCTGTCCACTGCTAGGAGTCCTCTGCACCCACCCCTCACATGTCTCTGGCCACTGCTGGGAGTGATAGGCACCCACCCCTCATATGTCTGTCCACTGCTGGGAGTCCTCTGCACCCACCCCTCACATGTCTCTGTCCACAGCTGGGAGTCCTCTGCACCCACCCCTCACATGTCTCTGTCCACTGCTGGGAGTCCTCTGCACCCACCCCTCACATGTCTCTGTCCACTGCTGGTATTCCTCTGCACCCACCCCTCACATGTATATGTCCATTGCTGGGAGTGATAGGCACCCACCCCCATGTCTCCGTCCACTGATGTGAGTCCTCTGCACCCACCTGTCACATGTCTCTGTCCACTGCTGGTATTTCTCTGCACCCAGCCCTCACATGTCTCCGTCCACTGCTGGGAGTGATAGGCACTCACCCCCATGTCTCTGTCCACTGCTGAGAGTCCTCTGCACCCACCCCTCACATGTCTCTGTCCACTGCTGGTATTCCTCTGCACCCACCCCTCACATGTCTCTGTCCACTGCTGGGAGTCCTTTGCACCCACCCCTCACATGTCTCTGTCCACTGCTTGTAGTGTTAGGCAACCACCCCTCACATGTCTCTGTCCACTGCTGGGAGTCCTCCGCACCAACCCCTCACATGTCTCTGTTCACTGCTGGGAGTCCTCTGCACCCACCCCTCACATGTCTCTGTCCACTGCTGGTATTCCTCTGCACCCACCCCTCACATGTCTCTGTCCACTGCTGGGAGTGATAGGCACCCACCCCCATGTCTCTGTCCACTTCTGGGAGTCCTCTGCACCCACCCCTCACATGTCTCTTTCCACTGCTGGCAGTCCTCTGCACCCATCCCCATATCTCTGTCCACTGCTGGGAGTCCTCTGCACACACCCCTCACATGTCTCTGTCCACTGCTAGGAGTCCTCTGCACCCACCCCTCACATGTCTCTGGCCACTGCTGGGAGTGATAGGCACCCACCCCTTATATGTCTGTCCACTGCTGGGAGTCCTCTGCACCCACCCCTCACATGTCTCTGTCCACTGCTGGTATTCCTCTGCACCCACCCCTCACATGTCTCTGTCCACTGCTGGGAGTCCTCTGCACCCACCCCTCACATGTCTCTGTCCACTGCTGGGAGTCCTCTGCACCCACCCCTCACATGTCTCTGTCCACTGCTGGTATTCCCCTGCACCCACCCCTCACATGTATATGTCCATTGCTGGGAGTGATAGGCACCCACCCCCATGTATCCGTCCACTGATGTGAGTCCTCTGCACCCACCCATCACATGTCTCTGTCCACTGCTGGGAGTCCTCTGCACCCACCCCTCACATGTCTCTGACCACTGCTGGGAGTCCTCTGCACCCACCCCTCAAATGTCTCCGTCCACTGCTGGGAGTCCTCTGCACCCACCCCTCACATGTCTCTGTCCACTGCTGGGAGTCCTCTGCACCCACCCCTCACATGTCTCTGTCCACTGCTGGTATTCCTCTGCACCCACCCCTCACATGTCTCTGTCCACTGCTGGGAGTGATAGGCACCCACCCCCATGTCTCCGTCCACTGATGTGAGTCCTCTGCACCCACCCGTCACATGTCTCTGTCCACTGCTGGTATTTCTCTGCCCCCACCCCTCACATGTCTCTGTCCACTGCTGGCAGTCCTCTGCACCCACCCCTCACATGTCTCTGTCCACTGCTGGTATTCCTCTGCACCCACCCCTCACATGTCTCTGTCCACTGCTGGGAGTCCTCTTCACCCGCCCCCTTATCTCTGTCCACTGCTGGTAGTGATAGGCACCCACCCCTCACATGTCTCGTTCCACTGCTGGGAGTGGTAGGCACCCACCCCCATGTCTCTGTCCACTGCTGGGAGTCCTCTGCACCCACCCCTCACATGTCTCTGTCCACTGCTGGGAGTCCTCTGCACCCACTCCTCACATGTCTCTGTCCACTGCTGGGAGTCCTCTGCACCCACCCCTCACATGTCTCTGGCTAGTGCTGGGTGTGATAGGCACCCACCCCTCATATATCTGTCCACTGCTGGGAGTCCTCTGCACCCACCCCTCACATGTCTCTGTCCACTGCTGGTATTCATCTGCACCCACCCCTCACATGTCTCTGTCCACTGCTGGGAGTCCTTTGCACCCACCCCTCACATGTCTCTGTCCACTGCTGGTAGTGATAGGCACCCACCCCTCACATGTCTCTGTCCACTGCTGGGAGTGATAGGCACCCACCCCCATGTCTCTGTCCACTGCTGGGAGTCCTCTGCGCCCACCCCTCACATGTCTCTGTCCACTGCTGGGAGTCCTCTGCACCCACCCCTCACATGTCTCTGTCCACTGCTAGGAGTCCTCTGCACCCACCCCTCACATGTCTCTGGCCACTGCTGGGAGTGATAGGCACCCACCCCTCATATGTCTGTCCACTGCTGGGAGTCCTCTGCACCCACCCCTCACATGTCTCTGTCCACTGCTGGTATTCCTCTGCACCCACCCCTCACATGTCTCTGTCCACTGCTGGGAGTCCTCTGCACCCACCCCTCACATGTCTCTGTCCACTGCTGGGAGTCCTCTGCACGCACCCCTCACATGTCTCTGTCCACTGCTGGTATTCCTCTGCACCCACCCCTCACATGTCTCTGTCCATTGCTGGGAGTGATAGGCACCCACCCCCATGTGTCCGTCCACTGATGGGAGTCCTCTGCACCCACCCGTCACATGTCTCTGTCCACTGCTGGTATTCCTCTGCATCCACCCCTCACATGTCTCTGTCCACTGCTGGGAGTCCTCTGCACCCACCCCTCACATGTCTCTGTCCACTGCTGGTATTCCTCTGCACCCACCCCTCACATGTCTCTGTCCACTGCTGGGAGTGATAGGCACCCACCCCCATGTCTCTGTCCACTGCTGGGAGTCCTCTGCACCCACCCCTCACATGTCTCTTTCCACTGCTGGCAGTCCTCTGCACCCACCCCCATGTCTCTGTCCACTGCGGGGAGTCCTCTGCACCCACCCCTCACATGTCTCTGTCCACTGCTGGGAGTCCTCTGCACACACCCCTCACATGTCTCTGTCCACTGCTAGGAGTCCTCTGCACCCACCCCTCACATGTCTCTGGCCACTGCTGGGAGTGATAGGCACCCACCCCTAATATGTCTGTCCACTGCTGGTATTCCTCTGCACCCACCCCTCACATGTATATGTCCATTGCTGGGAGTGATAGGCACCCACCCCCATGTGTCCGTCCACTGATGTGAGTCCTCTGCACCCACCCGTCACATGTCTCTGTCCACTGCTGGGAGTCCTCTGCACCCACCCCTCACATGTCGCTGTCCACTGCTGGGAGCCCTCTGCACCCATCCCTCACATGTCTCTGTCCACTGCTGGTATTCCTCTGCACCCACCCCTCACATGTCTCTGTCCACTGCTGGGAGTCCTCTGCACACACCCCTCATATGTCTCTGTCCACTGCTAGGAGTCCTCTGCACCCACCCCTCACATGTCTCTGGCCACTGCTGGGAGTGATAGGCACCCACCCCTCATATGTCTGTCCACTGCTGGGAGTCCTCTGCACCCACCCCTCACATGTCTCTGTCCACTGCTGGTATTCCTCTGCACCCACCCCTCACATGTATATGTCCATTGCTGGGAGTGATAGGCACCCACCCCCATGTCTCCGTCCACTGATGTGAGTCCTCTGCACCCACCCGTCACATGTCTCTGTCCCCTGCTGGTATTCCTCTGCACCCACCCCTCACATGTCTCTGTCCACTGCTGGGAGTCCTCTGCACCCACCCCTCACATGTCTCTGTCCACTGCTGGGAGTCCTCTGCACCCACCCCTCACATGTCTCTGTCCACTGCTTGGAGTCCTCTGCACCCACCCCTCACATGTCTCTGTCCACTGCTGGTATTCCTCTGCACCCATCCCTCACATGTCTCTGTCCACTGCTGGGAGTGATAGGCACCCACCCCCATGTCTCCGTCCACTGATGTGAGTCCTCTGCACCCACCCGTCACATGTCTCTGTCCACTGCTGGTATTCCTCTGCACCCACCCCTCACATGTCTCTGTCCACTGCTGGCAGTCCTCTGCACCCACCCCTCACATGTCTCTGTCCACTGCTGAGAGTCCTCTGCACCCACCCCTCACATGTCTCTGGCCACTGCTGGGAGTGATAGGCACCCACCCCTCATATGTTTGTCCACTGCTGGGAGTCCTCTGCACCCACCCCTCACATGTCTCTGTCCACTGCTGGTATTCCTCTGCACCCACCCCTCACATGTCTCTGTCCACTGCTGGGAGTCCTCTGCAGCCACCCCTCACATGTCTCTGTCCACTGCTGGGAGTCCTCGGCACCCACCCCTCACATGTCTCTGTCCACTGCTGGGAGTCCTCTGCCCCCACCCCTCACATGTCTCTGTCCACTGCTGGTATTCCTCTGCACCCACCACTCACATGTCTCTGTCCACTGCTGGGAGTGATAGGCACCCACCCCCATGTCTCCGTCCACTGCTGGGAGTCCTCTGCACCCACCCCTCACATGTCTCTGTCCACTGCTGGTATTCCTCTGCACCCACCCCTCACATGTCTCTGGCCACTGCTGGGAGTGATAGGCACCCACACCTCATATATCTGTCCACTGCTGGGAGTCCTCTGCACCCACCCATCATATGTCTCTGTCCACTGCTGGTATTCCTCTGCACCCACCACTCACATGTCTCTGTCCACTGCTGGGAGTCCTTTGCACCCACCACTCACATGTCTCTGTCCACTGCTGGTAGTGATAGGCACCCACCCCTCACATGTCTCTGTCCACTGCTGGGAGTCCTCTGCGCCCACCCCTCACATGTCTCTGTCCACTGCTGGGAGTCCTCTGCACCCACCCCTCACATGTCTCTGTCCACTGCTAGGAGTCCTCTGCACCCACCCCTCACATGTCTCTGGCCACTGCTGGGATTGATAGGCACCCACCCCTCATATGTCTGTCCACTGCTGGGAGTCCTCTGCACCCACCCCTCACATGTCTCTGTCTACTGCTGGTATTCCTCTGCACCCACCCCTCACATGTCTCTGTCCACTGCTGGGAGTCCTCTGCACCCACCCCTCACATGTCTCTGTCCACTGCTGGGAGTCCTCTGCACCCACCCCTCACATGTCTCTGTCCACTGCTGGTATTCCTCTGCACCCACCCCTCACATGTCTCTGTCCATTGCTGGGAGTGATAGGCACCCACCCCCATGTGTCCGTCCACTGATGGGAGTCCTCTGCACCCACCCGTCACATGTCTCTGTCCACTGCTGGTATTCCTCTGCATCCACCCCTCACATGTCTCTGTCCACTGCTGGGAGTCCTCTGCACCCACCCCTCACATGTCTCTGTCCACTGCTGGTATTCCTCTGCACCCACCCCTCACATGTCTCTGTCCACTGCTGGGAGTGATAGGCACCCACCCCCATGTCTCTGTCCACTGCTGGGAGACATCTGCACCCACCCCTCACATGTCTCTTTCCACTGCTGGCAGTCCTCTGCACCCACCCCCATGTCTCTGTCCACTGCGGGGAGTCCTCTGCACCCACCCCTCACATGTCTCTGTCCACTGCTGGGAGTCCTCTGCACACACACCTCACATGTCTCTGTCCACTGCTAGGAGTCCTCTGCACCCACCCCTCACATGTCTCTGGCCACTGCTGGGAGTGATAGGCACCCACCCCTCATATGTCTGTCCACTGCTGGGAGTCCTCTGCACCCACCCCTCACATGTCTCTGTCCACTGCTGGTATTCCTCTGCACCCACCCCTCACATGTATATGTCCATTGCTGGGAGTGATAGGCACCCACCCCCATGTCTCCGTCCACTGATGTGAGTCCTCTCCACCCACCCGTCACATGTCTCTGTCCACTGCTGGTATTCCTCTGCACCCACCCCTCACATGTCTCTGTCCACTGCTGGGAGTCCTCTGCACCCACCCCTCACATGTCTCTGTCCACTGCTGGGAGTCCTCTGCACCCACCCCTCACATGTCTCTGTCCACTGCTTGGAGTCCTCTGCACCCACCCCTCACATGTCTCTGTCTACTGCTGGTATTCCTCTGCACCCATCCCTCACATGTCTCTGTCCACTGCTGGGAGTGATAGGCACCCACCCCCATGTCTCCGTCCACTGATGTGAGTCCTCTGCACCCACCCGTCACATGTCTCTGTCCACTGCTGGTATTCCTCTGCACCCACCCCTCACATGTCTCTGTCCACTGCTGGCAGTCCTCTGCACCCACCCCTCACATGTCTCTGTCCACTGCTGAGAGTCCTCTGCACCCACCCCTCACATATCTCTGGCCACTGCTGGGAGTGATAGGCACCCACCCCTCATATGTCTGTCCACTGCTGGGAGTCCTCTGCACCCACCCCTCACATGTCTCTGTCCACTGCTGGTATTCCTCTGCACCCACCCCTCACATGTCTCTGTCCACTGCTGGGAGTCCTCTGCAGCCACCCCTCACATGTCTCTGTCCACTGCTGGGAGTCCTCTGCACCCACCCCTCACATGTCTCTGTCCACTGCTGGGAGTCCTCTGCCCCCACCCCTCACATGTCTCTGTCCACTGCTGGTATTCCTCTGCACCCACCCCTCACATGTCTCTGTCCACTGCTGGGAGTGATAGGCACCCACCCCCATGTCTCCGTCCACTGCTGGGAGTCCTCTGCACCCACCCCTCACATGTCTCTGTCCACTGCTGGTATTCCTCTGCACCCACCCCTCACATGTCTCTGTCCACTGCTGGGAGTCCTCTGCACCCACCCCTCACATGTCTCTGTCCACTGCTAGGAGTCCTCTGCACCCACCCCTCACATGTCTCTGGCCACTGCTGGGATTGATAGGCACCCACCCCTCATATGTCTGTCCACTGCTGGGAGCCCTCTGCACCCACCCCTCACATGTCTCTGTCCACTGCTGGTATTCCTCTGCACCCACCCCTCACATGTCTCTGTCCACTGCTGGGAGTCCTCTGCACCCACCCCTCACATGTCTCTGTCCACTGCTGGGAGTCCTCTGCACCCACCCCTCACATGTCTCTGTCCACTGCTGGTATTCCTCTGCACCCACCCCTCACATGTCTCTGTCCATTGCTGGGAGTGATAGGCACCCACCCCCATGTGTCCGTCCACTGATGGGAGTCCTCTGCACCCACCCGTCACATGTCTCTGTCCACTGCTGGTATTCCTCTGCATCCACCCCTCACATGTCTCTGTCCACTGCTGGGAGTCCTCTGCACCCACCCCTCACATGTCTCTGTCCACTGCTGGTATTCCTCTGCACCCACCCCTCACATGTCTCTGTCCACTGCTGGGAGTGATAGGCACCCACCCCCATGTCTCTCTCCACTGCTGGGAGTCCTCTGCACCCACCCCTCACATGTCTCTTTCCACTGCTGGCAGTCCTCTGCACCCACCCCCATGTCTCTGTCCACTGCGGGGAGTCCTCTGCACCCACCCCTCACATGTCTCTGTCCACTGCTGGGAGTCCTCTGCACACACACCTCACATGTCTCTGTCCACTGCTAGGAGTCCTCTGCACCCACCCCTCACATGTCTCTGGCCACTGCTGGGAGTGATAGGCACCCACCCCTCATATGTCTGTCCACTGCTGGGAGTCCTCTGTACCCACCCCTCACATGTCTCTGTCCACTGCTGGTATTCCTCTGCACCCACCCCTCACATGTATATGTCCATTGCTGGGAGTGATAGGCACCCACCCCCATGTCTCCGTCCACTGATGTGAGTCCTCTCCACCCACCCGTCACATGTCTCTGTCCACTGCTGGTATTCCTCTGCACCCACCCCTCACATGTCTCTGTCTACTGCTGGGAGTCCTCTGCACCCACCCCTCACATGTCTCTGTCCACTGCTGGGAGTCCTCTGCACCCACCCCTCACATGTCTCTGTCCACTGCTTGGAGTCCTCTGCACCCACCCCTCACATGTCTCTGTCTACTGCTGGTATTCCTCTGCACCCATCCCTCACATGTCTCTGTCCACTGCTGGGAGTGATAGGCACCCAACCCCATGTCTCCGTCCACTGATGTGAGTCCTCTGCACCCACCCGTCACATGTCTCTGTCCACTGCTGGTATTCCTCTGCACCCACCCCTCACATGTCTCTGTCCACTGCTGGCAGTCCTCTGCACCCACCCCTCACATGTCTCTGTCCACTGCTGAGAGTCCTCTGCACCCACCCCTCACATATCTCTGGCCACTGCTGGGAGTGATAGGCACCCACCCCTCATATGTCTGTCCACTGCTGGGAGTCCTCTGCACCCACCCCTCACATGTCTCTGTCCACTGCTGGTATTCCTCTGCACCCACCCCTCACATGTCTCTGTCCACAGCTGGGAGTCCTCTGCAGCCACCCCTCACATGTCTCTGTCCACTGCTGGGAGTCCTCTGCACCCACCCCTCACATGTCTCTGTCCACTGCTGGGAGTCCTCTGCCCCCACCCCTCACATGTCTCTGTCCACTGCTGGTATTCCTCTGCACCCACCCCTCACATGTCTCTGTCCACTGCTGGGAGTGATAGGCACCCACCCCCATGTCTCCGTCCACTGCTGGGAGTCCTCTGCACCCACCCCTCACATGTCTCTGTCCACTGCTGGTATTCCTCTGCACCCACCCCTCACATGTCTCTGGCCACTGCTGGGAGTGATAGGCACCCACACCTCATATATCTGTCCACTGCTGGGAGTCCTCTGCACCCACCCCTCATATGTCTCTGTCCACTGCTGGTATTTCTCTGCACCCACCCCTCACATTTCTCTGTCCACTGCTGGTATTCCTCTGCACCCACCCCACACATGTCTCTGTCCACTGCTGGGAGTGATAGGCACCCACCCCCATGTCTCTGTCCACTGCTGGGAGTCCTCTGCACCCACCCCTCACATGTCCCTGTCCACTGCTGGGAGTCCTCTGCACCCACCCTGTCTCTGTCCACTGCTGGGAGTCCTCTGCACCCATCCCTCACATGTCTCTGTCCACTGCTGGTATTCCTCTGCACCCACCCCTCACATGTCTAGGTCCACTGCTGGGAGTGATAGGCACTCACCCCCATGTCTCTGTCCACTGCTGGGAGTCCTCTGCACCCACCCCTCACATGTCTCTGTCCACTGCTGGTATTCCTCTGCACCCACCCATCACATGTCTCTGTCCACTGCTGGGAATCCTTTGCACCCACCCCTCACATGTCTCTGTCCACTGCTTGTAGTGTTAGGCACCCACCCCTCACATGTCTCTGTCCACTGCTGGGAGTCCTCCGCACCCACCCCTCACATGTTTCTGTCCAACGCTGGGAGTCCTCTGCACCCACCCCTCACATGTCTCTGTCCACTGCTGGTATTCCTCTGCACCCACCCCTCATATGTCTCTGTCCACTGCTGGGAGTGATAGGCACCCACCCCCATATCTCTGTCCACTGCTGGGAGTACTCTGCACCCACCCCTCACATGTCTCTTTCCACCGCTGGCAGTCCGCTGCACCCATCCCCATGTCTCTGTCCACTGCTGGGAGTCCTCTGCACACACCCCTCACATGTCTCTGTCAACTGCTAGGAGTCCTCTGCACCCACCCCTCACATGTCTCTGACCACTGCTGGGAGTGATAGGCACCCACCCCTCATTTGTCTGTCCACTGCTGGGAGTCCTCTGCACCCACCCCTCACATGTCTCTGTCCACTGCTGGTCTTCGTCTGCACCCACCCCTCACATGTCTCAGTCCACTGCTGGGAGTCCTCTGCACCCACCCCTCACATGTCTCTGTCCACTGCTGGGAGTCCTCTGCACCCACCCCTCACATGTCTCTGTCCACTGCTGGTATTCCTCTGCACCCACCCCTCACATGTATATGTCCATTGCTGGGAGTGATAGGCACCCACCCCCATGTCTCCGTCCACTGATGTGAGTCCTCTGCACCCACCCGTCACATGTCTCTGTCCACTGCTGGTATTCCTCTGCACCCACCCCTCACATGTCTCCGTCCACTGCTGGGAGTGATAGGCACTCACCCCCATGTCTCTGTCCACTGCTGGGAGTCCTCTGCACCCACCCCTCACATGTCTCTGTCCACTGCTGGTATTCCTCTTCACCCACCCCTCACATGTCTCTGTCCAATGCTGGGAGTCCTTTGCACCCACCCCTCACATGTCTCTGTCCACTGCTTGTAGTGTTAGGCACCCACCCCTCACATGTCTCTGTCCACTGCTGGGAGTCCTCCACACCCACCCCTCACATGTCTCTGTCCACTGCTGGGAGTCCTCTGCACCCACCCCTCACATGTCTCTGTCCACTGCTGGTATTCCTCTGCACCCACCCCTCACATGTCTCTGTCCACTGCTGGGAGTGATAGGCACCCACCCCCATGTCTCTGTCCACTGCTGGGAGTCCTCTGCACCCACGCCTCACATGTCTCTTTCCACTGCTGGCAGTCCTCTGCACCCATCCCCATGTCTCTGTCCACTGCTGGGAGTCCTCTGAACACACCCCTCACATGTCTCTGTCCACTGCTAGGAGTCCTCTGCACCCACCCCTCACATGTCTCTGGCCACTGCTGGGAGTGATAGGCACCCACCCCTCATATGTCTGTCCACTGCTGGGAGTCCTCTGCACCCACCAATCACATGTCTCTGTCCACTGCTGGTATTCCTCTGCACCCACCCCTCACATGTCTCTGTCCACTGCTGGGAGTCCTCTGCACCCACCCCTCACTTGTCTCTGTCCACTGCTGGGAGTCCTCTGCACCCACCCCTCACATGTCTCTGTCCACTGCTGGTATTCCTCTGCACCCACCCCTCACATGTATATGTCCATTGCTGGGAGTGATAGGCACCCACCCCCATGTCTCCGTCCACTGATGTGAGTCCTCTGCACCCACCCGTCACATGTCTCTGTCCACTGCTGGGAGTCCTCTGCACCCACCCCTCACATGTCTCTGTCCACTGCTGGGAGTCCTCTGCACCCACCCCTCACATGTCTCCGTCCACTGCTGGGAGTCCTCTGCACCCACCCCTCACATGTCTCTGTCCACTGCTGGTATTCCTCTGCACCCACCCCTCACATGTCTCTGTCCACTGCTGGGAGTGATAGGCACCCACCCCCATGTCTCCGTCCACTGATGTGAGTCCTCTGCACCCTCCCGTCACATGTCTCTGTCCACTGCTGGTATTCCTCTGCACCCACCCCTCACATGTCTCTGTCCACTGCTGGCAGTCCTCTGCACCCACCCCTCACATGTCTCTGTCCACTGCTGAGAGTCCTCTGCACCCACCCCTCACATGTCTCTGGCCACTGCTGGGAGTGATAGGCACCCACCCCTCATATGTCTGTCCACTGCTGGGAGTCCTATGCACCCACCCCTCACATGTCTCTGTCCACTGCTGGTATTCCTCTGCACCCACCCCTCACATGTCTCTGTCCACTGCTGGGAGTCCTCTGCAGCCACCCCTCACATATCTCTGTCCACTGCTGGGAGTCCTCTGCACCCACCCCTCACATGTCTCTGTCCACTGCTGGGAGTCCTCTGCACCCACCCCTCACATGTCTCTGTCCACTGCTGGGAGTCCTCTGCACCCACCCCTCACATGTCTCTGTCCACTGCTGGTGTTCCTCTGCACCCACCCCTCACATGTCTCTGTCCACTGCTGGGTGTGATAGGCACCCACCCCCATGTCTCCGTCCATTGCTGGGAGTCCTCTGCACCCACCCCTCACATGTCTCTGTCCACTGCTGGTTTTCCTCTGCACCCACCCCTCACATGTCTCTGGCCACTGCTGGGAGTGATAGGCACCCACCCCTCATATATCTGTCCACTGCTGGGAGTCCTCTGCACCCACCCCTCATATGTCTCTGTCCACTTCTGGTATTCCTCTGCACCCACCCCTCACATTTCTCTGTCCACTGCTGGTATTCCTCTGCACCCACCCCTCACATGTCTCTGTCCACTGCTGGGAGTGATAGGCACCCACCCCCATGTCTCTGTCCAATGCTGGGAGTAATCTGCACCCACCCCTCACATGTCTCTGTCCACTGCTGGGAGTCCTCTGCACCCACTCTGTCTCTGTCCACTGCTGGGAGTCCTCTGCACCCATCCCTCACATGTCTTTGTCCACTGCTGGTATTCCTCTGCACCCACCTCTCACATGTCTCCGTCCACTGCTGGGAGTGATAGGCACTCACCCCCATGTCTCTGTCCACTGCTGGGAGTCCTCTGCACCCACCCCTCACATGTCTCTGTCCACTGCTGGTATTCCTCTGCACCCACCCCTCACATGTCTCCGTCCACTGCTGGGAGTCCTTTGCACCCACCCCTCACATGTCTCTGTCCACTGCTTGTAGTGATAGGCACCCACCCCTCACATGTCTCGGTCCACTGCTGGGAGTGATAGGCACCCACCCCATGTCTCAGTCCACTGCTGGGAGTCCTCTGCGCTCACCCCTCACATGTCTCTGTCCACTGCTGGGAGTCCTCTGCACCCACCCCTCACATGTCTCTGTCCACTGCTAGAAGTCCTCTGCACCCACCCCTCACATGTTTCTGGCCACTGCTGGGAGTGATAGGGACCCACCCCTCATATGTCTGTCCAGTGCTGGGAGTCCTCTGCACCCACCCCTCACATGTCTCTGTCCACTGCTGGTATTCCTCTGCACCCACCCCTCACATGTCTCTGTCCAGTGCTGGGAGTCCTCTGCACCCACCCCTCACATGTCTCTGTCCACTGCTGGGAGTCCTCTGCACCCACCCCTCACATGTGTCTGTCCACTGCTGGTATTCCTCTGCACCCACCCCTCACATGTCTCTGTCCACCGCTGGGAGTGATAGGCACCCACCCCCATGTCTCTGTCCACTGATGGGAGTCCTCTGCACCCACCCCTCACATGTCTCTGTCCACTGCTGGCAGTCCTCTGCACCCACCCCTCACATGTCTCTGTCCACTCCTGGTATTCCTCTGCACACACCCCTCACATGTCTCTGTCCACTGCTAGGAGTCCTCTGCACCCACCCCTCACATGTCTCTGGCCACTGCTGGGAGTGATAGGCAACCACCCCCATGTCTCTGTCCACTGCTGGGAGTCCTCTGCACCCACCCCTCACATGTCTCTGTCCACTGCTGGCAGTCCTCTGCACCCACCCCTCACATGTCTCTGTCCACTCCTGGGAGTCCTCTGCACACACCCCTCACATATCTCTGTCCACTGCTAGGAGTCCTCTGCACCCACCCCTCACATGTCTCTGGCCACTGCTGGGAGTGATAGGCACCCACCCCTCATATGTCTGTCCACTGCTGGTAGTTGTTAGAAGGCGACCTCAGAGGAGCCCGGAGGGGGCCCTGACTATCCTGAGACCAACCCTCGAGGTATCGTAGCCGGGCACTGGCGGGAGACTCCTCAGGGGAGGAATCTCGTATCTAGGATCGTACACTCGGCACCACACGACAAAGAGACACCACACCGGGGGTTCTTAAGAACAAATCTTTATCAGATCGGAGTTGTAGGATCTTTATGATCAGCAAGGCAAATATATACAAGTGGAGCGCGGGCTCACAGAGTCTTGGAGGGGGTAGGAGGTAGCGGGACAGTCTTTGGGGATATGGATCAAATGCAGGGGCGTACCCGGCGCACAGCTCACAATCCTCGAGCTGGGGGATACGCTTGTCGTCGTCGGGGTCCGGCGGGACCAAGGGAGCCGCGAGTCACTCAGCAGGGCTCAAGCACAAGTCGGTGGTCTTACGATCTTTTCGGGGAGCCGCGAGTCACCCAACAGGGCTCAAGCACAGGTTTGGAGGTCTTACGATCTTCAGGGAGCCGCGAGTCACTCAGCAGGGCTCAAGCACAAGTTCGGAGGTCTTACGATCTTCAGGGAGCCGCGAGTCACTCAGCGGGGCTCAGGTGTTTCCAAAGGCGAATCTGCCGGACAGTCCCAGAGCACCCCTTGTTATAGGACGACTCCTCTTTGATGTCCGGAGTCTGTGCAGGCAGGGGTCTTGTCACCTGGGGGTCGCTTGTCGGGGTTTCCTGCCATTGACTTTTGATCCTTTCAGGGCCGGGTCGGGAGGAGTCCCAGACACCCAGCAGGCGTGGAGCCAGCCCTCGGGGAGGCCGGCGGGCCGATCGAAACCCACCTTCCCAGGGGAGCTCAGAGGTGCGATGGAAACTGCTCCGCCCTCTCTCATCCCAATGGGAGCGCGATGTCCCCCAGCCGGAGTGGCGCCTCTAGGCCAGGGTCGCGCTGGGGCCGGGCAGCCATCATGGCGCATGAAGTGGGCACGCGGGCCCGGTGTGGCCGAAAGGAGGAAGGCCACGGACGGGGAAGTCCGGGTCGGGTGTGTGTGTGTTCTGGTGGAAAGGATCGGCTAAGCCGTGGGCTCGGGGGCTGCGTGAGGTGCATGGGTCAGGTTATGTGGTGCGGGGACAGGGATGGCTATGCTACGAGGCCGGGTCTAACACGCGTCCCCCCAGCTGAAAGCCGGAGAGAACTACCCATCCTCTTGGGGGTTCTCTTCGCTGAGGCGGAAGAACTGGGAGAGGCCATCGGCGTTGGCGTGGTCAGTACCAGGGCGATGTTCCACGGTGAAATCCATCCCCTGGAGGGAGATTGACCACCGCAGTAGCTTGGGGTTTTCTCCTCGCATCTGCATGAGCCATCGCAAGGGGCGGTGGTCGGTTTGGACCTTGAAATGGGTGCCGAACAGATGAGGTCGTAACTTCTTGAGGCTCCAGACTATGGCGAACGCCTCGCGCTCGATGGTGCTCCATCTCTGTTCTCTGGGCAACAGCCTTCGGCTGAGGAAGGCTACGGGCTGGTCTAGGCCTTGGTCATTCACCTGGGACAGGACGGCCCTAATTCCATGCTCGGAGGCGTCCGTTTGTACCACAAACTCCTTGGAGTAGTCGGGAGCCTGAAGGACGGGGGCTGTGCACATGGCCGTTTTTAGGGCATCGAACGCCTCTTGGCACGCAGGGGTCCACTGCACTTTCTTGGGCTGTTTCTTGGACGTGAGTCCCGTGAGGGGACCGACTAGGCTGCCGTACCCCCGGATGAATCTCCGGTAGTAGCCCGTGAGGCCCAGAAAGGCTCGGACCTCCGTTTGGGTAGTGGGGGGTTCCCAGGCTAGGATGGCGTCGACTTTGGGCTGTAGAGGGGCGACCTGGCCGCTTCCGACCTGGTGCCCCAGGTAGGTTACCGAACCTTGCCCAATCTGGCACTTGCTGGCTTTCACGGTGAGGCCTGCCTGGCGCAGGGCGGTTAGCACCCTCCGGAGTTGCTGGAGGTGCTCACTCCATTCGGAACTGAAAACTGCGATATCGTCTAGATAGGCAGCGCTGAATTTTTCCAGCCCGGCCAGGACTCTATTTACCAGTCGCTAGAACGTGGCCGGGGCATTTTTCATCCCGAAGGGCAACACCCGAAAGCGATAGTGCCCATCCGGGGTGGAGAAGGCGGACCACTCCTTGGCTCCTTCTGTGAGCGCAATTTGCCAGTAGCCGCAGGTGAGGTCGAAGGTGCTGAGGAACCGAGCAGCCCCGAGTCGGTCAATGAGCTCGTCGGCTCGGGGAATGGGGTGGGCATCGGCTCGGGTGACTTCATTGAGTCCCCGGTAGTCCACGCAGAAGCGGAGTTCTGGGGCGACACCGGGGGCAGCTGCTTTCGGGACCAGCACCACGGGGCTGGCCCAGGGACTGTCTGAGGGTTCGATCACTCCTAAGGTCAACATCTTCGAGACCTTGGTTTGAATGCAGGACCGGACCCGATCAGGGACTCGGTAGGCTTGGTGTTTTACCGGCGGGCTGTCTCCGGTATCCAGGTCATGGACACACCAGTCGGTGACTTGGGGGACCAGGGAGAAGAGGTCGGAAAACTGCCCTAGGAGCTGGCGGCAATCCTCACGTTGCTGGGAAGTGAGGGATGGGGAGAGGTTCACTTCCTCTACGGAGCCGTCCTTCTCTTTGGTGCACAGGAGATCAGGGAGGGGATCCGACTCCTCCTCGGCCCCGGCATCAGTGGCCAGCAGGAGGCTCAGCTCCGTCCGCACAAAGTGGGGCTTGAGGCGGTTCACGTGGAGGACCCGGAGGGGGTCCCGTGGTGACTGGACGTCCACCAAGTACGTGACCTGGCTCTTCCGCTCAATCACTTTGAAGGGCCCGGTCCATTTATCCTGGAGGGCGCAGGGTTTCACGGGGGCCATGACCCATACCTGCTGGCCCGGCTGGAACTCGACCAGAGTGGCATTCTGGTCGTACCAGCGCTTCATCTCTTCCTGGCTCGCCTCCAGGTTGGCCTCGGCCATCTCTCGGAACTTCCTAGTCTGGTTTCGGAGGGTCAGGACGTATCGGAACACATCTCGGGGTGGCCTCGGTGCGCCGCCTCCCACCCTTCCTTGACCAGGCTGAGGGGCCCCCGGACGGGGTGCCCGTAGAGTAACTCAAAGGGGCTGAACCCCAAGGATTTCTGGGGAACTTCTCGGTAGGCGAACAGGTGGCAGGGGAGCAGGACGTCCCACTTACGCCGGAGGGGCTCTTCCAGGCCCGCGATCATCCCTTTCAGAGTCCTGTTAAACCGCTCTACCAGGCCGTTTCCTTGGGGGTGGTACGGGTTGGTGAATTTATAGGACACTCCGCATTGTTGCCACAAGGAATTCATGTATCTGGAGATGAAGTTCGTACCACGATCGCTCACGATCTCGCGGGGAAAACCCATACGGGAAAAGATTCCCATCAACGCCCGGCCCACCACGGGGGCTGTGACGGTGCGCAGGGGTATGGCTTCAGGGTATCGGGTGGCATGATCCACCAAGACGAGGATAAAGCGGTGCCCTTGGGAGGTTGGGGGGTCCAGAGGCCCCACGATGTCGATCCCGACCCGTTCAAAAGGGGTACTGACGACAGGGAAGGGTTGGAGGGGAGCCTTGCACTTTCCTCTGCTCTTCCCACTGGCCTGGCACGTGGGACAGGACTTGCAGTGGGCTTCTACATCTGCTTTCATTCTGGGCCAGTAGAAGTGAGTCACGAGGCGACTGTAGGTTTTGTCCTGGCCCAAGTGGCCTGCGAGGGGAACGTCGTGGGCCAAGCCAGGGAGGAGGTCTCGGAAGCGTAGGGGTACCACCAGCACCCGGGCGGATCCTAGCTCCACCGACTTCTGCTCACTGTACAAAAGGTCATTCTACCAATACACCCGGTGTGTTCCAGTTTGGTCACCCGCGGCCTGGGCCTCTGCCTGTTGCCGGGGCCCGACCAGGGAAGGACAGGTAGCCTGCTCTCGGCAGAACTCCTCTCGGGAGGGGCCCCCCTCGTGGCGCCACTGGGCCAATTCGGGCAGATCGCCTAACTCGGTGACCTGTGCGGAGTCGGAAGGTGGGGGTTCGTCACTGGCGACCGACCCTCCTTGTGGGGGGATGTGGGGACCCTCAGCGGGGACCATCCTGTCTTCAGTGGTCGGGGCGTCGTCGACTTCCCCAAGGGGGGTCAGTCGGGCTGCCATGGATCGGGTGGTGGCGCACACCCACTCAGGGAGACCCATCATCCCTAGGTGGGCCTTGCGCTCGACTTGTTTCCAGGGGGAACTTTCCAGGTCGTTCCCCAGGAGACAGTCGACTGGCTGGGAGGTTCTTACTGCGACTTTCAGTTTACCGACCACCCCTCCCCATTCAAAAGGCACCAGGGCTACCTTACACAGACTTTCCGTATTGTCAGCGGAAATGACCGGGCAAAAGACGTTGGGGAGGACCTGGTCTTCGTTGACCAAATGACTGAGGACACCGGTGATGCTGGCCCCGGTGTCACGAAGGGCTTCTACTTGGTGGCCATTGATCGTTACGAGCTGCCCATATTTCTTCATGTTGGAGGGCAGGAGGCTTCCAGGGACCATTTCTCTATCTCCTAAGGATACTAGGGCCATGGCTGTGGGTTCCCACTCTACGGTCTCCTCAACCTCCTCCCCCAGTGCTACATTGGCTATCTGTCTAGCGAGGGGTGATGCCTGGGTGATGTGTGGGGCCATGGGGCATTCAGGGTCGTTGGCGTAATGCCCGGGCTTCTGACAACGGAAACAAGTGATGGTCACCCGGTGCCCCCGTCTCGGGGGGGGGGCGGATACAGCTGGTGGGGGTGCCGGGAAAGGCGGAGGTTGGGTTTTCGGGGGACTGGACTGGGACTCTCTCTGTCCTCCCTGGTTCCCCCCCCTCTCTGGCGAGGTGGCCCCTGACTGGCTCGGGGGTACTCTCCTACAGGGCCCCGGGAGACCCGGGTGTTGGTCCAGCGATCCGCCTCGACAGCCAGCTTTCTCGGATCCGTGAGCTTGCTGTCGAGCAGATGCTGGCGCAGTTCCACAAAGCAGTTCGCAGCCAGGTGTTCCCACAACATAAGGTCGGTTAGTTCTTCTAGGGTGGTTACCTTGCTGCCCTTGATCCACCCATCGAATGCGCGGCAGAAGAAGTTTACATACTCCACCCAGGTGGTGCCCGGGATCTTCCTGCAGTCCCGGAACCTCTGGCGGTACATCTCCGGGGTGAGGCCGTACCTTGTGAGGAGGGCCTCTTTCATGTGGTCGTAGGAGGTCTGCATGGAGGTTGGTAGGTCGAGCAGGGTGTCTCTCCCCTCGCTCAGGAATCGTCCCCACAACCCGGCCCCCCAATCCTTCTGCGGGACCCGGTGGGAGGTCATGGCGACCTCGTAGGCCCTGAACCACTATTGAATGTCATCGTTTTTGTAATATTCTTTGACCACATCCTTGGGGATGTGGACCTTCTGCTCCGCCGGGGAGGCCGCCTCTCGGTTCCCCGGGGGCCGCGCTTCTTCGCTTTTTGCTTTTAGCTCCATTTCTTTCAAGCTGCGTTCGTGCTCCAGTTGGAGTCTCCTTCCTTCGTGTTCCCGTTGGAGTTTCTTCTCTTCTAGTTCTCCTTGCACCCGCATCTGTTCCACTGCTAGCTTTTTCTCGGCTAATTTCAACTCGCCCTCGATTTTGTGTTTGGCTAATTCGAGTTTGTGATGGCGACTTCTTTCTCTGTCTGCGAGTTCCTCCGGGGATAGGCCCCCGTCTGGTACGAAGCTTCGCACCTGGTTGCTGCTGCGTTCTCCTTGGGAGGGTCCAGCTTCGTCGTGGGGCTCCACCGCTCCTTCTGGGCGGGGGGCTCCAGAATCCACCCAAGCTTTCAGTGCCTTCTGCATATCTTCTTTGGTGTTGAGACCAGTGGTAGCGATTTTGAGTTCTTTGCAGAATTGCTTCAGTTCTCTGTGTGTGTACTCCTCCAGTTGTTCCGCCTGGAACATGGTACTGGTGTCGTTTTCTGTGAGAACCACGGCGTTTCCTTCTGCCATCTTTGTCGGTAGTGCGTCAGCTGTTCACGGTACGATCTCTAGATTATGGGCCCGAATCCCGTCGCTTGCCACCAATGTTAGAAGGCGACCTCAGAGGAGCCCGGACGGGGCCCTGACTATCCTGAGACCAACCCTCGAGGTATCGTAGCCGGGCACTGGCGGGAGACTCCTCAGGGGAGGAATCTCGTATCTAGGATTGTACACTCGACACCACACGACAAAGAAACACCACACCGGGAGTTCTTAAGAACAAATCTTTATCAGATCGGAGTTGTAGGATCTTTATGATCAGCAAGGCAAATATATACAAGTGGAGCACGGGCTCACAGAGTCTTGGAGGGGGTAGGAGGTAGCAGGACAGTCTTTGGGGATATGGATCAAATGCAGGGGCGTACCCGGCGCACAGCTCACAATCCTCGAGCTGGGGGATACGCTTGTCGTCGTCGGGGTCCGGCGGGACCAAGGGAGCCGCGAGTCACTCAGCAGGGCTCAAGCACAAGTCGGAGGTCTTACGATCTTTTCGGGGAACCGCAAGTCACTCAGCAGGGCTCAAGCACAGGTGCAGAGGTCTTACGATCTTCAGGGAGCCGCGAGTCACTCAGCAGGGCTCAAGCACAAGTTCGGAGGTCTTACGATCTTCAGGGAGCCGCGAGTCACTCAGCGGGGCTCAGGTGTTTTCAAAGGCGAATCTGCCGGACAGTCCCAGAGCACCCCTTGTTATAGGACGGCTCCTCTTTGATGTCCGGAGTCTGTGTAGGCAGTGGTCTTGTCACCTGGGGGTCGCTTATCGGGGTTTCCTGCCATTGTCTTTTGATCCTTTCAGGGCCGGGTCGGGAGGAGTCCCAGACACCCAGCAGGCATGGAGCCAGCCCTCGGGGAGGCCGGCGGGCCGATCAAAACCCACCTTCCCAGGGGAGCTCAGAGGTGCGATGGAAACTGCTCCTCCCTCTCTCATCCCAATGGGAGCGCGATGTCCCCCAGCCGGAGTGGCGCCTCTAGGCCATGGTCGCGCTGGGGCCGGGCGGCCATCATGGTGCATGAAGTGGGCACGCGGGCCCGGTGTGGCCGAAAGGAGGAAGGCAACGGACGGGGAAGTCCGGGTCGGGTGTGTGTGTGTTCTGGTGGGAAGGATCGGCTAGGCCGTGGGCTCGGGGGCTGCGTGAGGTGCATGGGTCAGGTTATGTGGTGCGGGGACAGGGATGGCTATGCTACGAGGCCGGGTCTAACAGGAGTCCTCTGCACCCACCCCTCACATGTCTCTGTCCACTGCTGGTATTCCTCTGCATCCACCCCTCACATGTCTCTGTCCACTGCTGGGAGTCCTCTGCACCCACCCCTCACATGTCTCTGTCCACTGCTGGGAGTCCTCTGCACCCACCCCTCACATGTCTCTGTCCACTGCTGGTATTCCTCTGCACCCACCCCTCACATGTATATGTCCATTGCTGGAAGTGATACGCACCCACCCCCATGTCTCCATCCACTGATGTGAGTCCTCTGCACCCACCCGTCACATGTCTCTGTCCACTGCTGGTATTCCTCTGCACCCACCCCTCACATGTCTCTGTCCACTGCTGGGAGTCCTCTGCACCCACCCCTCACATGTCTCTGTCCACTGCTGGTATTCCTCTGCACCCACCCCTCACATGTCTCTGTCCACTGCTGGGAGTCCTCTGCACCCACCCCTCACATGTCTCTGTCCACTGCTGGGAGTCCTCTGCAACCACCCCTCACATGTCTCTGTCCACTGCTGGTATTCCTCTGCACCCACCCCTCACATGTATATGTCCATTGCTGGGAGTGATACGCACCCACCCCCATGTCTCCATCCACTGATGTGAGTCCTCTGCACCCACCCGTCACATGTCTCTGTCCACTGCTGGGAGTCCTCTGCACCCACCCCTCACATGTCTCTGTCCACTGCTGAGAGTCCTCTGCACCCACCCCTCACATGTCTCTGTCCACTGCTGGGAGTCCTCTGCACCCACCCCTCACATGTCTCTGTCCACTGCTGGGAGTCCTCTGCACCCACCCCTCACATGTCTCTGTCCACTGCTGGTATTCCTCTGCACCCACCCCTCACATGTCTCTGTCCACTGCTGAGAGTGATAGGCACCCTCCCCCATGTCTCCGTCCACTGATGTGAGTCCTCTGCACCCACCCGTCACATGTCTCTGTCCACTGCTGGTATTCCTCTGCACCCACCCCTCACATGTCTCTGTCCACTGCTGGCAGTTGTTGGACCCGGCCTCGTAGAATGGCCCTCCGTGCCCCCGCACCACCGAAACCTGGTACCTACAGCCCAAGCCCCCGGCCCAGCCGAACCTCCCCACCAGGACACATGCACCGACCCGGACATCCCCGTCCCTGGCCTCTCCCCTTTCGGCCACCCCGGGCCCGCGTGCCCACTTCATGCACCAAGATGGCCGCCCGGCCCCAGCGCGACCCGGGCCTAGAGGCGCCACTCCGGCTGGAGGACATCACGCTTCCCGGGGATGAGAGAGGGAGGAGCAGTTTCTATCGCACCTCTGAACTCCCCTGGGACGATGGGTTTCGATCGGCCCTCTGGCCTCCCTGAGGGCTGGCTCCACGCCTGCTGGGTGTCTGGGACTCCTCCCGACCCGGTCCTGAAAGGATCAAAAGACTATAGCAGGAAATCCCGACAAGCGACCCCCAGGTGACAAGACCCCTGCCTGCACAGGCTCCGGACATCAAAGAGGGGTCGAACTATAACAAGGGGTGCTCTGGGGCTGTCCGGCAGATTCGACGCTGGAACAACGAGAGCCTGCTGACGTGGTCGCGGCTCCTGGAACTGGAACTCACCTGAGCCCTGCTGAGTGACTCGCGGCTCCCTGAAGATCGTAAGACCTCCGAACTTGTACCTGAGCCCTGCTGAGTGACTCGCGGCTCCCTGAAGATCGTAAGACCTCCGAACTTGTACCTGAGCCCTGCTGAGTGACTCGCGGCTCCCTGAAGATCGTAAGACCTCCGAACTTGTACCTGAGCCCTGCTGAGTGACTCGCGGCTCCCTGAAGATCATAAGACCTCCGAACTTGTACCTGAGCCCTGCTGAGTGACTCGCGGCTCCCCCAGACTCTCACGGTCCCGCCGGACCCCAACTCCGACCACGTATCCCCCAGCTCGAGGATTGTGAGCTGTGCGCCGGGTACGTCCCTGCTTTGAACCGTTACCAGAGACAGTCCCGCTACCCCCTACCTTTCCGAGACTCGTGAGCCCGTGCTCACCTTGTACATATTTGCAGTGATACCTGTTTGATAAAGCTTGTTCTGAGAATACCCAGTGTGGTCCCTCTGTGTCGTGTGGTACCAGAAGTACGATCCTGGTTGCGAGAGTCCTCCCCCTGGGGAATCTCCCGCCAGTGCCCGGCTACGATACTTTGAGGGTGGGTCTCAGGGTAGTCAGGACCCCTTTCCGGGCCCCTCTGAGGTCGCCGTCTAACATTGGTGGCAAGCGACGGGATTCGGGCCCATCACCTAGAGAGCGTACAGTAAACGACGGACGCACGACCAACAAAGATGGCAGAAGGAAGCGCCACGAGCTCCGCAGAAACCAACGCCAACAGAGTGTTCCAGGTGGAGCATCTGGAAGAATACACACACAAAGAGCTAAAACAATTTTGCAAAGAACTTAAAATCGCTACCACTGGCCTCAACACTAAGGAAGACTTGCAGAAAGCACTGAAAACTTGGGTGGAGACCGGGGCCTCCCGCCCGGAAGGCACGGGGGAGCGCCCTGACGAAGCCAAACCCCCCCAAAGTGAAAGCAGTAGCAATCAGGTGCGAGGCATCGTACCAGACGGGGGCCTGTCCCCGGAAGAGCTCGCGGACAGAGAGAGAAGCCGCAGTCATGAACTCGAGTTAGCCAAACTCAAAATCGAGGGCGAATTGAAGTTAGCGGAGAAGAAGCTAGCAGTAGAGCAAATGCGTGTACAAGGCGAACTGGAAGAAAAGAAGCTCCAACGGGAGCACGAAGGAAGAAAGCTCCAACTGGAGCACGAACGGAGCTTAAAGGAACTCGAGCTCAAGGCCCGAAATGAGGACGGAAGGCCCTCGGGGAACCGAGAGACGGCCCCCCCAGCGGAACAGAAGGTCCACATCCCCAAGGATGTGGTCAAAGAATATTATAAAAACGATGACATTCAGCAATGGTTTCGGGCCTACGAGGTCGCCATGACCTCCCATCGGATTTCACAGAAGGACTGGGGGGCGGGGTTGTGGGGACGGTTTCTGAGCGAAGGAAGGGACACCCTGCTCGACCTACCCCTCTCCCTGCAGACCTCCTACAGCCACATGAAAGAGGCTCTCCTCACAAGATACGGCCTCACCCCAGAAATGTACCGCCAACGGTTCCGGGACTGCAGGAAGATCCCGGGCACCACCTGGGTGGAGTATGTAAACTTTTTTAGTCGGGCCTTCGATGGGTGGGTCAAGGGCAGCAAAGTCACCACCCTTGCCGAACTCACTGACCTCATGTTATGGGAACATCTGGCTGCGAACTGCTTCGTAGAGCTACGTCAACATCTGCTGGATAGCAAGCTCACAGATCCCCGGAAGCTGGCCGTGGAGGCCGACCGCTGGACCAACACCCGGGTCTCCCGGGGCATGGTAGGAGAGTACCCCCGAACCAGTCAGGGACCACACCGCCAGAGAGGGGGAGGGAACCAGGGAGGGCCGAGGGAGTCCCAGCCTAGCCCCCCGAAGACACCACCTCCACCTTTCCCGGCGCCCCCCCCACCAGTAACAGGGCCCCCTGGGAGACGGGGACACCGGGTGACCGTCACATGTTTCCGCTGCCAGAAACCCGGGCACTACGCCAATGACCCAGAGTGCCCCATGGCCACCCAAGTCACCCCTGCGAGACAGATAGCCAACGTAGCCCTAGGGGAGGAGGTTGAGGAAGCCGAGGAGTGGGAACCCGCCGCGATGGCCCTAGTATCCCTGGGAGATAGGGAAATGATCCCTGGTAGCCTCCTACCGTCCAACACACAGAAATATGGGCAGCTCGTCAAGATCAATGGCCACCAGGTAGAGGCCCTGCGGGACACCGGGGCCAGTATCACCGGTGTCCTCAGGCACCTAGTTCCCGAGGAGCAGATCCTCCCCAATGTCTTTTGCCCCGTAATATCTGCAGACAATAGGGAAAGTATGTGTCAGGTGGCCCTGGTGCCATTTGAGTGGGGAGGGGTGATAGGTAAACTCAAGGTGGCCGTAAGAACCTCCCAGCCGGTCGACTGCCTCTTAGGGAACGACCTGGAGAGTTCTCCCTGGAAGCACGTAGAGCGCAAGGCCCACCTAGGAATGATGGGACTCTCCGAGTGGGTGTGCGCCACCACCCGATCTATGACAGCCCGACTCACTCCCCGGAGAGAAATCGAGAGCACCCCGGTCGAAGTAGCCAGCACCGTCCCCGCCGAGGGTCCTCCCGTTCCCCCATCGGAAGGGTCCGTCGCCAGCGACGAACCCGCACCATCCGACCCTGCCCCGGTCCCCGAGTTGGGGGATCTACCCGAGTTGGCCCATTGGCGCCACGAGCGTTTTGCCAGGAGCAAGCCACCTGTCCTTCCCTGGTCGGGCTGCGGCGCCAGGCCGAGGGCCAAGCCGCAGGTGACCAGACCGGAACGCACCGAATCTATTGGGAGAATAACGTCCTGTATAGTGAGCAGAAATCAGTGGAGCTGGGATCCGGACGGGTACTGGTGGTACCTCTCCGCTTCCGGGATTTCCTCCTGGGCTTAGCCCACGATGTCCCCCTCGCCGGTCACCTGGGTCAGGACAAGACCTACAGCCGTCTCGTGACCCATTTTTATTGGCCTAAGATGAAAGCAGCGGTAGAGGCCCACTGCAAGTCCTGCCCCACGTGCCAAGCCAGTGGGAAGAGTGGGGGGAAGCGCAAGGCTCCCCTCCAACCCTTCCCGGTCGTCAGTACCCCCTTCGAACGAGTCGGGATCGACATCGTGGGGCCACTGGACCCCCCCACCTCCCAAGGTCACCGTTTCATCTTGGTCCTAGTGGACCACGCCACCCGCTACCCCGAGGCTATTCCCCTACGCACCATTACGGCCCCCGTGGTGGGCCGGGCCCTGATGGGGATCTTCTCCAGGGTGGGTTTCCCCCGCGAGGTCGTGAGCGATCGCGGCACTAATTTTATATCCAGGTATATGACGTCCCTGTGGCAACAATGTGGGGTGTCCTATAAGTTCACCACCCCGTACCATCCCCAAGGGAACGGCCTAGTAGAGAGGTTTAATAGGACTTTGAAAGGGATGATCGCTGGCCTAGAAGAGCCCCTCCGGCGTAAGTGGGACGTCCTGCTCCCCTGCCTCTTGTTCGCTTACCGGGAGGTCCCCCAGAAGTCCTTAGGGTTCAGCCCGTTTGAATTACTCTATGGGCACCCCGTCCGAGGTCCCCTCAGTTTAGTTAAGGAAGGGTGGGAGGCAGCACCCCAGACCACCCCCCGAGATGTGTTCCAATATGTCCTGGCCCTCCGGAACCAGACCAGGAGGTTCCGGGAACTAGCCGAGGCCAACCTGGAGGCGAGTCAAGAAGAAATGAAGCGCTGGTACGACCAGAATGCTACTCTGGTCGAGTTCCAGCCGGGCCAGCAGGTGTGGGTCATGGCCCCCGTAAAGCCTGGCGCTCTCCAGGACCGATGGACTGGGCCCTACAAGGTGGTCGAGAAGAAGAGCCAAGTCACCTACTTGGTGGACGTCCAGTCGCCTCGGGATCCCCTCCGGGTCCTGCACGTGAACCGCCTCAAGCCTCACTTCCAGCGGACAGAACTGAGCCTCCTGCTGGCCACCGATGATGGGGCCGAAGATGAGTCGGATCCCCTCCCGGACCTCCTGTGTATCAAGGAGCAGGATGGCTCCGTGGAAGGAGTGAACCTCTCCCCAGCCCTCACTGCCCAGCAACAAGCGGACTGCCGCCAGCTCCTAAGACAATTTTCTGACCTCTTCTCCCTGACCCCCCGGGTCACCAACTGGTGTGTTCATGATGTGGACACCGGGGACAGCCCGCCGGTGAGACACCGAGCCTACCGGGTTCCTGACCGGGTCCGGTCCTGCATTCAGGCGGAAGTCTCGAAGATGTTGACCCTGGGGGTGATCGAGCCCTCTGACAGTCCCTGGGCCAGCCCCGTGGTCCTGGTCCCAAAGGCAGCGGCCCCCGGTGTCGCCCCCGAGCTCCGATTCTGCGTGGACTACCGGGGGCTCAATGACGTTACCCGAGCCGATGCCCACCCCATTCCACGAGCCGACGAACTCATTGACCGACTAGGGGCAGCCCGGTTCCTCAGCACCTTCGACCTCACCTGCGGGTACTGGCAGATTGCGCTCACCGAAGGGGCCAAAGAGCGGTCCGCTTTCTCCACCCCCGATGGGCACTACCGCTTCCGCGTAATGCCCTTCGGGATGAAAAATGCCCCGGCCACTTTCCAGCGACTGGTGAATAGAGTCCTGGCCGGGCTAGAACAGTTCAGCGCGGCATACCTGGACGACATCGCTGTCTTCAGTTCAGAGTGGAGTGAGCACCTCCAGCACCTCCGAAGGGTGGTAATCGCCCTGCGCCAGGCAGGCCTCACAGTAAAAGCCAGCAAGTGCCAGATCGGGCAAGGATCCGTGGTCTACTTGGGGCACCAGGTCGGGAGTGGCCAGGTCGCCCCGCTACAGCCAAAGATCGACGCCATCCTGGCCTGGGAACCACCCATCACCCAGACGGAGGTCCGAGCCTTTCTGGGACTCACGGGCTACTACCGAAGATTCATTCGGGGGTATGGCAGCCTTGTCGGCCCTCTCACAGAACTCACATCTAAAAAACAGCCAAAGAAAGTGCAGTGGACGGCTGCCTGCCAGGAAGCTTTCGATGCCCTAAAAAGGGCCATGTGTACTGCCCCCGTCCTCCAGGCTCCCGACTACGCCAAGGAGTTCATAGTCCAAACCGATGCCTCCGAGCATGGCATTGGGGCCGTCCTGTCCCAAGTAAATGACCAAGGCCTAGACCAGCCCGTCGCCTTCCTCAGTCGGCGGCTGTTGCCCCGAGAACAAAGATGGAGCACCATAGAGCGCGAAGCCTTTGCCGTGGTCTGGGCACTCAAAAAGCTACGACCCTACCTGTTTGGCACCCATTTCAGAGTCCAAACTGACCATCGGCCCTTACGTTGGCTCATGCAGATGCGAGGAGAAAACCCCAAGCTACTGCGGTGGTCAATCTCCCTCCAGGGGATGGATTTCACCGTGGAACACCGCCCTGGTACGGACCACGCCAATGCTGACGGCCTCTCCCGGTTCTTCCGCCTCAGCGAAGAGAACCCCCCAAGCTGATGGGCAGTTCTCTCCGGCTTTCAGCTGGGGGGGACGCGTGTTGGACCCGGCCTCGTAGAATGGCCCTCCGTGCCCCCGCACCACCGAAACCTGGTACCTACAGCCCAAGCCCCCGGCCCAGCCGAACCTCCCCACCAGGACACACGCACCGACCCGGACATCCCCGTCCCTGGCCTCTCCCCTTTCGGCCACCCCGGGCCCGCGTGCCCACTTCATGCACCAAGATGGCCGCCCGGCCCCAGCGCGACCCGGGCCTAGAGGCGCCACTCCGGCTGGAGGACATCACGCTTCCCGGGGATGAGAGAGGGAGGAGCAGTTTCTATCGCACCTCTGAACTCCCCTGGGACGATGGGTTTCGATCGGCCCTCCGGCCTCCCTGAGGGCTGGCTCCACGCCTGCTGGGTGTCTGGGACTCCTCCCGACCCGGCCCTGAAAGGATCAAAAGACTATAGCAGGAAATCCCGACAAGCGACCCCCAGGTGACAAGACCCCTGCCTGCACAGGCTCCGGACATCAAAGAGGGGTCGAACTATAACAAGGGGTGCTCTGGGGCTGTCCGGCAGATTCGACGCTGGAACAACGAGAGCCTGCTGACGTGGTCGCGGCTCCTGGAACTGGAACTCACCTGAGCCCTGCTGAGTGACTCGCGGCTCCCTGAAGATCGTAAGACCTCCGAACTTGTACCTGAGCCCTGCTGAGTGACTCGCGGCTCCCTGAAGATCGTAAGACCTCCGAACTTGTACCTGAGCCCTGCTGAGTGACTCGCGGCTCCCTGAAGATCGTAAGACCTCCGAACTTGTACCTGAGCCCAGCTGAGTGACTCGCGGCTCCCTGAAGATCGTAAGACCTCCGAACTTGTACCTGAGCCCTGCTGAGTGACTCGCGGCTCCCCCAGACTCTCACGGTCCCGCCGGACCCCAACTCCGACCACGTATCCCCCAGCTCGAGGATTGTGAGCTGAGCGCCGGGTACGTCCCTGCTTTGAACCGTTACCAGAGACAGTCCCGCTACCCCCTACCTTTCCGAGACTCGTGAGCCCGTGCTCACCTTGTACATATTTGCAGTGATACCTGTTTGATAAAGCTTGTTCTGAGAATACCCAGTGTGGTCCCTCTGTGTCGTGTGGTACCAGAAGTACGATCCTGGTTGCGAGAGTCCTCCCCCTGGGGAATCTCCCGCCAGTGCCCGGCTACGATACTTTGAGGGTGGGTCTCAGGGTAGTCAGGACCCCTTTCCGGGCTCCTCTGAGGTCGCCGTCTAACAGCAGTCCTCTGCACCCACCCCTCACATGTCTCTGTCCACTGCTGAGAGTCCTCTGCATCCACCCCTCACATGTCTCTGGCCACTGCTGGGAGTGATAGGCACCCACCCCTCATATGTCTGTCCACTGCTAAGAGTCCTCTGCACCCACCCCTCACATGTCTCTGTCCACTGCTGGTATTCCTCTGCACCCACCCCTCACATGTCTCTGTCCACTGCTGGGAGTCCTCTGCAGCCACCTGTTAGACCCGGCCCTCATAACATAGCTAGACCTGACCCCTGCACCTCACACCCGCCCCCAAACCCACTGCCTAGCTGATTCTTCCCACCAGAACTCACACGCACCCAACCCGGACATCCCGTCCGTGGCCTTCCTCCTTTCGGCCACACCGGGCACGCGTGCCCACTTCATGCAACAAGATGGCCGCCCAGCCCCAGCGCGACCCTGGCCTAGAGGCGCCACTCCGGCTGGAGAACATCGCGCTCCCCCTGGGATGAGAGAGGGAGGAGCAGTTTCTATCACACCTCTGCGCTTCCCTGGGAAGGTGGGTTTCGATCGACCTGCCGGCCTCCCTGAGGGCTGGCTCCATGCCTGCTGGGTGTCTGGGACTCCTCCCGACCCGGCCCTGGAAGGATCAAAGGACAATGGCAGGAAACCCCAACAAGCGACCCCCAGGTGACAAGACCCCTGCCTGCACAGACTCCGGACATCAAAGAGGAGTCGCCCTATAACAAGGGGTGCTCTGGGACTGTCCGGCAGATTCGCCTTGGAAACACCTGAGCCCTGCTGAGTGACTCGCGGCTCCCTGAAGACCGTAAGACCTCCGAACTTGTGCTTGAGCCCTGCTGAGTGACTCGCGGCTCCCTGAAGATCGTAAGACCTCCGAACTTGTGCTTGAGCCCTGCTGAGTGACTCGCGGCTCCCTGAAGATCGTAAGACCTCCGAATTTGTGCTTGAGCCCTGCTGAGTGAATCGCGGCTCCCTGAAGATCGTAAGACCTCCGAACTTGTGCTTGAGCCCTGCTGAGTGACACCGGGGCCAGTATCACCGGTGTCCTCAGGCACCTAGTTCCCGAGGAGCAGATCCTCCCCAATGTCTTTTGCCCCGTAATATCTGCAGACAATAGGGAAAGTATGTGTCAGGTGGCCCTGGTGCCATTTGAGTGGGGAGGGGTGATAGGTAAACTCAAGGTGGCCGTAAGAACCTCCCAGCCGGTCGACTGCCTCTTAGGGAACGACCTGGAGAGTTCTCCCTGGAAGCACGTAGAGCGCAAGGCCCACCTAGGAATGATGGGACTCTCCGAGTGGGTGTGCGCCACCACCCGATCTATGACAGCCCGACTCACTCCCCGGAGAGAAATCGAGAGCACCCCGGTCGAAGTAGCCAGCACCGTCCCCGCCGAGGGTCCTCCCGTTCCCCCATCGGAAGGGTCCGTCGCCAGCGACGAACCCGCACCATCCGACCCTGCCCCGGTCCCCGAGTTGGGGGATCTACCCGAGTTGGCCCATTGGCGCCACGAGCGTTTTGCCAGGAGCAAGCCACCTGTCCTTCCCTGGTCGGGCTGCGGCGCCAGGCCGAGGGCCAAGCCGCAGGTGACCAGACCGGAACGCACCGAATCTATTGGGAGAATAACGTCCTGTATAGTGAGCAGAAATCAGTGGAGCTGGGATCCGGACGGGTACTGGTGGTACCTCTCCGCTTCCGGGATTTCCTCCTGGGCTTAGCCCACGATGTCCCCCTCGCCGGTCACCTGGGTCAGGACAAGACCTACAGCCGTCTCGTGACCCATTTTTATTGGCCTAAGATGAAAGCAGCGGTAGAGGCCCACTGCAAGTCCTGCCCCACGTGCCAAGCCAGTGGGAAGAGTGGGGGGAAGCGCAAGGCTCCCCTCCAACCCTTCCCGGTCGTCAGTACCCCCTTCGAACGAGTCGGGATCGACATCGTGGGGCCACTGGACCCCCCCACCTCCCAAGGTCACCGTTTCATCTTGGTCCTAGTGGACCACGCCACCCGCTACCCCGAGGCTATTCCCCTACGCACCATTACGGCCCCCGTGGTGGGCCGGGCCCTGATGGGGATCTTCTCCAGGGTGGGTTTCCCCCGCGAGGTCGTGAGCGATCGCGGCACTAATTTTATATCCAGGTATATGACGTCCCTGTGGCAACAATGTGGGGTGTCCTATAAGTTCACCACCCCGTACCATCCCCAAGGGAACGGCCTAGTAGAGAGGTTTAATAGGACTTTGAAAGGGATGATCGCTGGCCTAGAAGAGCCCCTCCGGCGTAAGTGGGACGTCCTGCTCCCCTGCCTCTTGTTCGCTTACCGGGAGGTCCCCCAGAAGTCCTTAGGGTTCAGCCCGTTTGAATTACTCTATGGGCACCCCGTCCGAGGTCCCCTCAGTTTAGTTAAGGAAGGGTGGGAGGCAGCACCCCAGACCACCCCCCGAGATGTGTTCCAATATGTCCTGGCCCTCCGGAACCAGACCAGGAGGTTCCGGGAACTAGCCGAGGCCAACCTGGAGGCGAGTCAAGAAGAAATGAAGCGCTGGTACGACCAGAATGCTACTCTGGTCGAGTTCCAGCCGGGCCAGCAGGTGTGGGTCATGGCCCCCGTAAAGCCTGGCGCTCTCCAGGACCGATGGACTGGGCCCTACAAGGTGGTCGAGAAGAAGAGCCAAGTCACCTACTTGGTGGACGTCCAGTCGCCTCGGGATCCCCTCCGGGTCCTGCACGTGAACCGCCTCAAGCCTCACTTCCAGCGGACAGAACTGAGCCTCCTGCTGGCCACCGATGATGGGGCCGAAGATGAGTCGGATCCCCTCCCGGACCTCCTGTGTATCAAGGAGCAGGATGGCTCCGTGGAAGGAGTGAACCTCTCCCCAGCCCTCACTGCCCAGCAACAAGCGGACTGCCGCCAGCTCCTAAGACAATTTTCTGACCTCTTCTCCCTGACCCCCCGGGTCACCAACTGGTGTGTTCATGATGTGGACACCGGGGACAGCCCGCCGGTGAGACACCGAGCCTACCGGGTTCCTGACCGGGTCCGGTCCTGCATTCAGGCGGAAGTCTCGAAGATGTTGACCCTGGGGGTGATCGAGCCCTCTGACAGTCCCTGGGCCAGCCCCGTGGTCCTGGTCCCAAAGGCAGCGGCCCCCGGTGTCGCCCCCGAGCTCCGATTCTGCGTGGACTACCGGGGGCTCAATGACGTTACCCGAGCCGATGCCCACCCCATTCCACGAGCCGACGAACTCATTGACCGACTAGGGGCAGCCCGGTTCCTCAGCACCTTCGACCTCACCTGCGGGTACTGGCAGATTGCGCTCACCGAAGGGGCCAAAGAGCGGTCCGCTTTCTCCACCCCCGATGGGCACTACCGCTTCCGCGTAATGCCCTTCGGGATGAAAAATGCCCCGGCCACTTTCCAGCGACTGGTGAATAGAGTCCTGGCCGGGCTAGAACAGTTCAGCGCGGCATACCTGGACGACATCGCTGTCTTCAGTTCAGAGTGGAGTGAGCACCTCCAGCACCTCCGAAGGGTGGTAATCGCCCTGCGCCAGGCAGGCCTCACAGTAAAAGCCAGCAAGTGCCAGATCGGGCAAGGATCCGTGGTCTACTTGGGGCACCAGGTCGGGAGTGGCCAGGTCGCCCCGCTACAGCCAAAGATCGACGCCATCCTGGCCTGGGAACCACCCATCACCCAGACGGAGGTCCGAGCCTTTCTGGGACTCACGGGCTACTACCGAAGATTCATTCGGGGGTATGGCAGCCTTGTCGGCCCTCTCACAGAACTCACATCTAAAAAACAGCCAAAGAAAGTGCAGTGGACGGCTGCCTGCCAGGAAGCTTTCGATGCCCTAAAAAGGGCCATGTGTACTGCCCCCGTCCTCCAGGCTCCCGACTACGCCAAGGAGTTCATAGTCCAAACCGATGCCTCCGAGCATGGCATTGGGGCCGTCCTGTCCCAAGTAAATGACCAAGGCCTAGACCAGCCCGTCGCCTTCCTCAGTCGGCGGCTGTTGCCCCGAGAACAAAGATGGAGCACCATAGAGCGCGAAGCCTTTGCCGTGGTCTGGGCACTCAAAAAGCTACGACCCTACCTGTTTGGCACCCATTTCAGAGTCCAAACTGACCATCGGCCCTTACGTTGGCTCATGCAGATGCGAGGAGAAAACCCCAAGCTACTGCGGTGGTCAATCTCCCTCCAGGGGATGGATTTCACCGTGGAACACCGCCCTGGTACGGACCACGCCAATGCTGACGGCCTCTCCCGGTTCTTCCGCCTCAGCGAAGAGAACCCCCCAAGCTGATGGGCAGTTCTCTCCGGCTTTCAGCTGGGGGGGACGCGTGTTGGACCCGGCCTCGTAGAATGGCCCTCCGTGCCCCCGCACCACCGAAACCTGGTACCTACAGCCCAAGCCCCCGGCCCAGCCGAACCTCCCCACCAGGACACACGCACCGACCCGGACATCCCCGTCCCTGGCCTCTCCCCTTTCGGCCACCCCGGGCCCGCGTGCCCACTTCATGCACCAAGATGGCCGCCCGGCCCCAGCGCGACCCGGGCCTAGAGGCGCCACTCCGGCTGGAGGACATCACGCTTCCCGGGGATGAGAGAGGGAGGAGCAGTTTCTATCGCACCTCTGAACTCCCCTGGGACGATGGGTTTCGATCGGCCCTCCGGCCTCCCTGAGGGCTGGCTCCACGCCTGCTGGGTGTCTGGGACTCCTCCCGACCCGGCCCTGAAAGGATCAAAAGACTATAGCAGGAAATCCCGACAAGCGACCCCCAGGTGACAAGACCCCTGCCTGCACAGGCTCCGGACATCAAAGAGGGGTCGAACTATAACAAGGGGTGCTCTGGGGCTGTCCGGCAGATTCGACGCTGGAACAACGAGAGCCTGCTGACGTGGTCGCGGCTCCTGGAACTGGAACTCACCTGAGCCCTGCTGAGTGACTCGCGGCTCCCTGAAGATCGTAAGACCTCCGAACTTGTACCTGAGCCCTGCTGAGTGACTCGCGGCTCCCTGAAGATCGTAAGACCTCCGAACTTGTACCTGAGCCCTGCTGAGTGACTCGCGGCTCCCTGAAGATCGTAAGACCTCCGAACTTGTACCTGAGCCCTGCTGAGTGACTCGCGGCTCCCTGAAGATCGTAAGACCTCCGAACTTGTACCTGAGCCCTGCTGAGTGACTCGCGGCTCCCCCAGACTCTCACGGTCCCGCCGGACCCCAACTCCGACCACGTATCCCCCAGCTCGAGGATTGTGAGCTGAGCGCCGGGTACGTCCCTGCTTTGAACCGTTACCAGAGACAGTCCCGCTACCCCCTACCTTTCCGAGACTCGTGAGCCCGTGCTCACCTTGTACATATTTGCAGTGATACCTGTTTGATAAAGCTTGTTCTGAGAATACCCAGTGTGGTCCCTCTGTGTCGTGTGGTACCAGAAGTACGATCCTGGTTGCGAGAGTCCTCCCCCTGGGGAATCTCCCGCCAGTGCCCGGCTACGATACTTTGAGGGTGGGTCTCAGGGTAGTCAGGACCCCTTTCCGGGCTCCTCTGAGGTCGCCGTCTAACAGCAGTCCTCTGCACCCACCCCTCACATGTCTCTGTCCACTGCTGAGAGTCCTCTGCATCCACCCCTCACATGTCTCTGGCCACTGCTGGGAGTGATAGGCACCCACCCCTCATATGTCTGTCCACTGCTAAGAGTCCTCTGCACCCACCCCTCACATGTCTCTGTCCACTGCTGGTATTCCTCTGCACCCACCCCTCACATGTCTCTGTCCACTGCTGGGAGTCCTCTGCAGCCACCTGTTAGACCCGGCCCTCATAACATAGCTAGACCTGACCCCTGCACCTCACACCCGCCCCCAAACCCACTGCCTAGCTGATTCTTCCCACCAGAACTCACACGCACCCAACCCGGACATCCCGTCCGTGGCCTTCCTCCTTTCGGCCACACCGGGCACGCGTGCCCACTTCATGCAACAAGATGGCCGCCCAGCCCCAGCGCGACCCTGGCCTAGAGGCGCCACTCCGGCTGGAGAACATCGCGCTCCCCCTGGGATGAGAGAGGGAGGAGCAGTTTCTATCACACCTCTGCGCTTCCCTGGGAAGGTGGGTTTCGATCGACCTGCCGGCCTCCCTGAGGGCTGGCTCCATGCCTGCTGGGTGTCTGGGACTCCTCCCGACCCGGCCCTGGAAGGATCAAAGGACAATGGCAGGAAACCCCAACAAGCGACCCCCAGGTGACAAGACCCCTGCCTGCACAGACTCCGGACATCAAAGAGGAGTCGCCCTATAACAAGGGGTGCTCTGGGACTGTCCGGCAGATTCGCCTTGGAAACACCTGAGCCCTGCTGAGTGACTCGCGGCTCCCTGAAGACCGTAAGACCTCCGAACTTGTGCTTGAGCCCTGCTGAGTGACTCGCGGCTCCCTGAAGATCGTAAGACCTCCGAACTTGTGCTTGAGCCCTGCTGAGTGACTCGCGGCTCCCTGAAGATCGTAAGACCTCCGAATTTGTGCTTGAGCCCTGCTGAGTGAATCGCGGCTCCCTGAAGATCGTAAGACCTCCGAACTTGTGCTTGAGCCCTGCTGAGTGACTCACGGCTCCCTGAAGATCGTAAGACCTCCGAACTTGTGCTTGAGCCCTGCTGAGTGACTCGCGGCTCCCTGAAGATCGTAAGACCTCCGAACTTGTGCTTGAGCCCTGCTGAGTGACTCGCAGCTCCCACAGACTCTCCTGGTCCCGCCGGACCCCACGACGACAAGCGTATGCCCCAGCTCGAGGATTGGGAGCTGTGCGCCGGGTACGCTCCTGCATTTGATTCCTAACCCCAAAGACTGTCCCGCTACCTCCTAACCCCCCTCCAAGACCTTGTGAGCCCGCGCTCTACTTGTATATATTTTGCCTTGCTGATCATAAAGATCCTACCACTCGATCTGATAAAGATTTGCTCTTAAGAACTCCTCGTGTGGTGTGTCTCTGTCGTGTGGTGCCGAGTGTACGATCCTAGAAGCGAGGTTCCTCCCCTGAGGAGTCTCCCGCCAGTGCCCGGCTACGATACTTCGAGGGTGGGTCTCAGGGCAGTCAGGGCCCCCTCCGGGCCCCTCTGAAGTCGCCGTCTAACATTGGTGGCAAGCGACGGGATTCGGGCTCATCATTTAGAGATCGTACCGTGAACGGCTGACGCACTACCGACAAAGATGGCAGAAGGAAACGCCGTGGTTCTCACAGAAAACGACAACAGTGCCGTGTTCCAGGTGGAACAGCTGGAAGAGTACACTCACAAAGAACTAAAACAATTCTGTAAGGAACTCAAAATCGCTACCACTGGTCTCAACACCAAAGAAGATATGCAAAAGGCACTGCAAGCTTGGGTGGATTCTGGGGCCTCCCACCCAGAAGGAGCAGGGGAGCCCCACGACGATGCTGGACCCTCCCAAGCAGAACGCAACAGCAACCAGGTGCGAGGCTTCGTACCAGACGGGGGCCTATCCCCGGAGGAACTCGCAGACAGAGAAAAAAGTCGCCATCACGAGCTCGAATTAGCCAAACTCAAAATTGAGGGCGAGTTGAAATTAGCCGAGAAAAAGCTAGCAGTAGAACAGTTGCGAGTACAAGGAGAACTAGAAGAGAAGAAACTCCAACGAGAACACGAGGGAAGGAGACTTCAACTGGAGCATGAACGCAGCCTGAAGGAAATAGAACTGAAAGCAAGAAGCGAAGAAGCGCGGCCCCCGGGGAACCGGGAGGCGGCCGCCCCGGCGGAGCAGAAGGTCCACATCCCCAAGGATGTGGTCAAAGAATATTACAAAAATGATGACATTCAGCAGTGGTTCCGGGCCTACGAGGTCGCCATGACCTCCCATCGGGTCCCGCAGAAGGATTGGGGGGCTGGGTTGTGGGGACGATTCCTGAGCGAAGGGAGAGACACCCTGCTCGACCTACCCACCTCCATGCAGACCTCTTATGACCACATGAAAGCGACCCTCCTCACGAGGTACGGCCTCACCCCGGAGATGTACCGCCAGCGGTTCCGGGACTGCCGGAAGATCCCGGATACCACCTGGGTGGAATATATGAATTTCTTCAGCCGCGCCTTCGATGGGTGGATCAAGGGCAGCAAGGTAACCACCCTGGAAGAACTAACCGACCTTATGTTGTGGGAACACCTGGCTGCGAACTGCTTTGTGGAACTACGCCAGCATCTGCTCGACAGCAAGCTCACGGACCCAAGTAAGCTGGCTGTCGAGGCGGATCGCTGGACCAACACCCGGGTCTCCCGGGGCCCTGTAGGAGAGTACCCCCGAGCCAGTCAGGGACCACCCCGCCAGAGAGGGGGGGGAAACCAGGGAGGGCAGAGAGAGTCCCAGGCTAGTCCCCCGAAGTCCCAACCTCCACCTTTCCCGGCACCCCCACCAGCTGTATCCGGCCCCCCCCTGAGACGGGGGCACCGGGTAACCATCACTTGTTTTCGTTGCCAGAAGCCCGGGCATTACGCCAACGACCCTGAATGCCCCATGGCCCCACGCACCACCCAGGCAGCACCCCCCGCTAGACAGATAGCCAATGTAGCACTGGGGGAGGAGGTTGAGGAGGCCGAGGAGTGGGAACCCGCCGCTATGGCCCTAGTATCCTTAGGAGATAGAGAGATGGTCCCCGGGAGCCTCCTGCCCCCTAACACAAAGAAATATGGGCAGCTCGTAACGATCAATGGCCACCAAGTAGAAGCCCTCCGTGACACCGGGGCCAGCATCACCGGTGTCCTCAGCCATTTAGTCCACGAAGACCAGGTCCTCCCCAACGTATTTTGCCCTGTCATTTCAGCCGACAACACAGAAAGCCTATGTAAGGTAGCCCTGGTGCCCTTTGAGTGGGGAGGGGTGTTCGGTAAACTGAAGGTCGCGGTAAGAACCTCCCAGCCCGTCGACTGTCTCCTGGGGAACGACCTGGAAAGTTCCCCCTGGAGACAAGTCGAGCGCAAGACCCACCTAGGGATGATGGGCCTCCCTGAGTGGGTGTGCGCCACCACTCGATCCATGGCGGCTCGACTGACCCCCCTGAGGGAAGTCGACGACGCCCCGACCCCTGAAGATAGGATGGTCCCGGACGAGGGTCCCCACATTCCCCCACCAGAAGAGTCGATCGCCAGTGACGAACCCCCGCCTTCCGACTCCCCCCAAGTCACCGAGTTAGGCGATCTGCCTGAATTAGCCCAGTGGCACCACGAAGGGGGCCCCTCCCGAGAGGAGTTCTGCCGAGAGCAGGCTACCTGTCCTTCCCTGGTCGGGCCCCGGCAACAGGCAGAGGCCCAGGCTGCCGGCGACCAGACGGGGACGCACCGGGTGTATTGGGAGAATGACCTTTTGTACAGCGAACAGAAGTCGGTGGAGCTAGGGTCCGGCCGGGTGCTGGTGGTACCCCTACGCTTCCGAAACCTCCTCCTGGGTTTGGCCCACGACGTCCCCCTCGCAGGCCACTTGGGCCAGGACAAAACGTACAGTCGCCTCGTGACTCACTTCTACTGGCCCAGAATGAAAGCAGACGTAGAAGCCCACTGCAAGTCCTGCCCCACGTGCCAGGCCAGTGGGAAGAGCGGAGGAAAGCGCAAGGCTCCCCTCCAACCCTTCCCTGTCGTCAGTACCTCTTTTGAGCGGGTCGGGATCGACATTGTAGGACCTCTGGACCCCCCAACTTCCCAAGGGCACCGGTTCATCCTCGTCCTGGTGGACCATGCCACCCGTTACCCTGAGGCCATCCCCCTGCGCACCGTCACAGCCCCCGTGGTGGGCCGGGCGTTGATGGGGATCGTCTCCCGCATGGGTTTTCCCCGCGAGGTCGTGAGCGATCGCGGTACCAACTTTATCTCCCGATACATGAAGTCCTTATGGCAACAATGCGGGGTGTCCTATAAGTTCACCACCCCGTACCACCCCCAAGGAAACGGCCTGGTAGAGCGGTTTAACCGGACTCTGAATGGGATGATCGCGGGCCTGGAAGAGCCCCTCCGGCGTAAGTGGGACATCCTGCTCCCCTGCCTCCTATTCGCATACCGAGAAGTTCCCCAGAAATCCTTGGGGTTCAGCCCCTTTGAGTTACTCTACGGGCACCCCGTCAGGGGGCCCCTCAGCCTGGTCAAGGAAGGCTGGGAGGCGGCGCCCCGAGGCCCCCCCCGAGATGTGTTCCGTTACGTCCTGACCCTCCGAAATCAGACTAGGAGGTTCCAAGAGATGGCCGAGGCCAACCTGGAAGCGAGTCAGGAGGAGATGAACCGCTGGTACGACCAGAACGCCACTCTGGTCGAGTTTCAGCCGGGCCAGCAGGTATGGGTCATGGCCCCCGTGAAACCCTGCGCCCTCCAGGATAAATGGACCGGGCCCTTCAAAGTGGTTGAGCGGAAGAGCCAGGTCACGTACTTGGTGGACGTCCAGTCCCCCCGGGACCCCCTCCGGGTCCTCCACGTGAACCGCCTCAAGCCCCACTTTGTGCGGACGGAGCTGAGCCTCCTACTGGCCACTGATGACGGGTCCGAGGAAGAGTCAGATCCTGTCCCTGATCTCCTGTGCACCAAAGAGAAGGACGGCTCCGTAGAGGGAGTGAACCTCTCCCCGTCTCTCACTCCCCAGCAACGTGAGGATTGCCGCCAGCTCCTAGGGCAGTTTTCGGACCTCTTCTCCCTGGTCCCTAAGGTCACCGACTGGTGTGTCCACGATGTGGATACCGGGGACAGCCCGCCAGTGAGACACCGGGCCTACCGGGTCCCTGATCGGGTCCGGTCCTGTATCCAAGCCGAAGTCTCGAAAATGTTGACCCTAGGCGTGATCGAACCCTCAGACAGCCCCTGGGCCAGCCCCGTGGTCCTGGTCCCAAAAGCAGCTGCCCCCGGGGTCGCACCGGAACTCCGCTTCTGCGTGGACTACCGGGGACTCAATGAAGTCACCCGAGCCGATGCCCACTGTTAGACGGCGACCTCAGAGGAGCCCGGAAAGGGGTCCCGACTACCCTGAGACCCACCCTCAAAGTATCGTAGCCGGGCACTGGCGGGAGATTCCCCAGGAGAAGGACTCTCGCAACTAGGATCGTACTTCTGGCACCACACGACACAGAGGGACCACACTGGGTATTCTCAGAACAAGTTTTATCAAACAGGTATCACTGCAAATATGTACAAGGTGAGCACGGGCTCAAGAGTCTCGGAAAGGTAGGGGGTAGCGGGACTGTCTCTGGTAACGGTTCAAAGGAGGGACGTACCCGGCGCACAGCTCACAATCCTCGAGCTGGGGGGTAGGCTGGTTGTCGTGGGGTCCGGCGGGACCGGTGGAGTCTGTGGAAGCCGCGAGTCACTCAGCGGGCTCAGGTACAAGTTCGGAGGTCTTACGATCTTCAGGGAGCCGCGAGTCACTCAGCAGGGCTCAGGTACAAGTTCGGAGGTCTTACGATCTTCAGGGAGCCGCGAGTCACTCAGCAGGGCTCAGGTACAAGTTCGGAGGTCTTACGATCTTCAGGGAGCCGCGAGTCACTCAGCAGGGCTCAGGTACAAGTTCGGAGGTCTTACGATCTTCAGGGAGCCGCGAGTCACTCAGCAGGGCTCAGGTACAAGTTTCAGTTCCAGGAGCCGCGACCACGTCAGCAGGCTCTCGTTGTTCCAGCGTCGAATCTGCCGGACAGCCCCAGAGCACCCCTTGTTATAGTTCGACCCCTCTTTGATGTCCGGAGTCTGTGCAGGCAGGGGTCTTGTCACCTGGGGGTCGCTTGTCGGGATTTCCTGCTATAGTCTTTTGATTCTTTCAGGGCCGGGTCGGGAGGAGTCCCAGACACCCAGCAGGCGTGGAGCCAGCCCTCAGGGAGGCCGGAGGGCCGATCGAAACCCATCGTCCCGGGGGAGTTTAGAGGTGCGATAGAAACTGCTCCTCCCTCTCTCATCCCCTGGAAGCGGGATGTCCTCCAGCCGGAGTGGCGCCTCTATGCCCGGGTCGCGCTGGGGCCGGGTGGCCATCTTGGTGCATGAAGTGGGCACGCGGGCCCGGGGTGGCCGAAAGGGGAGAGGCCAGGGACGGGGATGTCCGGGTCGGTGCGTGTGTCCTGGTGGGGAGGTTCGGCGGGGCCGGGGGCTTGGGCTGTATGTACCAGGTTTCGGTGGTGCGGGGGCACGGAGGGCCATTCTACGAGGCCGGGTCCAACACGCGTCC
The DNA here is from genome assembly GCF_964204655.1 of Triturus cristatus. NCBI lineage: Eukaryota > Metazoa > Chordata > Amphibia > Caudata > Salamandridae > Triturus > Triturus cristatus. Next base: position 458,388,357 of record NC_140579.1, on the reverse strand, counting down.
CCCCCAGCTGAAAGCTGGAGAGAACTGCCCATCAGCTTGGGGGGTTCTCTTCGCTGAGGCGGAAGAACCGGGAGAGGCCGTCAGCATTGGCGTGGTCCGTACCAGGGCGGTGTTCCACGGTGAAATCCATCCCCTGGAGGGAGATTGACCACCGCAGTAGCTTGGGGTTTTCTCCTCGCATCTGCATGAGCCAACGTAAGGGCCGATGGTCAGTTTGGACTCTGAAATGGGTGCCAAACAGGTAGGGTCGTAGCTTTTTGAGTGCCCAGACCACGGCAAAGGCTTCGCGCTCTATGGTGCTCCATCTTTGTTCTCGGGGCAACAGCCGCCGACTGAGGAAGGCGACGGGCCGGTCTAGGCCTTGGTCATTTACTTGGGACAGGACGGCCCCAATGCCATGCTCGGAGGCATCGGTTTGGACTATGAACTCCTTGGCGTAGTCGGGAGCCTGGAGGACGGGGGCAGTACACATGGCCCTTTTTAGGGCATCGAAAGCTTCCTGGCAGGCAGCCATCCACTGCACTTTCTTTGGCTGTTTTTTAGACGTGAGTTCTGTGAGAGGGCCGACAAGGCTGCCATACCCCCGAATGAATCTTCGGTAGTAGCCCGTGAGTCCCAGAAAGGCTCGGACCTCCGTCTGGGTGATGGGTGGTTCCCAGGCCAGGATGGCGTCGATCTTTGGCTGTAGCGGGGCGACCTGGCCACTCCCGACCTGGTGCCCCAAGTAGACCACGGATCCTTGCCCGATCTGGCACTTGCTGGCTTTTACTGTGAGGCCTGCCTGGCGCAGGGCGATTAGCACCCTTCGGAGGTGCTGGAGGTGCTCACTCCACTCTGAACTGAAGACAGCGATGTCGTCCAGGTATGCCGCGCTGAACTGTTCTAGCCCGGCCAGGACTCTATTCACCAGTCGCTGGAAAGTGGCCGGGGCATTTTTCATCCCGAAGGGCATTACGCGGAAGCGGTAGTGCCCATCGGGGGTGGAGAAAGCGGACCGCTCTTTGGCCCCTTCGGTGAGCGCAATCTGCCAGTATCCGCAGGTGAGGTCGAATGTGCTGAGGAACCGGGCTGCCCCTAGTCGGTCAATGAGTTCGTCGGCTCGTGGAATGGGGTAGGCATCGGCTCGGGTAACGTCATTGAGCCCCCGGTAGTCCACGCAGAATCGGAGCTCGGGGGCGACACCGGGGGCCGCTGCCTTCGGGACCAGGACCACGGGGCTGGCCCAGGGACTGTCAGAGGGCTCGATCACCCCCAGGGTCAACATCTTCGAGACTTCCGCTTGAATGCAGGACCGGACCCGGTCAGGAACCCGGTAGGCTCGGTGTCTCACCGGCGGGCTGTCCCCGGTGTCCACATCATGAACACACCAGTTGGTGACCCGGGGGGTCAGGGAGAAGAGGTCAGAAAATTGTCTTAGGAGCTGGCGGCAGTCCGCTTGTTGCTGGGCAGTGAGGGCTGGGGAGAGGTTCACTCCTTCCACGGAGCCATCCTGCTCCTTGATACACAGGAGGTCCGGGAGGGGATCCGACTCATTTTCGGCCCCGTCATCGGTGGCCAGCAGGAGGCTCAGTTCTGTCCGCTGGAAGTGAGGCTTGAGGCGGTTCACGTGCAGGACCCGGAGGGGATCCCGAGGCGACTGGACGTCCACCAAGTAGGTGACTTGGCTCTTCTTCTCGACCACTTTGTAGGGCCCAGTCCATCGGTCCTGGAGAGCGCCAGGCTTCACGGGGGCCATGACCCACACCTGCTGGCCCGGCTGGAACTCGACCAGAGTAGCATTCTGGTCGTACCAGCGCTTCATTTCTTCTTGACTCGCCTCCAGGTTGGCCTCGGCCAGTTCTCGGAACCTCCTGGTCTGGTTCCGGAGGGCCAGGACATATTGGAACACCTCTCGGGGGTGGTCTGGGGTGCTGCCTCCCACCCTTCCTTAACTAAACTGAGGGGACCTCGGACGGGGTGCCCATAGAGTAATTCAAACGGGCTGAACCCTAAGGACTTCTGGGGGACCTCCCGGTAAGCGAACAAGAGGCAGGGGAGCAGGACGTCCCACCTACGCCGGAGGGGCTCTTCTAGGCCAGCGATCATCCCTTTCAAAGTCCTATTAAACCTCTCTACTAGGCCGTTCCCTTGGGGATGGTACGGGGTGGTGAACTTATAGGACACCCCACATTGTTGCCATAGGGACGTCATATACCTGGATATAAAATTAGTGCCGCGATCGCTCATGACCTCGCGAGGGAAACCCACCCTGGAGAAGATCCCCATCAGGGCCCGGCCCACCACGGGGGCCGTAATGGTGCGCAGGGGAATAGCCTCTGGGTAGCGGGTGGCGTGGTCCACTAGGACCAAGATGAACCGGTGACCTTGGGAGGTGGGGGGGTCCAGTGGCCCGACGATGTCGATCCCGACTCGTTCGAAGGGGGTACTGACGACCGGGAAGGGTTGGAGGGGAGCCTTGCGCTTCCCCCCACTCTTCCCACTGGCTTGGCACGTGGGGCAGGACTTGCAGTGGGCCTCTACCGCTGCTTTCATCTTAGGCCAATAAAAATGGGTCTCGAGACGGCTGTAGGTCTTGTCCTGACCCAGGTGACCGGCGAGGGGGACATCGTGGGCTAAGCCCAGGAGGAAATCCCGGAAGCGGAGAGGTACCACCAGTACCCGTCCGGATCCCAGCTCCACTGATTTCTGCTCACTATACAGGACGTTATTCTCCCAATAGATTCGGTGCGTTCCGGTCTGGTCACCTGCGGCTTGGCCCTCGGCCTGGCGCCGCAGCCCGACCAGGGAAGGACAGGTGGCTTGTTCCTGGCAAAATTCTTCTCGGGTGGGCCCGCCCTCGTGGCGCCAATGGGCCAACTCGGGTAGATCCCCCAACTCGGGGACCGGGGCGGGGTCGGATGGTGCGGGTTCGTCGCTGGCGACGGACCCTTCCGATGGGGGAACGGGAGGACCCTCGGCGGGGACGGTGCTGGCTACTTCGACCGGGGTGCTCTCGATTTCTCTCCGGGGAGTGAGTCGGGCTGTCATAGATCGGGTGGTGGCACACACCCACTCGGGGAGTCCCATCATTCCTAGGTGGGCCTTGCTCTCTACGTGCTTCCAGGGAGAACTCTCCAGGTCGTTCCCTAAGAGGCAGTCGACCGGCTGGGAGGTTCTTACGGCCACCTTGAGTTTACCTATCACCCCTCCCCACTCAAATGGTACCAGGGCCACCTGACACATACTTTCCCTATTGTCTGCAGATATCACGGGGCAAAAGACATTGGGGAGGATCTGCTCCTCGGGAACTAGGTGCCTGAGGACACCGGTGATACTGGCCCCGGTGTCCCGCAGGGCCTCTACCTGGTGGCCATTGATCTTGACGAGCTGCCCATATTTCTGTGTGTTGGACGGTAGGAGGCTACCAGGGATCATTTCCCTATCTCCCAGGGATACTAGGACCATCGCGGCTGGTTCCCACTCCTCGGCTTCCTCAACCTCCTCCCCTAGGGCCACGTTGGCTATCTGTCTCGCAGGGGTGACTTGGGTGGCCATGGGGCACTCTGGGTCATTGGCGTAGTGCCCGGGTTTCTGGCAGCGGAAACATGTGACGGTCACCCGGTGTCCCCGTCTCCCAGGGGGCCCTGTTACTGGTGGGGGGGGCGCCGGGAAAGGTGGAGGTGGTGTCTTCGGGGTGCTAGGCTGGGACTCCCTCGGCCCTCCCGGGTTCCCTCCCCCTCTCTGGCGGGGTGGTCCCTGACTGGTTCGGGGGTACTCTCCTACCATGCCCCGGGAGACCCGGGTGTTGGTCCAGCGGTCGGCCTCCACGGCCAGCTTCCGGGGATCTGTGAGCTTGCTATCCAGCAGATGTTGACGTAGCTCTACGAAGCAGTTCGCAGCCAGATGTTCCCATAACATGAGGTCAGTGAGTTCGGCAAGGGTGGTGACTTTGCTGCCCTTGACCCACCCATCGAAGGCCCGACTAAAAAAGTTTACATACTCCACCCAGGTGGTGCCCGGGATCTTCCTGCAGTCCCGGAACCGTTGGCGGTACATTTCTGGGGTGAGGCCGTATGTTGTGAGGAGAGCCTCTTTCATGTGGCTGTAGGAGGTCTGGAGGGAGAGGGGTAGGTCGAGCAGGGTGTCCCTTCCTTCGCTCAGAAACCGTCCCCACAACCCCGCCCCCCAGTCCTTCTGTGGAATCCGATGGGAGGTCATGGCGACCTCGTAGGCCCGAAACCATTGCTGAATGTCATCGTTTTTATAATATTCTTTGACCACATCCTTGGGGATGTGGACCTTCTGTTCCGCTGGGGGGGCCGTCTCTCGGTTCCCCGAGGGCCTCCCGTCCTCATTTCGGGCCTTGAGCTCGAGTTCCTTTAAGCTCCGTTCGTGCTCCAGTTGGAGCTTTCTTCCTTCGTGCTCCCGTTGGAGCTTCTTTTCTTCCAGTTCGCCTTGTACACGCATTTGCTCTACTGCTAGCTTCTTCTCCGCTAACTTCAATTCGCCCTCGATTTTGAGTTTGGCTAACTCGAGTTCATGACTGCGGCTTCTCTCTCTGTCCGCGAGCTCTTCCGGGGATAGGCCCCCGTCTGGTACGATGCCTCGCACCTGATTGCTACTGCTTTCACTTTGGGGGGGTTCGGCTTCTTCGGGGCGCTCCCCCGTGCCTTCCGGGCGGGAGGCCCCGGTCTCCACCCAAGTTTTCAGTGCTTTCTGCAAGTCTTCCTTAGTGTTGAGGCCAGTGGTAGCGATTTTAAGTTCTTTGCAAAATTGTTTTAGCTCTTTGTGTGTGTATTCTTCCAGATGCTCCACCTGGAACACTCTGTTGGCGTTGGTTTCTGCGGAGCTCATGGCGCTTCCTTCTGCCATCTTTGTTGGTCGTGCGTCCGTCGTTTACTGTACGATCTCTAGGTGATGGGCCCGAATCCCGTCGCTTGCCACCAATGTTAGACGGCGACCTCAGAGGAGCCCGGAAAGGGGTCCTGACTACCCTGAGACCCACCCTCAAAGTATCGTAGCCGGGCACTGGCGGGAGATTCCCCAGGAGGAGGACTCTCGCAACTAGGATCGTACTTCTGGCACCACACGACACAGAGGGACCACACTGGGTATTCTCAGAACAAGTTTTATCAAACAGGTATCACTGCAAATATGTACAAGGTGAGCACGGGCTCAAGAGTCTCGGAAAGGTAGGGGGTAGCGGGACTGTCTCTGGTAACGGTTCAAAGGAGGGACGTACCCGGCGCACAGCTCACAATCCTCGAGCTGGGGGGTAGGCTGGTTGTCGTGGGGTCCGGCGGGACCGGTGGAGTCTGTGGAAGCCGCGAGTCACTCAGCAGGCTCAGGTACAAGTTCGGAGGTCTTACGATCTTCAGGGAGCCGCGAGTCACTCAGCAGGGCTCAGGTACAAGTTCGGAGGTCTTACGATCTTCAGGGAGCCGCGAGTCACTCAGCAGGGCTCAGGTACAAGTTCGGAGGTCTTACGATCTTCAGGGAGCCGCGAGTCACTCAGCAGGGCTCAGGTACAAGTTCGGAGGTCTTACGATCTTCAGGGAGCCGCGAGTCACTCAGCAGGGCTCAGGTACAAGTTCCAGTTCCAGGAGCCGCGACCACGTCAGCAGGCTCTCGTTGTTCCAGCGTCGAATCTGCCGGACAGCCCCAGAGCACCCCTTGTTATAGTTCGACCCCTCTTTGATGTCCGGAGTCTGTGCAGGCAGGGGTCTTGTCACCTGGGGGTCGCTTGTCGGGATTTCCTGCTATAGTCTTTTGATTCTTTCAGGGCCGGGTCGGGAGGAGTCCCAGACACCCAGCAGGCGTGGAGCCAGCCCTCAGGGAGGCCGGAGGGCCGATCGAAACCCATCGTCCCGGGGGAGTTCAGAGGTGCGATAGAAACTGCTCCTCCCTCTCTCATCCCCTGGAAGCGGGATGTCCTCCAGCCGGAGTGGCGCCTCTATGCCCGGGTCGCGCTGGGGCCGGGTGGCCATCTTGGTGCATGACGTGGGCACGCGGGCCCGGGGTGGCCGAAAGGGGAGAGGCCAGGGACGGGGATGTCCGGGTCGGTGCGTGTGTCCTGGTGGGGAGGTTCGGCGGGGCCGGGGGCTTGGGCTGTATGTACCAGGTTTCGGTGGTGCGGGGGCACGGAGGGCCATTCTACGAGGCCGGGTCCAACACCCACCCCATTCCCCGAGCCGACGAGCTCATTGACCGGCTCGGGGCTGCTCGGTTCCTCAGCACCTTCGACCTCACCTGCGGCTACTGGCAAATTGCGCTCACAGAGGGAGCCAAGGAGCGGTCCGCCTTCTCCACCCCGGATGGGCACTATCACTTTTGCGTGATGCCCTTCGGGATGAAAAATGCCCCGGCCACCTTCCAGCGACTGGTAAATAGAGTCCTGGCCGGGCGGGAAAAATTCAGTGCGGCATATCTCGACGATATCGCAGTTTTTAGCTCCGAATGGAGTGAGCACCTCCAGCACCTCCGGAGGGTGCTGACCGCCCTGCACCAGGCAGGCCTCACCGTGAAAGCCAGCAAGTGCCAGATTGGGCAAGGTTCGGTAACCTACCTGGGGCACCAGGTCGGAAGCGGACAGGTCACCCCCCTACAGCTCAAAATCGACGCCATCCTAGCCTGGGAACCCCCCACGACCCAAACGGAGGTCCGAGCCTTTCTGGGCCTCACGGGCTACTACCGGAGATTCATCCAGAATTACGGCAGCTTGGTCGGTCCCCTCACGGGACTCATGTCCAGGAAGCAGCCCAAGAAGGTACAGTGGTCCCCTGCCTGCCAAGAGGCGTTCAAGGCCCTGAAAGCAGCCATGTGTACTGCCCCCGTCCTCCAGGCCCCCGACTACTCCAAAGAGTTTGTAGTACAAACTGATGCCTCCGAGCATGGCATCGGGGCAGTCCTCTCCCAGGTAAATGACCAAGGCCTTGACCAGCCCGTAGCCTTCCTCAGCCGAAGGCTATTGCCCAGGGAACAGAAATGGAGCACCATCGAGCGCGAAGCGTTCGCCATAGTCTGGGCCCTCAAGAAACTACGCCATTACCTGTTCGGCACCCATTTCAAGGTCCAAACCGACCATCGCCCCTTGCGATGGCTCATGCAGATGCGAGGAGAAAACCCCAAGCTACTGCGGTGGTCAATCTCCCTCCAGGGGATGGATTTCACCGTGGAACACCGCCCTGGGACTGACCGCGCCAACGCCGATGGCCTCTCCCAGTTCTTCCGCCTCAGCGAAGAGAACCCCCAAGAGGATGGGTAGTTCTCTCCGGCTTTCAGCTGGGGGGGACGCGTGTTAGACCCGGCCCTCGTAACATAGCTAGACCTGACTCCTGCACCTCACACCCGCCCCCAAACCCACGGCCTAGCCGATTCTTCCCACCAGAACTCACACGCACCCAACCCGGACTTCCCGTCCGTGGCCTTCCTCCTTTCGGCCACACCGGGCCCGCGTGCCCACTTCATGCAACAAGATGGCCGCCCAGCCCCAGCGCGACCCTGGCCTAGAGGCACCACTCCGGCTGGAGAACATCGCGCTCCCCCTGGGATGAGAGAGGGAGGAGCAGTTTCTATCACACCTCTGCGCTTCCCTGGGAAGGTGGGTTATGATCAACCTGCCGGCCTCCCCGAGGGCTGGCTCCACGCCTGCTGGGTGTCTGGGACTCCTCCCGACCCGGCCCTGGAAGGATCAAAGGACAATGGCAGGAAACCCCAACAAGCGACTCCCAGGTGACAAGACCCCTGCCTGCAAAGACTCCGGACATCAAAGAGGAGTCGCCCTATAACAAGGGGTGCTCTGGGACTGTCCGGCAGATTCGCCTTGGAAACACCTAAGCCCTGCTGAGTGACTCGCGGCTCCCTGAAGACCGTAAGACCTCCGAACTTGTGCTTGAGCCCTGCTGAGTGACTCGCGGCTCCCTGAAGATCGTAAGACCTCCGAACTTGTGCTTGAGCCCTGCTGAGTGACTCGCGGCTCCCTGAAGATCGTAAGACCTCCGAACTTGTGCTTGAGCCCTGCTGAGTGACTCGCGGCTCCCTGAGGATCGTAAGACCTCCGAACTTGTGCTTGAGCCCTGCTGAGTGACTCGCGGCTCCCTGAAGATCGTAAGACCTCCGAACTTGTGCTTGAGCCCTGCTGAGTGACTCGCAGCTCCCACAGACTCTCGTGGTCCCGCCGGACCCCACGACGACAAGCGTATCCCCCAGCTCGAGGATTGGGAGCTGTGCGCCGGGTACGCTCCTGCATTTGATTCCTAACCCCAAAGACTGTCCCGCTACCTCCTAACCCCCCTCCAAGACCTTGTGAGCCCGCGCTCTACTTGTATATATTTTGCCTTGCTGATCATAAAGATCCTACCACTCGATCTGATAAAGATTTGCTCTTAAGAACTCCTCGTGTGGTGTGTCTCTGTCGTGTGGTGCCGAGTGTACGATCCTAGAAGCGAGGTTCCTCCCCTGAGGAGTCTCCCGCTAGTGCCCGGCTACGATACTTCGAGGGTGGGTCTCAGGGCAGTCAGGGCCCCCTCCAGGCCCCTCTGAGGTCGGCTTCTAACACCACCCCTCACATGTCTCTGTCCACTGCTGGGAGTCCTCTGCACCCACCCCTCACATGTCTCTGTCCACTGCTGGGAGTCCTCTGCACCCACCCCTCACATGTCTCTGTCCACTGCTGGGAGTCCTCTGCACCCACCCCTCACATGTCTCTCTCCACTGCTGGTATTCCTCTGCACCCACCCCTCACATGTCTCTGTCCACTGCTGGGAGTGATAGGCACCCACCCCCATGTCTCCGTCCACTGCTGGGAGTCCTCTGCACCCACCCCTCACATGTCTCTGTCCACTGCTGGTATTCCTCTGCACCCACCCCTCACATGTCTCTGGCCACTGCTGGGAGTGATAGGCACCCACCCCTCATATATCTGTCCACTGCTGGGAGTCCTCTGCACCCACCCCTCATATGTCTCTGTCCACTGCTGGTATTCCTCTGCACCCACCCCCATGTCTCTGTCCACTGCTGGGAGTCCTCTGCACCCACCCCTCACATGTCTCTGTCCACTGCTGGGAGTCCTCTGCACCCACCCTGTCTCTGTCCACTGCTGGGAGTCCTCTGCACCCATCCCTCACATGTCTCTGTCCACTGCTGGTATTCCTCTGCACCCACCCCTCACATGTCTCCGTCCACTGCTGGGAGTGATAGGCACTCACCCCCATGTCTCTGTCCACTGCTGGGAGTCCTCTGCACCCACCCCTCACATGTCTATGTCCACTGCTGGTATTCCTCTGCACCCACCCCTCACTTGTCTCTGTCCACTGCTGGGAGTCCTTTGCACCCACCCCTCACATGTCTCTGTCCACTGCTGGTAGTGATAGGCACCCACCCCTCACATGTCTCGGTCCACTGCTGTGAGTGATAGGCACCCACCCCCATGTCTCTGTCCACTGCTGGGAGTCTTCTGCGCTCACCCCTCACATGTCTCTGTCCACTGCTGGGAGTCCTCTGCACCCACCCCTCACATGTCTCTGTCCACTGCTAGGAGTCCTCTGCACCCACCCCTCACATGTCTCTGTCCACTGCTAGCAGTCCTCTGCACCCACCCCTCACATGTCTCTGTCCACTGCTGAGAGTCCTCTGCACCCACCCCTCACATGTTTCTGGCCACTGCTGGGAGTCATAGGCACCCACCCCTCATATGTCTGTCCACTGCTGGGAGTCCTCTGCACCCACCCCTCACATGTCTCTGTCCACTGCTGGTATTCCTCTGCACCCACCCCTCACTTGTCTCTGTCCACTGCTGGGAGTCCTCTGCACCCACCCCTCACATGTCTCTGGCCACTGCTGGGAGTGATAGGCACCCACCCCTCATATGTCTGTCCACTGCTGTGAGCCCTCTGCACCCACCCCTCACATGTCTCTGTCCACTGCTGGGAGTCCTCTGCACCCACCCCTCACATGTCTCTGGCCACTGCTGGGAGTGATAGGCACCCACCCCTCATATGTCTGTCCACTGCTGGGAGTCCTCTGCACCCACCCCTCACATGTCTCTGTCCACTGCTGGTATTCCTCTGCACCCACCCCTCACATGTCTCTGTCCACTGCTGGGAGTCCTCTGCACCCACCCCTCACATGTCTCTGTCCACTGCTGGTATTCCTCTGCACCCACCCCTTACATGCCTCTGTCCACTGCTGGGAGTGATAGGCACCCACCCCCATGTCTCTGTCCACTGCTGGGAGTCCTCTGCACCCACCCCTCACATGTCTCTGTCCACTGCTGTGAGTCCTCTGCACCCACCCCTCACTTGTCTCTGTCCACTGCTGGGAGTCCTTTGCACCCACCCCTCACATGTCTCTGTCCACTGCTGGTAGTGATAGGCACCCACCCCTCACATGTCTCGGTCCACTGCTGTGAGTGATAGGCACCCACCCCCATGTCTCTGTCCACTGCTGGGAGTCTTCTGCGCTCACCCCTCACATGTCTCTGTCCACTGCTGGGAGTCCTCTGCACCCACCCCTCACATGTCTCTGTCCACTGCTAGGAGTCCTCTGCACCCACCCCTCACATGTCTCTGTCCACTGCTAGCAGTCCTCTGCACCCACCCCTCACATGTCTCTGTCCACTGCTGAGAGTCCTCTGCACCCACCCCTCACATGTTTCTGGCCACTGCTGGGAGTCATAGGCACCCACCCCTCATATGTCTGTCCACTGCTGGGAGTCCTCTGCACCCACCCCTCACATGTCTCTGTCCACTGCTGGTATTCCTCTGCACCCACCACTCACTTGTCTCTGTCCACTGCTGGGAGTACTCTGCACCCACCCCTCACATGTCTCTGGCCACTGCTGGGAGTGATAGGCACCCACCCCTCATATGTCTGTCCACTGCTGTGAGCCCTCTGCACCCACCCCTCACATGTCTCTTTCCACTGCTGGGAGTCCTCTGCACCCACCCCTCACATGTCTCTGGCCACTGCTGGGAGTGATAGGCACCCACCCCTCATATGTCTGTCCACTGCTGGGAGTCCTCTGCACCCACCCCTCACATGTCTCTGTCCACTGCTGGTATTCCTCTGCACCCACCCCTCACATGTCTCTGTCCACTGCTGGGAGTCCTCTGCACCCACCCCTCACATGTCTCTGTCCACTGCTGGTATTCCTCTGCACCCACCCCTTACATGCCTCTGTCCACTGCTGGGAGTGATAGGCTCCCACCCCCATGTCTCTGTCCACTGCTGGGAGTCCTCTGCACCCACCCCTCACATGTCTCTGTCCACTGCTGTGAGTCCTCTGCACCCACCCCTCACATGTCTCTGTCCACTGCTGGTATTCCTCTGTACCCACCCCTCACATGTCTCTGTCCACTGCTGGGAGTCCTCTGTACCCACCCCTCACATGTCTCTGGCCACTGCTGGGAGTGATAGGCACCCACCCCTCATATGTCTGTCCACTGCTGGGAGTCCTCTGCACCCACCCCTCACATGTCTCTGTCCACTGCTGGTATTCCTCTGCACCCACCCCTCACATGTCTCTGTCCACTGCTGGGAGTCCTCTGCACCCACCCCTCACATGTCTCTGTCCACTGCTGGTATTCCTCTGCACCCACCCCTTACATGCCTCTGTCCACTGCTGGGAGTGATAGGCACCCACCCCCATGTCTCTGTCCACTGCTGGGAGTCCTCTGCACCCACCCCTCACATGTCTCTGTCCACTGCTGTGAGTCCTCTGCACCCACCCCTCACTTGTCTCTGTCCACTGCTGGGAGTCCTTTGCACCCACCCCTCACATGTCTCTGTCCACTGCTGGTAGTGATAGGCACCCACCCCTCACATGTCTCAGTCCACTGCTGTGAGTGATAGGCACCCATCCCCATGTCTCTGTCCACTGCTGGGAGTCTTCTGCGCTCACCCCTCACATGTCTCTGTCCACTGCTGGGAGTCCTCTGCACCCACCCCTCACATGTCTCTGTCCACTGCTAGGAGTCCTCTGCACCCACCCCTCACATGTCTCTGTCCACTGCTAGCAGTCCTCTGCACCCACCCCTCACATGTCTCTGTCCACTGCTGAGAGTCCTCTGCACCCACCCCTCACATGTTTCTGGCCACTGCTGGGAGTCATAGGCACCCACCCCTCATATGTCTGTCCACTGCTGGGAGTCCTCTGCACCCACCCCTCACATGTCTCTGTCCACTGCTGGTATTCCTCTGCACCCACCCCTCACTTGTCTCTGTCCACTGCTGGGAGTCCTCTGCACCCACCCCTCACATGTCTCTGGCCACTGCTGGGAGTGATAGGCACCCACCCCTCATATGTCTGTCCACTGCTGTGAGCCCTCTGCACCCACCCCTCACATGTCTCTGTCCACTGCTGGGAGTCCTCTGCACCCACCCCTCACATGTCTCTGGCCACTGCTGGGAGTGATAGGCACCCACCCCTCATATGTCTGTCCACTGCTGGGAGTCCTCTGCACCCACCCCTCACATGTCTCTGTCCACTGCTGGTATTCCTCTGCACCCACCCCTCACATGTCTCTGTCCACTGCTGGGAGTCCTCTGCACCCACCCCTCACATGTCTCTGTCCACTGCTGGTATTCCTCTGCACCCACCCCTTACATGCCTCTGTCCACTGCTGGGAGTGATAGGCACCCACCACGCGTACCCCTACATCCCCACTCCGATGGTGGTACGGGCTGTACCCACACTCTGAGGGCATGTTTACGGCCCGTACCACCATTGTAGTGGTGACCCCTACATCACCACTACAATGGTGGTACGGACCGTACCCACGCCCCCAGAGCGTGGGTACGGTCTGTACCACCATAGTAGTGGTGATGTAGGGGTACGCGTGTATGGACCGTACCCACGCCCCCAGAGCGTGGGTATGGTCCGTACACGCGTACCCCTACATCACCACTACTATGGTGGTACGGACCGTACCCACGCCCCCAGAGTGTGGGTACGGTCCGTACACGCGTACCCCTACATCACCACTACTATGGTGGTACGGACTGTACCCACGCTCTGGGGGCGTGGGTACGGTCTGTACACGCGTACCCCTACAGCCCCATTACATGATGGACACAAGACGTACACATGCCGCGGATGCAGGCGTACGGCTTGGTGCAGCACATCAGCTGTAAATTGGGGGTGGTGTATGGCCAAGACAGCAGTGTACCACAGCAAGGGTGCAAGTGGGTGGGTGTGTGCCTATCACTCCCAGCAGTGCCCAGACATATGAGGGGTGGGTGGCTATGACTCCCAGCAGTGCCCAGACATATGAGGGGTGGGTGCATATCACTCCCAGCAGTGCCCAGACATATGAGGGGTGGGTGCCTATGACTCCCAGCAGTGCCCAGACATATGAGGGCTGGGTGCATATCACTCCCAGCAGTGCCCAGACATATGAGGGGTGGGTGCCTATCACTCCCAGCAGTGCCCAGACATATGAGGGGTGGGTGCATATGACTCCCAGCAGTGCCCAGACATATGAGGGGTGGGTGCATATTACTCCCAGCAGTGCCCAGACATATGAGAGGTGGGTGCCTATCACTCCCAGCAGTGCCCAGACATATGAGGGGTGGGTGCCTATCACTCCCAGCAGTGCCCAGACATATGAGGGGTGGGTGCCTATCACTCCCAGCAGTGCCCAGACATATGAGGGGTGGATGGCTATGACTCCCAGCAGTGCCCAAACATATGAGGGCTGGGTGCATATCACTCCCAGCAGTGCCCAGACATATGAGGGGTGGGTGCCTATCACTCCCAGCAGTGCCCAGACATATGAGGGGTGGGTGCATATGACTCCCAGCAGTGCCCAGACATATGAGGGGTGGGTGCATATTACTCCCAGCAGTGCCCAGACATATGAGAGGTGGGTGCCTATCACTCCCAGCAGTGCCCAGACATATGAGGGGTGGGTGCCTATCACTCCCAGCAGTGCCCAGACATATGAGGGGTGGGTGCCTACCACTCCCAGCAGTGCCCAGACATATGAGGGGTGGATGGCTATGACTCCCAGCTGTGCCCAGACATATGAGGGGTGGGTGCAGAGGACTCCCAGCAGTGGACAGAGATATGGGGGGGTGTACATCATTATCAGATGACCACAGCTCCATGGGTCAATGTACGTATCCATAACTTAGGACAATGATGATAGTGCCATAGCAACACATCACTGACAGCAGTGTCCCACTCCCAGGAGGATGGATGTCATTCCCCCATTGCATTACACACCACATGTGGGTGTGAGGACAAATAACACATGCATAACCAGCCCTGGCAGATGCAGCACAATACACACACTGAGATCATGCCACAAGACTGTATAGTCATGCCACTGCCTAATAAACTAAGAGAGCCAAAGAGAACACACACTGACACGCACATCCCAGGACTGATAGGAATGTTCAGGTGCTGGCCTAGCCACCAAGATGTTGTCTGTCACGGAACGAATCGGGTGGAGTTCCCACAGATACAAAGGCCACAATTGGGAGTCAGGTGTTGCATTGTGCGGAAAAGGGACAATGTCTCCGTGAAGGCATGGCAAAACACTCTATACATGAGTACAGTGAGTACCAAGGATGGCACAGACTATTCAGCCGGACACATTGCTGAGCAGGCATGGCCAGAGTTGAAGGGATCCATCACCAGCCAAGGATATGTAGACACAGGGCAACACAACAATTGTGCAACTCTCTGCAGGGGAGATGCCAGGTGACACAGAGGAAAGAACACTCCTTGGGACAATGTCTCCAAACACAAAGAGCAGACACGACAAAGAATCTTTGCAGAGACCTTGTGATGACACGCAGATACCAGGTTCCACCCCATGAGCAGCAGAGTACAACATGTCCCTGAAACATAACACATGCCCACAACCCCAACTCCTGTAGCATTAGCATCAACATCAATCCCTGAAATGTAAGACTTTCCAAACGAAAAAGAAAAGGCTTTATTCAGCAGCAAAATAATAATGTGTAAACGAGACTATTCACAAAGGCCAATGGCCAGTCCATTACATCAGTCCTTGGGGGGGGGGGGCCACATGGCCATGCGTCTCCCCTAGCTTGCCTGCACATCACAAGACTGTGTCGTCGACTGGGGGGGGGGGGGCATCATGTGGGGAAGGACCAGGCACCGCAGGGACAGGAGGGGGAAGGGTATGTGTGGTGGGTGCAGGGACGGACGACTCCACCACAGGGGGTGGGGCAGCGCCAAAGGTGGAGGCGAGCTCGGCGCTGCACACTTCTGCCAGTTCTTCAAGCGTCTCCCCTGCACCCGGAGAAACAACAGG
Source organism: Triturus cristatus (assembly GCF_964204655.1). Taxonomy (NCBI): domain Eukaryota; kingdom Metazoa; phylum Chordata; class Amphibia; order Caudata; family Salamandridae; genus Triturus; species Triturus cristatus. The sequence goes on along the minus strand of NC_140579.1, from coordinate 458,373,094 downwards.
CCCCAAGGAGGGGGCGGGTCGGAGGGATGGGTTGCAGCGCTACTGGGGGAGGTGGTGGACAGGCTGGGGGACTTACCTTCCCTAACCATGGAGTGCCTTGACCGTTTCCGCCCAGGTGAACTAGTGGGGCTGAGGCCCAGCCCAGTAAAGTAGGCCTCCTTCTCCGAATCTGGGGCATGGAAGCCAAGGGGAGTGACATCCAAGGGACTGGGGAGTGAGTCATGTGGACGAGGACTGTGGCTGTGTGCCTGCCTGTGTGCCCCAGACCCAGTGGGTGTGCCTGCTTCCCCCTGAGTGTGTGTGTCAGGAGGTGTGCGCTTACCCTTATGTGGTGGTGGGCTGCTACTGTCTGGTGGGGTGCGTGTGTGTGGATGTCTTGGTGTGACTGGGACAGGCATGGTTGTGGGACTTGTGGATGGGGCAGGGGTAGGGGGGGACGCAGCACTGCAGGTGATTTGCTACTGCCGTCAGTGTTGAGTCCATGGACCTCAGCAACCTCCATTGGTCAGACATCGCTGATGACATGCCCTCCATGTACGACACCATCTGTGTCAGCAGTTTGGTGTGGCCATGGAGGACAGTCAGGATCGGTGTCTGCCCAACTTGCAACTGCCGCTGAATGTCCATAGACTCGGCAGCGAGGGAAGTAGGGGGGACAGGGGTAGGGGGTGTGGTGCCTGGCACGAAGGAGACATGTGGGCGCCTAGCATGGACAGAAGGGACCCAAGCAAGTGGGAGGGCGGTGATGGGAATGGAGGGGGCAGCGGGAGATGTACTGCTGCTTTCAGCTGTGGGAGCAGCCTCCGCCCCCTCTGGGAGCTCAGCCTCGGACCCGTCTGCCTCGTAGTCTGTGTTGGTACTGGGCAGGTCCTCCGCCTCACTCCCCTCACCCTCCGTGCCACTGGAATCCACCGACTCCTCAGCAGTGATGGCACCACTGCTCGATCCCTCCTCGACGTCCGTGCCGGTGTCTCCCTCGGTGTCCTCCGATGATGCTGTGGGAAAGGTGAAGAGACAGGAAAAAATCAGTCACCTGTATACATCTGACACATGAGTCCAAACAAAATAGGCAACATTGCATATCAGGAAAGGCATCATGAGTAACATCTAGGATACTCCCCACATATGTAAGCCCTGCACTCCCCAGTTGGTTGACCCACCATGCCACTTGGATAAAAATAAAATTAGGACACAACAGCAAATAACTTGAAGTCACAAGATCATGAGAAGCTAGTGTCTGGGATCAGTTGAGCACAGCGAGACTACGAAGGTATGCCACCTCTTGTTCACTGTGAAACAAACAGTATTGTTGCAACGAAGGCCAAAGACCACATGCCAATGCAGAAGGTGTCCCCACACTCAGAGACCTGTGAGTACTTTTGACACCCCAAAGCAATACATTGTGACTCCTGGAGATTCACAACCCTTTACATAATGGACATGTCTAGCATGTGTGAATGTGGCACTCTGTGAACACAACACACATGTGTCTGTATAGCAGAAGTCACACAAGGAGGTGCACACCAAACTACAGGTACACAGTCATTGTCTGAGCTGCCAGACTCATTCAAATCCGCCACTGTTAGGCAGAAATGGTGTATAAGTAAGTACATATACATGGCACCAGGGTGGTCTGGATGACTTGACACTCGTAAGTTGGTATCAGCAACAACCAAGTACGAACCCAATTGCTAGCACACTGTGGGAAGATGTATATGTATGAACTCCAAACAAGTTTTGTTCAAACTGTGCCTTACTGTAAAATGTGCCAGCGTGTCCCTGGAAAGTGTAAAGGTGGTGTCTTGTGCACTTCCTTGGGAGACATCTGGCATGCAGGCACATCATTGTCCTTCACAACAAAACAACAAGGTCACGCATATGAAACATTGAGACATGTTGACAGGTGTAGTGAGTGCCAATGGACATTTTCTCTGTGTAACAACTTGAATCATGTCATTTGTCACATGGCTATCCGTCACCTGATCACACAGTTGGCTACACATATAACCTACTGACTGTCATCTGGAGTGGCACACATGTCCACACCCAGGACAATGCATAAGCTAATGGGCCTGCAATTGTGTAGCAAAAAAGCCTAGCTGTACTGTGGGTTCCCCCTCATGGCAAGCCAGAATGTACCCACAGATGTCAGCACACAAAGTCACAACTGTGTAGCATCTGAACCACACCCAGGTGGCAAAAATGTACAACCAGGATACATGATTGTCAAAAACTGACACTGGCAATGACGCACGAACATTAAGCACTTGCCAACATCACGGGGGCACTGCACGATGACTGTCTGTACTATGACTCATCACACACAAGTCAGAACTGGCAATGAAACATCAGGGTTGAACCTGTACGCCCCTCCCGCACACACCCACCCATACCTGAGTCAATGTGACTGATACCGATCAAGAAGTGACACCTCTTATTCAGGGTTACAATAACTGTGCTTGAAAACTAGCTTCATTAACACAACATCACCTTGTAGGGCTGGCAAAACATATTGGTCTGAAACAAACATCAACAGATTGTTGTGAATAGCCACACAGGCACTGCCCAGTGTGGGTATCCACAAGCAAACTGGTGTATCCCTGTCCAGTGGACAAATGTATCACACATATGAAAAATACAACCTAGGCCAGGGAACAATGCCACAGAGGCAGAGCCATGATGTACCCACAGTGAATGTGCACAGTGTTGGATGACACATATGAGTAGGAGGGCAGGCTGTGTCAGGGGACTGTAGTGTGCACACTGCTCCATGGTCCTGGAATGAGCTGACTGTCGCAGGAGCAACCGTCCTGGCACTAAGCATATGTCCCACTCATGCACATCATGTCTGAGGCCACAACATTGGTAATGCATGCTGCAAGTCTGTTCATTTGAACCCTCACACTCCTATGTTGAGACTCAGCATCAGTGCCAACTATTAAGCACCCCAAAATGACCAAACAGGACAGGGCACAGGCAGACCACCCCCACACATGATGCAGAAAGCAGTGTGCACCTTGATAAACTGGCAGCCTAGATGACCATGTGCAATAGTGATGGCACACAGACCAGGTAACACATGTCAAGGAGGGGAAGGGAGGAAGAACAGCACAGGTTGACTTTGGGGAACTGGATATGCACTGCACATATATTGCCTGGTAGTGTATCCAGGCGACTGAGCAGATCAAAAATCTGGCGACACACAACAAACACACATGTACCTACCCCCTTCCTGCTGCTGTAACTCCCGTATCCGCCTATCCAGGTCAGGGAAGACCACCGCCAGGGCACGCCGCATCTGGTGGGTCAGGCGCCGGCGCCCGCCATGCTTGCGAGGAGGTGAGTCCTTCAGCATGACCCTGGCGATCCTCTGGGTCCAGCACCGGATGTCCTGCCATCTCTTCCTCACTTGTGGCAGGCGCCACCTGCGACCCTCCACCGATTGCACGGCCTTGACGGCATCCTTCCAGATCTTCCCCTTGTGGTAGGTGGATACCTGTGTGGATGACAAAGTGGGACAACATCACTACACCTGCACCATGTCACAGAGACACACATTTGAACATCTTTTATCTGTTGAACAGGGCATAGTATGGTGGCAAGTAATAGCACCTTAGTCATAGGGACTTTTCCCACTGTGGGCGTACCAATGCACAACATGGCATAGTAAGTGCACAGATGGCATGAGGGGTGCGAAACAATCCCTGATCATGGCACACACTGTGCATCCCAAGCAACAGAAGGTTGATGGACAGCACCGAAAATCAGTCACATGCCCCAGACCACTGACAAAACCTCAGCAGAGTACACAGACACACACAGGCACACATCAATCACCTGCCATTGCCAACTGCGGATGCACACCTCACTCTGCACATGTGCCACTTGCCGGGGGGGGTCACAGGTCTGGGGCTACCTCAGCAAGTCAGACACACAGCACGGCTTACTTCACACATCATATGGCTTGAGCAGTTGCCTCCTCCATGCAGCTGTGGTGCAACACTCCACATGGACACTCACCCACATGACAAGGAACATTCACACACATCAATGTCCAGGGGGCGTACACATCATTTGGACACTCTCACCACTCGCACCACAGCTCCACTCAACTGTCACACACATCTGTGGGTGCAGTCACCTGTCACACCGGGGTGACCACTGAATCACCGCAGGACAATAGAACAAGAATGCCCAAGAGGATTAGGCTGGCGGAATGTGCCATGCACTATGCAGTGAATGTCACAGTAAGCACAATGCAAGTGAGGAGTGCACACATGAACTACATAAAGCCCTGCATGAGAGACATAAGCCCCCCCCCTCCCTGAGACCCACTCCAACCAACATTGCATGTCTGTCACACCTGGCCACAATGCCAGAAGTGACAGACACAAGAAAGGTGCACAGGCAAAGGTAGTGGAGTCAGAACTCACCTGCTCCCCTGGTTGACCATACAGCATGGGGTACTGTGGGAGGATCACATCCAGCAGGGCCTCGTTCTCCTCCTGGGTGAAAGGCTGGGCCCTCTCCACAGTCCTTGACATGGTACCAGAGGGAGACAATACAGCAGCAGTGGCATCGACTGACATGTTGTGCAGGCAAGTGCCCTCTCATGGGTTCTGGCTGCCTTATATCTGCCTTGCTGGCCTATTTCATTTACAGGAGGACAGAGTGATTGGTCAGACTCATTTGCATCCTACGTTTCCTCCAATCCCTTTAAACAGACACCAGTGACAGCCTTTGCATCTTTCGACTTTGCAGCATGATGTCAAGTCAACAACCACTTTGCAACATTGTTAAATATGGCCAACTGATTTTTCCACACCACATGATGTTCAATTTTGAACGTGAAACTCGGTATCCATGACAACCTGCATGCATTTAGGCCCTAATACTTGTTCCTCATGTGTCCCCATTGTAATTCTTAACTCCCCACACAGGTATGGCGTGTTTCGCATGTACCCCTAGGGCACCATCACTACAGTGATACGGGCCGTACTCACGCGTGTACGGGCCGTACACGCGTGAGTACGTGCCTATCACTAGGACCTACGGTACCCCCAACTATAGTGATACGGCCGTACTCACGCGTGTACGGCCCGTACACGCGTGAGTACAGCCCGTATCACTATAGTTGGGGGGTACCGTAGGTCCCAGTGATAGGCACGTACTCACGCGTGTACGGCCCGTACACGCGTGAGTACGGCCCGTATCACTATAGTTGGGGGTACCGTAGGTCCCAGTGATAGGCACGTACTCACGCGTGTACGGCCCGTACATGCGTGAGTACGGCCCGTATCACTATAGTTGGGGGTACCGTAGGTCCTAGTGATAGGCACGTACTCACGCATGTATGGCCCGTACACGCGTAAGTATGGGCCCTACACATGCCCTCAGAGCATGTGTACTGCTTTTCACAGCTTACACTGGTGATAGGAGGTGCACACGAAAGGAATGGAGGCGTCAGACTCGCACAAGGCTGTACATCAAGTCATTGTCAGTGCAGTCCTTCATGTGCAGGGCCTAGGTGTGTCAGGCAGTGATGTGGCACATGTCTCCTCATGTTGTGGCAGAATAGATGTGTGATGAGATGTTTACACATGTCATGTGTGATGAGGCACTACGTGGCACACTTCCCATTCACACTTTGCACATGTGTGCATGTAGGACACACGTGTCAAGCACTGCATCACTGGTATGGCACAGTCAACAACACCCGCAACTGTCCCCTGATGCCAGGTACACGGATTATTACACCTCACATGTGACTCCCAGCGTGCCACGATGTGACTATGTCAAGTGTGTGTCATGTGTTCCCATGAGCTTTCCATTGGCGTTCCGTCAAATCCATCTGCTGTTGCAGCATCCAACATGTGTCTGTGTGCATATGTGCATGACACACATATACGCACACCATGCCACATGTGGACTCACACGTTACATGTGTCATGATGGTTCGAAGATGACTCCCTGACATGAGGCAATATCTGCATTCTCTCAATGTCTGTGTCATCAGTTTTTGACATGTACCCCTTCATGGTAATGTGTGTTGTCTGTCCTTTTCAAGATTACATGTGACCTGTGCGTCTAGACTCCCGCCAGCTGTCTGTATGAGATGACATCCTTCAAATGCTGATATGTGGATGTCTGTCACTCCTGTAATGCGTCTGGCTTTTCACTTACACTGGCCCACAGCTAGTTTCATGGCATGTCGTGTTGACCTTGAGCACCCACGTGTGTAGCTGACTCTTGGTAGGAGTATCACCTGGCTGCCATAAGTGGCCTGGATGCATTGCACAGAACAGACTCTGTATGTAGCATATGTGTATTAGCTGTTGGACATGAGCTCTGTTCATTGACATTTGTGTAGTGATGTACTCAATCTTTGTTATTCCTTCCAAATTTCTGCAGGGCACCGCCTCTCCCCCGACCAATGCCAGACTTGGCTGCCATGAGGGAACGTGACTGTATACGCCGCTACCGCTTCTCACAACCGTTGATTGACAACTTGACCGCAAGGCTGGCACCACACCTCCAACCGCTACACAGGTATCCTACTGCACTGACACTCAAGATGAAGGTGATGGCAGCCCTACATTTCTTTGCAACGGGTACGTTTCAATTGACCATAGCTGATGTAGGTGGCATGTCCCAGACCATGTTCAGCCGTGTCCTGCATGATGTGTTATAGGCCATGTTGTTACACCTGGATACATTTATACATTTTCCAACTCGTGAGCAGTTGACAGGTGTCAAGGGTGAGTTCTATGCCCTGGGAAGGATGCCCAATGTCATTGGGGCCATTAATGGGACACATGTGGCTTTGGTACCACCACAGGCACAGGAGGTAGCCTTTCGCAACCGCATTACCACTCCATCAATGCCCTTGTGGTATGTCTTGCTAACATGCTGATATCCCATGTCTGTGCCCGTTTTCCATGATCAGCACATGATGCCTACATCATGAGGCGTAGCGGGGTGCCTGAAATGATGCTGCAGCTGCGCAACGAACGTGCATGTCTTGTTGGTGGGTATACTATGTTAGTCCAGTGTTTTGCGCTATCTCAATATCTTACTGCTTCTCCTGACCCACTGCTGCCCATGATGTTTCCATGTAGGGGACTCTGGCTATCCCAACATGCCATGGCTGATGACGCCTCTCCGCAACCCCAGAACTGCCGCAGAACACCGGTACAACGACACCCATGGGCAGACGAGGTGCGTTATTGAGAGGACGTTTGGCCTCCTGAAGAGCAGATTCCGGTGCCTCCACAAGACCGGCGGCGCCCTCCCATATGCCCCGGTGAAGGTCTGCAAAATCTTCCTTGTGTTCTGCATGCTGCACAACATGGCAGTGGAGAAGGCCGTGCCACTCATCCTGGATCCCGATGAGCAGGATCATCCACCCGTGGAGGATGAAGGGCTTGGGCACGGGGCAAGTGAGGATGAGGAGGAGCATGAGGATGAGGACATCCGAAGTCAGCTTCTCCGCAACTTCTTCTCATGATGGTGAGTCCCTGTGTCTGAGTGTGCACGCTTAGAGCCTTGTGTGGCATGTGTTGCAATATGTGTGTCGAGCTGACTGTGTGCTGAGTGACTTGGAGGTGTGTTCTGATGTGTCATTCAAGTGATGATGTCAATCCACACATTTTTGCGGGAACACAAAAATCATTAATAGCATGGTGATGGCATCATTCCTGTAGAGTACATGTACATGTCTGCGGATTAGTAGCTCTTAGCTGACTTGTTGTGTGTCTGTCCTCCCCAGGTTCCTGCGGCTGTCGTCTGCTCATGTCATCATTGCCGTCCTGCTATTCCTAATCTGCACACCTAGCGCTTGGACGCCCTTGGGGCAGCAACCGCGCTCTACAAATCCACATACCATACAATACAATACAATACAATTGCAACGTGTGCTGGATCAGAGTGACATGCACAGACATGGTGAACATTCATTTGGGGTAAGGAGTGCAGCAAGGCGTTTTGTGGGTGGTACATGTTTGTGATTTGTGGGGACTGCTCCTGTGCATGTTGTGTTACCATGCATACATGTCGACTCACCATGGGCCACATGACGTGTTGCATGGCTCCCATGAATTGATAGTCACCCTTCCTGACAGTCATATGTCATGGATTGTGGATTCTGATGAAGGCATCAATGTGTGTATAACGTCCCTCAGGAACATACGGGATGCTAATGGTGGACATGGTGTGGGACATCCCCATGACAGCCTCAATGGGGAATTGCACACTCTCCGTGTGCAGCAAGGGGTGTTAGGCTCAACCCCTTCACTTGTGTGCCAGCTCTGTAGGATTTACCACATCTGTGTGTTGAAGGGGGTGTCCAGTGTAGGTCACACATGTTCTGCCAAATGACCTGTGAGTCTGTTCCAATGGTTGCATTTCCATTAGTGTGACGCTGAGTAATAAAGGTGTTCGTAACACTCCAAGGTGCCTCATCTCTGTCAATGCAGGTCTCTTGCCACTTAGCATGCGGCATATCTGGCATACTTGTTGTAGATAATGCATAGGAGTCCATGTGTAGTTTAGCGACATGCATGCAGTTGCTCATGGATTAGGCTCCCGATTGGGCATGCAGTACATGGTCGTGTATGTTTTTTTGCTAGGTCGACCACACAATGGGCCATCAACAGCTGCTGAGGGTGTGTCTCCTGTGCGCAGGTCGGCCTTCAGTTTCCTGATCCGGTGTAATGGCTCTTTGGTGATTGTGCATGCATTGTCGCTGGGTGTGCCATGTGACACTGGACACTCCTTACTTTACACCCACGCCTGTTGCAGTTGTCCTTCTGACATCCTAGTCTTTGTGTGCAAAATGTGGCATATTGAAGGGAGATGGCGCCTGCTGCTGCGGGCCCTGCACAAGCACCCAGTGGCCACACACACAAGATGGTGTGCATCATGTTTGGCTGGCTCACATATGCCATGCTAGTCCGCAGCATCTGTACCTCTTGCTGCAACGCCCTCTGCATTATGCACTTGATCCACAGATGGATCCACTCCAAGTAAAGACAGACCATCCCCCAGGTCCATGGCAACATCCATGTCAAATACTGCCCTGCCCTCTACGGAGCAAGTACATCCAAACTCCCAGGAAACTGGTCCACTTCCAGGGGGCATCTGCACACCTCAGCTTCAAAGCCCTGCGCCCCAGCCACCTCACCATCCAGCATAGATAGCTGCAATGGATCACTGTCTGCTGCAGGATGACCTCCACACTCTCCACCCACACTCAGGAGGCAGTCCACAAACCCGACCCCACACCAACCTTGTACGTCTGTCATCCTAGATCCCGTTGGGCCATCTCCGTGCATCCAACCTTGCCCTGGGCACCGTTCTTCACATCCACTGTACTCCAGCATACAGGACATTGTTCTCCCACCTGGCCACAAATACCTGGGACTCCCTCCCCGGGTACCTCCACATGAGCCATGACCACTACGCCTTGATGATAATCTCCCAAATAGTCTCTCCGCACTGTTTAGCAAGCACCCCCTCAGCAGCCAGAGGCCATCACAGGTGAGTGTTGTGCTCCATGCCTACATTGAATGATACCTTGTGACCCATGTGTGTCCTGTACCAGACTCTGATCTCAGGGTATGGATGGCTGGAGTTAGTTCAACACTCAGGCATAGTTAGACATTTACACACACATATGTCGTTGAATAATGCCAAATGACAGCAACATCTCATGTGCAGAAAAATAAGATTTTATTTTTGTTGGGGTGAGTCTTTTGGTAGATGTGCTAAGGTGCACTACCGGGGGAATAGAATCCAAAGTTCACAGGGGGAGATGGCATCCTTGTCAGTTGGAGTCATCAGAGTCCAGACCACAGTGTTGGTCATCATTGGTCAGACTGTGACCAGCAAGTCCATGTGGCAGAGAATGTCTTTGGGTGAGGTGCTGCTGTTGTGCCAGAGGGCCAGGTGCCAGGCCAGGTGACCTGGGAGATGGGGATGGTCCGCTGACTCTCACGGTATTTTACGTGGACGACCCACCTTCCTCCGGGGACCCTCAGATGCAGGCCTTGACGATGTTAGGGACGCTCCGTCAGACGAAACCTCCTCCTCCTTGTCCCTCCCTGTGTCTGTTGCAGGTCTACGCCTGGTGGTACAGGGAGGCTTTGCCAGGCTTTGGGCGATCTGACGGAGTGATTGGCTCACGTCCCTGTGCACCGCCAGGAGCTCAGCCAGTCTTGCCTCCATCCGTCCTTGGTGTTGTTGATGACTGGCATGATGCTCGACCTGCAGGTTCTTAATCTCATCGAGGGTCCCCTGCATCCCGGAAAGTCTGGACACGACCTGGTCGATGCCTCTGGTGTCACGCCGGTATGAGTCCAGGATGATGCGTATGTGTGACATACCGGGGTCCTGAGCTGGCTGGTCAGGTTCGCGCCTCTGCCAGCCTCCACTCCCACCACCCCTGCCCACTTGAGCCTGGCCTGCCCTTGTGGGCACACCAGGTCTACGAGACCCCTGAGGGCTGGCATTTGCAGGGTTGCCTGCCTCCTCCTGGGTGCCCGGAGAACCTTGTCCCTCCTGGTCAGACTGGCTCTGTTGTTCAGTGTGAGCAGGGCTCCTGGGTGTGTCCTGGGATGTGGCAGGAATGGGGGTGGTGGTTGGCACAGATGTACCTGACGCAGGTGCTGCAGGTGCTTGGGCACCAGAGGGGCCAGGTTGGTCGGGGTCATCCACGGAGTGGTGAGAGTCATTGCTGCCAGTGGGATCATCTTCACGCGGAGCCTGGGACAGTGATTCTTCCCCCCCAGTGTTGGGGGGAGATCGACGATGTTGCCCTGTGTGTGAGAGAGAGACAATGTCAATGGTGTTTCCTGCCACATCTATGTTTCATACATATTCAAGTTGACACAGTTCCTCCAGGTAGTTGGTTGTCCCTAGCATTCCTCTCAATGTCCACTTGGGTATGGGTATGTTGCGGGGGACATATTGGGATGTTCTCCTGAGTGTTTGACCTGTAGATTGGTGGCTCTGATGCTTATTTGGCTCTGGATTGGTGTAGTTGTGTCACATGTCCATTGTGGGAGTGTGTAAATCCGTTGCCTGCCCTGGGGGTGTGTGCTTGTGTTGGGGGGGGTGTGACCGGGCGTGCTGTCGTGTGTAGTGTGAGTTGTCATTGGGTCTCCTAGGTGATGTGTCTGTCCCCTCATGGTGCATGCTGGCATGACAGTGAGTGTGAGTTCCTGTGCTAGATACCTGTGCTTGTGGAGTTGGAGTTTGAGTGTACAGTGATCCCAGGAGGGCCTTGTGCTGCATACAGCAGGGCCCAGTGTCAGCTACTTTGTCAGTAGTTTGCCAGTTCCTGTGCATTGTGCATGGGTATGTACATATGCCATATGGGCTGAGGGCGTTGTTGTCTGCGTCTCATTTCCACAATGTGTTGTGTGGGGCCCACCCTCCCAGCCTCCCGGACATCCAGTCTTGTGTTTGTGGTTGTTGTAGCCTTGGACATGGCCTTGCCTTGATTTGTGAAGGGTGCATGGAGACGTTAGTGGCATGAGCGTGGTTTGTGAGTGTGGTTGTGTGCGGTGAGTGCTTGGGGGACGTTGCGTGCATTTGGTGTATATGTTGTGTGGACCCCATTGCCCCCATGTTACGTAAGTTGTTTGTGTACTCACCAGGCTCTGCGACTCCTTCCACTCCGTGTACTCCCACCGGCGGTAGCAGGGCCATCACCTTCTCCTCCCAGGGATGGTAGTGTATGGGTCTGCGGGGCGGCCCACCTCCAGTAATGTTAGTCTGGGCATATTCTTCATTCATTTTCCTCTTGACCGCCCGGCGCAGATCGTACCACCTGGCTTGGCATTCATGCCTGGTCCTTCGGACGGGCGCAACAGCATTCACCTTGTCGACAATCCTCTGCCACATGGCAGATTTTGCAGCTATGCTGGTCTGTCTGACCAATGTTCCAAACAGCAGTGGCTCGACTCTGATGACTTCGTTGACAAGGAGCTCCAGCTCCGCCGTAGTGAACTTTGGATTCTTGTCTGTGGGCATGGTGTGGGGTGTGGGTGTGGATGGTTGTGGGTGTGTGGGTGTGTATGTGAGTGTGTGTGTGTGTGTGAATGTGACGAGGGGGATGTTTGTGGTGGAGGTTGTGTGAAGGTGTGTGAGTGAAGGTGTAGTGAAGGTATGAGTGATGTGGAGTTGTTTGTGTGTGGGGTCTGGCAGCAGTGGGTCTGTTGCAAAGGCTCATGGGTTGTGTGTGTGGGCCCTTTTTATTGGTCCATTTTTGGGTGTGGCTGTGTTTGAATTTTGGTGGGTGTTTTATAAGAGGAGATTGTGATTTGGGGCCTCTGTTTGGCTGTTTGGATGTGCCAGGTCAGTCATTGAGATGTATTTTGTCGTGTGGATGTGTTTGGTGGTGTTGTGCGAGTCGAATTGACCCTCCTTGTGCTGTTTTACAGTGTCCTGGTTCTGTATGAGTCTTTTTTGCGTAGGTGCGATCCGTACATACGTGATGCTGGGTGTGGGTGCTGGGGTACGGTGTTGGAGTGCGGCGCGTACATGCGGTGGGGGTACGGTGCGTACACGGGCGGACCTGGGGTACGGCATGTGCATGTGGAGGTACTGCACGTACAGGGGGGGACGGCGCGTACATGGGGGTGCGGTGCGTACATGCGGTGGGGGGCAGGGGGTACGGTGCGTACATGCGGTGGGGGAGGCAGGGGGTAAGGTGCGTACAGGCGGTGATCGGGTCCGGTGCGTACATGCGGTGGGTGGCAGGGGGTACGGTGCGTACATGCGGTGGGAGGGAGGGGGTTCGGTGCGTACATGCGGTGCTGGTGTACGGTCTGTACATGCGGTGCTGGGGTACGGTGCGTACATGCGGTGCTGGGGTATGGTGCGTACATGCGGTGAGGGGCAGGGGGTACGGTGCGTACATGCGGTGGGGGGCAGGGGGTTCGGTGCGTACATGCGGTGCTGGGGTACGGTGCGTACATGCGGTGCTGGTGTACGGTCCGTACATGCGGTGCTGGGGTATGGTGCGTACATGCGGTGAGGGGCAGGGGGTACGGTGCGTACATGCGGTGGGGGGCAGGGGGTTCGGTGCGTACATGCGGTGCTGGGGTACGGTGCGTACATGCGGTGCTGGTGTACGGTCCATACATGCGGTGCTGGGGTACAGTGCGTACATGCGGTGCTGGGGTATGGTGCGTACATGTGGTGAGGGGCAGGGGGTACGGTGCGTACATGCGGTGAGGGGGCAGGGGGTTCTGTGCGTACATGTGGTGCTGGGGTACGGTGCGTACATGCGGTGCTGGGGTACGGTGTGTACATGCAGTGCTCGGGTCCGGTGCGTACATGCGGTGGGGGGCAGGGGGTACAGTGCGTACATGCGGTGCTGGGGTACGGTGCGTACATGCGGTGCTGATGTACGGTCCGTACATGCGGTGCTGGGGTATGGTGCGTACATGCGGTGAGGGGCAGGGGGTACGGTGCGTACATGCGGTGGGGGGCAGGGGGTTCGGTGCGTACATGCGGTGCTGGGGTACGGTGCGTACATGCGGTGCTGGTGTACGGTCCGTACATGCGGTGCTGGGGTACAGTGCGTACATGCGGTGCTGGGGTATGGTGCGTACATGTGGTGAGGGGCAGGGGGTACGGTGCGTACATGCGGTGCGGGGGCAGGGGGTTCGGTGCGTACATGTGGTGCTGGGGTACGGTGCGTACATGCGGTGCTGGGGTACGGTGTGTACATGCAGTGCTCGGGTCCGGTGCGTACATGCGGTGGGGGGCAGGGGGTACAGTGCGTACATGCGGAGGTACGGCGCGAACATGCGGGGGTGATGCACATACAGGGGGGGAACGGCGCGTACAGTTGCAGGGCTGGGGTACGGTGCGTACAGGGTGGTGTACGGTGCTGACAGAATTGGGGGTGGGGGGGCTGTACGGCTCGTACACGGGCATAGGTTTACCCGTGTACATGTTTGCTACTGCATTAGCTCCGTACGGGCCTTTTTCCGTGCGATTGTGTATTCGGACGGACGGTCGGGATTGTACTTGCGCGTTCGGACTTGTGTTTTACGATTTGCACGTACAAATGTCCGGCTCACTCTCGTACACTTTTCCCGACGATATTCGGACGTAAAAAATTTCCGGCGCACTCTCGTAGACTTTTCCCGACGCTATTCGTAGATATTTTTCGCGTTCGGATCGTACTTGGCCGTTTGTACGGTACTTGTACGACTCGTACGTAAAAAAATACGGATACGAGTTGTACGCTGTTTTTTTTTACCGGATCGGAATCGGCACCTAAACGTCTGATTTAGACTTTGGCGGATGGAAATTTACTCCATCAGGGCGACAGAGTAAGATACTCAATCGCACCGTTGCCCTGAGGGACTACTGGCCCACTAACTTTAGAGATGTCCACCGGCCCAGCGAACATTTCTTACATTTATAGGAACCGCTATCACTGCGATTTCTCTAGATGCTTTGAAAGTTGCACACAAAATTCTTCGAATTAAAAAAATATACATTTTCAAAACAAAATCTCCAAGTGGATTTCTGTTGTTGAAAATAAAAAAATCAATGTTTTTTCCCTGGTACAGGCTGCATTTTACAATTTTCACTGTCCCCTGCCACCAGTGTGTACCCGACAGTGAAGGACAGTGAAAACTGGCCATTTGTCCACACACTCTAAATAGGGTGAGTTACAAGTCAAAAGGGTTATCCCAGACACGTCACTAGGACCTGGGTAAGGTAAGGTACAAGTACAAATGGCCCAGTGGACACACATTAGGAATAAAATATAAACATCAACAACACCTGTTAAGTCAATTGCAAACAATATTATTCATGTTGAACACATTTATTCATGTGGAACATGGAATCTCATATTCACAAAGGTAACATTCGTTAAATACAATTATTATGAAAAGTTTCCCCAACAGGGAATGAGGGGCAAGTGCAGCAATGAAAAAGCCAATCCAGCCTTATCCAAGGCTAACCTATTTACAACACCATAATGTTAGAACAAAGAGGGGACACGTTGAATCTATCACTGTTGTCCACAAAGGTACACACAAAATAAAAGCTGTAGACGTTTCGACCCTGGGCTTGTGTGTAGGCAACTGGAGTCCTTAAGGTAGGTTCTTCATCAGGGCCAAGTGGGGGACACCCTTGGGCCACTGGTACAAGCAGTGGAGAATTGGATGTAGATTAGTCTTCCTGCTCCAAGGGTCAGAAAGGGACGTGATTGTGGGTTATTGGATTGAAATCCTATGTCTCTCTTCCATTTTCTATATTTCTTGGGCTTGAAAAATCAAATGCTCCATGGATCTTTTTCACTAAAGAGCTCCCGTTGTGTTTCACGGACACACTTAAGTGAAATTCAACGGCTTTTATTTTGTGTTTACCTTTGTGGACAACAGTGATAGATTCACTGTATCCCCTCTTTCTTCTAACATTATGGTGTTGTAAATAGGTTAGCCTTGGATCAGGCTAGATTGGCTTTTTCATGATTTGGATGTATATATTGTTCACTGCCCTCCTTCTCTCACTGACCCTCACATCTGCACATTGCTGCACTTACCCCTCCCTCCCCATTGGGGCACCTTTTCACAATTGCATTTAACAAATGTTACATTTGTGTACATGAGATTCCATGTTCCACATGAATAAATGTGTTCCACATGAATAATTTTGTTTGTAATTGACTTAACAAGTGTTGTTGATGTTTATATTTTATTCCTAAACTTTTGTCCACTGGGGCCATTTTTCTAAATAGGGTGGGCGGGCAATTTGCAAAATCACCAATGACCATTACTCTTTCGGGCAGTCTGTAGTGTATGCCAGCAGAGGAGACGGACTATTCTCCGTCAACGACATACTGAAGGTCCAACGACTCTTAATGCGGACCTTCAGTTTGGCAGAGAGGGTGACTCTGTCACCATTGCAATGGAATACCCTCTCCGCCAAACTCTAAATTGGGCCCAAAATGTCTTGGCTAATGACAGGTTGTACAGAAACAAACAAAAAAAGGTCAACAGAAACAAAGGCAGAAAGTTCATGAACAAAATATGTGTTCTTGCTGACGTTTCCATATCCTCTATATTCAACAAAATATTTGTTTATTTTCTTTGATCAAGTGTCAAATAGTGCTCTGCATTGAGTATAGTCTGAATGTACCTTTAGCAGATGTTTAATATAGAATGGAAGGTTTCATTTCAGGGCACTGAAAATAGTACACAGAGCGAAGAGAACAAATTGTCCTGAGAGTGTATTTTCTGAAGCCGGAGTGGTGTCCCTCCAAAATCTTCTCGATGAATGCTGCTGCTCTTTGCCGTGTCATGACTTGCACCAGAGATCAACATCGGCCAAGAAACGAAAATCTTAGGCCTGTGATCAAATGGCCTTGTGTTCAGTCTCTTATTGCTATGCTATGTTTGCTTAAAAAGTGCAAGGCCAAAGAGGATACATCCCTTACAGTCTCCCCACTATGGATGGAGTGGAAGACATAGGCATTAGAAGAGCCAGCTTGTCTATCATATAGCTTAAGCACAGCACATGCATCAGCAGTACAGGCTTCCCTAGGAAGGCAAATACCCAGGACAGACAGCAGAAGTACAAGCTGTGCGCATACAAAGCACAGTACAGCACAAGCAGTGCAATGTCCCCTCACAAACAACCCTAATTCCACAAAAACAGTAGGAAAGAAATATTTTCTTACCTACAGAGCCAGGCTGGCCCTTTATCCCACTGGGCATTCCACTTGGGGCTTGAGCCACTGGAGGTCGGTTTTTGAAAGCCTAGGGCCTCTTCTGGGGCCATATTACAGTGAGTTGCCTGGGGGCGCAACTGGCCATTACACCTCCTTTGTGCATCCCAGGGGCACTTTGGTATTACAGAAGGGGCCGCAGACGCTTGTGCGGCCCCTTCGGTAATACCGATAGTGTTGACGCACATAAAGCGCCATAGTTATCTGCAGGGGGTGTTCCTTCATTTGCATTGGGGCGTGCCCCATGCAAATGAAGGAATCCCTTTGCCTCTGCGTCTGCGCTGTATTACAGATGCGGGTTGCATAGGAAAAGTGCCCTCAGGCGGCGCTCTCACAGTGCACCACCTAAAAGGTGGCGCACTGTTAATGTACCATCTGGTTGCAGCCAGTGACGGCCCGTGTAGGGCGTTTTACCGGGGCGGTGACGTGGCGCAGAGGAGGGGCAGGGTGGGGGGTTGCAAAATGCGGCATATGGCCGAGTTCAAGTAAGTTACGAAAAAAATTTATAACACGGGCCGTCACTGGTTGCAGCCCTCTGGCGGGGGAAAGGCGGTCCTATGAACCCCCCAAATATCTTCTTGCAGGCGGGTGCATCCACTGACTACACCCTCCTGCAAGGGGATCTCTAATCCCCTTCAAAAGTGCAGCCCTGTTCAGGGAAAACAGGGAGCAGCGGTAAAGCAGCTGCTCCGGTTTTCACCTGAATGCGCTGCCCCCAGGGCAGCAAGAGTTCGTGGCTGCCCTGGGAGCAGTGCATTCATGGTAAAGAGTGCAGTTTCACTGTTTGCACCCGGCGCACCAGTATTAAGGTGCACCCGGCGCAAACGATGAAAATGCGCTTTTACCATAGTACGGCTCCTGGTGTCTGGTGCTTTCTCTAGCTCCAAAGGTTAACTACAGCAGGTACAGTGGGAGCTTCAGAAGATAGACACCCAGAAAAAAGAGAGTGGGGATAAATGAAAGGAGAGAAGAGAGACCCGAGATGGAGAGAGAGAGAGAGGGTTAAAGGAAAGAGACAGAGAATGGATGGATGGGAAGAGGTGATTGGGTCTGGTTTGAATATTATTGTCAGAATTATTGTCAGGGCTGCTCTGATTTCAAGCCCAGATTACAGAGCCAGTCCTGGTACAGCAAGAGGAACATTTCCCAGCACTAATGGGAAAAGAATTTCTAAAGTTGTGAACTAGTGAACTCTCAAGTCCTCTTTCTTGCTTTTCTCAAGCAGTTAAGTGTATTATGTCATATACTGTTTAACCATTTGTTGGGCATAATGGGTTACTTGGCTTATGTTGTCGTAGTGGTGTTTAGGTCCATGTGCATGTTCCAGAAAGGCATGAGAGGGACTCTGATTATCCTTTTAGTGTCACTTTTGGGTCCTTTGGGCATACAATCCCTGCATCTCATTAGCCTCCGAACTTCAGACCACAGTTCACCCAGTTACACTGCCTTTCTCAACTTGTGCTGCCTTTTCCTATCCCTCCAAACATCTCAAAAATTCCCCTCAGTGAACCAAAAATAGTACAAGCTGTTGATGCTTCACCAACAACCAGTCATAATATTATATAAATCACTCACACATACAATCATATGTATAACAGAACCAAATACCACAAAAATGTTATAAATATTTATGGCTTTAAACTTGTTATATAATTTAAAAACATTCACTTAAAACACATATTCTAAAAAACACAAATGCATAAAGATAACAATTTAGGAGGGTATTCCAAATACCGCACAATTTGTCTTTTAGTGCTTGCACCACTAAATATCATGTCACACGGTGTCCATGAAATTCATTAATCACATGCAAGGACCACTGGTGCACATTAGAACGTGCCTTCCCAATCCATCGACTTGTTTCGGTGGACACAGTTAATAAACACCACCTTCTTCAGGACTATTAATTGATAACTCCTCCCCAGAATAGATACACAGACCATCTATAAACATAACAATGAAGGCATGGTGCACGTGACTGTGCACCAGCCAGCGCGACCCCGCTCCACCCGGCCTCGACCCCAGCGAAGCCCCGACATCGAGGCACCACGAACTGGCCAGGGGGTGCCGCAGGAACCATTCATCGCCCCCGGCGGAGGACAGTATCTGGGGCGACCCCGCCACAGATCGGCAGTTGTATCCCGGAGTCGAGAGCCCTGCTGATTGAATCGCGGCTCACCCTACGGAGAAGAACTCTTGTCGGAACCATCACGAGCCCTGCTGACTACGTCGCGGCTCCTTCTTGTGAACACTTTGAAGCCACCTGGAACATCGGAGCCCTGCTGACGCTGTCGCGGCCCAACCTCGCTGAAACCTCCCTCGGAGCCCTGCTGACGACATCGCGGCTTGAGCTGAGCAGAAACCATCTTGAGAGCCCTGCTGATTGGATCGCGGCTCTCCACGAACTGTCCGCCAGAGCCCTGCTGACGCCGTCGCGGCTCGAACCCTCCGAGATCCGGAGGTCCTCCAGCTTGAGGATAAGAACTGGGCCCCAGGTACCCTCGTACCGCACTCCTGCCGAGGACTGTCCCGCTACCCCTACCCTTCCAAAGAGACACTGAGACTTTTGGTGGATCCCTCGATCCCTTCGTGTAAATATTGACCTCGTAACCTTTTTATTGCTGATAAAGAATTGCTTGTCCTGAGACAACCTCCTTGAGTCCTGTGTGGTGGTGTTACTGTGCTAGTACGTGATAGGAGAAGGATCTCTCAGGAGACTTCTCGGCAGCGCTCGGCTACTTCGTACAGTGTGAGGGCCCCCCTTGGTGGTCTCGCCGACTCCTCGGGGTCCGCCTTCCAACATTTGGTGGCCAGCGACGGGATCCGAGCCGAACGCAGTACGTACCAGCCAGTACCCACTAGCTACCCTTCCAAACGTACAGTAATCATGAGCAGCCAGGAAAACAACGCGACAATGGAGTTCCAGCCCGAACGGCTGGAAGAATATACGCACAAAGAGTTAAAACAGTTCTGCAAAGACAAAGGCATTGCAACCACCGGCCTAAGTACCAAAGAGGACATGCAGAAAGCTCTGAGGACATGGCTGGAGGCCGGGGCAGGCCCCTCCCAGGAAGAAGGTCCCTTACCCCTGACTGAGACCTCATCAACCGCCCGGAAGAAAGAGCCTAGAAACCGGCCTCTCCGAAGAAGAAATACGAGAGCGGGAGAAGGTCCGGAACCACGAGCTAGAGCTCGCACGACTGCGGCTGGACGGCGAACTCCAGCTGGCGGAAAAGAAACTGGCCCTAGAACAGCTACGGCTTCAAGAGGAGATAGAGGAGGAGAGGCGACACCGGGAGTTGGAGGAAAAGAAACTGACCCTTGAGCACGAGCGCAGTCTCAAGGAGCTCGAAATCAAGGCCAAGAACGGAGGGACCCACGCCCCCAGTACTAGAGACACTCTACCACCTGCCTAGACCAAGGTACATACCCCGAAAGAGGTCGTCAAGGAGTACTACAAGAATGACGACATCCAACAATGGTTCAAGGCCTACGAGGTGGCCATGACCTCTCATCGGGTGCCCCGAAAAGACTGGGGCGCGGGCCTGTGGGGGCGGTTCCTGAGTGAGGGTCGAGACACACTGCTCCAGCTGCCGGAGGAGGTGATGACCTCCTACGATCACATGAAGGAGGCTCTGCTCACCTGCTACGGGCTAACCGCAGAAATGTACCGCCAGCGGTTCAGAGACTGCAAGAAAATCCCGGGCACCACCTGGGTGGAATATGTGGACTTTTTCAGTCGGGCCCTAGAAGGGTGGATCAGAGGTAGCAAAGTAACCACCTACGGGCAGCTGGTCGACCTCATCGTGTGGGAACATCTCTCCAACAATTGCTTCGTGGAACTGAGACAGCACCTCCTCGACAGCAAAATGACCGACCCGCGAAAACTCGCCGTCGAGGCCGATCGATGGGTCAACTCCCGGGTCCCCCGGAACTCAATGGGGGAGTACCAGAGGAACCCCACCGGACCCCCCCGCCAACGCGGTGGAGGGGGAGGGCCGAACAGGAACCGAGACCCTCCCGCCGGGGCCCCCAGGAGTCCCCCTCGAGGGCCACAGCAGCAACACCTCTCCCCGAGCCTAGCCCGAATGGGGGCACCCCCGGTCAGATCCGGACCACGGCCACCAGTAACGTGCTACGGCTGCCAACAAACCGGACACTATGCCAGCGATCCGGTCTGCCCCCTGAACCGAAGAAACGGGGCCGGCGGGCCCCCGCCCCGACAGCTGGCGGCTGCCGCCCTGGGAGAAGGAGAAGAGGAAGAGGAGACCCTCGACCGAGGGACCACTGAATGGGAGCCGGCAGCCATCTCCCTGGTCTGCCTGGGTAGCCGAGAAATGGTACCCTGCACCCCCATCCCAAGCAACACCCAGAAGTACCGGCAGCAGGTCACGGTCAATGGACAACGGGCCGAAGCCCTTCGTGACACCGGCGCCAGTATCACCGCTGTCCGCTGCCATCTGGTGACCCCCGAACAGATCCTACCGAATGTGCTGTGTCCCGTCCGGACGGCCGACAACAGCGAAAGCCTGTGCCAGATGGCCCTGGTCCCCTTCGAGTGGGGAGGGGTGACGGGCCTGCTGAAGGTGACGGTACGCGACGACACCCCCGTCGACTGCCTCCTGGGGAACGACTTGGAGAGTTCCCCCTGGGCTCAAGTAGAGCGACGAGAGCACCTCCGAATGCTGGGATGATCTGACTGGGCCTGTGCCATCACCCGGTCCATGACCGCCCGTGCCCCCCGCTCATCCTCGGCCTCTGGGGCCGCCCAGCCCGAGGGGCTCGCACCACCTCCCGCCAGCAGCGAGGGGGAGGTGGACACCGACCCTGGACCTAGTGAATCCTCCCCCGAAGAGATGGCTTCCCCGTGCGCCCTACCAGAGCTGACACAATGGCGACACGAAGGGGGCCCCACCCGGGAGCAGTTCCAACAAGAGCAGCAGTCCTGCCCCACTCTCGAAGGGGTCCGCCAACAAGCGTCCGCCCAAACCAACGGGGACCAGACCGGCACCCACTGGGTCTACTGGGCCGTGTGCCTGCTATACAGTGAGCAGAAAGTGGCAGAACTCGGGGCCAGCCGAGTGTTGGTGGTCCCCCTCCGCTTCCGGGAGTTCCTGCTCAACCTGGCACATGATGTGCCCCTCGCCGGACACTTGGGGCAAGACAAAACGTACAGCCGTTTGGTGACCCACTTCTACTGGTCTCGGATGCGGAGGGACGTGGACAACCACTGCCGGTCCTGCCAGACCTGCCAAGCCAGCGGGAAGACGGGGGGTCGGGTCAAGGCCCCCCTCCAACCCTTTCCAGCCGTCAGCACCCCGTTCGAACGGGTCGGAATCGATATCGTGGGGCCCCTGGACCCCCAGACCGCCCTGGGCCACCGCTTCATCCTGGTCCTCGTGGACCACGCCACCAGGTACCCGGAGGCGGTCCCGCTAAGAACTGTAACGGCCCCCGTGGTAGGCCGGGCCCTAATGGGGATCTTCTCCCGAGTGGGATTTCCCCGCGAAGTGGTGAGCGACAGAGGCACAAACTTTATTTCCAGATACATGCGGTCCCTGTGGCAGCAGTGCGGGGTCACATACAAGTTCACGACCCCCTATCACCCTCAGGGGAACGGACTGGTTGAGCGGTTCAACAGAACATTAAAGGGAATGATCCAGGGCCTAGAAGAGCCCCTCAGGCGGAGATGGGATGTCCTGCTGCCGTGCCTCCTGTTTGCCTATCGGGAGGTCCCGCAGAAGTCCCTGGGGTTCAGCCCGTTTGAACTATTGTACGGACACCCGGTCCGCGGACCGCTCAGCCTGGTCAAAGAGAGCTGAGAGACGAAGCCCCAAGGCACCCCTCCTGATGTCTACCGATACCTCCTGACCCTCCGAAACCAGACCCGCAAGTTCCGAGCCCTGGCCAAAGCCAACCTCGAGGCCAGCCAGGAGGACATGAAGCGGTGGTACGATCGGAACTCCTCTACCATAGAATTCGAGCCAGGTCAGAAGGTATGGGTCATGGCCCCGGTTGAACCCGGCGCCCTCCAAGACAAGTGGACCGGGCCCTTCAAGGTAGTGGAGAAGAAAAGTCCCGTCACCTACCTGGTCGACCTGGAGTCCCCCCGGAACCCCCTCCGGGTCCTACATGCTAACAGGCTAAAACCCCACTTTGCCCGGACCGAACTGAGCCTGCTACTGGCGACCGAAGAGGGGGGCGAGGACGACTCCGAGCCCCTGCCCGACCTCTTGCAGTCCAACGTCCATGATGGAACAATCGAGGGTGTCCAACTCGCCTCTTCCCTGACTCCGGAACAGCGCAACGACTGCCAGCAACTGCTGCAGGACTACGCAGCCCTCTTCTCCCTCACCCCGGGGGTGACCCACTGGTGCGTCCACGATGTCGACACCGGGGAGAGCCCCCCCGTGCGGCACAGAGCCTACCGGGTACCCGACCGAGTGCGGGCATGCATCCAGGCCGAAGTAACGAAGATGCTGGCCCTGGGGGTCATCGAACCCTCCGACAGCCCGTGGGCCAGTCCTGTCGTCCTGGTGCCAAAGGCCGCAGCTCCCGGCCACCCCCCGGAGTTGCGATTCTGCATGGACTACCGAGCCCTGAATGCAGTGACCAAGACGGACGCCCACCCTATACCCAGGGACGACGAACTCATTGACCGCTTAGGGGCCGCTCGCTACTTGAGCATGCTGGACCTCACCGCCGGGTACTGGCAGATCCAGCTCACCCCCGGCGCCCAAGAAAGATCCGCCTTTTCGACCCCGGATGGGCATTACCACTTTCGGGTGATGCCCTTCGGAATGAAGAACGCCCCGGCCACTTTTCAAAGACTGGTGAACAAGGTTTTGGCCGGGCTTGAGGCCTTCAGCGCGGCCTACCTAGATGACATTGCCGTGTACAGCAACCACTGGGCAGAGCACCTCCTTCACATTAAAGCCGTCCTGGCCGCCCTCCAGCGGGCCGGGCTCACAATCAAGGCCAGCAAATGCCAGATCGGCCACGGATCCGTGACCTATCTGGGCCATCAAGTGGGGAGCGGGCAGGTGGCCCCTCTCCAACCGAAAATAGATGCCATCCAGGCCTGGGAACCCCCCACTACCCAGACCGCTGTCCGGGCCTTCCTGGGTCTCACCGGATACTACCGGCGGTTTATCCGGGACTATGGGAGCATTGTTGGCCCCCTCACAGAGCTAACGTCCAAAAAGCAGCCAAAGAAGGTGCACTGGACACCCCGCTGCCAAGCAGCCTTCGACACCCTAAAGACCGCAATGTGTACTGCCCCGGTGCTACAGGCCCCTGACTACAATAAGGAGTTTGTGGTGCAGACGGACGCCTCCGAGTATGGGATCGGGGCCGTCCTGTCCCAGGCCGATGAAAAGGGGCTCGACCGACCAGTGGCCTTCATCAGCCGACGGCTACTGCCCCGGGAGCAACGATGGAGCACCATCGAGCACGAGGCCTTCGCTGTGGTGTGGGCCCTTAAGAAACTCCGGCCCTACCTCTTCGGTACCCACTTCCGGGTCCAGACCGACCACCGGCCCCTGCGGTGGTTAATGCAAATGCGGGGCGAGAACCCCAAGCTGCTGCGGTGGTCCATCTCGCTACAAGGGATGGACTTTGATGTTGAACACCGGCCCGGCAATGACCACGCCAACGCCGACGGCCTGTCCCGCTTCTTCCGCCTTGACGAGGAGAATCCCCAAGGAGATGGGTGACTCTCCATGCCTTCGGCTGGGGGGGACGCCTGTTGGACCCGGCCTCGTGGCATGGTCCTTACCCCCGTGGATTGTGCCCGTTCCCCGCCCCGGCCTTCACGGGCCACCCTTCTGAACTGCACCGAGGCCCTTCCTCCTGAGCGGCACGAGGTCGCATACCCCTCGTGGCTCCGCCATCTTGTTGGCACCCACGTGACTCTGTGCACCAGCCAGCGCGACCCCGCTCCAACCGGCCTCGACCCCAGCGAAGCCCCGACATCGAGGCACCACGAACTGGCCAGGGGGTGCCGCAGGAACCATTCATCGCCCCCGGCGGAGGACAGTATCGATGGGACCCCCAACTGTCCTCCCCTCTCGAGGTGTGATCGCCCTGCAACTCCCTTGGGCCTGGCGCCTCTCCTGCTGGCCGTCTGGCCACCTCCACCCGGCCTCTCCGCCCCCACCGGGCGCCTGGGTCCGGACATCAAAGGGCTCCAGACCTATATCTGGGGCGACCCCGCCACAGATCGGCAGTTGTATCCCGGAGTCGAGAGCCCTGCTGATTGAATCGCGGCTGACCCTACGGAGAAGAACTCTTGTCGGAACCGTCACGAGCCCTGCTGACTACGTCGCGGCTCCTTCTTGTGAACACTTTGAAGCCACCTGGAACATCGGAGCCCTGCTGACGCTGTCGCGGCCCAACCTCGCTGAAACCTCCCTCGGAGCCCTGCTGACGACGTCGCGGCTCGAGCTGAGCAGAAACCATCTTGAGAGCCCTGCTGATTGGATCACGGCTCTCCACGAACTGTCCGCCAGAGCCCTGCTGACGCCGTCGCGGCTCGACCCCTCCGAGATCCGGAGGTCCTCCAGCTTGAGGATAAGAACTGGGCCCCAGGTACCCTCGTACCGCACTCCTGCCGAGGACTGTCCCGCTACCCCTACCCTTCCAAAGAGACACTGAGATGTTTGGTGGATCCCTCGATCCCTTCGTGTAAATATTGACCTCGTAACCTTTTTATTGCTGATAAAGAATTGCTTGTCCTGAGACAACCTCCTTGAGTCCTGTGTGGTGGTGTTACTGTGCTAGTACGTGATAGGAGAAGGATCTCTCAGGAGACTTCTCGGCAGCGCTCGGCTACTTCGTACAGTGTGAGGGCCCCCCTTGGTGGTCTCGCCGACTCCTCGGGGTCCACCTTCCAACAGAGATCAATCAATCAATCATAGGCATTTATATAGCGCACTACTTACCCGGAGGGTCTCAAGGCGCTCGGCGGGGGGGAGTGCTGCTACTGCTCGAATAGCCAGGTCTTGAGCTTCTTCCTGAAGGAGAGGTGGTCTTGGGTCAGGCGCAAGTCGGTCGATAGGGAGTTCCAGGTCTTGGCGGCCAGGTAGGAGAAGGATCTTCCTCCCGTTGTCGTTCTTCGGATGCGGGGGACGGCGGCGAGGGCGTGGCTGGCTGATCGGAGATGTCGTTTGGGAGCGTAGAAGTTGATGCGGTTGTTGAGGTAGCTGGGGCCTTGATCGTGTAGGGCTTTGTGTGCGTGGGTGAGGAGGCGGAAGGTGATTCTTTTGTTGACGGGAAGCCAATGTAGGTCTCTCAGATGTCCGGAGATGTGGCTATGTCGTGGGATGTCGAGGATGAGTCTGGCTGAGGCGTTCTGGATCTGCTGGAGTCTCTTCTGGAGCTTGGCGGTGGTTCCGGCGTAGAGGGCGTTGCTGTAGTCCAGTCGGCTGGTGACGAGGGCCTGGGTGACCGTCTTCCTGGTCTCGGTGGGGATCCACCGGAAGATCTTCCGTAGCATGCGCAGGATGTTGAAGCATGACGAGGAGACGGCGTTGACTTGTCTGGTCATGGTGAGGGAGGAGTCCAAGATGAAGCCCAGGTTGCGTGCGTGGTCTGTCGGTTTGGGTGCGCAGCCCAGGGCGGGGGGCCACCAGGAGTCGTCCCAGGCGGAGGGTGAGGAGCCCAGGATGAGGACCTCCGTCTTGTCTGAGTTCAGTTTCAGGCGGCTGGTCGTCATCCACTCGGCTACGTCTTTCATTCCTTCGTGAAGGTTGGCTCTGGCTGCGGCGGGGTCGTTGGTCAGGGAGAGGATCAGCTGGGTGTCGTCAGCGTAGGAGATGATGTTCAGGTTGTGTTGGCGTGCGATGGCCGCGAGGGGGCTCATGTAGACGTTGAAGAGGGTGGGGCTCAGCGAGGATCCTTGAGGGACGCCGCAGATGACTTCGGTGGCCTCTGACTTGTACGGTGGTAGGCGGACTCTCTGTGTTCTTCCGTTGAGGAAGGAGCTGATCCAATCCAGTGCCTTCTCCTGGATTCCGACGTTGTTGAGGCGTTGCACAAGGGTGCGGTGGCAGACAGTGTTGAATGCCGCGGAGAGGTCTAGGAGGATGAGGGCCGCTGTTTCTCCATTGTCCATCAGGGCTCGGATGTCATCGGTAGCAGCGATGAGTGCGGTCTCGGTGCTGTGGTTGGCTCGGAAGCCCGACTGTGAGGGGTCGAGGGATCCATTCGTCTCGAGGAAGGCGGCCAGCTGCTTGTTGACGGTCTTCTCGATGACTTTGGCTGGGAACGGGAGGAGCGAGATGGGGCGGTAATTCTTGAGTTCGGTGGGGTCCGCTGTAGGTTTCTTGAGTAGAGCGCTGAGTTCGGCGTGCTTCCAGCACTCCGGGAAGGTGGCGGTGTCGAAGGAGGTGTTGATGATGTTCCGCAGGTGGGGTGCGATGACAGCGTCGGCCTTGTTGAAGACGTGGTGAGGGCAGGGGTCGGTTGGAGATCCGGAGTGGATGGAGTTCATCATGCGGACGGTGTCTTCCGTGCTGATCGGAGTCCAGGCGCGGAGGGTGGTGGTGGGGGGCGGTGGTTCGGTCGTGGCGGGCGTCGGTTGTGTGCTGAAGCTGTTGTGTATGTCCGTGATCTTGTTGTGGAAGTAGGAGGCGAGGGAGTTGCAGAGGTCTTGCGATAGGGTGATGTCGTTGTTTCCGGCGTTGGGGTTGGAGAGCTCTTTGACGATGTTGAAGAGTTCCTTGCACTTGTGTGCGTTGTTGTCCAGCCGGTCCTTGAATGCAGTTTTCTTAGTGGCGCGGATCAGTTGGTGGTGCTTCCGGGTGGCAAGCTTGAGGGCGGTAATGTTGTCTGGTGTTGGTTCCCCTCTCCAGGCTTTCTCGAGGGCTCGGCAGTTCTTCTTGGAGCTCTTGAGTTCGTCGGTGAACCAAGGGGCCTTCTTGCTGCCTGGTCTGCTAGGCGGTGTCCTCAGAGGGGCGAGTTTGTCCGCGCAGTTGCTGATCCACTTCGTGAGGTTGTCGGCGGCCTGGCTGGGGTTTGCTGAGCTGGCGGGAGGGTGCTGGCTCAGGGAAGCGGCGAGTTGGTCAGCTGTGATCTTGTTCCAGCTTCTTCGGGCAACCGGTTGCTGGTGGTGGTGGATCGTCGTTCTTCTGAAGTTGAAGTGGATGCAGCTGTGGTCCGTCCAGTGGAGTCTAGTGGCGTGGCTGAAGGCGATGTCTTTGCTGCACGAGAAGACGGCGTCGAGTGTGTGTCCGGCGAGGTGGGTGGGGGTGGACACCAGCTGCTTGAGTCCGAGGTTGGCGAGGTTGTCGAGCAGGGTGATGGTGTTGCGGTCGTTGTTGTTCTCCAGGTGGAAGTTGATGTCCCCCAGGAGGATGTAGTCAGCGGAGGGGAGGGCATGCGGGCTGACGAAGTCGGCGATGTCCTCGCTGAATTGTGTGCGTGGTCCCGGGGGTCGGTAGATCAGGGTGCCTCTGAGGGTGGTCTTCGGGTCGGTACGGATCTGGAAGTGTAGGTGTTCGGCGGTTGTCAGGGTGTCGTCGATGTTGGTCGTGATGTGGATGGTGTCCCTGTGGATGATGGCGATGCCTCCTCCCAACTGGTTGGCGGAGCGGTCCCTCTGGGTGATCTTGTAGCCCTCTGGGATGGCGATGGCGATGTCGGGTGCTGAAGAGGCGTTCATCCAGGTTTCCGTGAGGAAGGCGACGTCAGGAGATGTGGTGTCGAGGAGGTTCCAAAGTTCGACGGCGTGCCTGTGGACGGAGCGGGTGTTGAGCAGGATGCACTTGAGGTGGTTGCTGCTGGTGTTCGGCTTGGTGGTTGCAGGTGTGGGGCAGGTCCGGATGCAGGTGAACTTGCAGGCGTGGCAGCTGAAGGGACCGTGGGTGCGCCTCGGGGTGGCACGGTAGCATCCAGGGATCCCACCGGTGTTGAGAGCGATGAGTTCGGTGGCGTTGTAGGACAGTCGGGACGTCTTCCGTTGGTGGGGGCCAGGGGTCCTGGCGCTGGGCGCGGTCCAGTCGCGGACGGGCGCAGACGGGCTTACCTTTGGCGCACCTTCGGCGCACAATCGGCGCGCCCACTGCGCGTGACCGCTGCGCGTTCGCATGGTCGCCATATATGGCGAAGTGCGAGGGAGGGCGGAGCAGCTGGGAGGCGGGAGCGGGGAGGTTACAGAAGAAAAAGGGGCGTGGTTAGCGGCGGTGGCGGGAAGCGGGCAGGGAGGACAACGAGATACAGGGGGACCGGCGAACAACGAATACAGAACAAATTAACAAAGTAAATACCACAATTGCACACAGAGAAACTCAGCAGTCAGTGGGCACACAACAGGAGACCAAGGTGCAGGAGCACAGCGCTATCGCGTAGGAGACCACGCCGCTCGGTGGCAGGGGGCGTGGTCACACGGCGGTAGCAGGGGCAGCGAGGAGGCACACGCAGCAGCTGGTGGCCGTGCGGCGCGGGGGTGTCCTAGATTAGGTCACACTCACCTGCGTCGCACGGTCGCCATATATGGCCAAGTGCGAGGGAGGGCGGAGCAGCTGGGAGGCGGGAGCGGGGAGGTTACAGAAGAAAAAGGGGCGTGGTTAGCGGCGGTGGCGGGAAGTGGGCAGGGAGGACAACGAGAGACAGGGGGACCGGCGAACAACGAATACAGAACAAATTAACAAAGTAAATACCACAATTGCACACAGAGAAACTCAGCAGTCAGTGGGCACACAACAGGAGACCAAGGTGCAGGAGCACAGCGCTATCGCGTAGGAGACCACGGTGGCAGGGGGCGTGGTCACACGGCGGTAGCAGGGGCAGCGAGGAGGCACACGCAGCAGCTGGTGGCCGTGCGGCGCGGGGGTGTCCTAGATTAGGTCATGCATATCATACTCAATAATAAGACTATAACTATCACAATACAATATACCACATAATTACAAAACAATATACACAAACTTTTTTTTTTTAATTAAACAGTGTATTGACCAAAACCAAATATATCCATTCAAATACTTGCAGTATTCAGATTACTAACCAAATGTCTCACCAAACGTGCTGCATTCTCTCCTTACTTCCTACTCCATTCATAAGCAAGCATACGTTCAACATCACAGTTTCAATCCAATTCTCTCAACTATTGCATAAGCAATAAGGCAAGCACATGGTCTATGTGGGTCCACTGTTCTTCAAATGTAGGACGGGGCACAAAGTCCAATAACCATACATCGCTGTGAGATTCTTTATAACGGAATTAGACCACTCAATATCCCCTACCATTTGTCACACCTCAGGGCTTGTTCAAAAGGTGTTTTTATAATCTCGCCTAAAGTCTTTGGGGTTTGCAGACTAACCCATTGCCCAGATTTACATGTCTTTCAGGTACCATGCACCTTAGCAAAAAGGCTTGTTGCTTTTTCTTTAGCTCCCCACCAATGCTGCCCACTTCATTAATGAAAATATTCCTGTGGCCACACACGATGAAATATTAGATATAGTGGGGGAACCAATTTCAGGATACTTCTGGTGCCATTCCAAAAATATTCAATATCATTGAAGAAAAATCTAAACAAATTTCTTCTTCTAACGCTTCTGTAATATGCTTTATGGGAAACACTTGTGCTGCTCTCTTCCATGAAAGACAAAAGAATCTACTAATCAAAATCAACAATGAACTTTGGGATTTAGTTTGCACTGAAGGTGGGCCAGGCAGAAAAGTCCCTTTTCAGAGAAAGTTTCTTACAAGGGATGTCCAAATATGTGACAGTCTTTATAGTTACTCATCGTAGCAGCAGTACTTTCTGAGCCACATCCGGAAGTCTAATTAAGCAACATTTTATCGGTAAAAAAATGAAAATGAAAAGTTTAGGCCAGCAATACATCTTGAGGATGTATGGCCCTCTTTGTGTTAACCAGTATTTCAAAATGGAGACAATTATTTAATTGAGATAAAGCTTCAAGCTAGAGATGAGATGGCAAGATTAAACCTGAAGACTGCATATATTTTAGTTCCTATAGGTCAGGCTCACAGGACATGTTTACATTTCTTCTACCACAGCAACTAGTAGGTAATATAGTGGACTTGTCTCCATGGAATCCAGTGCAAAGTGGCACGTTGATGTTGTTAGCGTGCAGTGCAGTATTTTGTGATTCTACGTATAGGGTGATGCAGTTTAGAGTACTTAGCTAATGCTTTCAAAATGGAATGCTGTGGAGTGGATTAGCATCTCTGGACCACACAGCAATAAAGTATATTAGTGAACCTAGGGTGGAGGTCATGGATGTTGTAAGCGTCTCTAATAGTGAATTAGTGAGGGTACTCAATGGCTGTAAAGCAGTTTATGAGTTGAATGACCCATCTCAAAGCCCTCGGAGATGCAGCATGGTATGATAGTAAATCCTTAAGGTGCTGTGTGATGGATTAATGCCCTTAGAGCACAGTGCAGTAGGTTGGGATGCCTTGGTGGCCTTAGAATAGAGTGCAGTAGGTGGACTTCCCTTGGATGGAGTGTAGTGATGTGGGTTAGCGTTCTAACAGTGCAGAACAGAATATGAGCATTTCTATGACTAGTCTTACATTGGAGTATTTTGTAGTTAGATATTGTGCCTGGGGTGTTGTACATTGTAGTGGGTTAGTATTCCCAAAGTGCTGTCCCTGGGGTGTTGTACATTGTAGTGGGTTAGTGTTCCTAAAGTGCTGTCCCTGGGGTGTTGTACATTGTAGTGGGTTAGTGTTCCTAAAGTGCTGTCCCTGGGGTGTTGTACATTGTAGTGGGTTAGTGTTCCTAAAGTGCTGTCCCTGGGGTGTTGTACATTGTAGTGGGTTAGTGTTCCTAAAGTGCTGTCCCTGGGGTGTTGTACATTGTAGTGGGTTAGTGTTCCCAAAGTGCTGTCCCTGGGGTGTTGTACATTGTAGTGGGTTAGTGTTCCTAAAGTGCTGTCCCTGGGGTGTTGTACATTGTAGTGGGTTAGTGTTCCTAAAGTGCTGTCCCTGGGGTGTTGTACATTGTAGTGGGTTAGTGTTCCTAAAGTGCTGTCCCTGGGGTGTTGTACATTGTAGTAGGTTAGTATTCCTAAAGTGCTGTCCCTGGGGTGTTGTACATTGTAGTGGGTTAGTGTTCCTAAAGTGCTGTCCCTGGGGTGTTGTACATTGTAGTGGGTTAGTGTTCCTAAAGTGCTGTCCCTGGGGTGTTGTACATTGTAGTGGGTTAGTATTCCTAAAGTGCTGTCCCTGGGGTGTTGTACATTGTAGTGGGTTAGTATTCCTAAAGTGCTGTCCCTGGGGTGTTGTACAATGTAGTGGGTTAGTGTTCCTAAAGTGCTGTCCCTGGGGTGTTGTACAATGTAGTGGGTTAGTGTTCCCAAAGTGCTGTCCCTGGGGTGTTGTACATTGTACTGGGTTAGTGTTCCTAAAGTGCTGTCCCTGGGGTGTTGTACATTGTAGTGGGTTAGTGTTCCTAAAGTGCTGTCCCTGGGGTGTTGTACATTGTAGTGGGTTAGTGTTCCTAAAGTGCTGTCCCTGGGGTGTTGTACATTGTAGTGGGTTAGTGTTCCTAAAGTGCTGTCCCTGGGGTGTTGTACATTGTAGTGGGTTAGTGTTCCTAAAGGGCCGTGCAGATTGTCGTGTAAGCCTGCCGGTGCTGTACAATGACAAGACAATGTACATATAAAAGCAGTGCAATGTAGTGGATTTGTTCCTCGGGTATGTAGGGCAGTGGCCGAATGTATCAAGAATGCAATGCAGTGTGGTGATTTCGTTTCCATGGTTGTAGAGCAGTCCAACAGATTCGTGTTTTTAAGAGTGAATCAATGCAGATCATTGTACCAGCATTAACCTTATCCAAGCATGTGTAGTTTAATGTTCCTTCCATAGAATGCTGTGCAGTGTGTTATCATCCTTAGAATGACATGTAGTGGATTAGTCTTTCTTGACCACAGTGCATCATGGTGGATTAGTGTTCACAAAATACAGATCCGTTCTGTAGGTTAATGTGTGTGTCATGCTGCAATACAATGTGGTGTGCTGGCATCCATGGGGCCTAGTATTGTTTTAACGAATGAAGCATGTCTGCAAGAAACCCTAAACATAGTAGCATGGTTACATAGAGAGATGGTAATGGTGATGTATAGTGAGATATAGGCAGCACATCCTGTGAACTAGTGCACTTTATATTGTTTCTTTTTACATATCATCCATTTACAGTTTAAGGAACAGAGAGACAAAGAGATTTCTCCAGACTTTCTGCGTGTTGATCAAGAGCCAACCCCAGAATGAGAACCAGGAGTGCTGCGGCCAGCTCCATAACCACTATACTATACCACATCTCCTTTCAAGTATGGCGGTGTTCATTTTGCCAGAATCCAGGACAGTGGGATAGCGTTACTAAGATGCAGTTCAGTGTACATCATAAGTGATCCGGGATGATGTGCTTTATGACAAGTTAGAGCTTCTAAGGTTCGGTCCAGTGCGTTAGTGTCACTAGGAAGCATTTCAATGTGGTGAATTACAGTCCAAGGCATGGCATGCATTGTGACAACTAGAGCCCCGAGAATGAAGTACAAAGCGCTGTGTTAGTGTCCCCGTGATGTAAAGCGGTATGGTGAGCTAGTGTCCCTGGGATGCAATGCATTCTGGGGATTTAGTACATCTCGGATTCTGTGCAATGACGCAGTGTCATCAAGAAGCTGTTCACTGTGGCTGATTAGCATGCACGCCATGCAGCTGAATGTGAACACAGAGTGCCCTTAGGATGCAGTGAAAGAGGCGGCCGTCTCTAGTGTCACTAGGAAGCTGTTGAGTGTGGTGAATCAGAGGAAATGACGTGCAGTGCATTGTGAGGACGTAGGATGCCAGGGCCGGCTTTAGGGCGGTGCGACCGGTGCCACCGCACCGGGTGCTGGCTTCCTGGGGGCGCCGTGTTTGAAAGTTTATTGTGCTTTTGAAGCACCTGCTGCAGCGTTTCTTTCCCCCGGCAATTACCAGGCCTCACATAAATATCAAGATAACTCGTGTGATTAATTATCTTCCTGGAGAGAGATCAGCATTTTGTATAGTTGGGGTTTTGACTTCGGTGTAGTTAGTGCAGAGGGTTAATATGCCTGCTGCAAAGAACCTGTACCAAGAAGATTACAGAGTGCGTGTGATGTAACCAGATCAGCAGGTTACCGCTTTCAAAAGAGACATCCTTTTGTTACTTGCAATTTATAACTTAAAGTCCTAATATAGGATAGTGAGCTATTAACTTTCATCCCAGAACTGCATACACACCGCAGAGTATACATTATTAGAGCATTGATTAAAGTTGCAAAAAGGGTTCATTTGGCTAGAAATCAATTTTTATTTTTAAAGAAAACTCCCAACTATGCTGTTTCTTTTCCGACTCTAAGTTTGTGCTTCTCCACACCAAGCACTCTTAAAATATACTGCCTACCAGTATGGATGACATGTGACTCCTACACTTTTAGTCCTTTGGCTTATGTAGCATTTCCTATACACTGATTTACACAGTATGATTGATTGTCTCTCTGTAACGTGTGTGTGATGCAAAGTGCTCGGACACCGTACACTGGTATGAGTGGTACTCAGTGGTCGAAGTGGGGGAAAAAAAATCGGAGGGCGGGAATAACCCAAGGATTGGCTCAGTGGGCGGAGCCAGAGGTGTGGCCAGAATGCGCAAATATCCCAGTTTTTAGTATTTGTTTGGCATTTCACTGCCCAGTTTAATCAACCAATGGATGCACATGATTATATAAGGTTATAATGAGTTATTGACAGTAAAACACATTCACAAAGTGGGATATGCTTCTAATCACAGAATGTCCCAAATACGATAAAATGTGGAAGCACAAGCAATTTTTCGCAGAGGCATGGTGTTTACCATCAGCAATTCTCCCTTTTTCCACAACAGCAGTTCAAACATGAATGGCAAAATATCCTAGTTTGCAAATGTTTTCTATATAACTCTGGCTCTGCCATATTTGCCTCCTAATGCAAGATCTGCTGCATGATCTGATCATTTAAACTAATAAATTGTTTATAGCTCAAATGTATCAAAAGTTAACAAAAAATGTGACTTGTTTTGCTGCGGAGTGGATGGCTTATTGCAAAGGTTGACCGATCATCTTTCTCACTGTTGCATTTGTATGTTACACTGGTGCTAATAAGGCAAAATCTTTCCAAAGACTGTTAGCATGTGTACACGTCAAAATAATAAAATATCAGAAAATATACTGCATTACGCTGCAGCCTTTTTTAAATGCATAATTTAGTCAACACTGTGGCATAATTTTGTCCTCCTTTGCTGCATATTTAATTCCAGTGACCCCACAGCAAGCAGCACATGTTAAAAGTGCTTGTGAATGAAGCAGAGAGACTGAAGTTTGCAAACTTAGTTTGGTGTGCGTGCCAAATTCTGCATTGCCAATCCCTGGTGAGTTGCAGCTATTTCTTCTGAAACAAGGCCAATGGAGCTAACTATGGGTGAGGCAGACTGGCCTCAAGGGCAGGGCCGGTCTTAGCACTGATGGTGCCCTGTGCATTAATGTTTGTTATTACCCTCTAAAAGCCACCTCTGTCATGGATTCCCTCACTACCACCCTTTAACAGTGCCCCTCAAGTCTCCATAACCACACTCTCTCTCAGATGCTAATTTGATTTACAGCGCCACTCATACCAGTGTAGGGTGTCAGAGCACTTTACATCACACACATTACTCAGAGACAATCAATATGTGTGTAAATCACTGTATAGAAAATGTTACATAAGACTAAGGACTACAAGGTGTAGGAGTCACATGACAACCATACTACTAGGCGGTATAGTTTAATAGTGATTGGTCTGGAGAAACATAATGTCAGAATTTTAAAACTTAATACCATGGTTGGGGGTTCTCTTTAATAAACAGAATTGATTACTGTCCAAAAGAACACTTTTTGCAACATTAGGATAATCAAAGACTGGGGGGAAAAACATAACGCTCTAATGTATACCTTGCAGGTTGTATGCAGCTCTTAGATGAAAGTTAATAGCTCACTGTTGTATGTTAGGATTTTAACTTATAAACTGCAAGTAACAAAAGGAGCTCTCTGACAAAAGCAGTAGCCCACTGACCTATTTACATTATGCGCACTTTGTGATCTGTGTAGGAAGGTGGAATCTGACTACATGGTTGCCCCCACTTTTTTCCTGGTGTTTTGCTGGTTTTCGACTTAGTCTGCCTGGGATCCTGCTATTCAGGACCCCAGCCTATCTGCTTTCTTCCTTAAATTGATTACAAGTACTATAGGTACACTCCAGATTGGATTCTGGGGTACCCTTATAAGTCCCTAGTATATGGTATACTATGTTCCAAGGGCATAGGTACCCCAGAGGCCTACCAGGGGCTGCAGCATGTATTGTGTCACCCCTGGGAAGCCTTCCAAAATGACACCACAGGTCTGCTACTGCAGCCTGGGTAAGGTGGTGCATGCACCCCTTACTGAGATATAGGTTCACGATATCTCTCCATATCACTGCACATATAAACCTATCAGTCACCCCTATGGCAGGCCTTACCAATCCTGAAGACAGGGTGCTGGGTTTTATGTGAGAGGGTGCCCATGCATGAGCAGAGCCCCTCAGCAGCCTTCAGAACCTTTATTCTGGAGTTGTTTGTGATGCTGCCAAACCATACACTCTTAAGTGCATGCATTATAACCAAACGGTAAATGCTAACTTTGGAATGGCTGCACGGAAACATGTTGTATTTGGTGTCAAACACTTTGGAATCATACCCCCACACCAGTAACTGGTGTGGGAGTATGATTCCACCCTTCTAGAGGGAGAGACATGACAGCACCGGTATACCCGGTACCAGCTAACAGAGCCCTGGCATCACCAAATGGATGCTGCCAGCCACAGACACAAGTCTGCCCTCCTGTTGCTGGACGAAACTCCGGCAGGGGAGGCCTGGACAATAGGTTTGCATGTATGCTTTATTGTTATTTACATTCATATAGTAATGAGACCAAATGTTTAAAAAAACCATATATATGAATCTTACATCTTCAGGCACAAAGCAAACAAAGGCCGCTGACTTAGGGTGGGGGCGTCGTGTTTGCAAGTGCATTATGGTTTGAAAAGTACCTGCTGCTGCATTCCTGGTCTCCAGCAATTTTCAGGCAACAATAAAAATGTGAAGATAACTTTGGTGATTAATGTTCTTTATTGAGAGTGGAAGTTTTAACTCATGGTAAGGTAGCCACAGTGGGGTAATATGCCTGCTGCAAAGAACGTGTACCATGCAGATCACAAAATGCATATCATGCAAATAGGTCAGTGAGTTACTGCGTTTGTCTGAGATATTCTTTTGGTATTTGCAATTTATAAGTTAAAATCCTAACATTGAACAGTGAGCTATTAACCATAATCAAAGAGCTGCATGAAAACTTCAAGGTATAGATTAGAACGTTATGATTTTTCCCCAGACTTTCCCTATCCTAATGTTGGAAAATGGGTTCATTGGGATAGAAATCAATTCTGATTATTAAAGAGAATCCCCCAACCATGGTGTTATGTTTTAAATTCTGAGTTTTTGTTTCTCTAGTGTTGCAAAGCCACCCTGTGCCCTGGGCACTCCAACTTTTTCTGACTGGTACTGGTGGTACCTGACTGATGGACCCTGGCCTCTGCCTAAACAGCCAGTGCTATTCTAAAAGAGACACTTAAAAATACAGTGAAAACACCTACATACACTAGGGTGCACTATGGGTTAGGGTACCCCTATGATTGGCATGACCTCTCCTAAAGGGCCCTAGTGCATAATAGGGCAGGGGGATTAGAACTACCTTTAAGTCCCTAGAATATAATAGGGCATGGCAGTTTAGAGGCCAGCAGCCCTTTCTGCACTTGCATGTGTGCACTGCTGAAGACGGAGGTCAGATTAAAAGTAGCCCTGTGTTGTAGGACTGCTTTTAAAGTGCAAATTGTGCCCAAACTCGACTTTTGGGTTTGGGGAACTTACAAATTGATCAACTACAATGTTGGGGCAAAATTAAGTTAAGTGGAAAAATGTTCTCCACTTATCTATGGCTGTATCATATTTGCCACATAATACATCATCTGCTGTATAATCTAACGATTTCCCCAAAAACAATTTTGTAGCTCAAACGGATCACAAATTACTAAAAGAAATGTGACTTATGTTGCTGTGAAGTGTAGGGCCCTTTGCAAGGGTTAGTAAAGAAAACAATTGGTCCCAGACACTCCTAATTACACTCAAATTAATACCTGTAGGAGAGTGTAGTATGCAATCAATTTATACAACAGAAAATGTATCATGTAAAGGCACATTCAACAGGGAAAATCTCATAGATAAGAGGCCAACCAAAGTCACGATTGTGCCTTCAGAGGCCCCGACGGATGTGGTACGTCTCCTACTTGTTCTGAATTAAGAATTGAACGTCTCACCGGGACCAATGGCAGCATGTGATTAGAAGGTCTCACGCCGCTCCATTTCAGTGGTACCTCATGGTGATTTCTCCCCCACCCTGAAGTCATTTCAGGATATTTTGACAGAGTACAGTCTGGAATTTAATTTCATCACACCACGATCGTGTTCGGGTTCTCTTTCCTTTGTCCTGAGGAAGACCCGCAGCAGAGGAGACTACTTACCCTTTTGCGTCAGGGTTGAAACGTCGACATTTCCCCAGTGAGCCTACACCCAATAGCTACTCCCCTCCTACTCCAACCACAGATGAAGTACCATTGAGGTACCAATGGGTGAGGTGGACTGGCCTCAAGGGTCTTGTGACCTCACTGACAGATTCACAGTTGATATAGGGTGTGCTTCTTTGTATGAAGTGAACTACAGTATGGATTGTGGTGGACAGGCCTTCAAGGTTAAGTCAGACTTGCCACTGTTAGGGTCCACCTGCGGGTGCTAAGACACTGGGCTTCTAAGGTCTATCGGGCCTTCTAAGGTGTAGCATCGGAATAAGCTGTCAGGAGGGTGGACTGGTCATGAAGGCTGAACATGGTTCTCCAGTTCCATATTCAGCAGCTCCAGCCAGAGTGCCACATCCTCTCCCACACTGAACACCATACTGCCCCACTGAGAGAAACTCGCACTGCCTTCAGCTACAACTCAATTGTGCTGCGACTAAATTCAAATTATGCACTAGACAACAGTAAAATGCTGCCTGAAAAAAAAATGAACACCACCCTGGAAAAAGCAGACACTCATAGGGAATGCAAGAATAAGCAAAGCATGTGAACTGTAATCAGTAACAACATGGTTACCTTAACGTTTTTAAACTCATTATTCAGAAATCAGTAAGTGATTTTTCCTGAAAAGTTCAGGACATGGCTACAGGAGCAGGAAGGCGCCCGTTTCAATGTCCATTGCTTATATCCTTTCAAAATGTAAGCAGTTTGGTTTAAAAAAGACCACATCCCCGAACACAGAGCCGCATTTTATAAGCTAAAACAATTAAAACAGTTGAAAACGATCATATTAAACGTTTCCACTCTACCCATCAGCCAGGTATTGCAGTCCCTTTAGAAATGGTGCACTTCCCCATCCTGGGAAAACAATGTTGTTCAAAGAAAGAAGATAAAAAGAAAGTAGCGCTTTCACTGGCAAACTCTGTAAAGTGGCGCTAATGTGTGTGGATGTAACTAACAATCAGGCCTGTCTGCTGTCCACTCTGCATTGCTTTATTTAAGTATTTAATTATTTTTTCTCTCCGTCCCGAGGTTTTCGGTCAGAAAATGAGGATATTTCCAGCCTAAGTGTTCCAGCTTTTTTGGCTCCATTTCACAGGGAAACAAATAAAGAAAAGGAGAGGCAAGAGAGAGTAGGTAAGAGCTGTCTTTTGAAATCAGCACGTAAGCAGGAGCGAGACAGAGACAGAAAGAGATAGAGGAATAAAGAGAGGAGGGCAGCTGCCAGAGGCAGGTCAGGAGTAGTGGACACCCTCCTTGCCATGAAGGAAAAGACACAGCGTTTTTTTTCTTCCCTTCTCTGCCCTTCCCAGAACGGCTGAGCCTTACTGCAGCATAACAAAAGGCAGAGCGCGGGTGGCCTCTTTGACTCCAGGCAGGTCAAGTGCAGGGCCATTAGGTAGCGCTTTCGCGCGCTAATGGCCCAAGCGCTACCTAATGGCCCTGCGAATAACAGAAGGGAGAAGGGAAATTCTTTTGTCCCCTCGTCCCCCCCACCCTTGTCCCCTGTGTCCCCCCCCACTCCAAAATCTGGGGGGGATATATCCCCGCGTCCCCCACACTTCCTACGCCCATGCTCGAACGCCGAGCTTTATAGGCGATAGTGATTTCTTGCGTCCCGGGACGCAATTTCAAAATAAAAAAGTAGGGGAACGGAATCGCTGGATTTGAAGAAGTAGTGGCACGCCGTGCCCTGCCGTTCCCCCCCACTTCGACCACTGGTGGTACTGTATAACTAATTAATAATAAAAATAATAAAAGGGATCTTGTCATGCGCAAACATAGCCCAATGGGCGTCAAGGCGCCTAATTCCAAATCCAGCTCATAACAAAGCTCCTGCAGCTCAGCCTGTGTAAGCTCTGGAAAAGCACCAAGTTTTTAGGGCCTTTTTAAACAGCGCTAAAGAAGGCAAGGTCTTCAACTCTATCGGCAAGTTGTTCCAAAGTTGTGGAGCAACGACTGAAAAAGCCCTGGCTCCCCATCTGGCGAGCTTAAAGCGAGGGACAACAAGTTGAAATAGTCCCGAAGAGCGCAAACGCCTTGTAGGGTGGTAACGAGTAAGCAGAGAGCTGATAGCGCCTTTAGATTCATCCTCAAGTGCTCTATATGTCAAACACAGAGTTTTAAAATAAATTCTGTGCTGAATAGGCAGCCAATGAAGGTCTCTCCTCGCAGCAGTAGCAGAAGAAGCCCTGGAGAGATCCAGGACAAAACGTGCAGCAGCGTTCTGCACGATTTGCAGTCGGTGTATAAGGCCCTTGTTGGATTCTATGTAAAGAGAGTTGCAATAGTCCAACCTGGAACCAACAAGGGCGACTGCAATCTGCTTGCGAGCTTGAAGTGACAGATAGCTGCGAATTTTATTGAGCGTCCTGATCACGCCCCAGCAGGTCGAAACAGTCCGATTCACCTGTAAGGACATCGAGAGTGAAGTATCGAACATTACACCCAGATTTCTGGCAGATTGAGATGGAGTCGGGCAGATACCAAGAGAGGAGGGCCACCACTCACTCGACCAGATCTCTTGGTCCTTCCCAAAGATCAAAACCTCAGTCTTGTCGCCATTTAGCTTCAGGGAGTTGGTAACCATCCAGTCTGCAACAAGTTGCATGCAGGACCTGAAGCTAAAGGCAGATGTTATGACAGAGGATTGAGTTAGTGAGACCATGATCTGGGTGTCATCGGCGTATGATACCACCTCCATCCCCTGCGATCTTACTAGCCTAGCAAGGGGGGCCACGTAGATGTTGAACAGGGTCGGACTTAGTGCCACACCCTCTCAGATGAATTCAATTCATCTGAGAGGGTGTGGTTATGGAGACATGGTCACTGTTAAAGGGTGCTAGTGAGAGGATTTGTGGTGGAGGTGGTCATTGGGGGGGCGCCAGCAAACATTGTTGCACAGGGTGCCACCAGCACTAAAGCCGGCCCTGTAGGATGCAGTGCAGGGAACTGAAGTCCCCAGGATACAGTGCAACGCCCTATGTTAGTGCCCTAGGATGTAGAACAGTGTGCGAGTTACGCTGCCTAGGATGTAGTGCGTTGCGGAGGCTCAGTGCACTAAGCTGGGTCACCTTGCCCTTAAGGCAATTCCTACACACCTGGCCTGCACACATCACCACTATGAAGTAAACCCCAATGTTATTCTAAGTTTGAGAGTCAGTACAGTTGCATCACCCGAATAAACTTCGGTACTAAATCCACAGCCACCATTTGTACATGCTTTTTAATACAGCCGTTTTATTGAATTCTTTTGTACAACCAGCACCGTGGGTTGAATCTTTAGGCTAAATTAAAAACACACACCGTCGTAAGCAAGTATTAAAAAGAAAATTAACAAAACGAGGCCTCGCCTTTACTGCCAACGTCAAACAGACATTTTATAGAAATGCTAGGTGGCGGCGGGAACGGGTGGCTGGCACTCGGGAGCCCCCTCCACACCTCTCCCCTCCCTCGCCTCTTCTCGGGCCTGAGCCATGACCCTTGCTCTTGGCTAAAGTGCAGCCCCCTCCACCCTCCTTCTGCCACCTCAGACCCAAGGTACCTGCAGAGAAAGGGTGAAAAGACCTCCTGATCTATTGTCAGTGCAGCAGTTCACCACAGCAACATGCTGGAAGGAAGTAGGGCAAAGGTAATTGTTGTGATCTCTGTAGAAAGATACCTGGAGCCAGGAGGTATTCTTAAGCCATCTTTATTCAGTCTCCAGTTCAGGTTACATCTGTCTCTACTCCAGCCAGCCTAGTGTGGTACCAGCCCCACCAGGAGCAGCCTCCCTAGCTGCTCAGCCCATCTTCAACTGCCAACACTCATCCACTCAGACACCCAGGCATTCCATGCATCACAGGCACACCAACATTCTATGACCATCTCACGCTCTGGCTGAGCAGCTAGTGGCAGCAGGGCTGAGTACATGTTATACAATTAAGTAGGGTATAACATTATCCCTTTTTCTTCAAAGAAAACGCCAAATGAACGTATTACCCATCAAGCAAGAACTATAAACAAGAAAAATGAATAATGGTACAAGTCTCTAGGATGCAGCAGTAAATACAAAACATCGCATAAGAAAGAACCATTAAAGCAAAGAAAGGATGGTAAAGATACATACAATTGAACAGCAATATCTCCCATCCCCTCCTAAAAAGAGATTTTAAAACATTTTGAAGCGTAATCAAAAGTGTAACAGTACAAGAAACACATTTCGTAGCATTTTGTAGTATACACTGTTACGTAATGATCTATAACGCAAAGGGTAAAAGACCCCGCAACACCAATGCCCAAAGGCATAACATAGAGAAGCGCTAAAGGTAGAATACCCTGCAACTACAATCCCAAGAATAAAGGAAACAAAAAGTAAATGGGTCGTCACCCATAAAAACACCCGTAAAGGGAAGTACTATTGTACTGCGCGCAACTGTAAAAGGGATACAAACCACATCCAACCCTGCGTAAGGGTTAACCTAGGTACATATGCATGGGAACTAACCCACGTACAAGCCCCTTGGAGGGGTTAACTACCTCGTGTAGGAGTAACAAACAATGAAACATAAGTGGCAAACTAGCCCACAACCATCCCTCGTGTATGGAAACAATGTGATGACCACCCACAAGAAATAAATGAAGAACCATCCTCAAAAATAAATGTAAACCTGTGGCATCACGACATCAACTATACTGTTGAAGAAAATTACAAAAACTAACCTCTAAGAGATAAGAACTCTATAGGATTAAACACAGCACACTAGGCCAAGTTGCGAAGATAATGACATAAATCAACACTGTGAACATTTAGATAGGTAAGCAGTACCATAAGTCATAGGTTATAAACCACACTGTAGTCAAAATTAATGGAGTACGTTCTTGTGTGTGGAAAACCCCTCCCCCCACAAATTTGTTGATACAGACTAACCCAGTCAGATCACATAACTTGCCAGAAATACGGCACAGAATTTTTATAGTCAGCCAGTCTATGACAGCACAAATTAAGCACACTTGAAAAAAAAAATGAGTTCAAATACAATAGTAGCTGAGACGTGAAGTTACCGCTGAAAATGTCACTAAGTAGACTAGAAATACAACCTGTTATTTAAAAGGAAGAATCCATTCGGCTTTGAAATTGTAAAAACAGAACCTTCCGAAGAAATGCTGCACAGATGAGATGATAATCAATTTCCTTCTCAGAGCGCCACAAACTTGTGTCCAAATGCTGCTCAGCTGATCAGTGTAATTATTTCCTTCTCTGCGCGCCGCTCAGCTGTGAAGAGAAATGAAGAAAGCTTTCCGTGAAACAATCTTTTAATGCACTCACACGCAGCATTGTGAAGATAATCTGCATTCCAGAAAGAACTCAGAGGACTGATGATTGAATGAAACACGAACACCGTGGTTGGCAGATGGAAGCTGAGTGGACGGCAAATCTGCAGCATACAGGTACCACCA
Organism: Triturus cristatus; assembly: GCF_964204655.1. Taxonomy (NCBI): domain Eukaryota; kingdom Metazoa; phylum Chordata; class Amphibia; order Caudata; family Salamandridae; genus Triturus; species Triturus cristatus. The sequence goes on along the minus strand of NC_140579.1, from coordinate 458,329,226 downwards.
AATTGGAAAGCAATAGCGGCCGCCAGCCACAAGATGGCGGCACGTTTTCAGACGCAGAGCCGAATGGCTAACAGGACGTCTGAGCATACAGGGCATGGAAGCAAACAGCATAACACGGGTAACTTGTCCCCGGCGTCACAAAGATCCACGGAGGCATCATGGGTGAAGGTAAGACTGCGCGCGGGCTGGAGACAGCGTGTGCCTTCATTTTCAAATCACAAGAAGGCAGTTGAACTGCCAAACGTCGAGGGGCTGTGAGTCAAAATATTATAAAATTGACTTACTTGAGCATGAAAAAAAAACATTTTGGCAGGGAACGTCACCTCACAATTGGCCTCCAAACAAACTCGTAAACAATAAGAGCTTCGTTCTCAAAAATGTACACAGCTGCCCCTGTGCTAGCGAAAACACGTGCCCGTGTGGGGATATCTATTCCAATGTAGACAGGAGCTAATGTGTAGATGCCACAGAGTGCCCGAAGACATAGAGCTGGCACCTTGCCTCTATAGCAGACATCCAGAGGTTGACAGACTTGAAGCAGGTCGGTCCCTTGTCTCTCCAAACAATCTGCTGCACAGTAGTACATTTAACAAAAAAAAAACGTAGTCACTTTCAAATCACAGTGCCTTCTCGTCACACGTTTCTAAGCTCGGAGGTATGTCATTCCTTTTGCGGGGCCTCCATCGGCTTCTCCCCGCTCTCTCAAGTCGCAGCGCGCGCACTGATCCGGCTTATTCGTAGTTTAAGTGGCTCATTTGGACTGTGGGCAATGGACATGTTACTGCTAAGTACCCGCCGCGGCAGAGAAGCCTCTATAAGCGGCTTATTTTTTGTTTCTAAGTCGTACACAAAGCCTTGTGACATGAGCGGATGAGCCCTCCGGATGAGGTGAGAGTTATGCGGAAGTTTGTCGGTCCTGTATGTTAGGCCAGACAACGAGCACCTGCTATTGCAGGCCCAGCGTGTAGTTCAACACAACCCCCTTTAAGAGGAGCCATAAACATGAGCAGTGCCAGTGACGCAGCTTATCAGAGAAGTTTTAAGGCATGGGCAAAGCTACCTCAGGCCCAGAGCCCCAATCTTTTAGGGGAGCCTTACCAGACAGTTCTCAGCTGTTCCCCTGAACTATCTGTCTAACTCTTAGTCTTAACATGGGCAGCTGCTAAAACTTATACGTACATTTCTTTTAATTTATGTCTTTAGTAAGGGGAGACAGGGTGATGTGGGAGTTTGTGACAGAAATGTTGTAGATAAATGTGTTTGCCCCATGTTACATCCACAGAAACTGTTATTTAGAGCTAAACAATATCTCACTCATGAGTACTGGGATGGGAACAAAAAGTCTATTTCTAATAATACTACTAAGCTGTGGTTGTACCACAATATTGAAATCATAGATAGTACCGTTTTGCCTGCTGGTACATGCATTCTGAACTTTTAGGCTCATACTTACTAACCCTTTGGGCTGGGTTTGAATTACAAACCCAGCGCAAAGCATTGTGGAGTTATTTACTTTTTTTTTTCTTTTTTTTTATTGAGCAGAGCTTTCAGAGAAAACATACCATGTTAACGCATTACAAAAATACATAATTAGAATGTTCCATTTCACAGCTGATTAAACAAAATAAAATTCAAAAAGTTTTTTACAACCTTAATATATAATCGTGAAACTGAGCGAAATTTTTTTTGGGTTGCCCCTGTTCGTTTAGCATAGGCGTCTTCGAATTTTTTTGTACGAACCATTTTATGAATCCATTTCTCAAACACTGGTACTTCTAGGGATCTCCAATTTTGTAAAATTAGAAAATGAGCAATCAACATTGAAGAAGCGAGAAAAAGCCCTTCAGCTTTCGACAATGAAACCTCCCTACTAGTTATACCGAACAGGGCTGCTTCTGCTATTGGATCAAACGGTTTTTGAATCGCCTGGCTGACATACCCAAATATTTTCTCCCAAAACACTCCCAACTTGAGACATGAGAAAAATATATGCCTCCAACCCCCTTCCGATAGACCGCAACAGCGAAAGCACCTATTTTCCACCTCCGGATACATTTTGTAAAAACAGAACGAAGTCTATTCGAAAAGTCCAGAAGCGTTTTAAAACTTTTTTTTTTGTGGAAGTTTAGCAGTTCTAAGAAATGTGGGGATTTTAGTTCCAGCTTCTTGGATCATCTTATTTATAAAAAAAAGTCTATCCTTTTAGTTTTTCAGATAATAAACTAGCTGTGAAGTCTAAAAATGCAGATTCATAATATAGACGAATATTCGGCAGAGCTAAGCCACCAAATTGAGTATCTAATTGTAAGACCGGGAATTTGACTCTGGCAGCCTTTTTGTTCCAAATAAAGGATCTAAACATAGAATCGATTCCTTTAAAATAACTGAGATTCATCTTAATTGGGATATTAGAAAAAAGAAATATCAATAAAGGTAATAAAGACATCTTAATGAGCGCGACTCGACCTATCAGGGTTAACGGGAGGCAGGCCCATTTTTCGAGTAGTTTCTGAATTTTAATACTGGTGGCCTTATAATTCAGTTTCCCTAACTGACCATGTTGTGCTGTGACGAAAATCCCCCAAAAGCATATGGGATCAGTTTTTAAAGCCTGCAGTTTCAGATTCTCAGGCAAAAACTCAGCCCCCGTATTTAAAATTCTAATCTCAGTTTTACTGGAGTTGATTTTATATCCCCCTATTGATTCCTATTTTTTTAATTCCGTCAAAATCATTTCTATGTTAGGTTTATCGGGAGATGAATACAGGATGGTATCATCCGCAAAGAGTTTTAATTTTGCCATGCCGCCAATTGGAGGTTTAATACCGCAGTTTGCGCGTATTTTAATTCCTAATGGTTCTATAAAGAAAGTGAACAAAAGGGGTAAAAGGGGGCAGCATTGCCTGGTCCCCCGATTAATATCAACAGACCCTATTTGATCGCCATTAATTACTAACTGCTCCTGCGCCCCTAGATAGATATTTTGCAGCATTAAAATTACTGGAGCCGGGGTCCCAAACTTTGAAGCGGAAAAAATAAAGCATCCCAATTAACTAAATCAAAGGCTTTTTCCTCATCAACCATCATAATGCAGGCTGGTGTCTACGCCCGGCTACAAACCCTGTTTGATCGGTATGGATTACTTCCTTTGCCAAAGGAGTAAAGTGCTATGCGCAAATCTTCATCATGATTTTGTAGTCGGCGTTCAAGAGGCTAATCGGTCTGAATGAATTCACATTATTTTGTGGTTTACCCTTTTTTATAAAGCTGACTACGATCACCCTCTTGAACTCCGAAAAAAACGCCCCACCAGCTTTGATATAATTAAAAAGTATCATCAGACAAGGGGTCAGCTCTTTAAGAAAATGTTTGTAAAATTCGATAGGAATTCCATCTTCCCCACAGGCTTTTGCCCCTGCCAATGATTTTATAACTGCCATAATCTCTGGTCTAGTAATTTCATTTTGTAGCTGAGTAGCGGCATTCTGCGATATCTTAGGTAATTGTACTTCGGTAAAATATTCATGGATCTCATCTATGCTTGTCGAATATTTTGTAGTATAAAATTGTTGGTAGTGCTCAACAAAGACCCGAGCAATGTCAACCCTCTCAGTTACCATAAGATTAGTTTTTGGATCTATTAGTTCCAGAATACAAGCTGATTCCTGTCGAGCCTTAGTTGGCCAGGCCAGCATTTTCCCCACAATTTGACTTTCTTCGTAGACCTTTTGTAAGTACAGTTGGGAACTATTGATTTCTTCAAGAACGAAGAAATCTCTCAATGCCTTTTCTGCCTCTTCCCACTGACCTCGTGATGAGGAAGATAACGATTTAGAAGCACTTTTGAGAGAACGCTGGACCTCTACAATTTTTCCTAGTCGTTCCCTAGCTTTACCCGCTGATACAGCTATCATCTGACCTCGGGCCGCAGCTTAAAAAACCACCCCAAACAGAGAAAATATCCGCCGTCCCTTCATTTATGTTAAAGTATTCTAAAATCCACTCCCTAAACTGTTCAAGCCACAAGGGCTCTTGAAGAAGAAGATGGTCCATCTGCCGCCTGGGCCTACTCCTCTTCTGAGCCCCAATTTCTACATCAACCTGAACATAAGAGTGATCAGAAAAAGCATTTGCACCTATTGCTGCAGCTCTGAGGACCAAAGAACGTGAAACCAATAAAATATCGATTTGTGAAGCTGTCTGCCATTGGCGGGAACGTCAAGTGTATTTCCGACCATCCTGATTTAATACTCGCCATGGATCAATTATGTGGAGATCCTCTATCACAGCTTCTAATACTTTCTTTGTCTTTGGTTTCAATTGTTTCTTATTCCTGTTAGATGTATCGGTTTTGAGGTCTTGTATAAAATTAAAATTTCCCCCTATCACGATTTGGCCAGGGGCCCCTATCAAAAGCTTAGTAGTGTAGATGCCTCATCTGTTATAGGCCCATAGTAGTTGATAAAATTGAGAACCTGATTATTAATTTTAACCTGGACCCAGATCCACCTCCCTTGGGGATCCCGTTGTACTTGTAAGAATTCCCAGCCTAATTCACGTGAGAAGTAGATTGCGACCCATCTTACTGCCACCCCCGCCGACGCAAAAAAAGTTCTAGAAATCATGCCCGGCATAAATAATTTTGGTGAGTTGGTTTTCAAATGAGTTTCTTGGATTAAAAGAATTTGAGGTTTTAACGTAACGAGCCACCTGATTAAGCCTCCATATTTCTGTCTATTCAATATCCAGTTAACATTTTGGTGACGATTCCGATCCGTCAAAAAAATTTACCGTCCGACTCGTATCCGTATTTTTTTACGTACGAATCGTACAAGTACCGTACAAACGGCCAAGTACGATTTGGACGTGAAAAATACCTACGAATAGCGTCGGAAAATGTCTACGAGAGGGAGTCGGAATTTTTTACGTCCGAATGGCCTCGTGAAAAGTGTACGAGAGGGAGCCAGACATTTTTACGTGCAAATCGTAAAACAAAAGTCCGAACGCGCAAGTACGATTCGTACCGCCCGTCCGAATACACAACCGCATGTAAAAGGCCCCGTACAGAGCCAACGCAGTAGCACACATGTACACGGGTGAACTTGTGCCCGTGTACGAGCCGTACAGCCCCCCCACCCCCCCAATATGTCAGCACCGCACACCCCCCTGTCCGCACTGTACTCCAGGCCCACACGCGTACGCGCCGTACCCCCCAGTACGCGCAGTACCCCCGCATGTACGCGCTGTACCCCCACCCCATGAACGCGGGTACTCCAGGTCCGCAGCTGTACGCGCCGTACCCCAGCATGTACGTGCCATACCCCCCCATATACGTGGGTAACCCTGGCCCGCACCTGTACGCGCCGTACCCCCGCATGTACATGCCGTACCCCCCCCTATGTACGCGGGTACCCCTGGCCCGCACCTGTACGCGCCGTACCCCCGCATGTACGCGCCGTACCCCCGCACGTATGCGCCGTACCCCCATGTATGCGGGTACTCCAGGCCCGCACCTTTATGCGCCATACCCCCGCATGTACGTGCTGTACCCCCCATGTACGTGGGTACCCCAGGCCCGCACCTGTACGCGCCGTACCCCCACCGCCCCAGGCCCGCACCTGTATGCGCCGTACCCCCACCACCCCAGGCCCACACCTGCACGTGCCGTACTCCCGCATGTACACGCCGTACCCCCCCATGTACGCGGGTACCCCAGACCCGCACCTGTACGCGCTGTACCCCCACCGCATGTACGCACAGCACCCCAACCCCGTACCCCAGCACCCTCACCCAGCATTGCATATGTACGGACCGTACCTACACGAAAAATACTCGTACAGAACCAGGACACTGTAAAACAGCACAAGGAGGGTCAATTCGACTCGCACAACACCACAAAACACGTCTACATGACAAAATACATCTCAAAGACTGACCTGGCACATCCAAACAGGCAAACAGAGGCCCAAACTCACAACCACCTCTTATTACACACCCACCAAAATTCAAACACAGCCACACCCAAAAATGGACCAATAAAAAGGGCCCACACACACAACCCATGAGCCTTTGCAACAGACCCACTGCTGCCAGACCCCCACACACAAACAACTGCACCTTACTGACCCCTTAACTACACCTTAACTCAAACACCTTCACACAACCTCCTTCACAAACACCCCCACTCACATTCACACACACACCGTCACATTCACACCCACACACCCACAACCATCCACACCCACACCCCACACCATGCCCACAGACAAGAATCCAAAGTTAACAAGGGCGGAGCTGGAGCTCCTTGTCAACGAAGTCATCAGAGTCGAGCCACAGCTGTTTGGAACATTGGTCAGACAGACCAGCATAGCCCAAAAAACCAGCCGGTGGCAGAGGATCGTCGATAAGGTGAATGCTGTTGCGCCCATCCGAAGGACCAGGCATGAATGCCAAGCCAGGTGGTACGATCTGCGCAGGGCAGTCAAGAGGAAGATGAATGAGGAATACGCCCAGAGTAACATCACTGGAGGCGGGCTGCCCCGCAGACCCATACACTACCATCCCTGGGAGGAGAAGGTGATGGCCCTGCTTCCGCCGGTGGGAGTACACGGAGTTGAAGGAGTCGCAGAGCCTGGTGAGTACAAAAACAACTTACGTAACATGTGGGCAATGGGGTCCACACCACAAATACACCAAATGCATGCAACTTCCTCCAAGCACTCACCGCACACAACCACACTCAAAAACCACGCTCATGTCACCAACGTCTCCATGCACCATTCACAAATCAAGCCAATGCCATGTCCCAGGCTACACCAACCACAAACCCAAGACTGGATGCCCGGGAGGCTGGGAGGGTGGGCCTCACACAACACATTGTGAAAATGAGAAGCAGACACCAATGCCCTCAGCCCATATGGCATAAGTACATACCCATGCACAATGCACAGGGACTGGCAAAGTACTGACAAGGTTGCTGACACTTGGCCCTGCTGTATGCAGCACAAGGCCTTCCTGGGACCACTGCACACTTGAACACCAACTCCACAAGCACAGGTAACTAGCACAGGAACTCACACTCACTGTCATGCCAGCATTCACCATGAGGGGACACACACATCACCTGGGAGACCCAATGCCAACTCACACTACACCCAACAGCAGTCCCGGTCACACACACCCCCCTTACACAAGCACACACCCCCGGGGCAGGCAACGGATTTACACACTCTCACAATGGACATGTGACACAAGACCAATCCATAGCCAAATAAGCATCCTAGCCAAAATTCTACAGGTCAAACACTCAGGAGAACATATCAATCTGTCCCCCGCAACATACCCATCCCCAAGTGGACATTGAGAGGAATGCTAGGCACATCCAACTACCTGGAGGAACTGTGACAACTTGAATATGTATGAAACATGGATGTCGCATTAAACAGCATTAACATTGTCTCTCTCTCACACACAGGGCAACGTCGTGGATCTCCCCCCAACACTAGGGGGGAACAATCACAGTCCCTGGCTCGGCGTGAAGATGACCCCACCGGCAGCGACAAACTCTCACCACTCCGTGGATGACCCCGACCAACCTGGCCCCTCTGGTGCCCAAGCCCCTGCAGCACCTGCATCAGGTACATCTGTGCCAACCACCACCCCCATTGCTGCCACATCCCAGGACACACCCAGGAGCCCTGCTCGCACTGAACAACACAGCCAGTCTGACCAGGAGGGACAAGGTTCTCCGGGCGCCCAGGAGGAGGCAGGGAACCCTGCAAATGCCATCCCTCAGGGGTCCCGTAGACCCGATGTGCCCACAACGGCAGGCCAGGCTCAAGTGGGCAGGGGTGGTGGGAGTGGAGGCAGGCGGAGGCGCGAACCTGACCAGCCAGCTGAGGGAACCCGTATGTCCCACATACGCCACATCCTGGACACATACCGGCGTGACACCAGGGGCATCAGCCAGGTAGTGTCAAGACTCACAGAGATGCAGGGGACCCTCAACGAGATCAAGAACATGCAGGCCGAGCAATATGCCAGTCAACAACAACACCAAGGACGGATGGAGGCAAGACAGGCTGAGCTCCTGGCGGTGCAAAGGGACATGAGCCATTCACTCCGTCGGATTGCCGACAACATGGGCAACCCTCCCTGTGACAGCAGGCGCAGACCAGCACCAGCCACAGGGAGGGAGTAGGAGGAAGTTTCATCCGACGGAGCGTCCCAAACATCGTCAAGGCCTGCATCTGAGGGTCCCCGGAGGAAGGTGGGTCGTCCACGGAAAAGACCGTGAGAGTCAGCAGACCATCAACATCTCCCAGGTGACCTGGCCTGGCACCTGGCCCTCTGGCGCAACAGCAGCACCTCATCCAATGACATTCTCTGCCACATGGACTTGCTGGTCACAGTCTGACCAATGATGACCAACACTGTGCTCTGGACTCTGATGACTTCCAATGCCAAGGATACCATCTCCCCCTGTGAACTTTGGATTCTATTCCCCCGGTAGAGCACCTAATTTCACCTACCAAAACACGTACCCCACCGCAAATAAAAATATTATTTGATTCATGAGACGTTGCTGTCATGTTGCTTAATTCCACAACATATGTGTGTGTAAATGTCAAACTATGCCTGAGTGTTAAACTAACTCCAGCCATCCATACCCTGGGACCTGAGTCTGGTACAGGACACACATGGGTCACAAGGTATCATTCAAAGCAGGCATGGAGCAGAACACCCACCTGTGATGGCCACAAGCTGCTGAGGGGGGGCTTGCAATACTGAGCGGACAGACCTATTTGGAAGATTATCATTAAGGCGTAGAGGTCATGGCTCATGTGGAGGTTCCCGGGGAGGGAGTCCCAGGTATGTGTTGGCAGGTGGGAGAACTATGTCCTGCATGCTGGAGTACGGTGGATGTGAAGAATGGTGGCCAGGGCAAGGTCGGATGCACGGAGATGGCCCAACGGGGTCTCGTATGACAAGACGTACAAGGTTGGTTTTGTGTCGGGGTTGTGGACTGCCTCCTGAGTGTGGGTGGGGAGTGTTGAGGTCATCCTGCAGCAGACAGTGATCCATTGCAGCTATCTATGGTGGACGGTGATGTGGCTGGGGCGCAGGACGTTGAAGCTGAGGTGTGCAGATGCACCCTGGATGTGGACAAGTTTCCCGGGAGTTTGGATGTACGTGCTCCTTAGAGGCCAGGCCAGTATTTGACACGGATGTTGTCGTGGACATGGGGGATGGTCTGTCTTTCCTTGGAGTGGATCTATCTGTGGATCATGTGCATAATGCAGAGGGCGTTGCAGCATGAGGTACAGATGCTGTGGACTGACATGGCAAATGTGTGCGAGCAATACATGATGCACACCATCTTGTGTGTGTGGCCACTGGGTGCCGGGGCAGGGCTCTTGCGGGTGGGACACAGGCACTTGACCCAGCTTTAAGGGGACAATCCTCAGATGATCACCTCAGTCCTGTACAAGTCCAGCCTCAGGTGGCTCATGTACAGCCATTCATCAATGCATCTCATGCATTCAGGAATAATGGAACTGGAAATGTCTGCGTCTTTGGTGAGGGTGAGGAGCACCTGGCTGTCAATGGCATACCAGCTGATGAGGTGCTGTGCGCATGTGATGGTGGAGAGGGGGGTCCTGGACACATTGTAGAGTGACACGCTGAGAGATGATACCTGTGCCACGTGCCAGACGACGACACCATACTACATGCAGAAGCCTTGAGTCCCACTCCCATGGCCTTGCTGGGGTACAGAGCCGGTGGGGAGTAGGAGGGACATGACCTGGTTGGTGTGACAGGGCCTGGAAGGCGTGGCAGCGCTGTGTAGGCAGTTGGAGTAGCACACTCAGCATGCAAAGGTGTCGTGTGTGCGCTTAGGGTATGTCTAACAGCATGCGGTAGATTTGCGGATGGACATTGCTTGCAGTGTGGCTGCTACATCAGACCGTAGTGTGATGTGTGTCATGCAAGGACATGAGGGTCGTGCGATGTGCACGTTGCATGTGCTGATGGTCCAGCCTTTGCCACCGCGTGGCGCCAGCCAACTGTGGCATAGACAAGCTGAGGACTGCCAAATGAATGGGTGGAGGGAGGAAGGGAGGAACATCTTGGAGGCGTGTGTTTTGCCAAATCAGGATACTCTGTGGGCCCTTGCTGCAGGGTCCGCAGTAGCAGGCAGCATGTCCTTGAAAATATGCCACAATTTGCACACAAAGACTAGGATGTCTGAAGGACAACTGCAACAAGCGTGTGTAAAGGAAGGAGTGTCCGGTTGTACATGGCACACCCAGAGACAATGCATGCACAAACACCAAAGATGAATGACACCGGATCAGGGAACTGAAGGCCGAGCTGCGCACAGGAGACACACCCTCAGCAGGTGGTGATGGCCCATTGTGTGGACCAACATGCCAAAATACATACACAACCATGGACTTCATGCACAATAGGGATCATAATCCATGAGGAACTGCATGCATGTTGCTAAACTACACATGGACTCCTCTGCACAATCTTTCACAACTATGCCAGAGATGCCGCATGCAAAGTGGCAAGAGACCAGCATTGACAGAGATGAGGCACCTTGGAGTGTGAGGAACACCTTTATTACTCAGGCTCACCCTAAGGGAAATGCATCCTTTTGAACAGACTCACAGGTCATTCCTCGGACCATGTGGGACCTACACTGGACACCCCCTGCAACACACAGATGTGTAAAATCCTACTGAGCTGGCACACAAGTGAAGTGTGTGAGCCAAACACCCCTTGCTCCACACGGAGAGTCTGCAATTCGCCATTGAGCCTCTTATGGGGATGTCCACACTATGTCCACCATCAGCATCCCGTATGTTCCTGAGGGACGTTTGACACACATTGATGCCTTCATCACATTCCACAAAACATTACAGATGACTGTCAGGAAGGGTGAATATCAAGTCATGGGAGCCATGCCACATGTCATGTGCCCCATGGTGAGTCGACAGGTATGCATGGTAACACAATATGCACAGGAGCAGTCCCAACATAAACCAAACACGTACCACACACAAAATGCCTTGCTGCACTCCTTACCCAAAATGACTTTTCACCATGTCCGTGCATGGAACGCCGATTCAGCACACGTTGCAATACTCATGAGGAATAGCTGGAGGCCAACGAAGACACGAGCAGACGACATGCGCAAGAAACTGTGGATGACTGACACACCACAAGTCAGCAAAGAGCTAGTTATCGGCAGACATGAAAATGTACTCGACAGGAATGATGTTGTCACCTTGCTAATTTAACAAATTAGTGTCCATGCTAAAATGTGTGGAATGAAATCATCACTTGAATGACACATCAGAACACACCTCCAAGTCACTTAGCACACAGTCAGCTGGACACACACATTGAAACACATGCCACACAAGGCTCAAAGCGTGCACACTCAGACACAGGGACTCACCATTATGAGAAGAAGTTGCAGATGAGCTGACTCCGGATGTCCTCCTCCTCCTCCTCACTTTCCTCGTGCCCAAGCCCTTCATCCTCCACGGGTGGATGTTCCTGCTCATCAGGATCCAGGATGAGTGGCACTGCCTTCTCCACTGCCATGTTGTGCAGCATGCAGCACACAAGGAAGATTTTACAGACCTTTACCGGGGCATATGGGAGGGACCCGCCGGTCTTGTGGAGGCACTGGAATCGGCTCTTCAGGAGTCCAAACGTTCTCTCAATCACGTGCCTGGTCTGCCCATGGGCGTCGTTGTAACGGTGTTCTGCGGCTGTTCTGGGATTGCGGAGAGGCGTCATCAGCCATGGCATGTTGGGATAGCCAGAGTCCCCTACATGGAAACATCATGTGAAGAAGTGGGTCAGGAGATGCCGTAAGATACAAAGATACCGCTAAACAGAGGACAAACAGAGTATACCCACCAACAAGACATGCTCGTTCGTCGTGCAGCCGCAGCATCATTTCTGGCACCCTGCTACGCCTCATGATGTAGGCATCGTGTGCTGACCCTGGAAAACTGGCACAGACATGGGAAATCCACATGTTAGTTAGACACACTACAAGGGCATTAATAGAGTGATAATGTTTGCGGTTCCGAAAGGCAACCTCCTGTGCCTGTGGTGGTACCAAAGCCACGTGTGTCCCATCAATGGCCCCAATTACATGAGGCATCCCTCCCAGGGCATAGAACTCACCCTTGACACCTGTCAACTGCTCACGAGTGGGAAAATGGATGAATTCATCCAGGTGCTCCAACATGGCTTCTAAAACATCATGCAGGACACGGCTAAACATTGTCTGGGACATGCCACCGACATCAGCTATGGTGAATTGAAAGGTACCGGTGGCAAAAAAATGTAGGGCTTCTTCTTGGGGGTCAGAGCAGTAGGATACCTGTGTCGCGGTTGGAGGTGTGGTTCCAGCCAGGTGGTCAAGCGCTCAATCAACTCTTGCAAGAAGCGGTATCTTCGGATGCAGTCATGTTCACGCATGGCACCCAGGTCTGGCATTGGTCGGGGGAGAGGCGGTGCCCTGCAGAGATTTGGAAGGAATAACGATGAGCAAGTACATCACAACAACAATGTCAATGAAATGAGCACATGTTCAACAGCTAATACACATCTGCTAAATACAGAGTCTGGTCTGTGCAATACATCCAGCACACGTATGCCAGCAAGGTGATACTCCTACGAAGAGCCAGCTACAATAGTTTATTTGCAAGGTCGCCGTGACATGCCATGAAACGAGCTGTGTGCCAGTGTAAGTGAACAGCCAGACACATTACAGGAGTGACAGACATCCACATATCTGCATTTGAAGGATGTAATCTCATACAGCCAGCAGGCGGGAAGCTAGACGTACAGGTCAGATGTCATTTAAAAAGGGCAGATCACACACCTTTCCATGAAGGGGTACATGTCAAATGCTGATAACCCAGACATTGAGACAACGCAGATATGTCCTCAGGTCGCAATACCATGTTCGATGCATGCAGACACATGTCACGTGGCATTGCACATGTGGCATGGTGTGCATAATTGTGTGCCATGCACATATGCACACAGACACATGTTGGATGGTGCAACAGCAGATGGAGTTGACGGAACACCCACTGCAAGCTCATGGGAACACATGACACACACATGACATAGTCACATCGTGGCACGCTGGTAGTCACATGTCAGGTGAAATTATCTGTGTACCTGCCATCAGGGGACAGTTGCGTGTGTTGGTTACTGTGGCATACCAGTGATGCAGTGCTTGACACGTTTGTACTACATGCACACATGTGCAAAGTGTGAAGGGGAAGTGTGCCACGTAGTGCCCCATCACACATGACATGTGTAAACAGCTCATCACACATCTATTGTACCACAACATGAGGAGACATGTGCCACATCACTGCCTGACACACCTAGGCCCTGCACATGAAGGACTGCACTGACAATGACTTGATGTACAGCCTTGTGCGAGTCTGACACCTCCATTCCTTTCGTGTGCACCTCCTATCACCAGTGTAAGCTGTGAAACGCTGTATACACGCTCTGAGGCCGTGTGTACAGCCAGTGTGTACGGGCTGTACACGCGTGAGTACGGCCCGTACTCACACGTGTAGGGGCCGTACACACGTGAGTACGGCCCCTATCACTATAGTTGTGTTACCGTAGGCCATTGTGATAGGGGCCGTACTCGCGCGTATACGGCCCGTACACGCGTGAGTACAGCCCCTATCACTATAGTTGTGTTACCGTAGGCCATAGTGATAGGGGCCATACTCGCGTGTATGGGCCGTACACGCGCGAGTACGGGCCGTACTCGCTCTTGTACGGCCCGTACACGCGTAAGTACGGCCCCTATCACTATAGTTGTGTTACCGTAGGCCATAGTGATAGGGGCCGTACTCACGCGTGTATGGGCCGTACACACGTGAGTACGGCCCCTATCACTATAGTTGTGTTACCGTAGGCCATTGTGATAGGGGCCGTACTCACGCGTGTACGGGCCGTACACGCACGAGTACGGCACGTACTCACGCGTGTACGGCCCGTACACGCGTGAGTATGGCCCCTATCACTATAGTTGTGTTACTGTAGGCCATTGTGGTAGGGGCCGTACTCACGTGTGTACGGGCCGTACACGTGTGAGTACGGCCCCTATCACTATAGTTGTGTTACCGTAGGCCATTGTGATAGGGGCCGTACTCACGCGTGTATGGGCCGTACACGCGTGAGAACGGGCCGTACACACGTGAGTACGGGCTGTACACGCGCGTGTACGGCCCGTACACCCTTGAGTACGGCCCCTATCACTATGGCCTACGGTAACACAACAATAGTGATAGGGGCCGTACTCACGCGTGTACGGCCCGTACACGCGTGAGTATTGGCCGTATCACTGTAGTGATGGTGCCCTAGGTGTACGTGTGAAACGCGCCGTACCTGTGTGGGGATTTAAAAATTACAATGGGGACACATGAGGGACAAGTATTAGGGCATAAATGCATGCTGGTTGTCATGGATACCGAGTTTCAAGTTCAAAACTTTACATCATGTGGTCTGGAAAAAGCAGTTGGCCACATTATACATTGTTGCAAAGTGGTTGTTGACTTGACATGATGCTGCAAATTCGAAAGATGCTAAGGCTGTCACTGGTATATGTTTAAAGGGATTGGAGGAAACGTAGGATGCAAATTAGTCTGACCAATCACTCTGTACTCCTGTAAATGAAATAGGCCAGCAATGCAGATATAAGGCAGGCAGAACCCATGAGAGGGCACTTGCCTGCACAACATGTCAGTCTATACCACTGCTGCTGTATTGTCTCCCTCTGGCACCATGTCAAGGACTGTGGAGAGGGCCCAGCCATTCACCCAGGAGGAGAATGATGCCCTGCTGGATGTGATCCTCCCACGGTACCCCATGCTGTATGGTCGACCAGGGGAGCAGGTGAGTGCTGACTCCACTACCTTTGCCTGTGCACCTTTTTTGTGTCTGTCACTTCTGGCATTGTGTCCAGGTGTGACAGACATGTAATGTTGTTTAGAGTGGGTCCCAGGGGGGGGGGTGGATGGCTTATGTCTCTCATGCAGGGCTTGATGTAGTTCATGTGTGCACTCCTCACTTGCATTGTGCTTACTGTGACATTCACTGCATAGTGCATGGCACATTCAGCCTGGCTAATCCTCTTGGGCATTCTTGTTCTATTGTCCTGCGGTGATTCAGTGGTCACCCCGGTGTGACAGGTGACTGCACCCACAGATGTGTGTGAGTTGAGTGGAGCTGTGGTGAGAGTGGTGAGAGTGTCGAAATGATGTGTACGCCCCCTGGACATTGATGTGTGTGAATGTTCCTTGTCATGTGAGTGAGTGTCTATGTGGAGTGTTGCACCACATCTGCATGGAGGAGGCAACTGCTCGACCCATCTGATGTGAGAAGGAAGCCGTGCTGTGTGTCTGACTTGCTGAGCTAGCCCCACACCTGTGACACCCCCCTGGCAAGTGGCACATGTGCAGAGTGAGCTTTGTATCCGCTGTTGACAATGGCAGGTGATTGATCTGTGCCTGTGTGTGTCTGTGTACTCTGCTGCGGTTTCATCAGTGGCCTGGGGCATGTGACTGCTTTGCGGTGCTGGCCATCAGCCTTGTGTTGCTTGGGATGCACAGTGTGTGCCATGATCAGGGATTGGTTCGCACCCCTCATGCCACCTGTGTACTTACTATGCCATGTAGTGCATTGGTGCGTCCACAGTGGCAAATGTCCCTATGATTAAGGTGCTATTACTTGCCAGCATACTATGCCCTGTTCAACAAATCAAAGATGTTAAAATGTGTGTCTCTGTGACATGGTGCAGGTGTAGTGATGTTGTCCCACTTTGTCATCCTCACAGGTAACCGCCTACCATAAGGGGAAGATCTGGAAGAGACCGTCAAGGCCGTTCAATCGGTGGAGGGTCGCAGTCGGCGCCTGCCACAAGTGAGGAAGAGATGGCAGGACATCCGGTGCTGGACCCGGAGGATCGCCCGGGTCATGCTGAAGGAGGAGGCTTCCCGCAAGCATGGCGGGCGCTGGCGCCTGACCCACCAAATGAAGCGTGTCCTGGCGGTGGTCTTCCCTGACCTGGATAGGCGGATACAGGAGTTACAGCAGCAGGAAGGGGGTAGGTACATGTGTGTTTGTTGTGTGTCGCCAGCTTTTGTTGCTGCTCAGTCGCCTGGAGACACTGCCAGGGTATATATGTGCAGTGCATATCCTGTTCCCCCAAGTCAACCTGTGCTGTTCTTCCTCCCTTCCCCTCCTTGACATGTGTTACCTGGTCTGTGTGTTATCACTATTGCACATGGTCATCTAGGCTGCCAGTTAATCAAGGTGCACACTGCTTTCAGCATCATGTGTGGGGGTGGTCTGCCTGTGCCCTGTCCTGTTCAGTCATTTTGGGGTGCATAATTGTTGGCACTGATGCTGAGTCTCAACATAGGAGTGTGAGGTTTCAAAAGAACAGACTTGCAGCATGCATTACCAATGTTGTGGCCTCAGACATGATGTGCATGAGTGGGAGATATGCATAGTGCCGGGACGGTTGCTCCTGTTACAGTCAGCTCATTCCAGGACCATGGAGCAGTGTGCCCACTACAGTCCCCTGACACAGCCTGCCCTCCTAATCATGTGTGTCATCCAACACTGTGCACATTCACTGTGGGTTCAGCATGGCCCTGCTTTGTGGCATTCTTCCCTGGCCTAGGTTGTATTTTTCACATGTGTGCTACATGTGTCCACTGGACAGGGATACACCAGCTTGCTTGTGCATACTCACACTGGACAGTGCATGTGTGGCTATTCACAACAATCTGTTGATGGTTGTTTGTGACAAATATGTTTTGCCAGCTGTTGGAAGGTGGACCCCGGGGGGGGTCGGAGAGACCACCCAGGGGGGCCCCCACACTGTACAAAGTAGCCGAGCGCTGCTGAGAAGCCTCCTAGGAGAGGTCCTTCTCCTATACCGTACTAGCACAGTAACACCACCACACAGGACTCGAGGATGTTTATCAAGACGAGCAATTCTTTATCAGCATTTAGGAAGTTACGGTGATCGATATATACAAGGGGGGATCGAGGGATCCGCAAGAGTCTCAAAGTCTTTGGTCGGGACGGGGTAGCGGGACAGTCTTTAGGAGCAGCTGGGTACAAGGGTACCTTAGGCCCAGTTCTTGATCCTCAAGCTGGAGGGACTCCGGGTCTCGGAGTGGTCGAGCCGCGACGGCGTCAGCAGGGCTCTGTCGATCAGTTCGTGGAGCTTGAGCCGCGACTAGGTCAGCAGGGCTCTTAAGGTGGTTCAGTTCAGCTCGAGCCGCGACGACGTCAGCAGAGCTCTGGTGGAAGTTTCAGCAAGGTTGGGCCGCGTCAGCGTCAGCAGGGCTCCGATGTTCCGTGAGGTTCCTTGTCTCAATAAGGTGGAGCCGCGACGCAGTCAGCAGGGCTCGTGGTAGTGTCAGCAAGAGTTCTTCTCCGTCGGGTCAGCCGCGATTCCATCAGCAGGGCTCTTGACTCCGGGATACAAATACTGTCCCATTGCGGGGTTGCCCCAGATATAGGTCTGGAGCCCTTTGATGTCCGGACCCTTGCGCCTGGGGGGGCGGAGAGGCCGGGCGGGGAGAGGCCAGACGCCCAGCGGGAGAGGCGCCAGGCCCGGGGAGGCCGGAGGACGATCGCACCTAGGTGTTGAGGGACGGCGGGGGTCCCATCGAAACTCTCCTCCTCCGGGAGTGGTGAAGTGGCCATGCGGTGCCCCCTGGCCAGATCTTGGTGCCTCGATGTCGGGGCTTCGCTGGGGCCAAGGCCGGAGGGAGCCGGGCTGCGTGGGCTGGTGCGTGGAGCAAGCATGGGGGGGACCCCGAAGAGATGAGGGGTCCCTGTGCGGCCTGGAAAAGGGGGCCGCTGCGGCGGGTGTAGGAAAATGGGTACAATCCAAAGGGGGCCTCGAAGGGAGGAGGGGTCCCTGGCGGCCTGAGAGGGTGGCCCGTGTAGGCCGGTGCGGGGGACGAGCACAATCCAAGAGGGTTAAGACCACGCCACGAGGCCGGGTCCAACAGGCGTCCCCCCCAGCCGAAGGCAGGGAGAGTCACCCATCTCCTTGGGGGTTCTCCTCGTCGAGGCGGATGAAGCGGGACAGGCCGTCGGCGTTGGCGTGGTCATTGCCGGGCCGGTGTTCAACAGAGAAGTCCATCCCTTGCAGCGAGATGGACCATCGCAGCAGCTTGGGGTTCTCGCCCCTCATTTGCATTAACCACCGCAAGGGCCGGTGGTCGGTCTGGACCCGGATGTGGGTGCCGAAGAGATAGGAGCTTTTTGAGGGCCCACACTACAGCGAAGGCGTCCCGCTCGATGGTGCTCCACCGCTGCTCCCGGGGCAGCAGCCGTCGGCTGATGAAGGCCACGGGTCTGTCGAGTCCCTCCGAATCTACCTGGGACAGGACGGCCCCAACTCCATATTCGGAGGCGTCCGTCTGCACCACGAACTCCTTCCTGTAGTCAGGGGCCTGTAGCACGGGGGCAGTGCACATCGCCGTTTTGAGAGTCTCGAAGGCCGTCTGGCAGCGGGGGGTCCAGTGTACCTTCTTGGGCTGCTTTTTTGACGTGAGCTCTGTGAGGGGGCCGACAATGCTCCCATAGTTTCTGATGAATCGCCGGTAGTACCCGGTGAGGCCCAGGAAGGCCCGGACAGCTGTCTGGGTGGTGGGGGGTTCCCACGCCTGGATGGCATCAACTTTCGGTTGGAGGGGAGCCACCTGACCGCTCCCTACTTGATGGCCCAGATAGGTCACCGATCCTTGGCCTATCTGGCATTTGCTGGCCTTGATCGTGAGCCCGGTCCTTTGGAGGGCGGCCAGGACTGCTTTGAGGTGCCCCTGGTGCTCAGCCCAGTGGCCGCTGTATACGGCAATGTCATCTAAATAAGCCGCGCTGAAGGCCTCTAGCCCGGCCAGGACCTTGTTCACTAGTCTCTGGAAGGTGGCCGGGGCGTTATTCATGCCGAAGGGCATCACCCGAAAGTGGTAGTGCCCATCAGGAGTGGAGAAAGCGGATCTCTCTTGGGCACCGGGGGTGAGCTGGATCTGCCAGTACCCGGCGGTGAGGTCAAAAGTGCTCAGGTAGCGGGCTGCCCCTAAGCGGTCGATGAGCTCGTCGGCCCGGGGAAGAGGATGGGCATCGGTCTTGGTAACAGCGTTCAGGGCCCGGTAGTCCACACAAAATCGTAGCTCCGGGGTGGTGCCTGGTGCGGCGGCCTTTGGCACCAGGACGACGGGACTGGCCCACAGGCTGTCGGAGGGCTCGATGACCCCGAGGGCCAGCATCTTCGCCACCTCAGCCTGGATGCAGGCCCGCACCCGGTCGGGTACTCTGTAGGCTCTGTGTCGCACGGGGGACTGTTCCCAGTGTCGACGTCGTGGACACACCAGGGAGTCACCCCCGGAGTGAGGGAGAAGAGGGCCACAAGTTGCTGACAGTCGTGGTGCTGTTCCGGGGTCAGGGAGGAGGTGAGTTGGACGCCTTCGATGGTCCCGTCATGGTCGCTGGTCCGCAGGAGGTCGGGTAGGGCCTCGGAGTCGCCCTCGCCCCCGTCGTCGGTCGCTAGCAGTAGGCTTAGTTCGGTCCGGGCAAAGTGGGGTTTGAGCCGGTTAGCGTGTAGAACCCGGAGGGGGTTCCGGGGAGACTCCATGTCGATCAGGTAGGTGACAGGGCTCTTCTTTTCCACGCTCTTGAAGGGCCCGGTCCATTTGTCCTGGAGGGCGCAGGGGTCAACCGGTGACATGACCCAGACTTGCTGGCCCGGCTCAAACTCGATGGTATAGGTGTTTTGATCGTACCATCTTTTCATGTCCTCTTGGCTGGCCTCGAGTTTGGCTTCGGCCAGGGCTCGGAACCTTCGTGTCTGGTTTCGTAGGGTCAGGAGGTATCTGTAGACGTCGGGAGGGGCATCTCGGGGCTTCGTCTCCCAGCCCTCCTTGACCAGGCTGAGGGGTCCTCGGACTGGATGCCCGTACAACAATTCGAAAGGGCTGAATCCCAGGGACTTCTGCGGGACCTCCCGATAGGCAAACAGGAGGCACGGCAGCAGGACATCCCATCTCCACCATAGGGGTTCTTCCAGGCCCTTGATCATGCCTTTTAAGGTTCTGTTGAACCGCTCGACCAGTCCGTTCCCCTGAGGGTGGTATGGGGTGGTGAACTTGTACGTGACCCCGCACTGCTGCCACAGGGACCGCATGTATTTAGAGATGAAGTTCGTACCTCGGTCGCTCACCACTTCTCGGGGGAACCCCACTCTCGAGAAGATCCCCATTAAGGCCCGGCCCACTACGGGGGCTGTCACAATTCGAAGCGGGATGGCCTCAGGGTACCTGGTTGCGTGGTCTACGAGGACCAGGATGAAGCAGTGACCCAGGGCGGTCCGGGGGTCCAGGGGCCCTACGATGTCTATTCCGACCCGTTCGAACGGGGTGTTGACTGCTGGGAAGGGCTGGAGAGGGGCTTTGACCCGTCCCCCCGTCTTGCCGCTGGCTTGGCAGGTCTGGCAGGACCGGCAGTGGTTGTCCACGTCCTTCCGCATCCGGGGCCAGTAGAAGTGGGTCACCAGGCGGCTGTAGGTTTTGTCCTGCCCCAGGTGTCCGGCGAGGGGCACATCATGTGCCAGGTTAAGGAGGAACTCCCGGAATCGGAGGGGGACCACCAGCACTCGACTGGCCCCCAGTTCCGCAATCTTCTGCTCGCTGTACAGTAGTCCTTCGGCCCAATAGACCCAGTGGGTTCCGGTCTTGTCACCGTTGGCCTGCGAGGCCGCTTGCTGCCGGACTCCTTCAAGGGAGGGGCAGGTCTTCTGTTCCTGCAAGAACTGTTCTCTGGTGGGGCCCCCATCGTGGCACCACTGGGCAAGCTCCGGGAGTGTGCCGAGAGAGGCGATCTCGTCCGGGGGGGGGCACCGTGGATCTGGCATCGGTGTCCGCTTCTTCCTCGCTGGAGGCAGGTGGTGGCACGGGCTCCTCGGGCTCAACGGTGTCGGCGGCCATGGACAAACGGGGGGCCTGGGCGGCCATGGACCGGGTGGTGGTGCAGGCCCATTCGGGTAGTCCTAGCATTCAGAGATGCTCTCGCCGCTCCACTTGAACCCAGGGGGAACTCTCGAGGTCGTTCCCCAGGAGGCAGTCCACCGGAGCGTCATCGCGGACTGTCACCTTCAGCATGCCCGTCACCCCTCCCCATTCGAAGGGAATCTGGGCCATCTGGCACATGCTCTCGCTGTTGTCGGCCGTCCGGACGGGGCATAGCACATTCGGCAGGATCTGTTCGGGGGCCACCAGGTGGCAGCGGACAGCGGTGACACTGGCTCCGGTGTCACGGAGGGCTTCGGCCCGTCGTCCATTGATAGTGACCCACTGTTGGTACTTCTGGGTGTTGCTCGGGATGGGTGTTCGGGGCACCATTTCTCGGCTGCCCAGGCAGACCAGAGACATGGCCGCCGGCTCCCACTCAGTGGACCCCCCGTCGAGGGGCTCTTCCTCTTCCTCCCCTTCTCCCAGGGTGGCAGCTGCTAGTCGTCGGGGCGGGGGCCCGCTGGTCCCACTTCGTCGGTTCCGGGGGCAGGCAGGGTCGCTGACATAGTGTCCTGTTTGTTGGCAGCCGTAGCAGGTTATCATGGGCCGTGGTCCGGTTGTGGCTGGCGTCGTCCCTCTTCGGGCTAGGTTCGGGGAGGTGTGTTGCTGAGGCGGCCCCCGAGGCGGACTCCGGGGCGGCCCGGCTGGGATGTCTCGATTCCTGTTCGACCCTCCTCCCCCGCCGCGCTGGCGGGGGGGTCCAGTGGGGTTTCGCTGGTACTCCCCCATCGAGCTCCGGGGGACTCGGGTGTTGACCCATCGATCGGCCTCGGCGGCGAGCTTCTGCGGCTCGGTCAGCTTGCTGTCGAGGAGGTGTTGTCTTAGCTCCACGAAGCAGTTGTTGGAGAGGTGTTCCCAAATAATGAGGTCGACCAACTGCCCGTAAGTGGTGACCTTGCTCCCCTTGATCCAACCTTCCAGGGCCCTTCTAAAAAAGTCAACGTACTCTACCCACGTGGTACCGGGGATTTTCTGGCAGTCTCTGAAACGCTGGCGGTACATTTCCGCGGTTAGTCCATAGCGGGTGAGCAGGGCCTCCTTCATATGGTCGTACGAGGTCATCACCTCTTCCGGGAGCTGGAGTAGGGTGTCTCGGCCCTCGCTAAGGAACCGACCCCATAGGCCGGCACCCCAATCCTTCTGGGGTACCCGATGGGAGGTCATGGCCACCTCGTACGCCTTAAACCACTGCTGGATGTCGTCGTTTTTATAGTACTCCTTGACGACATCTTTGGGAATATGGACCTTGGCTTCGTGGGCGGCAGAGCGTCTCTATTGCTGGGGGTGCCGGTCTCCCCCTTCTGGGCCTTGAGCTCGAGTTCTTTGAGGCCCCGCTCGTGTTCGAGGGTCAGCCTTTTCTCCTCCAGCTCTCGATGCCACTTCTTCTCCTCTATCTCCTCTTGTAGCCGTAGCTATTCCATGGCCAATTTCTTTTCGGCCAGCAGGAGTTCGCCGTCCAGCCGAAGTCGTGCGAGCTCTAGCTCATGGGTCCGGACATTCTCCCGCTCTCGTATTTCTTCCGCGGAGAGGCCGGTTTCCAGGCTGTTTCTCCCTCCGTTTGCTGGGGTCGGTGCTGGTGGCGTGGCTGCATTCAGGGGCAGGGGACCTTCACTCTGGTAGGGGCCCGCCTCGGACTCTATCCAGGTTCTCAGGGCTTCCTGCATCTCTTGCTTGGTACCTAGGCCGGTGGTCGCAATGCCCTTGTCCTTGCAGAACTGTTTTAACTCTTTGTGCGTGTACTCTTCCAATCGTTCTGGTTGGAACTCCATGGTCGCTGTTCGTCTGGATGGATAGCGAGTGGGTTACTTGCTTGTACGATCTGCGTTCGGCTCGGATCCCGTCGCTGGCCACCAAATGTTGGAAGGCGGACCCCAGGGGGGTCGGAGAGACCACCCAGGGGGGCCCCCACACTGTACGAAGTAGCCGAGCGCTGCTGAGAAGCCTCCTAGGAGAGGTCCTTCTCCTATACCGTACTAGCACAGTAACACCACCACACAGGACTCGAGGATGTTTATCAAGACGAGCAATTCTTTATCAGCATTTAGGAAGTTACGGTGATCGATATATACAAGGGGGGATCGAGGGATCCGCAAGTCTCAAAGTCTTTGGTCGGGACGGGGTAGCGGGACAGTCTTTAGTAGCAGCTGGGTACGAGGGTACCTTAGGCCCAGTTCTTGATCCTCAAGCTGGAGGGACTCCGGGTCTCGGAGTGGTCGAGCCGCTACGGCGTCAGCAGGGCTCTGTCGATCAGTTCGTGGAGCTTGAGCCGCGACTAGGTCAGCAGGGCTCTTAAGGTGGTTCAGTTCAGCTCGAGCCGCGACGACGTCAGCAGGGCTCTGGTGGAAGTTTCAGCGAGGTTGGGCCGCGACAGCGTCAGCAGGGCTCCGATGTTCCGTGATGTTCCTTGTCTCAATAAGGTGGAGCTGCGACGCAGTCAGCAGGGCTCGTGGTAGTGTCAGCAAGAGTTCTTCTCCGTCGGGTCAGCCGCGATTCCATCAGCAGGGCTCTTGACTCCGGGATACAACTACTGTCCCATTGCGGGGTTGCCCCAGATATAGGTCTGGAGCCCTTTGATGTCCGGACCCTTGCGCCTGGGGGGGTGGAGAGGCCGGGTGGGGAGAGGCCAGACGCCCAGCGGGAGAGGCGCCAGGCTTCGCTGGGGCCGAGGCCGGAGGGAGCCGGGCTGCGTGGGCTGGTGCGTGGAGCAAGCATGGGGGGGACCCCGAAGAGATGAGGGGTCCCTGTGCAGCCTGGAAAAGGGGGCCGCTGCGGCGGGTGTAGGAAAACGGGTACGATCCAAAGGGGGCCTCAAAGGGAGGAGGGGTCCCTGGCGGCCTGAGAGGGTGGCCCGTGTAGGCCGGTGCGGGGGACGAGCACAATCCAAGAGGGTTAAGACCACGCCACGAGGCCGGGTCCAACACCAGCCCTACAAGGTGATGTGTTAATGAAGCGAGTTTTCAAGCACAGTTATTGTAACCATGAATAAGAGGTGTCACTTCTTGATCGGTATCAGTCACATTGACTCAGGTATGGGTGGGTGTGTGCGGGAGGGGCGTACATGTTCAACCCTGATTTTTCATTGCCAGTTCTGACTTGTGTGTGATAATTCGCAGAACACAAAGTCACCATGCAGTGCCTCCGTGATGTTGGCCAATGCTTAATGTTTGTGCTTCGTAGCCTGTGTCAGTTTTTGACAATCATGTATCCTGCTTGTACATTTTTTGCACCTGTGTGTGGTTCAGATGCTACCCAGTTGTGGCTTTGTGTGCTGACATCAGTGGGTACATTCTGGCTTGCCATGAGGGTGTCCCCACAGTACAGCTAGGCTTTTTTACAAAACAATTGCAGGCCCATTAGCTTATTCATTGTCCTGGGTGTGGACATGTGTGCCACTCCAGATGACAGTCAGTAGGTCATATGTGTAGCCAACTGTGTAATCAGGTGACGGATAGCCATGTGACAAATTACATTATTCAAGTCGTTACTCAGAGAAATTGTCCCTTGGCAATCACTACACCTGTCAACATGTCTCAATGTTTCATATGCTTGACCTTGTTGTTTTGTTTTGAAGGACAATAATGTGCCTGCATGACAGATGTCTCCCAAGGAAGTGCACAAGACACTACTTTTACACTTTCCTGGGACCCGTTGGCACATTTTAAAGTAAGGCACAGTTTGAACAAAACTTGTTTAGAGTTCATACATATACATGTTCCCACAGTGTGGTTGCATTTGGGTTAGTCCTTGGTTGTTGCCGATACCAAATTACGAGTGTCAAGTCATCCAGACCACCGTGGTGCCATGTATATGTACTTACTGATTCCCCATTTCTGCCTAACAGTGGCTTATTTGAATGAGTCTGGCAGCTCAGACAATGACTGTGTACATGTAGTTTGGTGTGCACCTCCTTGTGTGACTTCTGTTATACAGACACATGTGTGTTCTGTTCACAAAGTGGCACATTCACACATTCTAGATATGTCCATTGTGTAAAGGGTTGTGATTCTCCAGGAATCACAATGTATTTCTTTGGGGTTTCCTAAGTACTCACAGGTCTCTGAGTGTGGGGACACCTTCTGCATTGGCATGTGGTATTTGGCCTTGGGTGCGACATTTTGTTGGGTTCACAGTGAAGAAGAGGTGGCATGCCTTCATAGTCTTGCTGTGCTCAACTGATCCCAGACACTAGCTTCTCAGGATCTTGGGATTTCAAGTTATTTGCTGTTGTGTCCTAATTTTCATTTTTTCCAAGTGGCATGGTGGGTCAACCAACTGGGGAGTGCAGGGCTTACATATGTGGGGCGTATTCTAGATGTTACTCATGATGCCTTTCCTGTTATGCACTGTTGCCTATTTTGTTTGGACTCATGTGTCAGATGTATACAGGTGACTGATTTTTTCCTGTCTCTTCACCTTGCCCACAGCATCATCGGAGGACACAGAGGGAGACACCGTCATAGACGTGGAGGAGGGATCGAGCACTGGTGCCACCACTGCTGAGGAGTCGGCAGAATCTAGTGGCACGGAGGGCAAGGGGAGTGAGGCGGAGGACCTGCCCAGTACCAACACTGACTACGAGGCTGACGGGTCCGAGACTGAACTCCCTGAGGGGCCGGAGGCTGCTCCAACAGCTGGCAGCAGCACTCCATCCGTCACCGCCCCCTCCATTCCCATCACCGCCCTCCCACTTGCTCGGGTCCCTTCTGTCCGTGCTAGGCGACCACATGTCTCCTTCGTGCCAGGCATCGCACCCCCTGCCCCTGTCCCCCCTGCTGCCCTCACTGCCGAGTCTGTGGACATTCAGCGGCAGTTGCAGGTTGGGCAGACATCGATCCTGACTGTCCTCCATGGCCACACCAGACTACTGACCCAGATGGTGTCGTACATGGAGGGCATGTCACCAGCGATGTCTGACCAACGCATGTTGCTGAGGTCCCTGGACTCGTCACTGACGGCAGTAGTGAGTCACTTGCAGCGCTGCATCCCCCCCTCTACCCCTGCACCATCCACAAGTCCCACACCCATGCCTGTCCCAAGCACACCAAGACATCCACACACGCACCCCACCAGACACAAGCAGCACACCACCACGTAAGGGCAAGCGCACACCTCCTGACACACACACTCAGGGGGAAGCAGGCACACCCACTGGGTCTGGGGCACACAGGCAGGCACGCAGCCACAGTCCTCGTTCACATGACTCATTCCCCAGTCCCTCCGATGTCACTCCCCTTGGCTCCCCTGCCCCAGAATCGGAGAAGGAGGCCTACTTCGCTGGGCTGGGCCTCAGCCCCACTAGTTCACCTGGCCGCAAACGGTCAAGGCACTCCACGGGTAGGGGAGTTAAGTCCCCCAGCCTGTCCACCACCTCCCCCAGTAGCGCTGCAGGCCATCCCTCTGACCCCCTCCCTCCTTGGGGCCTGTTGTTTCTCCGGGTGCAGGGGAGACGCTTGAAGATCTGGCAGAAGTGTGCAGCACCGAGCTCGCCTCCACCTTTGGCGCTGCCCCACCCCCTGTGGTGGAGTCGTCCGTCCCTGCACCCACCACACCTACCCTTCCCCCTCCTGTCCCTGTGGTGCCTGGTCCTTCCCCACATGATGCTCCCCCCCAGTCTCTGAACCAGAGGTTTAGTATGTGCAGGCAAGCTAGGGGAGACGCGTAGCCATGTGTCCCCCCCAAGGACTTCATATCTGGACTATCCATTGGCCTTTGTACATAGTGTTCTTTACTACATCTTATTTTTTCATGCTGAATAAAGCATTTTCTTTTCCGTTTTGAAAAGTCTTGCATTTCATGTATTGATGTTGATGCTGAGGCTCCAGGAGTTGAGGTTGTGGGAATGTGTTATGTTTCATGGAAATGTTGTAGTCTGCATCTCATGGGGTGGAACCTGGTATCTGCGTGCCCTCACAAGGTCTCTGCAAAGAATCTTTGGTCGTGTCTGCTCTTTGTGTTTGGAGACATTGTCCCTAGGAGTGTTCCTTCCTCTGTGGCACCTGACATCTCCCCTGCAGAGGGTTGCACAATTGTTGTGTTGCCCTGTGTCTACATTTCCTTTGTTGGTGATGGATCCCTTCAACTCTGGCCATGCCTGCTCAGCAATGTCTCCGGCTGCATCGTCTGTGCTTTCCTTGGTACTCACTGTACTTGTGTATAGAGTATTTTGCCATGCCTTCATGGAGAAATTGTCCCTTTTCCACACAATGCATGTGTGTAATCCCAGCCTAGCACACATATGGTACTTGTTCTGCTGGGTATTTGAACACCTGACTCACAATTGTGGGCATTGTATCTGTGGGAACTCCACCCTATTCCTTCCATGACAGACAACATCTTGGTGGCTGTCCCTGCACCTGTACATTCCTATCAGTCCTGGGATGTGCGTGACAGTGTGTATTCCCTTTGTCTCTCTTAGTTTAGTAGGCATTGACATGATCATCCAGTCTTGTGGCATGATCTCTGTGTGTGTATTGTGCTGCATCCGCCAGGGGTGGGTATGCATGTGTGATTTGTCCTCACACCCACATGTGGTGTGTCATGCAGTGGGGGAAATACATCCATCCTCATGGGAGTAGGACACTGCTGTCAGTGATGTGTTGTTATGGCACTATCAACATAGTCCAAATATCGGGATGCGTACATACACCCATGGAATTGGGATCATCTGATAAGGATGTACACACCCCCATGTCTGTGTCCACTGCTGGTATTCCTCTGCACCCACCCCTCACATGTCTCTGTCCACTGCTGGTATTCCTCTGCACCCACCCCTCACATGTCTCTGTCCATTGCTGGGAGTGATAGGCACCCACCCCCATGTCTCTGTCCACTGCTGGGAGTGATAGGCACCCACCCCCATGTCTCTGTCCATTGCTGGGAGTGATAGGCACCAACCCCTCACATGTCTCTGTCCACTGCTGGGAGTGATAGGCACCCACCCCCATGTCTGTGTCCACTGCTGGGAGTGATAGGCACCCACCCCCATGGCTCTGTCCACTGCTGGGAGTGATAGGCACCCACCCCCATGGCTCTATCCACTGCTGGGAGTGATAGGCACCCACCCCCATGTCTCTGTCCACTGCTGGGAGTGATAGGCACCCACCCCTCACATGTCTCTGTCCACTGCTGGGAGTGATAGGCACCCACTCCTCACATGTCTCTGCCCACTGCTGGTATTCCTCTGCACCCACCCCTCACATGTCTCTGTCCACTGCTGGGAGTGATAGGCACCCACCCCCATGTCTGTGTCCACTGCTGGTATTCCTCTGCACCCACCCCTCACATGTCTGTGTCCTCTGCTGGTATTCCTCTGCACCCACCCACCCACTTGCCCCCTTGCTGTGGTACACTGCTGTCCTGGGCATACACCACCCCCAATTTACAGCTGATGTGCTGCACCAAGCGGTAGACCAACATTCGTGGTGTGTGTACGCCTTGTATCCCTCATGTAATGGGGCCGTAGGGGTACGGGTGGTACGGCCGGTACCCCTGCATTCATAGGGTGTGTACGGGCCGTACCACGCGTACCCCTACATCACCACTGCAATGGTGGTACGGACCGTACCCAAGCTCTGGGGGGCGTGGGTATGGTCCGTACCACCATTGTAGTGGTGATGTAGGGGTACGCGTGTACGGACCATACCCACGCTCTGGGGGGCATGGGTACTGTCCGTACCACCATTGTAGTGGTGATGTAGGGGTACACGTGTACAGACCGTACCCACGCTCTGGGGGGCGTGGGTACGGTCCGTACCACCATTGTACTGGTGATGTAGGGGTACGCGTGTACGGACCATACCCACGCTCTGGGGGGCGTGGGGACGGTCCGTACCACCATTGCAATGGTGATGTAGGGGTACGCGTGTACGGACCGTACCCACGCTCTGTGGGGCGTGGGTACGGTCCGTACCACCATTGGAGTGGTGATGTAGGGGTACGCATGTACGGACCGTTACCCACGCTCTGGGGGCGTGGGTACGGTCCGTACCACCATTGTAGTGGTGATGTAGGGGTACACGTGTACGGACTGTACCCACGCTCTGGGGGGCGTGGGTACAGTCCGTACCACCATTGCAGTGGTGATGTAGGGGTACGTGTGTACGGACCGTACCCACGCTCTGGGGGGCGTGGGTACGGTCCGTACCACCATTGCAGTGGTGATGTAGGGGTACGCGTGTACGGACCGTACCCACGCTCTGGGGGGCATGGGTACGGTCCGTACCACCATTGTAGTGGTGATGTAGGGGTACGCGTGTACGGACCGTACCCACGCTCTGGGGGGCGTGGGTACGGTCCGTACCACCATTGTAGTGGTGATGTAGGGGTACTTGTGTACGGACCGTACCCACGCTCTGGGGGGCGTGGGTACGGTCCGTACCACCATTGCAGTGGTGATGTAGGGGTATGCGTGTACGGACCGTACCCACGCTCTGGGGGGTGTGGGTATGGTCCGTACACGCGTACCTCTACGTCACCACTGCAATGGTGGTACGGAGCGTACCCACGCTCTGAGGGGCGTGGGTACATCCCGTACCACCATTGTGGTGGTGATGGGTACGCGTCCACATCCACTTCCGTTGTGGCGGGACGTGGGATTGGTGGACACGCCCCCCGAAGTGACCAGACCATGGAGGTAATTAATGTGCAGGATATATTTGTATTTTGTGGGGTGTGGGTTATGTTTCCTGCCCCTTGTCCCCCCCCTTTGCCCCTGGGGGTTGTTCTAACCTTCTGCGGCGTCTGCGTCGGTTTCTGTACAGGTCGTAGGCTATAAGGGCTGGGATGACACGTAGGATGGGGTCCATGGCTGTCCGTCGCGTACCGGTGCTCCTTGTTCACGTCGTCCTCAATTTCCCAGGAGTTTTTGGCTGCCGTAAAATTTTATCCGTGCGGAGTGACGTAGGCACGGATCGTGCTTGCTGGTTCGTAAAACGCTGCCTGACTCCGTCCGGACGTCACGTACGCAGTGTCCCGGATCGGAATTGTGGTTGTTTTTTTGTCGGTCGGTCTTTTGTACGACTCGTACGGAAATAGTATTTCTTTACGAATCGTACTTGCGGGTTTGTAAGGTGTTTTACCCGGGGACGAGTCGGACGGAGAATACGCTCCGTACGACCATTAATACCCGGCTTTTACAGGATCGGAATTGGCACCTAAATGAAACTATCTGACATTTTCTGTTTGTACTCATTCTATCGGTGTAGAAGCACAATTTTTAAACTCAAAATTTCTACTCAATGCTTGATTCCTCTGTTTGCTACTGCTCTTTTTCATTTGCGCCATCCCCCAACCCCCCACCCTAGAGCCAAGGGCTCCCACCCCAAGGCGTCCACCTCCGCTTGGAAATGTGGCCTGCCCCACTGTCCACATTCCCCTCTCCCTGATCTAACTTAGTGGTGCCCTGGTACTGCACCTGAGGTGACCTACCCCCCCCCCCCAAGAATGGAGCAGAGAAGCCAGTAAAAGAAAACACAACATGGTTCCCTGCCCAGAAGAGATCAATCTTAAATTACTTCCCTGCTGAAATTACTTTCAAGAATTCCTGGACCTCCTCAATACGAGAGCACATATGAAACTTCCCCTGCACAAGAATTTTAAGTTTGGACTGCTGCGCAATGGAGGCTTGAGCTCCATGAGCTTTAAACAGATATAGTAATTTGACGAACTCCTTACGTCTACGTGCAGCTGCAACAGACATGTCTGCAAAAATTCTACATTTAGCCCCATCGTTTATGTCGAACTGTCTCAGCTGAATTACTTTAGTCAATACCTTCTCCTTAACGCGAAAGTCTGCAAAATTAAATAAGATTGTGCGAGAAAACTTCATGTTGGGCGGAAGATGAGCCGGTACCCGATGCGCCCGGGTCACTGTTAGATCACCTGAGAACTCTGGAATCACTTTTTGCTTGAGAAAAGTCTCCACCCATTGAAGCGTATGGGTTCCCTTGGACCCCTCCGGGACCCCCACAATTCGCAGGTTTGCTCGACGAGAATGATTTTCAAGTTCTTCAATTTTGTTTTCCAAATTTATTTTATCCTGCTCGGCTGTATTTTCCTGCTGGAGTATAGCGTTAGTTTGATCCTCTAGATGTGATATCCTAGATTCAGCTTCCTGAATTCTGATAGGAAAGCTTGCCACCGCCTCTTCAATTTTCCCCAGACGTATATGCAGCGCTGCTATCTCAACTTCTTGAGACTTTTTCATGTTGCGAATCTCTTCAAGAATTAAACTAAGCATGGTCTTGATGTCGATCTGCGTGTGTTGGTGGTATCATTTAGATTTTCTGCATCAAGTTCGCCTGTTCCCAGCAGCGCTCCCTGTTTACCTTTGGCTTACGCTAGAAACTCTGCTTGCTCTATACTGCCACTGCCTTGACTGTTCTCCTTTGATAACATAACAGAGGAGAAGGAGCCTTCACCTTAATCAGAGTTAATGGTTTTTGTTGTGGCTGTGGCTGTGTCTGTATCTGTATCTGTGACTGAGCCAGCGCCTGAAGAGATCCCTCGCACCGGTGTATTGTTGAAGTTGAACTGTTAAAAAGCGAAGACGGCTGAACAACGACAGCCCGTGGACTGATTTGAAGGAGGGCAGCGCCACTTTTAACAGACATTGAATCTCCTATTATCAAAACTTGATTTAACCCCTCAGAGAAGGAAGAAGCGGACGGAGATGAAATAGTAATAGCGGAGGGAGAGGGGGGAACGGTTGATTAGGTAGCGATGCTATACTCACTGAAAGTTTGTTAATTGGAGCACCTGATAAACTTTGGGTTGACTGAAAGGATACTTGAGGGGATAGAGGTAAAAAAGTATTTCTGACAAAAAGCGGGAAATCTCTGGAATTCTTTAGCTCTTGCTTTTTTTCCATCACGAGAGCCTCTTGACCAGTATTTTGCTGCCTGTCTTTTCTCACCGTTTCTGTGGTTTCAGTTAAACTCGTCTCGTTTAGGTCTTCCACCATCAGCTGATTAACGGAAATATCCATCTCAGAGCCTTCGGAACTGGAGCTTAGCTCACCACGAGACGCTTTGTTTCCAGCTTTTACTGCTGCCTGATTGAGTTTTGCTTGAACCAGGCATTTTTTAGTCTTCACAGCTGCTGCGTCGATTTTGGCAGCTGCCTCCGCCAATTTTAACTGTTTCCTCATATTGGCAATGTTCCCCTGTTCCCCATTAAATTTGGCCTTTAATACTGCAGTTTTCGCAGTCTATTGTCTTTTGTCTTTTCAGGTATTACTGTTAACCAACACATGGAAGCACTTTAACTTTGCCTTAACAATAAACAAAAACAAAAAAAAAGCAGCTCACCCAGATCTTTCTCGAGCAGCCTAGAGCCCTTAACGTCGACGAGTGCGTCCCTCTGCTCTTGACTCATTGAAACTGCTCTCTTTCGACAGTCGGGATGCAATGAATCACGCTCGGGATGGAAGTCTGCCGTTTGCCCTTTTCCCTGGCTGCTCCGCTCCAGCCGGGTAATGAGAGCGGGTGATGACACCACTCCGAGCGGTTACAGGATACTACTGCTCCCGTGCTTTCTTTCCGCGTAGGAAAGCTGAAAAAGCCGAGAGAACCACCGTTCTTTTCCCTTTCTCTTCCGTCCTTCCGTTTACCGTCCTTCCGCTGCCCTCCCGCTGAAAATTAACGATCAAAGAGCACCGCATACCACAAGCCGAGATATGAAAACGGCTCCTGCTCTTCCCCCGCTCTTGCCGCTCCAGCATGTAAAGAATCGCCGCGCCGGGTTCTCCACAGCAACCTCCATAGATCTCTCCCGAGTCAGGCGTCCTCCATTACTGAGGGGAGGAGCAATCAGTCACCTGAGCTAGGTGAAGGCGGAGATCTCCTCCATAGCCACCTCTGCTCTTCGGAGTTATTTACTTTCATTGCAAATCAGATTTGCATTAAAAAGTTGGAGCCATAGTAACTCAAAGTAGTACTATGCAATACTTTGTGCTTCTTTATGTCAAGGGGGCAAACCAAGGGTAGTCCATGGGCGCTCCCATGCAGCCACCCATTGGTTCTGACACACATCATTATCTACTAACAATTTTAGACAATGATTGGCACCAAAACCATACACTTAATCAGGACAGGAGTAATACAGGAGAAATGTTTTATTTCTCCATACTTTCCAAACTGTGCATATGTGCTGCATTTGTACAGCAGCAAAAACAACAATTGATAGACAGAATGCATAACAATGTCATACATTCACCCCAGTACAGAGATCTGGGCCTAAATCCATTGTTTTTTTGTTCACCATGCCATTCCAGTTTGAACCCAGCCATATGCAAATCAGTCTTGACCCTGTGCCCCATGGGAACAGTCCAGCCTGACCTGCCAAGCCAGGTCCTCCCTGGACTGGAAACAAGAA
Organism: Triturus cristatus; assembly: GCF_964204655.1. Lineage (NCBI taxonomy): Eukaryota > Metazoa > Chordata > Amphibia > Caudata > Salamandridae > Triturus > Triturus cristatus. Next base: position 458,295,690 of record NC_140579.1, on the reverse strand, counting down.
TCCTAGGACCGGTTTCGGGCTTTCAGCCCTCGTCAGCCAGGATAGCTTAATTCCAGTGGCATGGAGAGCACGGGACTCACGTCTGAGCAAACCCTTCCCACTCGGGGTGACAAATGCAAAAACAACAATTGATGGACAGAATGCAGAACAATTTCATACATTCACCCCAGTACAGAGATCTGGGCCTAAATCCATCGTTTTTTTGCTCACCATGCCATTCCAGTTTGAACCCAGCCATGTGCAAATCAGTCTTGACCCTGTGCCCCATGGGAACAGTCCAGCCAGAAATGCCAAGCCAGGTCCTCCCTGGACTGGAAACAGGCATCCTAGGACCGGTTTCGGGCTTTCAGCCCTCGTCAGCCAGGTTAGCTTGATTCCAGTGGCATGGACAGCACGGGACTCACGTCTGAGCATACCCTTCCCACTCGGGGTGACAAATGCAAAAACAACAATTGATGGACAGAATGCAGAACAATGTCATACATTCACCCCAGTACAGAGATCTGGGCCTAAATCCATCGTTTTTTTGCTCACCATGCCATTCCAGTTTGAACCCAGCCATATGCAAATCAGTCTTGACCCTGTGCCCCATGGGAACAGTCCAGCCCGAACTGCCAAGCCAGGTCTTCCCTGGACTGAAAACAAGCATCCTAGGACCGGTTTCGGGCTTTCAGCCCTCGTCAGCCAGGATAGCTTGATTCCAGTGGCATGGAGAGCACGGGACTCACGTCTGAGCATACCCTTCCCACTCGGGGTGACAAATGCAAAAACAACAATTGATGGACAGAATGCAAAACAATGTCATACATTCACCCCAGTACAGAGATCTGGGCCTAAATCCATTGTTTTTTTGCTCACCATGCCATTCCAGTTTGAACCCAGCCATATGCAAATCAGTCTTGACCCTGTGCCCCATGGGAACAGTCCAGCCCGAACTGCCAAGCCAGGTCCTCCCTGGACTGGTAACAAGCATCCTAGGACCGGTTTCGGGCTTTCAGCCCTCGTCAGCCAGGATAGCTTGATTCCAGTGGCATGGAGAGCACGGGACTCACGTCTGAGCATACCCTTCCCACTCGGGGTGACAAATGCAAAAACAACAATTGATGGACAGAATGCAGAACAATGTCATACATTCATCCCAGTACAGAGATCTGGGCCTAAATCCATCGTTTTTTTGCTCACCATGCCATTCCAGTTTGAACCCAGCCATATGCAAATCAGTCTTGACCCTGTGCCCCATGGGAATAGTCCAGCCCGAACTGCCAAGCCAGGTCCTCCCTGGACTGGAAACAAGCATCTTAGGACCGGTTTCGGGCTTTCAGCCCTCGTCAGCCAGGATAGCTTGATTCCAGTGGCATGGAGAGCACGGGACTCAGGTCTGAGCATACCCTTCCCCCTCGGGGTGACAAATGCAAAAACAACAATTGATAGACAGAATGCAGAACAATGTCATACATTCACCCCAGTACAGAGATCTGGGCCTAAATCCATCGTTTTTTTGCTCACCTTGCCATTCCAGTTTGAACCCAGCCTTATGCAAATCAGTCTTGACCCTGTGCCCCATGGGAACAGTCCAACCCGAACTGCCAAGCCAGGTCCTCCCTGGACTGGAAACAAGCATCCTAGGACCGGTTTCGGGCTTTCAGCCCTCGTCAGCCAGGATAGCTTTATTCCAGTGGCATGGAGAGCACGGGACTCACGTCTGAGCATACCCTTCCCACTCGGGGTGACAAATGCAAAAACAACAATTGATGGACAGAATGCAGAACAATGTCATACATTCACCCCAACAGAGATCTGGGCCTAAATCCATCGTTTTTTTGCTCACCATGCCATTCCAGTTTGAACCCAGCCATATGCAAATCAGTCTTGACCCTGTGCCCCATGGGAACTGTCCAGCCCGAACTGCCAAGCCAGGTCCTCCCTGGACTGAAAACAAGCATCCTAGGACCGGTTTCGGGCTTTCAGCCCTCGTCAGCCAGGATAGCTTGATTCCAGTGGCATGGAGAGCACGGGACTCACGTCTGAGCATACCCTTCCCACTCGGGGTGACAAATGCATAAACAACAATTGATGGACAGAATGCAGAACAATGTCATACATTCATCCCAGTACAGAGATCTGGGCCTAAATCCATCGTTTTTTTGCTCACCATGCCATTCCAGTTTGAACCCAGCCATATGCAAATCAGTCTTGACCCTGTGCCCCATGGGAACAGTCCAGCCCGAACTGCCAAGCCAGGTCCTCCCTGGACTGGAAACAAGCATCCTAGGACCGGTTTCGGACTTTCAGCCCTCGTCAGCCAGGATAGTTTGATTCCAGTGGCATGGAGAGCACGGGAGTCACGTCTGAGCATACCCTTCCCACTCGGGGTGACAAATGCAAAAACAACAATTGATGGACAGAATGCAGAACAATGTCATACATTCACCCCAGTACAGAGATCTGGGCCTAAATCCATCGTTTTTTTGCTCACCATGCCATTCCAGTTTGAACCCAGCCATATGCAAATCAGTCTTGACCCTGTGCCCCATGGGAACAGTCCAGCCCAAACTGCCAAGCCAGGTCCTCCCTGGACTGGAAACAAGCATCCTAGGACCGGTTTAGGGCTTTCAGCCCTCGTCAGCCAGGATAGCTTTATTCCAGTGGCATGGAGAGCACGGGACTCACGTCTGAGCATACCCTTCCCATTCGAGGTGACAAATGCAAAAACAACAATTGATGGACAGAATGCAGAACAATGTCATACATTCACCCCAGTACAGAGATCTGGGCCTAAATCCATAGTTTTTTTGCTCACCATGCCATTCCAGTTTGAACCCTGCCATATGCAAATCAGTCTTGACCCTGTGCCCCATGGGAACTGTCCAGCCCGAACTGCCAAGCCAGGTCCTCCCTGGACTGAAAACAAGCATCCTAGGACCGGTTTCGGGCTTTCAGCCCTCGTCAGCCAGGATAGCTTGATTCCAGTGGCATGGAGAGCATGGGACTCACGTCTGAGCATACCCTTCCCACTCGGGGTGACAAATGCAAGAACAACAATTGATGGACAGAATGCAGAACAATGTCATACATTCACCCCAGTACAGAGATCTGGGCCTAAATCCATCGTTTTTTTGCTCACCATGCCATTCCAGTTTGAACCCAGCCATATGCAAATCAGTCTTGACCCTGTGCCCCATGGGAACTGTCCAGCCCGAACTGCCAAGCCAGGTCCTCCCTGGACTGAAAACAAGCATCCTAGGACCGGTTTCGGGCTTTCATCCCTCGTCAGCCAGGATAGCTTGATTCCAGTGGCATGGAGAGCACGGGACTCACGTCTGAGCATACCCTTCCCACTCGGGGTGACAAATGCAAAAACAACAATTGATGGACAGAATGCAGAACAATGTCATACATTCACCCCAGTACAGAGATCTGGGCCTAAATCCATCGTTTTTTTGCTCACCATGGCATTCCAGTTTGAACCCAGCCATATGCAAATCAGTCTTGACCCTGTGCCCCATGGGAACAGTCCAGCCCAAACTGCCAAGCCAGGTCCTCCCTGGACTGGAAACAAGCATCCTAGGACCGGTTTCGGGCTTAAAGCCCTCGTCAGCCAGGATAGCTTGATTCCAGTGGCATGGAGAGCACGGGACTCACGTCTGAGCATACCCTTCCCACTCGGGGTGACAAATGCAAAAACAACAATTGATGGACAGAATGCAGAACAATGTCATAAATTCACCCCAGTACAGAGATCTGGGCCTAAATCCATCGTTTTTTTGCTCACCATGCCATTCCAGTTTGAACCCAGCCATATGCAAATCAGTCTTGACCCTGTGCCCCATGGCAACAGTCCAGCCCGAACTTCCAAGCCAGGTCCTCCCTGGACTGGAAACAAGCATCCTAGGACTGGTTTCGGGCTTTCAGCCCTCATCAGCCAGGATAGCTTGATTCCAGTGGCATGGAGAGCACGGGACTCACGTCTGAGCATACCCTTCCCACTCTGGGTGACAAATGCAAAAACAACAATTGATGGACAGAATGCAGAACAATGTCATACATTCACCCCAGTACAGAGATCTGGGCCTAAATCCATCGTTTTTTTGCTCACCATGCCATTCCAGTTTGAACCCAGCCATATGCAAATCAGTCTTGACCCTGTGCCCCATGGGAACAGTCCAGCCCGAACTGCCAAGCCAGGTCCTCCCTGGACTGGAAACAAGCATCCTAGGACCGGTTTCGGACTTTCAGCCCTCGTCAGCCAGGATAGCTTGATTGCAGTGGCATGGAGAGCACGGGACTCACGTCTGAGCATACCCTTCCCACTCGGGGTGACAAATGCAAAAACAACAATTGATGGACAGAATGCAGAACAATGTCATACATACAACCCAGTACAGAGATCTGGGCCTATATCCATCGTCTTTTTGCTCACCATGCCATTCCAGCTTGAACCCAGCCATATGCAAATCAGTCTTGACCCTGTGCCCCAAGGGAACAGTCCAGCCCGAACTGCCAAGCCACGTCCTCCCTGGACTGGAAACAAGCATCCTAGGACCGGTTTCGGGCTTTCAGCCCTCGTCAGCCAGGATAGCTTGATTCCAGTGGCATGGAGAGCACGGGACTCACGTCTGAGCATACCCTTCCCACTCGGGGTGACAAATGCAAAACAACAATTGATGGACAGAATGCAGAACAATGTCATACATTCACCCCAGTACAGAGATCTGGGCCTAAATCCATTGTTTTTTTGCTCACCATGCCATTCCAGTTCGAACCCAGCCATATGCAAATCAGTCTTCACCCTGTGCCCCATGGGAACAGTCCAGCCCGAACTGCCAAGCCAGGTCCTCCCTGGACTGGAAACAAGCATCCTAGGACCGGTTTCGGGCTTTCAGCCCTCGTCAGCCAGGATAGCTTGATTCCAGTGGCATGGAGAGCACGGGACTCACGTCTGAGCATACCCTTCCCACTCGGGGTGACAAATGCAAAAACAACAATTGAAGGACAGAATGCAGAACAATGTCATACATTCACCCCAGTACAGAGATCTGGGCCTAAATCCATTGTTTTTTTGCTCACCATGCCATTCCAGTTTGAACCCAGCCATATGCAAATCAGTCTTGACCCTGTGCCCCATGGGAAAAGTCCAGCCCGAACTGCCAAGCCAGGTCCTCCCTGGACTGGAAACAAGCATCCTAGGACCGGTTTCGGGCTTTCAGCCCTCGTCAGCCAGCATAGCTTGATTCCAGTGGCATGGAGAGCACGGGACTCACGTCTGAGCATACCCTTCCCACTCGGGGTGACAAATGCAAAAACAACAATTGATGGACAGAATGCAGAACAATGTCATACATTCTTCCCAGTCCAGAGATCTGGGCCTAAATCCATCGTTTTTTTGCTCACCATGCCATTCCAGTTTGAACCCAGCCATATGCAAATCAGTCTTGACCCTGTGCCCATGGGAACAGTCCAGCCCGAACTGCCAAGCCACGTCCTCCCTGGACTGGAAACAAGTATCCTAGAACCGGTTTCGGGCTTTCAGCCCTCATCAGCCAGGATAGCTTGATTCCAGTGGCATGGAGAGCACGGGACTCACGTCTGAGCATACCCTTCCCACTCGGGGTGACAAATGCAAAAACAACAATTGATGGACAGAATGCAGAACAATGTCATACATTCACCCCAGTACAGAGATCTGGGCCTAAATCCATCGTTTTTTTGCTCACCATGCCATTCCAGTTTGAACCTAGCCATATGCAAATCAGTCTTGACCCTGTGCCCCATGGGAACTGTCCAGCCCGAACTGCCAAGCCAGGTCCTCCCTGGACTGAAAACAAGCATCCTAGGACCGGTTTCGGGCTTTCAGCCCTCGTCAGCCAGGATAGCTTGATTCCAGTGGCATGGAGAGCACGGGACTCACGTCTGAGCATAGCCTTCCCACTCGGGGTGACAAATGCAAAAACAACAATTGATGGACAGAATGCAGAACAATGTCATACATTCATCCCAGTACAGAGATCTGGGCCTAAATCCATCGTTTTTTTGCTCACCATGCCATTCCAGTTTGAACCCAGCCATATGCAAATCAGTCTTGACCCTGTGCCCCATGGGAACAGTCCAGCCCAAACTGCCATGCCAGGTCCTCCCTGGACTGGAAACAAGCATCCTAGGACCGGTTTCGGGCTTTCAGCCCTCGTCAGCCAGGATAGCTTTATTCCAGTGGCATGGAGAGCACGGGACTCACGTCTGAGCATACCCTTCCCACTCGGGGTGACAAATGCAAAAACAACAATTGATGGACAGAATGCAGAACAATGTCATACATTCACCCCAGTACAGAGATCTGGGCCTAAATCCATAGTTTTATTGCTCACCATGCCATTCCAGTTTGAACCCAGCCATATGCAAATCAGTCTTGACCCTGTGCCCCATGGGAACTGTCCAGCCCGAACTGCCAAGCCAGGTCCTCCCTGGACTGAAAACAAGCATCCTAGGACCGGTTTCGGGCTTTCAGCCCTCGTCAGCCAGGATAGCTTGATTCCAGTGGCATGGAGAGCACGGGACTCACGTCTGAGCATACCCTTCCCACTCGGGGTGACAAATGCAAAAACAACAATTGATGGACAGAATGCAGAACAATGTCATACATTCACCCCAGTACAGAGATATGGGCCTAAATCCATCGTTTTTTTGCTCACCATGCCATTCCAGTTTGAACCCAGCCATATGCAAATCAGTCTTGACCCTGTGCCCCATGGGAACTGTCCAGCCCGAACTGCCAAGCCAGGTCCTCCCTGGACTGAAAACAAGCATCCTAGGACCGGTTTCGGGCTTTCAGCCCTCGTCAGCCAGGATAGCTTGATTCCAGTGGCATGGAGAGCACGGGACTCACGTCTGAGCATACCCTTCCCACTCGGGGTGACAAATGCAAAAACAACAATTGATGGACAGAATGCAGAACAATGTCATACATTCACCCCAGTACAGAGATCTGGGCCTAAATCCATCGTTTTTTTGCTCACCATGCCATTCCAGTTTGAACCCAGCCATATGCAAATCAGTCTTGACCCTGTGCCCCATGGGAACAGTCCAGCCCAAACTGCCAAGCCAGGTCCTCCCTGGACTGGAAACAAGCATCCTAGGACCGGTTTCGGGCTTAAAGCCCTCGTCAGCCAGGATAGGTTGATTCCAGTGGCATGGAGAGCACGGGACTCACGTCTGAGCATACCCTTCCCACTCGGGGTGACAAATGCAAAAACAACAATTGATGGACAGAATGCAGAACAATGTCATAAATTCACCCCAGTACAGAGATCTGGGCCTAAATCAATCTTTTTTTTGCTCACCATGCCATTCCAGTTTGAACCCAGCCATATGCAAATCAGTCTTGACCCTGTGCCCCATGGCAACAGTCCAGCCCGAACTTCCAAGCCAGGTCCTCCCTGGACTGGAAACAAGCATCCTAGGACTGGTTTCGGGCTTTCAGCCCTCATCAGCCAGGATAGCTTGATTCCAGTGGCATGGAGAGCACGGGACTCACGTCTGAGCATACCCTTCCCACTCGGGGTGACAAATGCAAAAACAACAATTGATGGACAGAATGCAGAACAATGTCATACATTCACCCCAGTACAGATATCTGGGCCTATATCCATCGTTTTTTTGCTCACCATGCCATTCCAGTTTGAACCCAGCCATATGCAAATCAGTCTTGACCCTGTGCCCCATGGGAACAGTCCAGCCCGAACTGCCAAGCCAGGTCCTCCCTGGACTGGAAACAAGCATCCTAGGACCGGTTTCGGACTTTCAGCCCTCGTCAGCCAGGATAGCTTGATTGCAGTGGCATGGAGAGCACGGGACTCACGTCTGAGCATACCCTTCCCACTCGGGGTGACAAATGCAAAAACAACAATTGATGGACAGAATGCAGAACAATGTCATACATACACCCCAGTACAGAGATCTGGGCCTATATCCATCGTCTTTTTGCTCACCATGCCATTCCAGCTTGAACCCAGCCATATGCAAATCAGTCTTGACCCTGTGCCCCAAGGGAACAGTCCAGCCCGAACTGCCAAGCCACGTCCTCCCTGGACTGGAAACAAGCATCCTAGGACCGGTTTCGGGCTTTCAGCCCTCGTCAGCCAGAATAGCTTGATTCCAGTGGCATGGAGAGCACGGGACTCACGTCTGAGCATACCCTTCCCACTCGGGGTGACAAATGCAAAACAACAATTGATGGACAGAATGCAGAACAATGTCATACATTCACCCCAGTACAGAGATCTGGGCCTAAATCCATCGTTTTTTTGCTCACCATGCCATTCCAGTTTGAACCCAGCCATATGCAAATCAGTCTTCACCCTGTGCCCCATGGGAACAGTCCAGCCCGAACTGCCAAGCCAGGTCCTCCCTGGACTGGAAACAAGCATCCTAGGACCGGTTTCGGGCTTTCAGCCCTCGTCAGCCAGGATAGCTTGATTCCAGTGGCATGGAGAGCACGGGACTCACGTCTGAGCATACCCTTCCCACTCGGGGTCACAAATGCAAAAACAACAATTGATGGACAGAATGCAGAACAATGTCATACATTCACCCCAGTACAGAGATCTGGGCCTAAATCCATTGTTTTTTTGCTCACCATGCCATTCCAGTTTGAACCCAGCCATATGCAAATCAGTCTTGACCCTGTGCCCCATGGGAAAAGTCCAGCCCGAACTGCCAAGCCAGGTCCTCCCTGGACTGGAAACAAGCATCCTAGGACCGGTTTCGGGCTTTCAGCCGTCGTCAGCCAGCATAGCTTGATTCCAGTGGCATGGAGAGCACGGGACTCACGTCTGAGCATACCCTTCCCACTCGGGGTGACAAATGCAAAAACAACAATTGATGGACAGAATGCAGAACAATGTCATACATTCACCCCAGTCCAGAGATCTGGGCCTAAATCCATCGTTTTTTTGCTCACCATGCCATTCCAGTTTGAACCCAGCCATATGCAAATCAGTCTTGACCCTGTGCCCATGGGAACAGTCCAGCCCGAACTGCCAAGCCACGTCCTCCCTGGACTGGAAACAAGTATCCTAGAACCGGTTTCGGGCTTTCAGCCCTCGTCAGCCAGGATAGCTTGATTCCAGTGGCATGGGGAGCACGGGACTCACGTCTGAGCATACCCTTCCCACTCGGGGTAACAAATGCAAAAACAACAATTGATGGACAGAATGCAGAACAATGTCATACATTCACCCCAGTACAGAGATCTGGGCCTAAATCCATCGTTGTTTTGCTCACCATGCCATTCCAGTTTGAACCCAGCCATATGCAAATCAGTCTTGACCCTGTGCCCCATGGGAACAGTCCAGCCCGAACTGCCAAGCCAGGTCCTCCCTGGACTGGAAACAAGTATCCTAGGACCGGTTTCGGGCTTTCAGCCCTCGTCAGCCAGGATAGCTTGATTCCAGTGGCATGGAGAGCAAGGGACTCACGTCTGAGCATACCATTCCCACTCGGGGTGACAAATGCAAAAACAACAATTGATGGACAGAATGCAGAACAATGTCATACATTCACCCCAGTACAGAGATCTGGGCCTAAATCCATCGTTTTTTTGCTTACCATGTCATTCCAGTTTGAACCCAGCCATATGCAAATCAGTCTTGACCCTGTGCCCCATGGGAACAGTCCAGCCCGAACTGCCAAGCCAGGTCCTCCCTGGACTGGAAACAAGCATCCTAGGACCGGTTTCAGGCTTTCAGCCCTCGTCAGCCAGGATAGCTTGATTCCAGTGGCATGGAGAGCACGGGACTCACGTCTGAGCATACCCTTCCCACTCGGGGTGACAAATGCAAAAACAACAATTGATGGACAGAATGCAGAACAGTGTCATACATTCACCCCAGTACAGAGATCTGGGCCTAAATCCATCGTTTTTTTGCTCACCATGCCATTCCAGTTTGAACCCAGCCATATGCAAATCAGTCTTCACCCTGTGCCCCATGGGAACAGTCCAGCCCGAACTGCCAAGCCAGGTCCTCCCTGGACTGGAAACAAGCATCCTAGGGCCGGTTTCGGGCTTTCAGCCCTCGTCAGCCAGGATAGCTTGATTCCAGTGGCATGGAGAGCACGGGACTCACGTCTGAGCATACCCTTCCCACTCGGGGTCACAAATGCAAAAACAACAATTGATGGACAGAATGCAGAACAATGTCATACATTCACCCCAGTACAGAGATCTGGGCCTAAATCCATTGTTTTTTTGCTCACCATGCCATTCCAGTTTGAACCCAGCCATATGCAAATCAGTCTTGACCCTGTGCCCCATGGGAAAAGTCCAGCCCGAACTGCCAAGCCAGGTCCTCCCTGGACTGGAAACAAGCATCCTAGGACCGGTTTCGGGCTTTCAGCCGTCGTCAGCCAGCATAGCTTGATTCCAGTGGCATGGAGAGCACGGGACTCACGTCTGAGCATACCCTTCCCACTCGGGGTGACAAATGCAAAAACAACAATTGATGGACAGAATGCAGAACAATGTCATACATTCACCCCAGTCCAGAGATCTGGGCCTAAATCCATCGTTTTTTTGCTCACCATGCCATTCCAGTTTGAACCCAGCCATATGCAAATCAGTCTTGACCCTGTGCCCATGGGAACAGTCCAGCCCGAACTGCCAAGCCACGTCCTCCCTGGACTGGAAACAAGTATCCTAGAACCGGTTTCGGGCTTTCAGCCCTCGTCAGCCAGGATAGCTTGATTCCAGTGGCATGGGGAGCACGGGACTCACGTCTGAGCATACCCTTCCCACTCGGGGTAACAAATGCAAAAACAACAATTGATGGACAGAATGCAGAACAATGTCATACATTCACCCCAGTACAGAGATCTGGGCCTAAATCCATCGTTGTTTTGCTCACCATGCCATTCCAGTTTGAACCCAGCCATATGCAAATCAGTCTTGACCCTGTGCCCCATGGGAACAGTCCAGCCCGAACTGCCAAGCCAGGTCCTCCCTGGACTGGAAACAAGTATCCTAGGACCGGTTTCGGGCTTTCAGCCCTCGTCAGCCAGGATAGCTTGATTCCAGTGGCATGGAGAGCAAGGGACTCACGTCTGAGCATACCATTCCCACTCGGGGTGACAAATGCAAAAACAACAATTGATGGACAGAATGCAGAACAATGTCATACATTCACCCCAGTACAGAGATCTGGGCCTAAATCCATCGTTTTTTTGCTTACCATGTCATTCCAGTTTGAACCCAGCCATATGCAAATCAGTCTTGACCCTGTGCCCCATGGGAACAGTCCAGCCCGAACTGCCAAGCCAGGTCCTCCCTGGACTGGAAACAAGCATCCTAGGACCGGTTTCAGGCTTTCAGCCCTCGTCAGCCAGGATAGCTTGATTCCAGTGGCATGGAGAGCACGGGACTCACGTCTGAGCATACCCTTCCCACTCGGGGTGACAAATGCAAAAACAACAATTGATGGACAGAATGCAGAACAGTGTCATACATTCACCCCAGTACAGAGATCTGGGCCTAAATCCATCGTTTTTTTGCTCACCATGCCATTCCAGTTTGAACCCAGCCATATGCAAATCAGTCTTGACCATGTGCCCCATGGGAACAGTCCAGCCCGAACTGCCAAGCCAGGTCCTCCCTGGACTGGAAACAAGCATCCTAGGACCGGTGTTGGGCTTTCAGCCCTCGTCAGCCAGGATAGCTTGATTCCAGTGGCATGGAGAGCACGGGACTCACGTCTGAGCATACCCTTCCCCCTCGGGGTGACAAATGCAAAAACAATAATTGATGGACAGAATGCAGAACAATGTCATACATTCACCCCAGTACAGAGATCTGGGCCTAAGTCCATTGTTTTTTTGCTCAACATGCCATTCCAGTTTGAACCCAGCCATATGCAAATCAGTCTTGACCCTGTGCCCCATGGGAACAGTCCAGCCCGAACTGCCAAGCCAGGTCCTCCCTGGACTGGAAACAAGCATCCTAGGACCGGTTTCGGGCTTTCAGCCCTCGTCAGCCAGGATAGCTTGATTCCAGTGGCATGGAGAGCACGGGTCTCACGTCTGAGCATACCCTTCCCCCTCGGGGTGACAAATGCAAAAACAACAATTGATGGACAGAATGCAGAACAATGTCATACATTCACCCCAGTACAGAGATCTGGGCCTAAGTCCATCGTTTTTTTGCTCAACATGCCATTCCAGTTTGAACCCAGCCATATGCAAATCAGTCTTGACCCTGTGCCCCATGGGAACAGTCCAGCCCGAACTGCCAAGCCAGGTCCTCCCTGGACTGGAAACAAGCATCCTAGGACCGGTTTCGGGCTTTCAGGCCTCGTCAGCCAGGATAGCTTGATTCCAGTGGCATGGAGAGCACGGGACTCACGTCTGAGCATACCCTTCCTACGCGGGGTGACAAATGCAAAAACAACAATTGATGGACAGAATGCAGAACAATGTCATACATTCACCCCAGTACAGAGATCTGGGCCTACATCCATCGTTTTTTGCTCACCATGCCATTCCAGTTTGAACCCAGCCATATGCAAATCAGTCTTGACCCTGTCCCCCATGGGAACAGTCCAGCCCGAACTGCCAAGCCAGGTCCTCCCTGGACTGGAAACAAGCATCCTAGGACCGGTTTCGGGCTTTCAGCCCTCGTCAGCCAGGATAGCTTGATTCCAGTGGCATGGAGAGCACGGGACTCACGTCTGAGCATACCCTTCCCACTCGGGGTGACAAATGCAAAAACAACAATTGATGGACAGAATGCAGAACAATGTCATACATTCATCCCAGTACAGAGATCTGGGCCTAAATCCATCGTTTTTTTACTCAACATGCCATTCCAGTTTGAACACAGCCATATGCAAATCAGTCTTGACCCTGTGCCCCATGGGAACAGTCCAGCCCGAACTGCCAAGCCAGGTCCTCCCTGGACTGGAAACAAGCATCCTAGGACCGGTTTCGGGCTTTCAGCCCTCGTCAGCCAGGATAGCTTGATTCCAGTCGCATGGAGAGCACGGGACTCACATCTGAGCATACCCTTCCCACTCGGGGTGACAAATGCAAAAACAACAATTGATGGACAGAATGCAGAACAATGTCATACATTCACCCCAGTACAGAGATCTGGGCCTAAATCCATCGTTTTTTTGCTCACAATGCCATTCCAGTTTGAACCCAGCCAAATGCAAATCAGTCTTGACCCTGTGCCCCATTGGAACAGTCCAGCCCGAACTGCCAAGCCAGGTCCTCCCTGGACTGGAAACAAGCATCCTAGAACCGGTTTCGGGCTTTCAGCCCTCGTCAGCCAGGATAGCTTGATTCCAGTGGCATGGAGAGCACGGGACTCACGTCTGAGCATACCCTTCGCACTCGGGTTGACAAATGCAAAAACAACAATTGATGGACAGAATGCAGAACAATGTCATACATTCACCCCAGTACAGAGATCTGGGCCTAAATCCATCGTTTTTTTGCTCACCATGCCATTCCAGTTTGAACCCAGCCATATGCAAATCAGTCTTGACCCTGTGCCCCATGGGAACAGTCCAGCCCGAACTGCCAAGCCAGGTCCTCCCTGGACTGGAAACAAGTATCCTAGGACCGGTTTCGGGCTTTCAGCCCTCGTCAGCCAGGATAGCTTGATTCCAGTGGCTTGGAGAGCACGGGACTCACGTCTGAGCATACCCTTCCCACTCGGGGTGACAAATGCGAAAACAACAATTGATGGACAGAATGCAGAACAATGTCATACATTCACCCCAGTACAGAGATCTGGGCCTAAATCCATCGTTTTTTTGCTCACCATGTCATTCCAGTTTGAACCCAGCCATATGCAAATCAGTCTTGACCCTGTGCCCCATGGGAACAGTCCAGCCCGAACTGCCAAGCCAGGTCCTCCCTGGACTGGAAACAAGCATCCTAGGACCGGTTTCGGGCTTTCAACCCTCGTCAGCCAGGATAGCTTGATTCCAGTGGCATGGAGAGCACGGGACTCACGTCTGAGCATACCCTTCCTACGCGGGGTGACAAATGCAAAAACAACAATTGATGGACAGAATGCAGAACAATGTCATACATTCACCCCAGTACAGAGATCTGGGCCTAAATCCATCATTTTTTGCTCACCATGCCATTCCAGTTTGAACCCAGCCATATGCAAATCAGTCTTGACCGTGTGCCCCATGGGAACAGTCCAGCCCGAACTGCCAAGCCAGGTCCTCCCTGGACTGGAAACAAGCATCCTAGGACCGGTTTCGGGCTTTCAGCCCTCATCAGCCAGGATAGCTTGATTCCAGTGGCATGGAGAGCACGGGACTCACGTCTGAGCATACTCTTCCCACTCGGGGTGACAAATGCAAAAACAACAATTGATGGACAGAATGCAGAACAATGTCATACATTCATCCCAGTACAGAGATCTGGGCCTAAATCCATCGTTTTTTTGCTCAACATGCCATTCCAGTTTGAACCCAGCCATATGCAAATCAGTCTTGACCCTGTGCCCCATGGGAACAGTCCAGCCCGAACTGCCAAGCCAGGTCCTCCCTGGACTGGAAACAAGCATCCTAGGACCGGTTTCGGGCTTTCAGCCCTCGTCAGCCAGGATAGCTTGATTCCAGTGGCATGGAGAGCACGGGACTCACATCTGAGCATACCCTTCCCACTCGGGGTGACAAATGCAAAAACAACAATTGATGGACAGAATGCAGAACAATGTCATACATTCACCCCAGTACAGAGATCTGGGCCTAAATCCATCGTTTTTTTGCTCACAATGCCATTCCAGTTTGAACCCAGCCAAATGCAAATCAGTCTTGACCCTGTGCCCCATGGGAACAGTCCAGCCCGAACTGCCAAGCCAGGTCCTCCCTGGACTGGAAACAAGCATCCTAGAACCGGTTTCGGGCTTTCAGCCCTCGTCAGCCAGGATAGCTTGATTCCAGTGGCATGGAGAGCACGAGACTCACGTCTGAGCATACCCTTCGCACTCGGGGTGACAAATGCAAAAACATCAATTGATGGACAGAATGCAGAACAATGTCATACATTTACCCCAGTACAGAGATCTGGGCCTAAATCCATCGTTTTTTTGCTCACCATGCCATTCCAGTTTGAACCCAGCCATATGCAAATCAGTCTTGACCCTGTGCCCCATGGGAACAGTCCAGCCCGAACTGCCAAGCCAGGTCCTCCCTGGACTGGAAACAAGTATCCTAGGACCGGTTTCGGGCTTTCAGCCCTCGTCAGCCAGGCTAGCTTGATTCCAGTGGCATGGAGAGCACGGGACTCACGTCTGAGCATACCCTTCCCACTCAGGGTGACAAATGCAAAAACAACAATTGATGGACAGAATGCAGAACAATGTCATACATTCACCCCAGTACAGAGATCTGGGCCTAAATCCATCGTTTTTTTGCTCACCATGTCATTCCAGTTTGAACCCAGCCATATGCAAATCAGTCTTGACCCTGTGCCCCATGGGAACAGTCCAGCCCGAACTGCCAAGCCAGGTCCTCCCTGGACTGGAAACAAGCATCCTAGGACCGGTTTCGGGCTTTCAGCCCTCGTCAGCCAGGATAGCTTGATTCCAGTGGCATGGAGAGCACGGGACTCACGTCTGAGCATACCCTTCCTACGCGGGGTGACAAATGCAAAAACAACAATTGATGGACAGAATGCAGAACAATGTCATACATTCACCCCAGTACAGAGTTCTGGGCCTAAATCCATCGTTTTTTGCTCACCATGCCATTCCAGTTTGAACCCAGCCATATGCAAATCAGTCTTGACCCTGTGCCCCCTGGGAACAGTCCAGCCCGAACTGCCAAGCCCGGTCCTCCCTGGACTGGAAACAAGCATCCTAGGACCGGTTTCGGGCTTTCAGCCCTCGTCAGCCAGGATAGCTTGATTCCAGTGGCATGGAGAGCACGGGACTCACGTCTGAGCATACTCTTCCCACTCGGGGTGACAAATGCAAAAACAACAATTGATGGACAGAATGCAGAACAATGTCATACATTCATCCCAGTACAGAGATCTGGGTCTAAATTCATCGTTTTTTTGCTCAACATGCCATTCCAGTTTGAACCCAGCCATATGCAAATCAGTCTTGACCCTGTGCCCCATGGGAACAGTCCAGCCCGAACTGCCAAGCCAGGTCCTCCCTGGACTGGAAACAAGCATCCTAGGACCGGTTTCGGGCTTTCAGCCCTCGTCAGCCAGGATAGCTTGATTCCAGTGGCATGGAGAGCACGGGACTCACATCTGAGCATACCCTTCCCACTCGGGGTGACAAATGCAAAAACAACAATTGATGGACAGAATGCAGAACAATGTCATACATTCACCCCAGTACAGAGATCTGGGCCTAAATCCATCGTTTTTTTGCTCACAATGCCATTCCAGTTTGAACCCAGCCAAATGCAAATCAGTCTTGACCCTGTGCCCCATGGGAACAGTCCAGCCCGAACTGCCAAGCCAGGTCCTCCCTGGACTGGAAACAAGCATCCTAGAACCGGTTTCGGGCTTTCAGCCCTCGTCAGCCAGGATAGCTTGATTCCAGTGGCATGGAGAGCACGGGACTCACGTCTGAGCATACCCTTCGCACTCTGGGTGACAAATGCAAAAACAGCAATTGATGGACAGAATGCAGAACTATGTCATACATTCACCCCAGTACAGAGATCTGGGCCTAAATCCATAGTTTTTTTCCTCACCATGCCATTCCAGTTTGAACCCAGCCATATGCAAATCAGTTTTGACCCTGTGCCCATGGAAACAGTCCAGCCCGAACTGCCAAGCCAGGTCCTCCCTGGACTGGAAACAAGCATCCTAGAATCGGTTTCGGGCTTTCAGCCCTCGTCAGCCAGGATAGCTTGATTCCAGTGGCATGGAGAGCACGGGACTCACGTCTGAGCATACCCTCCCCACTCGGGGTGACAAATGCAAAAACAACAATTGATGGACAGAATGCAGAACAATGTCATACATTCACCCCAGTACAGAGATCTGGGCCTAAATCCATCGTTTTTTTGCTCACCATGCCATTCCAGTTTGAACCCAGCCATATGCAAATCAGTCTTGACCCTGTGCCCCATGGGAACAGTCCAGCCCGAACTGCCAAGCCAGGTCCTTCCTGCACTGGAAACAAGCATCCTAGGACCGGTTTCGGGCTTTCAGCCCTCGTCAGCCAGGATAGCTTGATTCCAGTGGCATGGAGAGCACGGGACTCACATCTGAGCATACCCTTCCCACTCGGGGTGACAAATGCAAAAACAACAATTGATGTACAGAATGCAGAACAATGTCATACATTCACCCCAGTACAGAGATCTGGGCCTAAATCCATCGTTTTTTTGCTCACCATGCCATTCCAGTTTGAACCCAGCCATATGCAAATCAGTCTTGACCCTGTGCCCCATGGGAACAGTCCAGCCCGAACTGCCAAGCCAGGTCCTCCCTGGACTGGAAACAAGTATCCTAGGACCGGTTTCGGGCTTTCAGCCCTCGTCAGCCAGGATAGCTTGATTCCAGTGGCATGGAGAGCACGGGACTCACGTCTGAGCATACCCTCCCCACTCGGGGTGACAAACGCAAAAACAACAATTGATGGACAGAATGTAGAACAATGTCATACATTCACCCCAGTACAGAGATCTGGGCCTAAATCCATCGTTTTTTTGCTCACCATGCCATTCCAGTATGAACCCAGCCATATGCAAATCAGTCTTGACCCTATGCCCCATGGGAACAGTCCAGCCCGAACTGCCAAGCCAGGTCCTCCCTGGACTGGAAAC
The DNA here is from genome assembly GCF_964204655.1 of Triturus cristatus. Classification (NCBI taxonomy): domain Eukaryota; kingdom Metazoa; phylum Chordata; class Amphibia; order Caudata; family Salamandridae; genus Triturus; species Triturus cristatus. The sequence continues at coordinate 458,277,886 of NC_140579.1, read as the reverse complement.
AAGCATCCTAGGACCGGTTTCGGGCTTCCAGCCCTCCTCAGCCAGGATAGCTTGATTCCAGTGGCATGGAGAGCACGGGACTCAAGTCTGAGCATACCCTTCCCACTCGGGGTGACAAATGCAAAAACAACAATTGATGGACAGAATGCAGAACAATGTCATACATTCACCCCAGTACAGAGATCTGGGCCTAAATCCATAGTTTTTTTGCTCACCATGCCATTCCAGTTTGAACCCAGCCATATGCAAATCAGTCTTGACCCTGTGCCCATGGGAACAGTCCAGCCCGAACTGCCAAGCCAGGTCCTCCCTGGACTGGAAACAAGCATCCTAGAACCGGTTTTGGGCTTTCAGCCCTCGTCAGTCAGGATAGCTTGATTCCAGTGGCATGGAGAGCACGGGACTCACGTCTGAGCATACCCTCCCCACTCGGGGTGACAAATGCAAAAACAACAATTGATGGACAGAATGCAGAACAATGTCATACATTCACCCCAGTACAGAGATCTGGGCCTAAATCCATCGTTTTTTTGCTCACCATGCCATTCCAGTTTGAACCCAGCCATATGCAAATCAGTCTTGACCCTGTGCCCCATGGGAACAGTCCAGCCCGAACTGCCAAGCCAGGTCCTTCCTGGACTGGAAACAAGTATCCTAGGACCGGTTTCGGGCTTTCAGCCCTCGTCAGCCAGGATAGCTTGATTCCAGTGGCATGGAGAGCACGGGACTCACGTCTGAGCATTCCCTTCCCACTCGGGGTGACAAATGCAAAAACAACAATTGATGGACAAAATGCAGAACAATGTCATACATTCACCCCAGTACAGAGATCTGGGCCTAAATCCATCGTTTTTTTGCTCACCATGCCATTCCAGTTTGAACCCAGCCATATGCAAATCAGTCTTGACCCTGTGCCCCATGGGAACAGTCCAGCCCGAACTGCCAAGCCAGGTCCTCCCTGGACTGGAAACAAGTATCCTAGGACCGGTTTCGGGCTTTCAGCCCTCGTCAGCCAGGATAGCTTTGATTCCAGTGGCATGGAGAGCACGGGACTCACGTCTGAGCATACCCTTCCCACTCGGGGTGACAAATGCAAAAACAACAATTGATGGACAGAATGCAGAACAATGTCATACATTCACCCCAGTACAGAGATCTGGGCCTAAATCCATCGTTTTTTTGCTCACCATGCCATTCCAGTTTGAACCCAGCCATATGCAAATCAGTCTTGACCCTGTGCCCCATGGGAACAGTCCAACCCGAACTGCCAAGCCAGGTCCTCCCTGGACTGGAAACAAGCATCCTAGGACCGGTTTCGGGCTTTCAGCCCTCGTCAGCCAGGATAGCTTGATTCCAGTGGCATGGAGAGCACAGGACTCACATCTGAGCATACCCTTCCCACTCGGGGTGACAAATGCAAAAACAACAATTGATGGACAGAATGCAGAACAATGTCATACATTCACCCCAGTACAGAGATCTGGGCCTAAATCCATCGTTTTTTTGCTCACAATGCCATTCCAGTTTGAACCCAGCCAAATGCAAATCAGTCTTGACCCTGTGCCCCATGGGAACAGTCCAGCCCGAACTGCCAAGCCAGGTCCTCCCTGGACTGGAAACAAGCATCCTAGAACCAGTTTCGGGATTTCAGCCCTCGTCAGCCAGGATAGCTTGATTCCAGTGGCATGGAGAGCACGAGACTCACGTCTGAGCATACCCTTCGCACTCGGGGTGACAAATGCAAAAACAACAATTGATGGACAGAATGCAGAACAATGTCATACATTCACCCCAGTACAGAGATCTGGGCCTAAATCCATCGTTTTTTTGCTCACCATGCCATTCCAGTTTGAACCCAGCCATATGCAAATCAGTCTTGACCCTGTGCCCCATGGGAACAGTCCAGCCCGAACTGCCAAGCCAGGTCCTCCCTGGACTGGAAACAAGCATCCTAGGACCGGTTTCGGGCTTTCGGCCCTCGTCAGCCAGGATAGCTTGATTCCAGTGGCATGGAGAGCATGGGACTCACGTCTGAGCATACCCTTCCCACTCGGGGTGACAAATGCAAAAACAACAATTGATGGACAGAATGCAGAACAATGTCATACATTCACCCCAGTACAGAGATCTGGGCCTAAATCCATCGTTTTTTTGCTCACCATGCCGTTCCAGTTTGAACCCAGCCATATGCAAATCAGTCTTGACCCTGTGCCCCATGGGAACAGTCCAGCCCGAACTGCCAAGCCAGGTCCTCCCTGGACTGGAAACAAGCATCCTAGGACCGGTTTCGGTCTTTCAGCCCTCGCCAGCCAGGATAGCTTGATTCCAGTGGCATGGAGAGCACGGGACTCACGTCTGAGCATACCCTTCCTACTCGGGGTGACAAATGCAAAAACATCAATTGATGGACAGAATGCAGAACAATGTCATACATTTACCCCAGTACAGAGATCTGGGCCTAAATCCATCGTTTTTTTGCTCACCATGCCATTCCAGTTTGAACCCAGCCATATGCAAATCAGTCTTGACCCTGTGCCCCATGGGAACAGTCCAGCCCGAACTGCCAAGCCAGGTCCTCCCTGGACTGGAAACAAGTATCCTAGGACCGGTTTCGGGCTTTCAGCCCTCGTCAGCCAGGATAGCTTGATTCCAGTGGCATGGAGAGCACGGGACTCACGTCTGAGCATACCCTTCCCACTCAGGGTGACAAATGCAAAAACAACAATTGATGGACAGAATGCAGAACAATGTCATACATTCACCCCAGTACAGAGATCTGGGCCTAAATCCATCGTTTTTTTGCTCACCATGTCATTCCAGTTTGAACCCAGCCATATGCAAATCAGTCTTGACCCTGTGCCCCATGGGAACAGTCCAGCCCGAACTGCCAAGCCAGGTCCTCCCTGGACTGGAAACAAGCATCCTAGGACCGGTTTCGGGCTTTCAGCCCTCGTCAGCCAGGATAGCTTGATTCCAGTGGCATGGAGAGCACGGGACTCACGTCTGAGCATACCCTTCCTACGCGGGGTGACAAATGCAAAAACAACAATTGATGGACAGAATGCAGAACAATGTCATACATTCACCCCAGTACAGAGATCTGGGCCTAAATCCATCGTTTTTTGCTCACCATGCCATTCCAGTTTGAACCCAGCCATATGCAAATCAGTCTTGACCCTGTGCCCCCTGGGAACAGTCCAGCCCGAACTGCCAAGCCAGGTCCTCCCTGGACTGGAAACAAGCATCCTAGGACCGGTTTCGGGCTTTCAGCCCTCGTCAGCCAGGATAGCTTGATTCCAGTGGCATGGAGAGCACGGGACTCACGTCTGAGCATACTCTTCCCACTCGGGGTGACAAATGCAAAAACAACAATTGATGGACAGAATGCAGAACAATGTCATACATTCATCCCAGTACAGAGATCTGGGTCTAAATTCATCGTTTTTTTGCTTAACATGCCATTCCAGTTTGAACCCAACCATATGCAAATCAGTCTTGACCCTGTGCCCCATGGGAACAGTCCAGCCCGAACTGCCAAGCCAGGTCCTCCCTGGACTGGAAACAAGCATCTTAGGACCGGTTTCGGGCTTTCAGCCCTCGTCAGCCAGGATAGCTTGATTCCAGTGGCATGGAGAGCACGGGACTCACATCTGAGCATACCCTTCCCACTCGGGGTGACAAATGCAAAAACAACAATTGATGGACAGAATGCAGAACAATGTCATACATTCACCCCAGTACAGAGATCTGGGCCTAAATCCATCGTTTTTTTGCTCACAATGCCATTCCAGTTTGAACCCAGCCAAATGCAAATCAGTCTTGACCCTGTGCCCCATGGGTACAGTCCAGCCCGAACTGCCAAGCCAGGTCCTCCCTGGACTGGAAACAAGCATCCTAGAACCGGTTTCGGGCTTTCAGCCCTCGTCAGCCAGGATAGCTTGATTCCAGTGGCATGGAGAGCACGGGACTCACGTCTGAGCATACCCTTCGCACTCTGGGTGACAAATGCAAAAACAACAATTGATGGACAGAATGCAGAACAATGTCATACATTTACCCCAGTACAGAGATCTGGGCCTAAATCCATAGTTTTTTTCCTCACCATGCCATTCCAGTTTGAACCCAGCCATATGCAAATCAGTTTTGACCCTGTGCCCATGGGAACAGTCCAGCCCGAACTGCCAAGCCAGGTCCTCCCTGGACTGGAAACAAGCATCCTAGAATCGGTTTCGGGCTTTCAGCCCTCGTCAGCCAGGATAGCTTGATTCCAGTGGCATGGAGAGCACGGGACTCACGTCTGAGCATACCCTCCCCACTCGGGGTGACAAATGCAAAAACAACAATTGATGGACAGAATGCAGAACAATGTCATACATTCACCCCAGTACAGAGATCTGGGCCTAAATCCATCGTTTTTTTGCTCACCATGCCATTCCAGTTTGAACCCAGCCATATGCAAATCAGTCTTGACCCTGTGCCCCATGGGAACAGTCCAGCCCGAACTGCCAAGCCAGGTCCTCCCTGCACAGGAAACAAGCATCCTAGGACCGGTTTCGGGCTTTCAGCCCTCGTCAGCCAGGATAGCTTGATTCCAGTGGCATGGAGAGCACGGGACTCACGTCTGAGCATACCCTTCCCACTCGGGGTGACAAATGCAAAAACAACAATTGATGTACAGAATGCAGAACAATGTCATACATTCACCCCAGTACAGAGATCTGGGCCTAAATCCATCGTTTTTTTGCTCACCATGCCATTCCAGTTTGAACCCAGCCATATGCAAATCAGTCTTGACCCTGTGCCCCATGGGAACAGTCCAGCCCGAACTGCCAAGCCAGGTCCTCCCTGGACTGGAAACAAGTATCCTAGGACCGGTTTCGGGCTTTCAGCCCTCGTCAGCCAGGATAGCTTGATTCCAGTGGCATGGAGAGCACGGGACTCACGTCTGAGCATACCCTTCCCACTCGGGGTGACAAATGCAAAAACAACAATTGATGGACAGAATGTAGAACAATGTCATACATTCACCCCAGTACAGAGATCTGGGCCTAAATCCATCGTTTTTTTGCTCACCATGCCATTCCAGTATGAACCCAGCCATATGCAAATCAGTCTTGACCCTATGCCCCATGGGAACAGTCCAGCCCGAACTGCCAAGCCAGGTCCTCCCTGGACTGGAAACAAGCATCCTAGGACCGGTTTCGGGCTTCCAGCCCTCCTCAGCCAGGATAGCTTGATTCCAGTGGCATGGAGAGCACGGGACTCACGTCTGAGCATACCCTTCCCACTCGGGGTGACAAATGCAAAAACAACAATTGATGGACAGAATGCAGAACAATGTCATACATTCACCCCAGTACAGAGATCTGGGCCTAAATCCATAGTTTTTTTGCTCACCATGCCATTCCAGTTTGAACCCAGCCATATGCAAATCAGTCTTGACCCTGTGCCCATGGGAACAGTCCAGCCCGAACTGCCAAGCCAGGTCCTCCCTGGACTGGAAACAAGCATCCTAGAACCGGTTTTGGGCTTTCAGCCCTCGTCAGTCAGGATAGCTTGATTCCAGTGGCATGGAGAGCACGGGACTCACGTCTGAGCATACCCTCCCCACTCGGGGTGACAAATGCAAAAACAACAATTGATGGACAGAATGCAGAACAATGTCATACATTCACCCCAGTACAGAGATCTGGGCCTAAATCCATCGTTTTTTTGCTCAACATGCCATTCCAGTTTGAACCCAGCCATATGCAAATCAGTCTTGACCCTGTGCCCCATGGGAACAGTCCAGCCCGAACTGCCAAGCCAGGTCCTTCCTGGACTGGAAACAAGTATCCTAGGACCGGTTTCGGGCTTTCAGCCCTCGTGAGCCAGGATAGCTTGATTCCAGTGGCATGGAGAGCACGGGACTCACGTCTGAGCATTCCCTTCCCACTCGGGGTGACAAATGCAAAAACAACAATTGATGGACAGAATCCAGAACAATGTCATACATTCACCCCAGTACAGAGATCTGGGCCTAAATCCATCGTTTTTTTGCTCACCATGCCATTCCAGTTTGAACCCAGCCATATGCAAATCAGTCTTGACCCTGTGCCCCATGGGAACAGTCCAGCCCGAACTGCCAAGCCAGGTCCTCCCTGGACTGGAAACAAGTATCCTAGGACCGGTTTCGGGCTTTCAGCCCTCGTCAGCCAGGATAGCTTGATTCCAGTGGCATGGAGAGCACGGGACTCACGTCTGAGCATACCCTTCACACTCGGGGTGACAAATGCAAAAACAACAATTGATGGACAGAATGCAGAACAATGTCATACATTCACCCCAGTACAGAGATCTGGGCCTAAATCCATCGTTTTTTTGCTCACCATGCCATTCCAGTTTGAACCCAGCCATATGCAAATCAGTCTTGACCCTGTGCCCCATGGGAACAGTCCAGCCCGAACTGCCAAGCCAGGTCCTCCCTGGACTGGAAACAAGCATCCTAGGACCGGTTTCGGGCTTTCAGCCCTCGTCAGCCAGGATAGCTTGATTCCAGTGGCATGGAGAGCACGGGACTCAGGTCTGAGCATACCCTTCCCCCTCGGGGTGACAAATGCAAAAACAACAATTGATGGACAGAATGCAGAACAATGTCATACATTCACCCCAGTACAGAGATCTGGGCCTAAATCCATCGTTTTTTTGCTCACCATGCCATTCCAGTTTGAACCCAGCCATATGCAAATCAGTCTTGACCCTGTGTACCCCATGGGAACAGTCCAGCCCGAACTGCCAAGCCAGGTCCTCCCTGGACTGGAAACAAGCATCCTAGGACCGGTTTCGGGCTTTCAGCCCTCGTCAGCCAGGATAGCTTGATTCCAGTGGGATGGAGAGCACGGGACTCACGTCTGAGCATACCCTTCCCACTCGGGGTGACAAATGCAAAAAGAACAATTGATGGACAGAATGCAGAACAATGTCATACATTCACCCCAGTACAGAGATCTGGGCCTAAATCCATCGTTTTTTGCTCACCATGCCATTCCAGTTTGAACCCAGCCATATGCAAATCAGTCTTGACCCTGTGCCCCATGGGAACAGTCCAGCCCGAACTGCCAAGCCAGGTCCTCCCTGGACTGGAAACAAGCATCCTAGGACCGGTTTCGGGCTTTCAGCCCTCGTCAGCCAGGATAGCTTGATTCCAGTGGCATGGAGAGCACGGGACTCACGTCTGAGCATACCCTTCCCACTCGGGGTGACAAATGCAAAAACAACAATTGATGGACAGAATGCAGAACAATGTCATACATTCACCCCAGTACAGAGATCTGGGCCTAAATCCATCGTTTTTTGCTCACCATGCCATTCCAGTTTGAACCCAGCCATATGCAAATCAGTCTTGACCCTGTGCCCCATGGGAACAGTCCAGCCCGAACTGCCAAGCCAGGTCCTCCCTGGACTGGAAACAAGCATCCTAGGACCGGTTTCGGGCTTTCAGCCCTCGTCAGCCAGGATAGCTTGATTCCAGTGGCGTGGAGAGCACGGGACTCACGTCTGAGCATACCCTTCCCACTCGGGGTGACAAATGCAAAAACAACAATTGATGGACAGAATGCAGAACAATGTCATACATTCATCCCAGTACAGAGATCTGGGCCTAAATCCATCGTTTTCTTGCTCACCATGCCATTCCAGTTTGAACCCAGCCATATGCAAATCAGTCTTGACCCTGTGCCCCATGGGAACAGTCCAGCCCGAACTGCCAAGCCAGGTCCTCCCTGGACTGGAAACAAGCATCCTAGGACCGGTTTCAGGCTTTCAGCCCTCGTCAGCCAGGATAGCTTGATTCCAGTTGAGGTGTTCAAGTTGCTATGGTATGATTAGCGCAGTATATCTAATGACAGTATGATTAGTTATGGTGTATTCAAGGGTTCGAAATTCCTGTTATGCTTAGTACGACAGAAAGTGCCGAGAACCGAACCGCCTCCATCTTGGATTGTGGCTCTCTCGCCTAGGAATCACATGGTCTCTTCCGCACACCATCTGCTTCCCTTTTCATGCATTTGTTAGGAGACAGGCTGAATTGCTGAGAAGCAAGGTCACATCTGCTAAAAGGGAGTATCAAGCAAATTCCTCTAGACCTGGGACGAGAAGGGAGTCACCCTTTCGACCTTCTCTGTAAAGATAGTAACCCTTTGTATGTGTAACCGAAACTAGATATAGGCATGAGCTCATTAGGAGCGCCAGGACTAACTGGTACTTTTCCACATATAAGGTTTTGTATGCTGAACTGATAATGTATAAAAGTGTGTTACTGTCAAGGCGCCAGCAGTCTTCCTCGGCGCACCTGATGGGTGAGGATCGACGAGGCTCCTCTATATAGAGTTCTGTGGTGGCTAATAAACGGTTGAACCTTCCACGTTGCCAACTGCTCCTTATTTTACTTAATATTACGGGCCAGTGGTAAGTGTGGCCCTTGGGATAATTATTTGGACACAACAGTTGGCGACCACGAAGGGACCCCGTGACAGGGTCTTCCCCCCCCGTATTCGGGTGGTGGGATTGGGGTGCCTGATCGGTTGGCGGGAGAGGAGCCTGAGGATTTCTCCCACTCTGCGCGACTTTTTTGGTACGTCCCCTGCTGCTAGTCACCCTTCACCGGGGTCCTACGGGCTTAACCCAGAAAATGGACTGATTTGGTCGGGTGAAGTTGGCAGCGGAGAATGAACATTCGTATCTGGGTGCACCCGGTGAGTATAGATTGATTTGGTTTGAAGCACGCGTTGTAAACGGTGCATTATTTTGTTGAAGCACGCGTTGGAGACGGTGCGCTATTTGATTGATTTGAGAGCATTCGTTGAGAACGATGCATTTTTGATTTGAACACTGGCTGCATTTGTTTGAAGCTCGCGCTGGACAGCGGTGCATTGATTTGAAGGCGCGCACCGGAGAGTGGTGCCTTGTTTGATCGGTTTAGCATTACAGTGTTTTGATTAGAAGTACGTACCTTTTGATTGATTTGACTAAAACGGCGTGCCGGATTAATATAGACGGATTGCACGTGGAAGGACCTGCGACCTAGACTGGGTAGCCACAAGGCATACTCCTGACGGGTCTAGTCCTCATTGGGGGCTGGTCTTAGTGGTGAGCCGGAAGGGTGGCGGGAATCCCGCGTGCAGTTTGGTGACTGAACTGTGAACCAGAGTCGACGGGCTTGGTTCTCCGATACCGATCGTATATTGTGTATGATTCGTGTTGAGTGTTGTTTGTGTGTACATGTCTGAAAACTAACCAAAATGTCCTGTTTTAGTAAACTAAATTGTTTTGGCTGCTGCTGCCGAACAAGTGACTCCAGATTAGCTGAGAGCCAACCCGCCCCGCCGGAGGGCAGTCCTAGCCATTTTATGTATGTCAAACATGGGATCTCTCCCTTATTGTTCTGCACTCTGTGGCATAAGTACACCAAGGGTAATGAGGAGTTACGATGGCCCAAGACGGGTTCATTTGATGAGAAGAAAATTGCGTTCCTACAGGAACAACTGTTTTCTAGGCGAAGTAGGCAGGCCATGTTCGATGCTCTAATTGCATGGCAGAAGGAGGCCAAACAACGGCGAATGAGGGAAGAGAAAGTAGCTAGAGCCAAGGCAGGACAGAATATAACTCAGAAAGCTATGGCCTATGACCGAGACAGAGTAGAAAAGGGATTGTATTGCATGAATCGCGAATTTAGATTAAAGGTTGATAAGAGCTATGTGACCCGCCCGAATGCGGAAGATGAAATAGAGGATTTATTAGACACCAGGCCACCGCCCCCTTATGTACTGCAGAGAATATATCCGGAGGTGCCAGGGGCCTCGGCCCCGGTCCCAAATATGTCTCTGGGGGCCTCGGCTTCGGCTCCCCCGGCCCCTCCTACCCCTCCCTCCCTGCCGGACCTCTCCCGATTGCCGACATCTGTGTCTGAAGTTATGGCCATGCTGCCTAATTTATTGACGGCAGCTGCAGCCGGGACCCCTCAGCTGTTGCCGGGGTCAATGTCTTCCCCTTCTGCTCTGCCCTCCTCCTCCGCCAGTACAACGCCGGTAACAGCTGTAACTACTCTAATACATCCGGCCAGTCTAACGGAGGGTAGGAGGTTGTTCACTCGTTCTGCCTTGGGGACGGAAGAAAGGGAAACTATTGCCACACAAGTGTCCCAATGGATGCGGCATCCTATTTATACTCTTTCTGATATTTGGAGTACTATGAGAGACTATGAACCGGTGATGCAACAGCATGCCCTGGAACATATGGCCAACCGTCTTATTTCTGTATGGGAACAGGTACACCAAGGAGGGAGAGCTCCGGCTATATTGTATGATATCCTTGATCAGATTCACAAATCTCAATTGACGCCGGAAGAAGTGTATGGGAAGGTGCAGACTTTGGTTTCTTATAGAACTCGTTTGCAGCCTGCCATTCCCGCCGGATTCTCCCAGTTCCCTATGCGAGAAGTGCACCCTATCTTCCATCCTGAGGTTACCGAGGTGGTGGATGCCCAAGGTGTCGTCACCCGTCCCAGAATAGACGCCCGGTTCCAGGAACAATGGGTCTATACCCCCTGGAAACGGAGTGAGGTATTGTCCCTAAAAAGCCAGTTGCCAGATCCTAGAAAAAACCCCACTGCATATTACAAGGAACTGACCGAGGCCGCCTCGTCAGCAGTAATGACGCTGGCGGATATTGAATTATTCTTTGCCTTATTAGTACCGGTGGACATTTGGCGCCAGGTACATGACCAGGACCATGTTACGGAATTTGGTGGGACATGGGACCAACTGAGAAACTGGGATAGAGATCGTAAACCGGGGAACGAGCCCCGATCTGAGATACTGACCTTGCCTGAAAAAATAATAACCTATATGCATTCATTGATCCCACCCAGGAAAGTAGATTGGGATAAACTGACGGCTTGTAAGCAAAAGAAGGATGAGAGTGTATCCGATTTTTTCACGAGGTTTGAGGGAGTATTCATTGATTTCAGCGGACAGGACCTGGCCACGGAAGGGGGTGTGCGTTTATTTGTTAATAGATTCGTAACAAATCTGCTGCCTGAGGTATCGGCCCGGTTACAGGCAGCTGAAAGTACCTGGACGACCACCTTGCCTTCCACAATATTAAGCATGGCTCAGTATTATGAGCATCGGGAAAATGAGAGCAAGGATAAGACAGAAAAGAAGTTGAAAGACTTGAAAACACGAGTGTTACTGCAGCAAGTAGAGAGGGGTAGAGGAAGAGGAAGAGGGTTGCAGAATTTCGTTCCAAGAGGGGCGGGACCCACGCAAACGGTTGGACGAACGGATCTAGGCATAAATCAATGTGCTTTCTGTAAGGAGGAGGGGCATTGGAGAGCCCAGTGCCCGTTGTTGTATGAGCAGAATAATGCTTCAAGGGGTCATGGACGGGGAAGGATGAGTGGGCACCGAGGTGGATACACGAGACAGGAACAGTCAGCCCGAGGTAAGAATAGTCAGAATTATTTCGACCAAAGTCAAGGTAAACAGTACTATCATGAAGGATGTGTGACGGACGAAGGCTCCGGATATTCTCAAGCATAGGACAGCCAAAGGCAGAGTAAGGGGCATGTGTCAATCCCGATAGATCAAGCTGGACCTTATGTCCATGCACAATTACTGGATGCATCAGGTAAGTTTTTGGTTGACACAGGGGCTATGAACAGTTCTGTTTCACGTGCCCTGGTCCCGGGGGCCGCTCTGTCTGGCCAGAATAATGTGTCCGTGGGGTTCTCTGGAACTCCGGTGGTGAGCCCCATTTCTAAGCCACTTTCCCTTACTCTGGGACCAGTAACGATAGATTCGCCTTTCCTCCTCACCTCCCAGTGTGGGGAAAATCTCCTGGGTATGGATATATTAAAAAGATTGCATGCCCGCATCTATTGCTCCCCCAATGGAGTTTACCTGACCATTAGGAATACCTCTATCCCCTCCATTCAATGTTTTTCAAAAACGGACTCCCTACCCCCTGAGCTTGCAAAACTCCCGAGGGATCTTTGGGCCCTGGGGGACACTGATGTAGGGTTCCTACAAATTCCCCCGGTGTCTATCACTTTGAAACAGAATGCCAAATTGCCGAGGATCCCACAGTACAAAATAGCCCCCGAGGGAGAACGCGCTTTACTGGCCATTATTTCTGATTTGATTAAAACAGGGGTGGTGGAGGAAACGGCTTCCAATATCTGCAACAGCCCTATTCTTCCGATTCTTAAACGAGCTCCCGTACCCCAGTCCCCTGATTATGCTGATACCTATCGATTTGTGATTGATTTACGAGAGATTAACAAGATTGTGGTGCCCCAATATCCTGAGGTACCAGATATTAATTCCATTTTAACCATGATTCCTCCCACAGCGATCTTTTTCTCGGTGATTGATTTGAAAAATGCTTTCTTTAGTATTCCCATACATCCAGATAGCAGACATTTGTTTGGTTTCTCATTGGGAGGCCGCAGCTTTAGGTTCTGTCGCGCCCCCCAGGGGTATACCGAAAGTCCTAGTATCTACAGCCAAGCTCTAAAAAGAGTATTGGATACTTTACAATTGCCGTCAGGTAATGTCCTATTGCAGTATGTCGACGACCTCCTTGTGGCCTCTGATGCAGAACATGGTTGCCGCGATGCCACGGTTGCCCTGCTACAGCATTTGGCTACTCACGGTAACAAGGTGTCGCTTTCTAAATTTCAATATTGTCGACCGGAGGTGACCTATCTCGGTCATCTCCTGTCGAAGGAGGGAAGACGGTTGACTTCTGAGCGCATCGCAACCATAACTAACATGCCTGTTCCTCGCACGCAACGTGATGTCCGCGCTTTGCTTGGTATAACCTCCTACTGTCGCCAATGGATTGCTAACTATTCCCTCTTGACTAAACCTTTCCTGTATCTAACTACGAAGGATGTGCATGAACCTTTACCTTGGACTGATGAATGCCAGGCTGCTTTTTCCGCTCTGAAAACTGCTCTTTGCTCTGCTCCTGTGCTTGGCACCCCTGACTACCGGAAGCCTTTTGTGCTCTACGTGCATGAGGTGGACGGTTGTTCTCTTTCAGTGTTAACACAGGACTTTGGTGGTAAGCAAAGGCCTTGTGCATATTTCTCGGCGGTTTTGGACAATGTCGCCAGAGCACTTCCCAGTTGTCTGAGGGCTGCAGCGGCAGTGGCCATAGCAATCAGACAATCGGAAGGGCTAGTCCTGAATACGGATCGGACAGTAATGGTGCCTCATGCTGTTGACGTATTATTAAACAGGACACAGACGCAGCACTTAACTAGTGCGCGTCTTACAGGGTACGAATTGACCCTGTTCGCACCTCATATAACGATCAAAAGATGTGTTAATTTGAACCCTGCCACGTTGTTACCCCTCCCTTTGGGAGACGGTGGACAAGACATACATGATTGTATCTTTCGAACTGAAGAAGAAACCAAGGGCCGGATAGATCTAACTGACACCCCACTATCTGATGCCCAAGGAGAATTGTACGTTGATGGATCATGTTTCAAATTACCTGATGGTACGACAGCTGCGGCTTATGCGATCACTGCCCTGCAAACGGTAGTTGAGGCAGCAAAGATACCATACCGGTCGGCCCAGGCGGCCGAATTGGTTGCATTATTCAGGGCCTGTGAGTTGGGGAAAGGCTTGAGGCTAAATGTCTACACCGACAGCCAGTACGCGTTCGGTGTAGCACATAGCTTCGGGAGGTTATGGGCCGAAAGAGGATTCTTGACATCCCATGGCGAGAAAATAAAGAATGGACCATTAGTTGAACGATTACTAGCCGCATTAACATTGCCCAAGACCTTGGCCATAGTCAAATGCAGTGCACACAAGGTTATAATTGATGATGTGGGGAGGGGAAATTTCTTTGCGGATAGAATCGCCAAGGAAACAGCCCAGTCTGACACCACTTCCATGTTTGTAGTAACAAGAATGATAGAAGCAGGGGTTTTTAACAACACCATAGATAGTGTGAAAGAGCTACAAAAGGAAGTGACCCCGGAAGAGCTGACATACTGGCAAGAACAGGTAGGGAGGCTTGATGAGAATGGATGTTGGACTGACTTGTCAGAAAGGTGTAGATGGTTGCTGCCAAACGCATTTGTAAATGCGGTAGTATCCATGGCACACGGACCTTCGCATGTGGGAGTTCAGGGCATCTGTGCAACATTGGATCCTGTCTGGTATAATGTTAATATCCACAAGACAGCTAGGAGCTTGGTCCAGCATTGTATAATTTGTCTCCAGCATAATCCTGGGGTTAGTATTCCCGTCCTGACGGGTAGTTTTGCGCCACCCACTCTGCCTTTTGAAGTACTCCAAATGGATTACATACAGCTAGAGCGAGTTAACAATCTGAAATACGTGCTAGTGGTGATTTGTACTTTTAGTAAATGGGTGGAGGCGTATCCCACAAAAGAAAATACTGCCCTGGCAACTGCGAAAGCTCTGGTAAAGGAGTTTTTCCCTCGATATGGGTTACCACGGGTGATTTGGAGTGACAATGGGACACATTTTAATGCAAACTTAGTTAAGTATGTATGCAAAGGTCTGTCCATCCAGCAGAAGTTTCACGCAGCCCGACATCCTCAGTCAGCGGGCCTGGTTGAGAAATATAATGGGATTCTGAAGTTGAAACTGGCTAATCTTCAGGACACGACAGGATTAAAATGGCCTGATCTCCTGCCCCTGGCCCTGTTGTCTGTGAGAACTACTCCCCATTCACGGAGCGGTATCTCCCCTTATGAAGTAATTTTTGGCAGACCGGCCAACGTGTGGGGAGTACCCCGGCCCAAATCTTTCAGGGACATTGACAATCCTATGTTGACTGACTATTTGTATGCTTTGACTAAAGATCTTCATTCCATTCATCAACAGATATCTGCCGTACTGCAGCCCCTGCCGGAGGGTCCTGGACACAGCGTAGAACCTGGACAGTGGGTCTTGGTCCGAAACTACCAACGAAAGTCGAGTTTGGATCCGCGCTGGTCCCGGCCGTACCAGGTGCTCCTGGCTACGCGAACGGCGGTGAAAGTCGAAGGGAAGCAGCACTGGATCCATATCTCCCATCTTAAGCGAGTTCCCCTCCCACTGCCAAGGGAGCAGCTTGACCAGGAGGAAGGCCTGCCAACTCAAGGCGAGCCCAGTACTGAAGAGTCACTTTCCCTGGACACCCGCAGAGAGGTTGACGGACGAGGGGAGAGTGCTGTGAGCTTGGAAGCCCCTCTTTGTGGCCACCCAATTGCCCAAAGCAAAGTATCTGGTCGGGAGCCCAGCTCCTTGTCTGACCCCACTGTGCCTACTTTGTTTGTTAATCCTGAAACCCCTGGTCGGGATCGATATCACCTGCGGCCCCGGAAATAGAGAATCCCAGGTCTAGCCTCGGTGAGTGAAGTTGGAGGCTCCAGCAAAGACCTGAGGATTGTTGGAACACTGGACTGAACTCGTTGAGAGCATGGAACTTTAAGTAAAGCTCTGTTCAGAACGAAGATAGAGACATAGATCAGTTGGTGGGGCCCAGGTGGAGTTCCTTTTCGACACGGGTTACGTCAAGTGTGACCCCAACGCGAGAAGTTTTTATCTTTTTACCTTTTTTGTTTTTCTGAACAATAGGAGTCTGCCTGTGAGGCTCTATACGGACACAGGAAAGAAGCACCCTCCGGCAGGTCGGACTGCTTGTAAACCCCTTTTTCCCGAGATTATATTGGACTTTTAGTGAGAAAATGTACCCTTTTGCTCGTTTTGTCCCTGAAGAAGGGCGTCCCATAGTACCCCGTACCATTCCCCTGCATTTGCCAATGTTCTCCTCATGGAGTTTGCGTGTTAAAATTGTTTTCATTTCTATATTGATTGTATCATTCGTACTGTGCTTAGGTTTGTTTATATATCTAGAGTTCCGCCATCCTGTACACACCTTGATAGTGTCTACTCCTGCTCCTAAGGAACATAATTTCCAGACCTTTGCCCCTCATAAGGAAGGGCACCGACAGACGTATGTACATAATGCCTTCATTGAGATGCTGCACCAGACTCATAGTTCCACAAATGTTACTGATTGTTGGGTCTGTGGTCTCCTCCCGTCAGTGATGCATAAGCAAGATTTGTTTATATCAATGCCCTTATCTTATTTAGGTAGTTGCGAAGCCTGGTTCAAAATGTTATCCATGCTGTATGAACACTACACTATAGATGAACGTCGGTTCTCAGAGAAGGATTATGCCTTGATTCTAGCCTATATAGAGAAACACCAAGGTTTTACTCCTAATGCTGAGGGAACAGATGGTACCCTTGATCCTACCGCCTGCATGAACGTGTACACTGATCATGAAAATGATACCTGGTTGAGGGATGAAGTATTGGATTTGGTGACTTTTAACTTTACTGAGTATTTCAAATATTTTCAGGAGCGAAATGTCTCAGATGAAAAAATCATTCCGGTCCCGGTGCTGAATACATCCTCCTCCTTCTGCGTGCAGGGTACTGGAAATTTGTTTGTAGGTTATAGCAGATGTAATTACACTTATAGACTACAGACGTTCAGCAGTCCCTCAACACTCACCCCTCCCAATGTTTATTTTATGTGCGGTGAAAACGCATACACTTTCCTACCCAGAGGATGGGCAGGTAGGTGTTACCTATCTTTCCTTTACCCACCGGTTTACATAGCCCCTTCTGATTATCATAGGTCCCATTCCTTAAGTCGGCGGAGTCTGGGAGCTAGAGCCGTTAGTAATGATGCCACTGACCAGACTGACACTCCAGCTCAACACTTTGTTGACATCATGAAAGGGGTGTTGCCCATATGGGGACCCATCCTCACTAGTAAAGAAATTAGGAGGCTATCCAGAGTGGTGGAAGGGGTGGTTAATACTACTGCAGGGATATTAACTAATATCACGGTGGAGCTCCAGGCGACCCGGCTTGTGACCCTTCAAAATCGTCTTGTTTTAGATGTTATCCTGGCTGATCGTGGAGGAGCTTGTAGAGTCATCGGCAGTTCCTGTTGTGTATATATACCTGACTCCGCCCCTTCCGTCCATTTAGCCATCCAGAAACTGCATCGGCTAGCTTCTGAAATTCACACCGAGACTGGTACTTGGTCCTTGTCCGGGTGGTTTTGGGATTTGGTGACTACCTGGGGATGGAAGTTATTCATGATTCTTTTGGGAGTAGTAGGGTTTATTTTCACCTGCTGTCTTTGTCTCCAGTGCGGGCCTGCTTGCTGTGCATATTGCGCTACTCAGGTTCGCCAATCTATCCCTAGGCCCAAGCCCGTCCAAACCAGGATAGATACCCAGCGGGCTCAGAAGGAGATGCATGACTTGATGCAGATCGATGAGGGTATTTTTGAAGACTGACTCCGTCATTAGCTATGCTGTGCTAAAAGGGCCGTTCTGAGGTGTTCAAGTTGCTATGGTATGATTAGCGCAGTATATCTAATGACAGTATGATTAGTTATGGTGTATTCAAGGGTTCGAAATTCCTGTTATGCTTAGTACGACAGAAAGGGCCGAGAACCGAACCGCCTCCATCTTGGATTGTGGCTCTCTCGCCTAGGAATCACATGGTCTCTTCCGCACACCATCTGCTTCCCCTTTTCATGCATTTGTTAGGAGACAGGCTGAATTGCTGAGAAGCAAGGTCACATCTGCTAAAAGGGAGTATCAAGCAAATTCCTCTAGACCTGGGACCAGAAGGGAGTCACCCTTTCGACCTTCTCTGTAAAGATAGTAACCCTTTGTATGTGTAACCGAAACTAGATATAGGCATGAGCTCATTAGGAGCGCCAGGACTAACTGGTACTTTTCCACATATAAGGTTTTGTATGCTGAACTGATAATGTATAAAAGTGTGTTACTGTCAAGGCGCCAGCAGTCTTACTCGGCGCACCTGATGGGTGAGGATCGACGAGGCTCCTCTATATAGAGTTCTGTGGTGGCTAATAAACGTTTGAACCTTCCACGTTGCCAACTGCTCCTTATTTTACTTAATATTGCGGGCCAGTGGTAAGTGTGGCCCTTGGGATAATTATTTGGACACAACACAGTGGCATGGAGAGCACGGGACTCACGTCTGAGCATACCCTTCCCACTCGGGGTGACAAATGCAAAAACAACAATTGATGGACGGAATGCAGAACAATGTCATACATTCACCCCAGTACAGAGATCTGGGCCTAAATCCATCGTTTTTTTGCTCACCATGCCATTCCAGTTTGAACCCAGCCATATGCAAATCAGTCTTGACCCTATGCCCCATGGGAACAGTCCAGCCCGAACTGCAAAGCCAGGTCCTCCCTGGACTGGAAACAAGCATCCTAGAACCGGTTTCGGGCTTTCAGCCCTCGTCAGCCAGGATAGCTTGATTCCAGTGGCATGGAGAGCACGGGACTCACGTCTGAGCATACCCTCCCCACTCGGGGTGACAAATGCAAAAACAACAATTGATGGACAGAATGCAGAACAATGTCATACATTCAACCCAGTACAGAGATCTGGGCCTAAATCCATCGTTTTTTTGCTCACCATGCCATTCCAGTTTGAACCCAGCCATATGCAACTCAGTCTTGACCCTGTGCCCCATGGGAACAGTCCAGCCCGAACTGCCAAGCCAGGTCCTCCCTGGACTGGAAACAAGTATCCTAGGACCGGTTTTGGGCTTTCAGCCCTCGTCAGCCAGGATAGCTTGATTCCAGTGGCATGGAGAGCACGGGACTCACGTCTGAGCATACCCTTCCCACTCGGGGTGACAAATGCAAAAACAACAATTGATGGACAGAATGCAGAACAATGTCATACATTTACCCCAGTACAGAGATCTGGGCCTAAATCCATCGTTTTTTTGCTCACCATGCCATTCAAGTTTGAACCCAGCCATATGCAAATCAGTCTTGACCCTGTGCCCCATGGGAACAGTCCAGCCCGAACTGCCAAGCCAGGTCCTCCCTGGACTGGAAACAAGCATCCTAGGACCGGTTTCGGGCTTTCAGCCCTCGTCAGCCAGGATAGCTTGATTCCAGTGGCATGGAGAGCACGGGACTCACGTCTGAGCATACCCTTCCCACTCGGGGTGACAAATGCAAAAACAACAATTGATGGACAGAATGCAGAACAATGTCATACATTCACCCCAGTACAGAGATCTGGGCCTAAATCCATCGTTTTTTTGCTCACCATGCCATTCCAGTTTGAACCCAGCCATATGCAAATCAGTCTTGACCCTGTGCCCCATGGGAACAGTCCAGCCCGAACTGCCAAGCCAGGTCCTCCCTGGACTGGAAACAAGCATCCTAGGACCGGTTTCGGGCTTCCAGCCCTCGTCAGCCAGGATAGCTTGATTCCAGTGGCATGGAGAGCACGGGACTCACGTCTGAGCATACCCTTCCCACTCGGGGTGACAAATGCAAAAACAACAATTGATGGACAGAATGCAGAACAATGTCATACATTCACCCCAGTACAGAGATCTGGGCCTAAATCCATCGTTTTTTTGCTCACCATGCCATTCCAGTTTGAACCCAGCCATATGCAAATCAGTCTTGACCCTGTGCCCCATGGGAACAGTCCAGCCCGAACTGCCAAGCCAGGTCCTCCCTGGACTGGAAACAAGTATCCTAGGACCAGTTTCAGGCTTTCAGCCCTCGTCAGCCAGGATAGCTTGATTCCAGTGGCATGGAGAGCACGGGACTCACGTCTGAGCATACCCTTCCCACTCGGGGTGACAAATGCAAAAACAACAATTGATGGACAGAATGCAGAACAATGTCATACATTCACCCCAGTACAGAGATCTGGGCCTAAATCCATCGTTTTTTTGCTCACATGCCATTCCCGTTTGAACCCAGCCATATGCAAATCAGTCTTGACCCTGTGCCCCATGGGAACAGTCCAGCCCGAACTGCCAAGCCAGGTCCTCCCTGGACTGGAAACAAGCATCCTAGGACCGGTTTCGGGCTTTCAGCCCTCGTCAGCCAGGATAGCTTGATTCCAGTGGCATGGAGAGCACGGGACTCACGTCTGAGCATACCCTTCCCACTCGGGGTGACAAATGCAAAAACAACAATTGATGGACAGAATTCAGAACAATGTCATACATTCACCCCAGTACAGAGATCTGGGCCTAAATCCATCGTTTTTTTGCTCACCATGCCATTCTAGTTTGAACCCAGCCATATGCAAATCAGTCTTGACCCTGTGCCCCATGGGAACTGTCCAGCCCGAACTGCCAAGCCAGGTCCTCCCTGGACTGGAAACAAGCATCCTAGGACCGGTTTCGGGCTTTCAGCCCTCGTCAGCCAGGATAGCTTGATTCCAGTGGCATGGAGAGCACGGGACTCACGTCTGAGCATACCCTTCCCACTTGGGGTGACAAATGCAAAAACAACAATTGATGGACAGAATGCAGAACAATGTCATACATTCACCCCAGTACAGAGATCTGGGCCTAAATCCATCGTTTTTTTGCTCACCATGCCATTCCCGTTTGAACCCAGCCATATGCAAATCAGTCTTGACCCTGTGCCCCATGGGAACAGTCCAGCCCGAACTGCCAAGCCAGGTCCTCCCTGGACTGGAAACAAGCATCCTAGGACCGGTTTCGGGCTTTCAGCCCTCGTCAGCCAGGATAGCTTGATTCCAGTGGCATGGAGAGCACGGGACTCACGTCTGAGCATACCCTTCCCACTCGGGGTGACAAATGCAAAAACAACAATTGATGGACAGAATTCAGAACAATGTCATACATTCACCCCAGTACAGAGATCTGGGCCTAAATCCATCGTTTTTTTGCTCACCATGCCATTCTAGTTTGAACCCAGCCATATGCAAATCAGTCTTGACCCTGTGCCCCATGGGAACTGTCCAGCCCGAACTGCCAAGCCAGGTCCTCCCTGGACTGGAAACAAGCATCCTAGGACCGGTTTCGGGCTTTCAGCCCTCGTCAGCCAGGATAGCTTGATTCCAGTGGCATGGAGAGCACGGGACTCACGTCTGAGCATACCCTTCCCACTTGGGGTGACAAATGCAAAAACAACAATTGATGGACAGAATGCAGAACAATGTCATACATTCACCCCAGTACAGAGATCTGGGCCTAAATCCATTGTTTTTTTGCTCACCATGCCATTCCAGTTTGAACCCAGCCATATGCAAATCAGTCTTGACCCTGTGCCCCATGGGAACAGTCCAACCCGAACTGCCAAGCCAGGCCCTCCCTGGACTGGAAACAAGCATCCTAGGACCGGTTTCAGGCTTTCAGCCCTCGTCAGCCAGGATAGCTTGATTCCAGTGGCATGGAGAGCACTTGACTCACGTCTGAGCATACCCTTCCCACTCGGGGTGACAAATGCAAAAACAACAATTGATGGACAGAATGCAGAACAATGTCATACATTCACCCCAGTACAGAGATCTGGGCCTAAATCCATCGTTTTTTTGCTCACCATGCCATTCCAGTTTGAACCCAGCCATATGCAAATCAGTCTTGACCCTGTGCCCCATGGGAACAGTCCAGCCCGAACTGCCAAGCCAGGTCCTCCCTGGACTGGAAACAAGCATCCTAGGACCGGTTTCGGGCTTTCAGCCCTCGTCAGCCAGGATAGCTTGATTCCAGTGGCATGGAGAGCACGGGACTCACGTCTGAGCATACCCTTCCCACTCGGGGTGACAAATGCAAAAACAACAATTGATGGACAGA